>NC_065922.1:73306061-73954376 GCF_024586455.1 Bactrocera neohumeralis
AGAAATTCTATTATCCGATAGCTATAATTTTCATAAGAGCAGTTGCATATTTTTCTTATCATTAATGTTCTATGATAATTTCCATCAGAAATTACGAAATTTTTGAAATCTTGTCTTGATAGTTTTGCTATAAAAGACCTTTAGCACATGTGTTTAGGAGAGCACAAATTGCGTAATTTTTTCCTAAAATTACTGCTAAAATTCAAAATAATAGCATATTCTTCTTAAACCAAGTGCTGTTAAAAGTTTTATTGAACTACCATAGAATAAATTTATTTTGACGTTTCACAACTTCAACTTGTAAAATGGCATCAAGGTTTGATTAAACTTGCCACAACAGATTTTTCCTACAATTTAATGTTTCACAAGTTCAATGTCAGCATTATTTGCTATACTGTCATTATAAAAGTCCAGTTATGGTACGAAATGGTTCAATGTTCTGGAAATTTATTTTTAAACCCAGTACTGATAAAAGTTTCCTTAGACTACTAACAAAGCTTTCGTTTAATTTAGTGGTTCACGAGTTCAGCTGTTTGAATGAAGTTATAAAATGATAGATTTATACTATAATTTAGTGTTTCACAAGTTCAATGCCAGCATTATTCCTCACATTGTCATTCTACAAGTACAGCTATGCCACGAAATAGTTCAAAAATCCAGTAATTTCTTTTTAAACCCAGTACTGATAAAAGTTTCCTTAGACTACTATCAAAGCTAACGTTTATTTTAGTGTGTCACGAGTTCAGCTTGCGACTATAGACTACATATTTATACTTTAATTTAGTTTTTGCAAGTTCAAAGCAAGTTCATTGTTCGCTGCATTGCCGTTTCACAAGTTCATTATTCATTAGATTGCCGTTTCATAAGTTCACTTTTGCTACGAAATGGTTTAACGTTCCAGAAGTTCATATGTTTGATTCATAAGCAGGTTTACAAAGTATTCTTGAACTAAAAATTAGTCAAGATGTAATTTTGAAGAATATAAAATATAAGTGGAAATCAATTTTATAAAAAATTAATTATATTTCTGCCGTTCCACAAGTTCAGTTATTGTACGAAATGGTTTAGTGTGTCAGAAGTTTATGTATTCGACTTTATTATAAATTATAAAAGATATAACTGAAGTAAAAGTTATAAAATCTTTATATTTGAAGAATTTAAAATAGAAATAAATTTCCAGAGGTTTTAAATTTGTAGCAACTATTTTAAATTCCAAATTTTCACTAGTACTACCTACTTTCCAATTTTCAAGCGATTACTTCTACGCACTAATACCAGAAACAGAAAATGTAATATTATCACTTTAACCTGATTAATGCCTAATTATGTATCATGTTGTGCGAAATGTAAATATTGGCACAGCTGCTTTGTTTTTAATTAATTTCAGTTCATGTGTGCAATTGGTAATCTGAGCTGTAATTAAAAGTGGCAAAATGGGCAGCAGGACTATGGCAAAGTTTACTCAATCAATTTGTGGGAATTAATTAATTTTTTCGTAAATATAAAGTATATAATTTAGGTAAAATCCATCACATTAAATTTTACATAAATAAGCCTGACGGTAGGCTAACATGAATTAAAATATCAATTTGCCTGAAAGTATGCTCTTGAAATTGAAAAGATGTAGAAATAGGTAGGCTATTGATATTTTGTTCATAATGCAGTGACATAATATCACAAGTAAGGCGTAAAACGCGATTAGTGGAATTTAAAATGTTAGCGCCTAAAAGTATGCTTGTACTACTTGTAATATTGCTGTAAATGGCGTTCTTTAAGTAAAATATAAGGAATACTGGTAAATTTAATATCAGTTCGAATAAAATAATTCTAAAATTTAGCGATAAGTTACTGTGCTTTACTAAAAATGCTTTGTTTATGCGCCTAAAAATATGCTGCAATTTTATAAAATAAAAATTTTGGTAATTATTTGCTTAAGAGAGAGCGTTTCATGGCAAAAAGGCGTATATGTATGTAAGAAATTTTTGTAGTTATGAGCCAAATAATCCTCTTAGCGCCTAAAAATTGGCATTAAAAATTAAAATAAAGTAAAAGGAGACAAATTTTTTTTAAATTTAATTTGCAAAAGCATAAAATTACTTATAAACGACTGAAGTTTTGTAGTCTACAATTAAAGCCAAAATGCGCCTAAAATTATACAATATATTTCGCACAAAATATATGTATACATATATGTATATATATAACATAAATGCGCAAGATAATTTTTTTGAAAGTGAGCTAAAAAAGAAAGCAAAATATACATTTATAATACGTCTTCACTTTTAAACGCCTGAATGTAGTCTATGAAAATAATCTTTCAACTCGTGTTTTAACTAATTTTTTTCTTCCACTCAGACCTGCACAAAAAATGCTTCGCTTGATAGAAAAGACCTTGTGTAAAACAAAGATGTCAAACGTCTAAAAAGCTGCCGCAGAAATGTATGCTAAAACCAAAGCTGACAACTAGCTGCTTATTGGCAAAATGCGTTGGGCAAAGCTAGTTTCTTGTGAGCGTATACATATTTACGATGGCAATTACTTATACACTAGTAAATATCAATGAATGCGCATACACAAAAGTGCACACATATATGTAAGAACTTGTGAGCGCCTATATGTATGCCTCAGACAAATGTAAGGCAGCATTAATCTCACACATGTGACAGCAATTTGTACAGCCGCCAGGGATTGACATGGAAAAATAGAATGGCAAATAACAAGAAAAGGTTCCATGAGAAAAGGAAAGTCGTGTAAAAGTGTGAGTGCGTGTGTGTGTGTGTGCTAGAGCATGCGGGCGGCTTTATCTGTCGCTTCAAATTACCTACGACTTGGCAATAAATGCCAAATGCTGTGAAATTGAGCATGGTTTATAGAAAATCGATAAATTGTGAGTTATAACGAGTGTGAGAATGAAAGAGGAGAAAAAAGAGGCAAAAAATGCAGGAGTATAAAAAAGTTAAGAAGACATTGACAATTCAGGGAAATAAAAGTGAAACTAAGGTCAAATCAATATCAGCAATATTGAATAATTGAAAGCAAACAATTGGAAAAATTGAGACTTACGGTAGATTAAATAAAAAAATGCTAAAATTATATATACAAATATATTAAGAAAATGTTTTTAATATTAAAATTGTTGGTAATTTTTTAACTAGATTGGAAATAATATAAAAAAAATTTACCAAACTAAGAATTTTTTTCTGTTAACTTGTAAATTTGTAAAAAATTTAAAATTAATAATCATAAAAATATCAAAAAAAATCAATAAAACAAATTAAGAAAATAATTTATGCTGCTGCAAAATTTTTTTATTAAAAAATGCATAACAAATTCTCAAAAAATCAAAAATTATTTTAAAGCTATTTTGATTTTGTCAAAATCTATGTATTAAAAAAAATCAATAAAATATTATAAAAAACAGGAAAAAATAGTATTTAAAGAAATTTATAGACGTTAAAAATTCTAAATTGTGAAAAGAATTATACAAAATTTTAAAAAAATATTTAGTGAAATAAAAATTCTCGAAAATACTATAAATTAAAAATTTATAAAAATAATTAAGTTAACTTAAAAATTGAACAAAATATTTTTTTAAGAAAAAAAATTAAAAAATAAATTTAGTTAATCTAAAAAATTAATGAAAAAATTAATTTAAAAAAAATATATTTTTTTCACTTTAAAAAATTATAAAAAAAATTTAAAAAATTATTTTAAAAAAATTAAAAAAAATTATTTACCTAAATTTATTTAAAAACTAATTTTTTTTAATTAAAAAAATTAATTAAAAAAACTTAGAGTCGTTAAAATTTCTAAAATGTGAAAAGAGATATAAAAAATTTAAAAAAAATATTTAATGAAATAGAAATTCTGGAAAATAGTATGAATTAAAAATTTATAAAATCAATTAAGTTAAATTAAAAAAATGAGTAAAATATTTTTTTAAGAAAAAAAAATCTAATTAGTTTATCTAAAAAATTAATGAAAAAATTAATTTAAAAAAATATATTTCTTTCACTTTAAAAAAATTATTTCAAAATTTTATTTTTTATTTATTTTTAAATCTTAAATTATTTAAAAAAAATTTAAAAAATTAGTTAAAAAATAAAAATAATAATTTTTTTTAATTTAAAAAATTAATTAAAAAGTAATTAAAAAACGTTTTTACATTATTTTTTGTGGGTATTATTATTATTGAAATGATAACAGAAATAAATTTTAAATTTGTTTAATTTTTTATCTTTATAACAGAAACAATTTGAAAATGTCGAATTTGAATAAAAAAAGAATCATTTTCATATTCAAATTATATCTAATTTATTTTTTAAATTACAAAATTAAATTTTTCTTATTTAAATAAACTAAATTGTTAACTCTTCATTTTTCTTATAAATTTTACTAGAAACAAAAAAAAACAAATTCAGAGACCAGAAATTTTAGTTAAATATCTAATAGAAATTTTAAATTTTTTAAATTTAAATTGAAGAAAACTTTAAGTTTGTCTAGTAAAAATTGTAATATTATTAAAAAATATTCTTTAACTTTTTTTTTCAAATTTTTTTCATTAAAATCTTAAAATATATATAAAATATAAAATTTTTATTTTAATGAAAAAAACAAAGAATTTGAAAAAATTTTAAGTTATTCCTTGTAAATAATTATGTTTAAATTAGCAATAAGATTAAAAATATTCTTCATAATTCTGTCAAAACAGTTTTTCATAAAAATATGTCTCATAGAAATTGAATTTTTTTCTTATTTAAATGAATAGTTAAGGACCCTTTCAGTATATTATTGCCTTTTCTTGCTTAAACTGGCAAGCACACATATGATTTGCCGATAAGATTACCTCGCACACCCTTTAACTCACTTTCTCTCTCTCTTCCCCAACTTGATTCTCCTCCCACAGCAACTTCTATCCCCTACTCCGCGTGGCGGCAACACATAATAAATAGCTGCGCAATTTTTTCTGCCACCTAGTTCTTATGTTTATTTGCTCACGTTCACGCCGATAATGTCTATGCAAAGATTAACGAGCAACATAACAAATAGAAAAGCACAACAGCAACAACAAAAGACAATACAGCAAAAATCCACACGTAAATTGTACGCTGATTTAAATCTTAAGCTGTGGAAGAAGCTGTACAGAAAACTGGAGGCAAAAGCTGTGGCAGCGCCGAGTAATCTGAAATTACCAAAAGTTGCACTATAATGGCCAAATAATACCGTTAACGAGCCGCAGTGAGTTTGGATAATTTTAAGTTGCGTTCGAACGCACGTGTGCCGCACACTGCGCTTTGAGAGTTGCTCGGCGGTGCTGGTGTTTGTGCTGGCTGTGGGCGAGTGCACATGAAAAATGTATAGCGTTGAGGACTGAGAAAAACAGCGAAGAGTAAAGTTAGTTCAGCGTGAAGTATCGTTTTGCTCGAAATGACTTTAATTAGTGACTTCTGGGCTCTAAAGAATATTCAAAAGCTGTATTTGAAGTAGTTCTGGGAGCAGTTGTTGTACAACTGTAAGTCCAAGACCTTCAGTCCTGGTTTCATAGCATACTTTTGTGCGTCATTAAAATCTCATGAAAGTGTATTATTTTGTATAAGAATGCATGGAACGCAACAAAAAATTACTTGCAAGAAATAGAGAAAAATATAAAACCTTAATCTCTTATTAGGTTCTAATCTAGTAGGGTAATGCACTCTCAGGAGAAGAACTGAATAGCGCAATTTAGACTTGGGAAAACTGCTTCAGCATATTTTAATATTAATTAAGTTGACTTTTATTTAAAGAAATGCTAAAAAAATTTAAGATTATTGGAGAGGAAGTCGAGTTTCTTCGGTTGGTCGAATTACCGATTCGGGATAGATGTTAAAATCGTTCAGTAGTACTAAGTAAACAAATGTTTTGGTCATCTTTAGTACAAATTATTATGAATTTTACTTGAAGAAATGCTTTAAAAGTCAATATTCGTAAAGGGGAAGTCAAGTTTTTTTGGTTAGTGGAATTATAGAATGAAGTCCGAGCTCTTCAACCTTTGATAACTACGAAAAGAAACTATCTTAATATAAGTGTTTTGACCTCTAAACATCTTCAAACTTGCTCCCGAAGAAGTTCTGGGAGCAGTCCTTCTAAAACGCTCTTCAGCCTTTGGTAACCTTCCATTAAAGTCGTCGGAAACAAAAGCAGTTCAGTTGAAATGAGAGGTGAAGATCCACTTTAACTATGCGAACTATTGAATATCAAAATTGGAATCTACGATACACGTTCAAGCGAACTAAAACTCACAAGCATTGCTTTTGAAGACTACTTGCATATGTCGCCCGAAACTTCTGAACCATAAGCTGGTTTGTTGGAAACAGTTCCAGGAGTCAACGGAAGTCTGTGCAATAAAAATCAGAACTTTTGATACTTCCGCATAGAGAGCAATACAGAAAATATTACAACAAAGCGGACCCGAGTTCGTGAGAAAGCGCTGGAGGCGATTTCATGTTGTTCGCCGTTCGAGATGTCAGGTTTCAAGGAATTATTGTGGGTTCACATAATATATCTTTCTAAGTTTTCAACTCCAAGCCTCAATAAAAAAAATACATAGGACCATTAGGGGTAAAGCTTTCAGTTAGCTTTAAATAAGACCGAGTTGAATGATGGACACACATTTTTTCGAAGATAATTTTTACATTTTAATACTAAATTTCATGAGAAAGTCCAGTCCTTTCAACTTTACAAAATAATAAAAAAAATATAAGACATTAATTTTAGTCACGTGCAAATCGTTGAATTTTATTTTTTCAGCCAGCAAAATTTCTATTTCTTTATTTTTAGAACATATTTCTTTGTTCTCCTATTTCTCTTTTCGCTTAGAAATGTCAAGGTCACATGCCAAAATGGTTTTCTAACTATACTCAGCAGATTTAACCAATCTGACAGTAAAAAAGTATATATCTATGCACATATATAGATACATAAATTTGATTGCCGCCATAGAAAGTTGGCAATGAAGGAAGGTGGAGAAGAAAGTGAAAAAATGATAAAGCACAACAAAACAGCAATGGAAATGTAAACTGCAGCCGGCGAACAATGAAATCTGCCTGTATGCGTTGTACATTTTAATTTTGCCACGGCAGTTGACCTTGTGCAGCCCTTTTGTTGGCATACTTTTAGGCGCTGCAAATTCAAACATTGCCATTACGAGACATCACTTACACATGTACTTCAGCTGGCAAGCAAAAATTAAATGAAAAAGAAAAACATTTCGCAAAGCACTTAGCGCAAATGTAATGTTAGCTAATTACACATGCAGTAGCATACTTTTAGGCATGTGCGCGAAACAGCTGTAGAAGCAGAAAACCCGTGTTTACTTTAATTCCTGGCACCTTTGGCGTGAAAAGGCTGACGGAATTAGGGATTAACGCGCAATTAGTGCCACTACGGTGTTGTTGGTGCGCCTAAAAGTAGGCACAAAATGTGGAAGCCAGTAGAATATAAGCATAAGTAAGGAAATGATGAGGAACTTTGTGTAAGAAAAGAAATGCAAGAAATTTTACAGCAACAAAGCAATAATCACTGCTAATGGTAGCATATTTATAGGCTCAATCAACTTAATAGCCATGCATAAGCGCCCAACACTTTGCAGCAAATAAATCTAATGGCGGCTGGGCTCGGCAAAAGAATTATATAATTGCGCGCAAGTAGAGTGCAGATAAATAAAGATAACTACAATCTGCAGCCCAAAAGTGTAAGGGGCTTTTAGGCGCTTTACATTAATTAACTTAAATGCCTAACAGTTAAGTAGGAATTTGTGAGATTTTTTAAACAGCAGACGGCTTGAGGCCAGCAAACGCGGCGCTGATTAAGTTACAGTCGTGCCTAAACTGCTTTGCATACTTTTCGACTAATAAACAAGCGCGTAAGTTATGAGCATGAGTTGGCGCAAAGCAGGACTCCTTTTAGATAGAGCTGCTACAGCACCATTAACGGCACTTATGCAATTGTAATTATGTCTCATTATTTATTTGTTTTTGCCTAAATTATTTCGAAATTTTAATGGCAAAACAGTTAGCCTTTTGTGCGCACGCATTTCTTGCTTCAAGTACTTAATGAGCTAATTCTTCATTTAGTTCTAAAAGCAACAAGAATATGCGTGTTGTTGTCTTTGTCAAGTCCTGTTAGTTGCCTGTCGGAAGCGCCTTAATGTATGCATTTCATTGTCTTCGTTCTTGCTTGGCTGGTGTAAGCTGTTGTTATAACTGCATACGAGAAGTAGCAACTTATAGAAATACATATTTATGTTATAATAGGCTACTCAGCAATTCAGGAATCTTTATTGTGCATCCGTGTTTCATTGCGTACTTTTGCGCGTCATTAAAAGCGCACAAAAGTGTATTATTTAATATAAGAATGCGTGGAACGCAACAAAATACTGCATACAACCAGAAAAGAAAGAAAGAAAAACTAAAAATTTAAGCTGCTGTTAGGTTCTATACACTATGGTAATGCAATCTTAGCAGAAGAACTTAAAAACGCTATTTAAACTTCTGAAAATGTTTCGGCATATTTTAATATAAATTATGTTGACTTTTACTTAAAGAAATGCTTAAAAAAAATTAAGATTATTGGAGAGGAAGTCGAGTTTCTTCGGTTGGTTGAATTATCCAGTCGAAATAGATGTTAAACTCGGTCAGTAGTAAGTAAAAAAATTCTTTGGACAACTTTATTGCAAATTATAAAGAATTGAAAAAAAAAATCATTGAAAATGCAATATTCGTGGAGAGGAAGTCGAGTTTCTTCGGTTGGTGGAATTATAGAATCAAGTACTAAAGTCAGTCATAAACAAATAATTATTTTTTTGGCGCACTTTAATATAAATTATGTTGACTTCTTCTAGAAAGTAAGTTTAAAAAATTGCAAATTCCTGGAGAGGTAGTCAAGTTGTTTCGGTCAGTTGAATTATAGATATAATGAGTTGCATTCATTAATATATATAAAAAAATGCTTGCGTCTATTTTAATAAAAATCATTATGACTTTTACTTGAAAAATTGCTTAAAAACTTTCAGGTTCCTGGAGTGTAAGTCGAGTTTCGTCAGTTAGTTGAAATATAGAATGAGAATGTTAAGACCGCGCATTTATAACTGAATCACAAATATCTTAAAACCTACTTTAATATAAATGTTTATGTCTTTTACTTGAAGAAACGCTTCAAAATTTAAAAACCATGGAGGGGAAGTCGAGTTTCTTCGGTTCGTTGAATTATAATACCAGAATAAATAATCAGACACTAGTCATAATGTCGAGTTCTGATAAGTTTTTTATTTTATTCACATAGCAAGCCCTTAAATATCTTCAAATCACTTCAACAATCCGCCCAAGTACTTTTAAAGTACTCAAGTGACTTCTTCAATTAGTAATACTAAACCGAATCTTCAGATTTGTTGAGCTGTGGTACCTATTTTCGTTAGAACAATAGTAAAGAACTCATGAAACTTGCAACTCCAAAGCTATTGGAAATGGAATACTAAACAGAATCTTCAGATTTGTTGAGCTGTAATGCCTTGGAAGTTACTCTTGGTTAGAATTATGGCATAGAACTCATGAAGCTTGAAACTAAAAGGCTTTTGAAATGATTGTAAAATTTGAGAATCCCCATTGAGAAGCTAGACGTATTATTATTTATGATTATTTATCTTATTATTATAAGATCAGTATCAAGCTTGCTTCGAAGATTAGTTAAAATATTTTAATTAAATTCTGTCTGTTTTAGAATTTTCGTACAGACGATGAACAAAACATTATTGGTGAATCCGAAAACTAGAATAATGTGAGAGATTGAAAACAACTATATTATGTTTTAGAACTTTCGTATCGACAATGAAGGAAATATTGTTTGCGAATCCGAAAATTGGATTTCAAAAGCATCTATGAAAGAGCTTGGAAAAATAGATATGATGTAAGGAATAAATATCGCATGGTGATGGTGAAGTGTTTGCTCTTTATCAAAGCAAAAATTTTATTTAAAGAGAAAATTCTTGCTAGGGTATTAAGTTTGTGAGACAGAACCAATTTTCGCTTAATCAAAATTTGAAAATCGATTTAAACTCTAAGCCCCGCACTTTTCGAAAGCCATAAAAATAGCGAAAAGTTCAATAGTCTTTGTTATAAAAATTGAGTAATAAAATATTGAATTTTATGTGAGAAGTTGACTTCACAGGCTTTACATAAAGTGAACTGAGAATGGTTAGCAAGTTAATTGAGAGCTTTGCGGCAGCTTATGAGCTTCCTTGTTATTATTATTGGATTTTTTTAGAGTGAAAAAGTAATGCAAAGATTTTAAAATACGGGAAACATTCTAAGGTGGAGAGAGTGTCAAGTTTAAGTCGAAATGGAAAATTATAATTTATAAATTGATATACCATAATCTCGACTCGGTGAAGCTTCCTTTTACCAGTCAATGAAGTTTGATTTTTTATAGTTGATCCACCATTTTCAATAAATTTCAAAGTGAACTCACCTGTAAGTAAATAAGGAAATGAAAAAAAAATTAAAATGTTAATAAGATAGTATTTGGTTAGTTTTTTATAGACCATATTATATAATAAGGTAAACTTAGAGCGAATTGATTTAAAAGGGAAGACTTGCTCTTTCGAGCTCTGACGTATTGTTGGAACTTTAAATCTTCTACGAACTCTGACCGTCTTTAAGGTATCATAAGCCCTCTACTGAGCTCTCCACTTATCTCTACAAAAGCACACAAAGTAATGCCACACAATGCTTTTGTTAAAACATGTTACACCAAGCAATCGTATACAATTTTATTGTTAACTCCAGTCCGTGTTACCCCTTGCAGTCGCTGCAGAGAATCGCAGACGCGCGCTTGCACTGTGGCTTGAGCGTGTATAACATGACAATATTTAATTAAATGCGAGAAGAAAAAACGTAAATCCAATTAAACTTTTAATTTCATTCAATTTGAAAGTGAACATTCAACAATAACAACAACAACGACAACAAAAGCCAAATAATATTTTGAGCAGAGTAAGCTGCAGAGAGCGTGTGTGTTTGGTAAGAACAGACAGCGAAGCTTGCAACATAGGAGACACTGTAACAGTAATATTGCGTCAATGACGCAGCAGTGCTTATGTATGGCAGTGTGAGGAAAGATTGCAGGAATAACGGTTAGCTTGGATGATATTTAAACATAATAGAAGCGAGTGTGGCAGAAATTGAGAGGTTAGGTTGAATTTTAATTTTTGAAAAATAAAAATTTTACAAAGGAAATGGTTTTGAAAAAAATTAAAACCAAAAAAATTAATAAAAATATTAAAAAAATAAATATTATTAAAAAATTAAATTTTATTAAAAAAAATAAATTTTATTAAAAAAATAACAAAAAAATAATGTTGATTTTAATTTTTTTTTTCAAGAAAAAATATTTGAAAATTTGAACAGGTTTGAGAAAAATTGCAATTTTAAAAATACATATAAATATCAAAAGATAAAAATATTACATTAAAAAGTGTAAGTAAAAATTATTTTACATTGAATTTTTGGGAAGAGTAAAAATTTTGAGAAATTAAATTTGTGAAAAAATATTTTTTATTTATGTAAAAACATAACATTATATTAAAAAAAAATATTTTTTAGGTTGAGTTTTTTTGCAAGTGTAAAAATTTTGAGCAGTTAAACGGATTTGAAAAAAACTGTAAATAAGAAAATGAATAAAAAAAATATTAAAAAAACTAAATATTATTAAAAAAAATAAGTTGAATTTTAATGAAGAAAAAAATATATGTAAAAAATTAATTTTTTTATTAAAAAAATATTTTTTTTTTGATGAAAATTTTTGGAAAGTTATATTGAAAATTATTTTTAAATTACATTATGTTTTTAGGGATCTCCTCATATTCATTTTTGGAATAAAAAATAATAATCACAGTAAAGCTAAAAATTAAATTTAATAATTAAATAATAAATAAATAATAATAATAAAATAAAACTGTAATTTTCTTTACTTTAAACTAAATAACAATTTTACAAGCAAATACAAAATTTTCAAATAACAATTAAAAAAAAAACTTAAAAACACCAAAAACACAAAATAAAAAAAAATGGTTATAACTATGTTTTGATTTTATTATGAAAAAAAAATTAAATGCAATTTTCCAAAAAATATAATTGTAGAAAATATGTAAAAAATCTAATATAAAAAAATTATAAAATTTAAAGAAAAACGCAATTTTTGCAACATTTATTAAATTTCTTTATTTAAACTTCAATAAGTTTCACTTAAAAGCAATTTTCCAAAAAATATAATTTTGGAAAATATGTAAAAAATATAATATAAAAAAATAATAAAATTAAAAAAATCAAAAATTTTGCAAAATTTATTAAATTTATGTATATATTTAAACTTCAATAAGTTTCACTTTCCACCGTTCTACCAGCTATCTTCGCTCCACGTGGTGTGGCTTTATATCCACGCTTAACTTTTAACTTGAAACTTTATTTGAACTCCAACTTGTAATTTTGCCTGAAAGTCATGTTGCAAGTTTTGGTTGCCGCCAGTTACATTAACGCCACGAAAAAGTCTTAATTAAAAGTTCTTTGGCGGGCGAAAAAATACTTGAACACACACACAGATGGATGGATATACATATACACATGCTGCCATATGAGCGTGCATTGGTGAATGAGTTGCGAATTTTATTGCGAAAGTTTAAAGTTGGAGTCGTAGAGGTGAATAAAAAGGAAAGGAAATTTATAAATATTTAAGGTGGATGGATCGGGAATTTGGTAAATAAGGCAAAAAATACAACTATTTAAATCGAAATAAAATAAATTAAAACCAAATAATTTACATAATAAAATTATTCAGAAAAGTTTAAATATTCTTGAATTTTTTTAGTAGCTTTCTATGGCACAATGACCTTCACCACGCACATACAGGCACAGACATGCTAAAGTTAACTATGAATATATTTAGGTAAACACATATATATGTATGGATGTATGGATATATAGATGCATTAGTCAGTATAGTACATCTTCATCGCACAAATGCCGGTCATAACAATGTAATCAACGAACAAAAGCTAGGTTACGTATACGCCAACGCGCTCCTAAGAATAATAAAGCTTACATGAATTATGAGATTTTTCCAGTTCCAGTATGTACGTTACCATTACTTGTGATACAAAAAGTAATTAAGTATGAATGTAACAACATGTAAAAACTTGTTAATAGAGAAATTAGTAAACTAGTTACAAACTACACCAGTGGTAGCTAGTTGGTTTGGAGTATAAGAAATACGACTAAGAAGGAACGAAAAATGTCTTTTCGCAAGCAGAATATTAATAAAGGTTCAAAAGCTCCTTATAACTACCTCCAAACTGTTCAAAATTTCGTTCAGAAGTAACTAGTGTCGGTTTGGTTCAAGGAAAAATTTTCTAAAATTAATATTGTGGAGTTTAAAATAAACTGTAAGCAAAAAATAAATAATGAAAAGGAAGTTTTCGTAAGCAGAATTTATTCAGGTTCGAAAAAGTTCGTTACAACTACACACAAACTGGGTCAGAAACTGTTTTAGCAGTAACTAGTCTTGGTTTAGTTAATGAAAAACTTGTCGAAAATTAATTTTTTGAGAATGAAATCATAATTAAAGCAAAAATAATACTTCAGCACTGGTTCATAAGTAACTAGTTACGAACTAGTTTATAAAACATTAGTTTAAAACCGTTTTTGTTTTCCTTTTTTTTAACTGAATAGTCAAAGTTTGTTAATAGAACACTGGTACAAATGTAAATAGTTAGGTACTAGTTTACAAAAAACTAGTTTTAAAGTACTTACTTCATAATTAATTAACAACTAGTTCACCCTACACACAAAGGTCACCCGAACTAAGTAGTGATTTTTTAAACTTTTTTCAACCTGCAGTTTTACTGGTTACGTCAGTCCGCTTCTATCAACACAACTCGCCAACCAAGTAGTAATCATCGTCATTGCTTATCAAAACCCAGAAGTCTCTTTCACATCTATCTACCTAAATCTTATACAATTTCAACGCAACTGCCCACTGCTTGATATCCTGCAATTTGCGGTGAACTAATGTTCATTGCTCCGGATTTTGCAAAAGCAATTCGTTTTGCTATGCGCCTGTTTGTATGCATGCATACTGTGGCAATGTTTTCTCTAGTTTCTGTTTTTATAAATGTTTTGCTTTATTTTCTGCTTTCAGGCTTTCACTTTTTTCACATTGCTTACACATTCAATCATTCGTTAGTTCATTCATTCGTTCATTTACGCTCGCATTCATGCAGATTGCAGGCTAGCGCAGCCGAAGCTTTGTGGTTTGTTTGGCTACTTTAATCTCGGACCTTTTATAGTGGATTCCTTTTGGTTTTTTTTTTTAATAGACGCTTGCAATGCTTGGCTGTTTATGTTCAAGTACATTATATATTCACTTATAAATATGTATATTATATATCTGCAACTATATTATATACATCCCGCTATATATTTATTTTACTTTTCTCTTTTCAATCACCCATTTGCCTCACTTCTGCTGATTGCTTGCGTAAAAGTGTAATTTCGAAAGATGAATAGCAAGTAATTGCACAGAAGTGTGAGTTTGGCGCGGTGCGGTGGTATGAGTGCTTGAGGAAAATGATTGATATGCTTGTATATGTTAAAATACAATGTAAATAATCATGTGCTTGTATGTGTATAGGTAATATGTTGGCACACCTGCAAAAACCAGTTAAAAAGGTGTACTGAAATGTTATCTTGCGCTCTAAGCAGCTAGTTAAGCTAGCAGCAGGCTCACTTGTGAGCTATGTAGCCGCAACAACAATTTTGGCCAACTATGCTTATATAAGCGCCTTTTATTTTGTGCTTTTTAGTTTTCCACGGAGGTAATAAGTATGGCGAGTACTCCAAAAGTAACTAGTTGGGTACTAGTTAATGAAGTCCTGGTTTAGAAGTATAATTTTTCATAAGCTTTTAAAAGTGTTTAATTTTTTGCTTTTAAATTATTACTTTCAAAAATAACGAACCTTTGGCTAATCCGAAATGTACTAGTCATGAACTAGTTTTGGGAAGAGTAGTTTAAAACGCAATTGTTAGCACTAAATTAAAATTAGTTTGAAATAAAATACGTACTTTCGCATAAAAATAAAATAGAAGTTGAATTTGTCAGGTAACTCACCGCAAAAAAACTAGTTTGTAACTAGTTGTGTAATAGTTTGTGTTTGGTTTAATGGTGCTAAAAATGTATTACTTTTACTTATAATTTTATAATGACTTATTCCTTCATGCTACATGTAATCGATAACTCAACCCAAAATAACTGCTTCGAAACTAGTTCATATTTGATCAGTTTACAAGCGGGCTTGAATAAACAATTGTTGCTTAATTTTCTTTTATCTGCAACTTTTTTAAAAATTAATTCTCAATAAATTCAATAAAGCCATCCATACTTTTAAGACAACTCAACTAAAAGTAACTAGTTCAAAACTAGTTTGTAAGTTACTCGTCCAGAATTGCTTCTTCGTCGTAAATTTTCAACTAGCTCTCAGGGATACGATTTTTTGCCTTACAAATGTATAGATCAACACTTGAACTTGACTAAAACAACTCTAAAACAATTAACTAGTTCGAAACTAATTCAGAAGATAAGTTTTGAGGAAAAGTTTTAACGGATTTCGGGAAATAAATATTTTTCCTTCTTTTTTGGTTGATCCGTAATTTTATAGACCACCCGAATTTTTAAAACAACTGAACTTCCAATAACTAGTTCGAAACTAGTTTGTAAGTAACTCGTTCGGAGTTGCTTTTTTGTAGTAAATTTTTAAACAGATGCCAGGAAACCAATTTTTTTCATATTTTTAACCCAACCAAAACTTACTGGTATGAAACCAGTTTGTTAGTAAGTAGTCCATAAGTTACTTTTTGTGGTAAATCTTTAACCAGCTGTAAGGAAATAAATCCCTTTGTAGAATCTTGCATATTTGAGATTAAAAATGTAAATATAAACAAAGTCAAAGCCAACAATATCCTTCTCTTCATGTTTCTCCGCTCAATTATCTATTCTTGCTCTTTGTCTAAAGCAGCAACATTGTTTTTCCCGGCGCTATTCACTTTAATTAGGGTCATTTCGTCTAAGCTACACAGCATACTTCACAGAAAACCACAAAGAGTCCAAAAAAATATATGACCGAAACAAAAAGTCATTAGTTGAGTGTAGTCAGTTGAGTTGAGTAATGGGAGTAATGAGAGTAATGAGTTCCAACGAAATTTATTCACAAAATTGTGAGCATAAATGTGAATACACATTTTTAGTTATGAACCATTTGCCTTTGATATACAAGTTTTGCGAAAAAGAGTTTGAAAAAAGCACAGAAACAAAGCTCAAAAGGGTCAACACACAATTTATGACAGAAGATCTTTAATTTAGATGACTTTCTACACACAGCTGCCCTGTGTTTATGTGTACTTATGCACGCTAGCCATCAACTAGCTGACCCTTACACTCCACATATACATACATTTGTGATTGGTTTAGTGCTCATATCCTCCACTGACACGGTGTCATATGCAAGCTTTATATCCTTCCTGCCAGCTGTGCGCTCCACTTTATTGCTTTTATTGCACACAAACGCACACGCGCATACAAGTGAGGTCGGCTCATATATGGTGTACATATGTATGGTAGTGAAAATACCTGCTGGCATTTGTTATTTTAGCTGGTCGATGATAGAGTGTTTCGCTTGAACTGCCATGATGATTGAGTGGTCAGTGGGTGTGTGGGTGAATACATGGATGGAAATCGTTAGTTACAAACAAAAATATCCACACATATCTATAGTTATAACAATGCAGAAAATATATGGATTGTGTGGAGGCTTGCGGGTATAACATATTTGCCTTTCATTTGATAGGCCAACTTATTCCGAAATATTAAAAATATTACAAGGGTTCTTTGTTAAGTTTAGGGCGTTTTGGGGCTTTGTTGATATGTTGATATTTTACGAGTATTAATATAGAAATTATTATTTGGTGTTGCGTAAAATTGTACTAATTGCATAAAAGTGACTGCTCCGAAAACAACTAGTTGCGAACTAGTTTCAAAAACTTATTTAAAACGCATTTTTTGTGTTTATGAGTATTTATGTAAAACTATTTTTTCTTGTTGCGTAAAATTGTGTTTATTGTATAAAAGTAATTGCCCCAAAAACAACTAGTTGCGAACTAGTTTCAAAATTTATTTAAAACGCATTTTTTGTATTTATGAGTATTTATATAAAAATATTTTTTTTTATTAATTATATTAATTGCATAAAAGTAACTGCTCCGAAAATAACTAGTTGGGAACTAATTTTAAAATATTTATTTCAACCGTATTTTTTTTGTTTATGGGTATTTATATAGAAATTATTATTTGGTGTTGCGTAAAATTGTATTTATTGCATAAAAGTGACTGCTCCGGAAACAACTAGTTGCGGACTAATTTCAAAAATTTATTTAAAACGTATTTTTTGTATTTTGAGTGACTTAAAAAAATTTTTATGAACAAATTACTACTCTCAAAAAAACTTTTTTTGACCTAGTTTGTAAAAATGATGCAATTGTACTTTTTAGTAAGAACTATTGTAATAATTGCAATAAATAAAAAAAACAACAACTAGTTGCGAACTAGTTTTTAAAAAGGCCAAATCAATCACATTTTTGTATTTTGTGTTAAATTAAATAAATATTTTTTGAAAAAATAACTACTCTTAGATTTACTAGTTGTAAACTAGTTTAGCACAATTCAAGCGCAGTTTTAAATAATAATTGATTTTAGTGTTTTTAGTTTTCTTTTAGTGTTCAAATAAAATCTGGAACTTTTAAATCTTTTAAATTAAAGATTGACGTTTCATTTGTTAATTTTTTCTGTTAAAAAAGGAATAAATAAATTTAAAAAAGTATATTTATATATATATGTATATAAAAGTATTAGTTTATAACATCTTGGACTATTTTTTTAGTAGCCAATTTAGCGCACGTGAAACCTCGGACAATTACTAAGGCATACATTTTACTTTTGGGAGTAGTCTCATATGAACTAATTATGAACCAGTTGTTGTGGCACTAATTTGGAAGTATTTTTTTAGTGCAAATGATAGCTCGAACGAACACTAAGGTATACATTTTACTTCTGGGAGTGGTGCCATATCAACTAATTATGAAGCCGTTTATGTGGAACTAGTTTGGAAGTATGTTTTTATGGTCAATATTGGATTTGTTCCTATCGATATATATAAAATATTACTGGTTAGAAAAATTAAATGCGATGTGAAAATGATCAACTGTGGATTAGACCCGTCGATTTATGGCAAAATACCGGAAAATGTAATACGAAGTAGTAACTTGGTAAGACTGACGGGGCTTAGATTCAACTTCTTTAACGAAATCGTGGCTTACGACCTCTAACTTTTTCTAAATTACTTTAGGCGTAGTTTTCATCTATAAAAAATTAAAGAAAAATTGCGGCTTTGTCTGATCTCACTCAACTGTTCTTTAGATCGTTAACAAATACCAATTCAAAGTCTAGTTTATCTTAGCTTATGAGCTTTGGTGAAGCTTTAAGCTCTCCGGACTCGAATTTGTTAAAAATATGCTTAAAAATTTTGGCGTGCATAAGCTTTTCGGAAGATCTGCTATTCAATAACGAAAGGCTTAGGTTAGAACAAATTTACATTGACAGTTCAATCCATGTCTATGATAGTTTCAGCGATGGTTTCCAGTCGCATTCCGTGTTTACAACTTTTGTGTTAAATTAACTGATCCTTGTTGAACGAAAATGTCTTTATCAAGGATCTTAGCCATTATCGGACGAAAACCACATTGGCAGAGCTCCTGGTCTTAGTTGTACGGTAGCATTCCTTTAAAATTTTTCCATAATAATCGCTGGAGTTACAGAGTTTCGTCCGACAAAATTGTATGAGGTAATCCTTAGATCTTGTATATCAAGATAAAGCAGACGGAGTGCAACTAAGCTTGGCCGTAAGCCACTTATTAATATGAGTCGCCCCGAAATGGAGTCACAAAAGCTTTTGTTTTGCTGTACGCAGCAGAATCTCACTGCAGACGCAGGCTTAACGTTTTCTCGCAACGCATTAATTTAAATTGAATTTCATAATACACTCACTAAAGCGCACACATAAAGCGCCACAGGGCAGACAGCTGAGCTTGTCAATCACCGATTGCTCGGGAAAAGCATACATCAAAACTTTACGATTAAGAAATAAATGCCGTTATAAATTTAAGTACAAATAAGACTGTGTGCGCGTGTACGTGACTGTGTGTGAGTGGATATAATCTCTCACAATTTTTACAGCGCTGATGCATTAGCAATAAAATATTTATTTTCAATGGATAATAAACAAGCATTTTCACGCACCTGCGATATTACGAATATAATGGCAGAGAAGCAGAGGAAAAGCTGTAGGAAAAGAGGCTAGAGGAGGGATGGTGATTGAATGAAAGAATCCACAGAAGTTGCACTTAGAAATATATAGGGGGTGCAGAGCGAGCATTTAGAGTAGCGAAAGGAGCATATAAGGTAACCCTAACGCTGCCGTAAACGGAGCAGGAAACAGCATTGCCACCCATACTTAAAACAGCAATTTTCATAAACTCACGAAAGTGCACGCCAAACGCAACACCAAGCAGCTGAGGAGTGAAAATCGGCAATGAGTAGCTGCCGGCGCGTAAAAGCGTAAGCAGCTAGTAGTAGCTGGAATGCGCTGTGATCTTAATTTTTATGTTGTTTGGTATTATTATTGTTTTGATGGTGCTGTTGATGGCGGTGATGAAACTGCTGTCGTTAAAGCAGTTGTTACAAGCGTTGCGAGAGCTATAGAGCTCCAGCTAAGCTGCTGTAATGGCAGCTGAGCCGGTCTGGGGTGCATTGCAGCTAGTTTGGATGGGTTGTGATAAGCTTGCCAGCAGAAATGATGGATGTGTTAATAATATAGCCGGTTGCTGTTGTTCATCATAATGAAGGTAATTTTAATAAAGCTGTTATTGCCACCAGCATTGCCAACACAAATAGTTTATTTTAAGTTCAAGAAATATATATATAAGACGAAGTTAGGTGAAATTGCGAAATTTTCTGATTTTATAGTGAGCATATATAATTTTTTTTTCGCCGCATTTCGTTTTAGCAATAAATTTTTAATATTTCGCCATAAATTTTTAATGCATTTTCCAGGTTGCCTGGTAATTCAATATTTTATTCGACTTAAGTGCTTGATTTATCGGTTTTTGCCATTTTTATTATCGTTCGAAACATAAGCTGATTTATGAAAATCGTTTTTTTTTTATAGATTTTCTGAATTCGTTTATACTATATTTTATTGTTATCATTTGGAGGTAAAAGTAAGAGTAATTCTCATTATAAAACTAAATTTCATAGAAATTTCTTAAGCTTTACTTTTAAATGCATCTTCATCCTTATCTTCACCTTGATCTTCATCTTTATCTTTATCTTTATCTTTATCTTTATCTTTATCTTTATCTTTATCTTTATCTTTATCTTTATCTTTATCTTTATCTTTATCTTTATCTTTATCTTTATCTTTATCTTTATCTTTATCTTTATCTTTATCTTTATCTTTATCTTTATCTTTATCTCTTATCTTTATCTTTATCTTTATCTTTATCTTCATCTTCATCTTCATCTTCATCTTCATCTTCATCTTCATCTTCATCTTCATCTTCATCTTCATCTTCATCTTCATCTTCATCTTCATCTTCATCTTCATCTTCATCTTCATCTTCATCTTCATCTTCATCTCCATCTTTATCCTCATCCTCATCCTCATCCTCATTCTCATCCTCATCCTCATCCTCATCCTCATCCTCATCCTCATCCTCATCCTCATCCTCATCCTCATCCTCATCCTCATCCTCATCCTCATCCTCATCCTCATCCTCATCCTCATCCTCATCCTCATCCTCATCCTCATCCTCATCCTCATCCTCATCCTCTACAGGCAACCCCCTTGATGGTTATGCGAGAATACTCAGCTTATTAGCAGAGAAAGTCGTCAAGACTAAAGATTTCTGTGAGGAAGAATTGTCTACCAAATTCCTAAAATCTTAGTTTGCTATTTGAAGAGGTAAGAATTTTTATTCCATAGGTAGGTCGATAGTTTTGGTCTTCCTGGTGATACGTATTCAAAATCACCTCAAAACCGCAGACTATTTTTAACCGCTTTGGTGTTATGAAAATTTAACGGTTCGTCAAAATTATTTCTTTAAATATCTTTAGGAGGCTTCATAACAGGCTTAGGACCATATTCTATAGCCAAACTTTGATAGAGACGCAGAGCAGTTTTCCAGTTTGAAATATAAAAGCTCTGCGTACATTTTTTTGCTGAAAAGAGAATACGATGTACAATCTTAAAGCAAAAGCTTTGATTCGTCCGGAACTCAGTAAGCAGAAATTTAGTTAAACCCTGCGAACCAACCAAACCGCAAAAATTTAAGTTTTTGTCGAAGATAGGAAGCTGTCGTCGACTGCCATTATACTCTATTTATATTGAAAGTGGTGAAAGAGACCATTCCTGTGCGACTTTAAGATCCTTTTGACCTACAGCAGGACATAGAGATCTTCTGAACTACTTGCCCTTAGTAAAGTTCATCTCGCCGCAATCGTTGTAGCTCTCACTGGGCGTAACCCAATAGTTATTCCTGCGGGAAAGTTTAAATCTTGATCTACGCTAGTTGTCAAAGTCGTACGGAGGAGCGTGTGTTGGAAACATTCAGCATTTTGCAATACTGAAGTTAAAACAACTCGGCAGTCTTACCTTCGGCAAACCAGGAGACACAACCGAAACTGACATTAGCCAAGGGTCATATGGGGTCTTATGATCTATTATATAAGGATTCTAGGTAACCCAACAGATCGGCGCACTAAGCTCTCCCAGTGAGATCCTTGTTACGATCGACCTCATAACCTAACCTAATCTCAGCAGAAGCCTCTACACATCTTCTAGGATGTCTTAAAGGCCCAAGTGTAACGGATTTGTAGTTAAAGTGCAAATTATATATCTCACTACAGCAAAAAAAAGCCATCCCTCAGCGCAAATAACATTCAATTATCCAAAATTAAATTGTACGAATGAGTTGCGGAGCATATGACTTGAGCTTGAAGATATCAAATCTCTTTTTTTTTACCTTCTCTTAACCTAACCTTCTCTTTTGGCTTACCCGCTGAACTTTGCTGCAAGTCTTTCCCTACTTCAGTCACCTACCCTCCTTACCAATTGTAACTCTGTATGCAAATTTCAATTTGCCGTAACCATTAGTGACGCGAATGCAACCCTGCGCTAAATATTTGCATTATCATGCGAAATTTTGCACACTGCACTCATATTCGTTAGCGACTTTGTAAATAAAATGAAAATTTCACAAAATTTAATTACTTTTCGAATTCCGAACGTTTGAGTGCGTCGTTAGACGTTGCCGACTTGGCTCCGCCACTGGCTCGAAAGTACTCATTCATATGCTCATGCCAATTATATGATGATTGCACAAGTGGGAGCCACACAAATGCAACGCTGCTGTGCGGTGTGTGCGGAAGTTGCTCAACCAGTTGCTACGCGTGTAATGGGCAAAGTTTCTTTGGAGCCTTTGATGGTGCGCTACGCTTAGTTTTGACTTTGCCATGAGCAACGCTGTAATTTCAGATATATGTATATATGGGTAGCTAGCGAGCTCGTCAACTACTCACAAGCCGGCATTCATCAATTGTTTGCGTAAAATTTCAAAAGTTAATGAAAATATGGAAACTTTGGCAGCTAAGTGACGCCGCGTTCTACTACTCCTTGCGCCGAAGTCACATGTTCGCCTTACAAACTAGCTACAATTCCTCGCATTCAGCGCACTACCTATTCATTACGTCAATACGCAGCGTTGCATTTTGTATGGATTTAATCTTTTTTCGGTGGGTTTTTGTTTCTGCTGTTTGCTCTCTGTTCTCTGCTCTCATAATGAAATTTTCAATTTTCAATTTGATTGCCTTTTCGCGTTTCCGTTACAGCATCGCTTTGTTTATTTCCACATCAGCGACTCCCAGCGGGCTGGCATCGATAGCTGCGGCGCATACCTTCGTCGTTTACCTTTGAGCAATCGGATTTTTGCAGTCGGGGTTTTGAGTACATTCAGCGCAGAAAGCAGTAGGTAAACAATGCCTTTCGGCATAATGAAATTAGTTAGTTTTTCGCTTTGTTTCTAATCAAATTTTTTCACGACTTCCCAGGAGGTGAAATTACGCACATGCTTGGATTAGCAGAAAGCAAAATGGAAGGAAGCATTTGCAGGCCGTAAAAGATAAAGGAATTTTTAATTTAACAGGAAAATACAATTAATGAACGGAAGATCTATTTTGTAACCCCTTTTCGAGATGAAACCTCTTAGGAGTTGAAAGGATTCTCAATCTAATGCATCAGACGATCGAAGGAAATGCAAATGGACCAAAAGGTCAGCTGGTGTTCATTCGAACTGCATTAATGTGGTACTCGAGCATGTTCTTAAATATGTAAGTAGGAATAGCTGATATGAGATTGTATGGAGCTCGAGCTATATTTTCTCTCGGCGGATTTCCGTTTACTTTTAGGATCATGAAGAAAACTTTGGATTTGTCGAAAGCGCAATATTTTCTTATGTTCCTTATAACTAAGTTAAGTTTATATACATTTTTTATATGGCAAGAAACCTATTAGACGTTTAGTCTTAAATCCGGTTAAATATATTTTCGGTTACTAATAAGATTCTCCCAACAATCTGTTAAGTTTTTGAAATTTAAGGTATCTTATTAATAATAGAGCCTCTGATTTTTGGAAATATCAAGAGAACCGGAGATTATCGATTTCAGCGTTTTCGTTAGTAAGTCAGATACTTCAAAGGAAGTTCAGTCTATTTCCAATGCTTTAACTTAGTGTGATCTAACTACTCTTCAAGAGGTCAGTCTGTTCAGATACGTTTCCTATCACAAGTTTTACCCCTGTTTCAAGTGCTATACTGTGATAAGTCTACGAAATTAGGGTTCTTTTTAGCCGAATCAAGGTTTGAAGGAATGAGTCGACAATTTGGTCCAAACTCGTTTCGTTTCATTCAGAGTTTAAGTCGGTGTGCCTTAAAATTCGAAGAGTTTATCTTTACATATGTACATATATCGAACTCGAATACCAGAAAAAGAAGCAAGCTCGAAAATGTCCACCAGTAGACTGAATGAAGTTCGAAAGGCACGAAGTCTGCATTTCTTCACCAAGAAACTAATCCTTAAGTTGACTATTCAAGTTCTTAATTGTGTTCCGGTCTAGTTAAAGCTGCCATGATTTTTAAAAATGAGCTGCCTTTCATGTCAGTGTCTTTTGGATCAAGGGGCATCAGAAGATGTATCTATCTTCAAAGAATAATGGAGCTCGATTTAATTTTTTAGACGGAGATTTAAAACGAACTAAACGTCTATAAGGAAATGCAGATCTCGGTTTTATTTTCAATCAGAGATCAAAGACGCAGTACAGGTATTTCTATTCCAGCAAATACTGAGCTCAGATTTGCAACGTCAAAAGGTCAGAGACATCAGAAAAAATGTCCATTTTGAAGGAAGTATGGTCTTCGTTTCGATTTTTGAACAGAGGGTCTTAAGGAAATGCAGATATCGATTTTATTTGAGACAGCGACCTAAGAAGAACAATACCATCTCAAGTAAGAACTGAGCTCGGATAAGAAGCCTGGAAATATCCGTCGCAAAATTCATATTAAGTTCTACTAAGTAATTAACAGAGCTCACACTTAACTTCAATATTAAATATCTACGAATTCCTTAAAAAATAAGCCAACTCCCAAATGTAGGCAACAAAAAGAGTGTAACATTTTATAAACCTCGCGGCTGGCAATAATCATAGCAAGTACCAGCAAAACTGTTATAGCAAAAGAGAAATGGATAAACTTGAAGCAATTAAGGAGACATTTTATTTTAATGCGCCTAAAATTATGTTAAACTTTACTTAACACAAATCCCAAGTATTTCCTTTGCATTGTAAAGATTTAATTTAAATAAAATAGCAAACATTTGCCAAAGGCAAACAAAAGCGAAAACATAAAAAAGAAAGAGAAGGCCTTCAAATAGAATGGAGAGAAAGAGAAAGCGAGCAGAGAGTAGCGGTATATTAAATACAGACATATTTGCTTGGCGCACAGACATACATTGCGGCGCAACTTACAACTCAACGCTGCCGTTTGCTGTTTAATAAACTGTTGCAGACTTTAAGGCGTTCCAGCGCTTGCTGATGTTTGTGCGTTGCTCTGTATTGCTGCTGGCACACCGGTTGGGCTGGACCAATTGCTCAGCTACTTACTTGCGTCGGCAGTTCATTTACTCCACCTACGTCGAGGCAACGCTGCGCATCTCCTCTTCCCTCTATCTCCCTCTCTATCTCGCTTCCTTTCTTTTCCTGTAGTTGCTTAGCGCTTGTTGGTCCACAACACCGCTGGCATTGCCGCTAACAACAATCAAAAGCAATGATTGTCGACAATAAAATGTAACGGTTATGTTTATCTTTTCTTACTTGCATTGTAAATATTTAATGACATCATTGCCGAAAAGCGCCCACTGTGACTGCGGACCCACTCGCATCTAAGTAGTCGCATATGAATATGTGATGAGGATTCTCTTTCAGCTTTCTTGTAGCTACTGTGGCCACTTGTCGGTTCTTGTGTATTACTTCGGTAACTTTCTTAGTAATAACAACATTGTAATGAGCACATAAGCTGTCAGGAGAGAGCGTAAGCATGGAAAAGAATACCAGGAAAACAACAACAAATGACAAGGTTCGGGGAAGGAACATCAAAAACAATGTTTGCGAACTGTTGAAAAATCATTACTTTGGATTTTTATTTAATTCAATGGAATTTGAGGTCCTCACATTACCGTTGAAGTGCTGAATTGGTGAATGAGGCGGACGCAAGGGAGGGAGCAGCTAAGCGCAAGTTATGCGTATGAATAAGTAAGTTGAATGAACGAAGTAGAGCAGGTAAGGAGAACAATAAATATAATTAGAAATGGTATTAGCGGCGCTGACTGTTGGAGGGAGTAGGTCAAATACTGCGACCAGTTTTAGGTATTGCGGAAGAAGTAGCTTTATCAGCTGCTGAACGGCTTCAAATACTTTAGTGATTTGAAATTAGGTCAGGGCTTATGATAAATGGTTCTACTTTACGTCTAAGGACACAAGCTAACCGCTGCAGTTGGAGCTCATAAGGTAGAAGTCTAGAATAAATCTCAGAGTGATCCAGATGCGGTGTGATCTAGGCTACTTTAGATAAGTTGGTTGACTCTCAAGCTATTTTAAAATATTTGAAGAGCTCGTACTAGAGTTGTTTTGTTAGAAGTGGACCCAAGGCCTCAGTAGTGACATCTAGGTTCGAGTTCTTTCATTAAAAGTGGTTGTAAGGCTTTCGTAGTAGCCACTCAATAGTCCTCAATGGTCCAATGATCAGCTTTGCATTTACTTAGATGTATTCTTACGAAAGCTATAAAATTCGGTTACAAGAAAGTACTCCAAATTTTCTAAAGTCCGAACATGCAGACAGAGCTGAAAATTGGTTTCTCTGTACTCAAATAAAAAAGCTATCAAGCTCTCAAAATCGGTTAGTCACTTAAGGAGTTTAGTTAAGAAGATGCTGCGGAAACTGCTCCATTTTTGACAAAGGAACAAACTCAAGTTTGGCCATTCTGTTAGAGTACCGCTGTTGGCTGTTTTAGTTAAGCAGGGACCAGCTTTTTTAGGGTTTGAAGGATTACTAACTTTTGGAAGGAGCGGAACTAAAGTTTTATGCAAATAGACTCTCGCAATCTATCCCTTATTATATTGAGAATCCAGAATTGGTTAAATAAAAGGGGTTTCAAAGAGATTGTTTAGGGCAGATCTTATGATGGAAGCTCGTGTTTCGTCCAAATCAAGAAATTCAATCGAAGTCTAGTTTCCATATTGTAAAAACCATCACAATCCTTTTTGTCAAACCACCACGTCCCTAAAAGCTTAACCAAACCTGCCTTTAAAAAAAGGTTGGGATCCTAGCTTTGTTGTATTGTAGATTAAAGAAGCTGAACAGGTACTCGGTTACCCAAAGTCTAACTGTAGGTACACACAAAGCATCGTAGAGTCTATCGAAAGCATTTACGTTTACAGAAAGGACTGAACTTTTGAAGTCCGTGATGAAAGGAAGCAAGCAGGCGTTCATCCTTACTCTTCAATCTCCGTCCGTTGAGACCACCATCATGTGAAAACTGTCCAACAAAGCGAAATTTATTTAAATTTGCAATTAAATTTTTATAACCGTTTTTGTGCTATATAAACCGCCAAGCGCGCTCGAGCACACGTAAAGTCGACCTTTTGCGGACATCTTCCCGTACTCGAAGTTGCGCGACGTTGATATTGTTTGGGTTACACAATGAGCATTTTTGCGTTGTTTATTTCTTTAGCCCACCCCACAGGCGCACACACAGGGTCGCATTGACCAGTTTCACTGTCATTAATATGTATGTATGTGTTGTTGGCATATCGTTTTTTGTTATTCCTTTTGCTGTCGCTTGGTAAATGGGCTGCGGTGCAATGTCAATGCAAGTTCGGGTCTCAAATTGCCCTTTTTTCGCAAGGTAGTTAACGACGCGCGCCCATCAATAAAAGAGATAGATGACCTTGTGCCGGGAGTGGGGCGGACGGTTGGTTGACAAAAGCTGAGGAAAAATGAAAAAGCTCAACCCGCACGGTCCCATAACGCGTTAGCTTCCACATGAAAATCCAATCAAGCGTTTTATTTTTCCCAAAGAAGTAAGCAGCACTGCGTTAAAAGCGTGAGGACGGGTGAAGCGGAGCTCGGCAGACGAGTGGCACCCAATTGAGGTGGCGCTGGGTTGAGTTGGAGTCCGTCAGTACTGCAGTGGCGCGCACTTTGAACTCATCCAAGCTCCTGCCATGCAAACAACTCCGCTGCATTGTGGGTACGCTGGATGTCGACTGCCCTCACGTTCTGCACGTCTCCATTCGAGCGAATTGTTTTTCCGGTAATGCTTCAATTTCAGTTTTTAATTTGCATTTTTTTGCTTTCTTTTTCCTTTTCGTGCTATTTCAAGTGAGTTTTTCGCGCATCTTTTATTTGTCTACCGGCTTTTTGTTTTCTTTTTTTCAGCCACACAATGGCCATTCGAAAAAGTCGAACTCAGCTCATGGGTCAGGTTACAGCTATCGGTGACAGAAACGTATGGCAAATATTTCAAGAGTCACACGCTGGCAACGCGAGATCTGGCTGCAGAAGATGGAGTGTCATTAAGTGGCGGTCAATGTGCGCACCGCTGGGGAGCTGGAGAGCTGGCGCAGCGGTCATGGGCGTTGGTGCGGGTATATTTTTGTGGTCAGTCGTGCAGGCAACGGTAATTGCAATTGTTCATTGCTGATTTTTCACTTTGCATACGTTTTCGCTTTAAAGTCTTTCGCTTGTCTTTGAAATATATTGGTTCCCTGTTGTTGTTTCTTCGAAAGAGGTATTATTTTTATGTGTTGAATATATTCACAAGTCGTTGACGGGCAGTTAAACTCGAAAGCAAATTGTGGGTAGAGACAATTAAGAAGTTTTGAGCTAAAAGCGGAGACTTCACATCGGACTCAAACGGACTATCGCGTGGCATTTCGGACACATACACAGAGCTCTTATATATTTTACGAGCTACCAGTGATAGACCGAGACTCCAGACAGATTAGAAAGATTGGTAGACTGGAACTTCCTGATAAGTTGTCCACCTGAAACTTTATGCCCAGAAGAACATGTTTATAAGAGTTAGGTGTTCTTGGTTATCGTGGGTTTTCTGGTTCCTATAGTTGACGGAGTTTCTGGTTTATAGTAACTGTAATATCGCTCTCTTTAAGAAGCTCAGGAAGCTTGAGGTTGTATCTTCACCAGATCTTGAATAGGAGCGTACTTTTATATCAAAAATCGCGGAAAATATTGCTCGGATGTCAATACAATGATCATTTTCTCCTTGCAAACAAGTTGAGGAATTAGTTCTGATTATGTAAGATGACAGTTGAGAATCTTTAACACTTATAGACTCTTTGGTAACATAAAAATGTTCTTGAGCTAAGCTAGTGGAGTAAATCTTCGGTTCTTGAAGCTTTAAACTCTAAATTCTCTAGCTTAGGACGCTGCAATTCGTTACAGATCTTATAAGTAGTCAACTATTGAAGTCGGATTTAGGATTTTTCAGAAAAAGTCTCTTTATACGGGTGTACACTGAAATTTGCTGAAGTCTTTACGAGAAACTTCTGAAAAATTTGAAAAGCAAGCTGAGAAGGACGTATTTTGCTCAAACGACAGAAGCTTAGAAACTTTATTCAGACTTTTCGTCTTTCTACAAGTTCGAAATCATATTTCCTGCCCTTATGCAAAAAACTTTGCGAGGAAAAGCTAAACAACATCCACGGACCGTTTGAAAGTTTGAAAAAAGTGCTTAGAAGGAAATAGTTTGCTCCAACGACCGAAGCTTAGGAACTTTATTTGGACCTCTTGACTTTCCTCTAGTTCTAAATCATGTTTTCTGCCTGTGAGGCATGACATGACCTGAGTTTATGTAAGAGTTCCTCTTAAGTTTTGTAGAAGCTTGATATGAATAGTAGTCTTGAAGTTTGCAGATCTCCAAGAGTAATCAAAATATTCAAGAGATTACTAACAGTCAGCTCCCTTTTAGAGGAAGGGTTTTCCTTTTTTCATCTTTGAAGAAAGAGTGTAGGGAAGAAGCATTAAAGTCTTAGAGCTGCTGACTTATTTTTAGAGATAAGGAAAAACAGTCCTGCCAAAATAAAACCAAATAGCCTGACATAGATTAAGTTGATAGATTAAGTCTAATTTTCATACTTCAAAGGCTAATTAGAATCACAAATCAGATATCACGCGTTTGGAAAAGTAGGCGGTTCGGGAAATCGGACTGCAAATTAGAATTTACCGCAAGAAAGTTCGTATATTTGATTTATTATTTAGTTGCTTTAAGAAAGAAGCGCAGTCTAAACTGAATTGGAAAAGAATTTAACCAAAAATTTCCAAAACTCTCCTAATTTATTCACACACTTATTTATTTTGAACTAATTTCCGGTGAGGTGCATTGACACTTCCGCTGTTCGGTAGCCAAAATGAAGAGATGCTGCGAAGCGGTAAGCGCAGCATGATTTCCTTTTTAATTTCCTCGCTGGCAGGGTAACAAGAAAGCAGCGTGTCGCAACAAGCTAAAGCTGAAGGTGACACAAAGAATATGGGTGGCAGTATGGTGAAAGGAAAAACTGGGAATAAAATGATATGAAAAGAAAAAAGTGCGTGATATTTGCAAAAATATGAAGACCAAATGAAATGAATGCTGATGTTGCAAATTATTAGAAGCCGTTATAATAATAAAGTTGCGAACGCGAAGTAAAGCGAAAATAGACGGAAGTGGAAGAAGAGTGAGCGGAAGGAAACAGCAAAAGAAGTGAAAAGGAAAGCGACAAAAGATAGAGCAACGAAGACTGAAGTCCTATATGCCACGCTACCAAATTACTATCACTCATTTCATGCACAAAACTCGTAACAAAGGTGGACCTATTGAGGCTAGACTTGTAGCTAGCGCCTTAAAGACTATTGCCATGCGGATTTCGACAGTGAAACGTCAGCGAATTTAAACGAAATTGCGTAAAAAAATTTAATTAACTTTCCCTTCAGCACCCGCTGCGAGGGTTCTTACGGCACGCAGCATCGCTTTTATAATAGGGTAGCTAGTGGGTAAGTAGGGGTGCCTTAGCGGCAACTAGTGTCCCTCGCTTGGGAGCTCTCCACAACGACAGTTTCTTTAAAGCCAGTCGGAAGGTTACGGCAACTCAGAAGCAAGTTTCTATATTAATCTAGCGCTATACTTGTATCTCTCTTCAATTACTTCATCCTCCTACCTCAAGTATTTTCGTTTCCTTTTTTTAAGTAATATGCAAATCATTATGGTCCACGTGCCTCGCACTACTCATCCAAACTCAGCTCACCGCTCTCCACTGCTGCGTATCTCATTTTCCATTTATTATTATTGTGTTGAGTAAGAACTGTCTTGCTGCGTTCGTTTTATCTATTATGATAATATTGAAATAGTGTCATCATCGTCAGCAACGTGAACCTCGTCATGTAATACGTTCTTTTATGTGCACAGCTCCCTCGAAGGCTGCCCTTCATCCGCTTTCGTCAGCGTTTTCAATGCATTCGATGTTGTTTGCTGTCCATCGCAGCGCTGACACAGGCGAAGTCATGCGACTCTCGCTTCTCTGTGAAATTCTCGATTCACTTTAGACTGGCAGCGTTGTTTGGTTTTGTTTTTGTTATGTTGCTGATGGAAATTCACCGATAAAATATTTAAAATGTAATTTAGCGCAAGGATTTTGGCATTAAGCGGGTATTATTAGTAGGCTACCAGGGATTGCGTTGAACCTAATTTGGTTAAATGAAGGTTTAGAGGTGGTTCAATGATGTTGGCGGTGGAGTAGTAGTAGTGGCCTCTTCGTAAGCTCTGAGGATTTGGGTGAGTGAATTTATATGTAGAACTAACTTATTAAAGGAAACTAAGAATTTATACATATGTGAGTTTGGGGCACGGCATAGTTCAGCATAATACTTGAGAGGTGTTTATTTGTGGCTATAAAGCTGGTGAGAATTATAAGTAGACTGAATAGATGAAGGAAAAATATAAAGAAATATAATGCGACCATTACTATTGCTCTACTGTGAACACTACGTTAGAAAAATTCTGAATTTCAACAATGGAAGGCACAATATTTATAACTTCATGTGGCCTATAAATCTCCGTCAAATATGTAGATGCTACAATGAGAAGAAGGCAACAAAGCGATGAGTGATCCATCCACATCAGAATTGAGGTCAGAAAGATTCAAATAATGGTATACTGAAAACTTGGAATGGATTGGTTAAACCAAGGACTAGTGAGGGCAGCAGGTATACGGGAAAATTTTCCGTAGGAGCAGCAGGAAACTTAGGTCCGCTATACTAACGGTCATACCTAAACCACCCGAAACAGTTGAAGAAATGAACGAGGAACTCCTTCTATCCCTACATGACAGAAGAATGTCAGGTAACTAAAAACTCACCGAAACACGAGTATACCACCTAAATGAGACAGGCAGAAAAGGAATCTTTAGAGAAGTGCAATGTCGTCGTACAAATAATGAATATGGCAGATAGAGGAATATTCCAAATAAGATTTTAATAAACTTTTAGCACGAAGCCTTTTAGTACACAATTCACAACCAGTAGAATATTCACTCAAAGGCTAATACTGTGATTATCAATTGTAATTAGATTTTCAGATTTTTAGTACAAAGCGTTTTAGTACACGTTCCTTTCCACTTCGAAATAAGCGTATATTGCTTATATTACTGAAATTATTGTTTTCAATTGCTTTCAGTCCTTTTCTAATAAATTGTTTAGATTTTAGTACACTTTTAGTACAAAGAATTTTAGTACATATGATCTATAATTAATAGAATATTACATTAATAATAAATTTATTATTTATAGCACTTGTTTGAATATTATTTACATATTTTTAGTACTTATTTAGTACAAAAAATTTTTAGTACAAATATTTTCATTTAGAAAATGCTATATTCAGAGTCAGTAGCTACTCATAGTTCCACTGCTTTGTTACTTGCATATTTTTAGTACACCTTTAGTATACAAAAAATTTTAGTACACATTACTTGATTTAGAAAAATGCAATGTTTTTCTTAGAACTGTTTAGTTTATAGTCCGTAGTTACCTACAGATATTTCTGGTATACTATGCATATTTTTAGTACACTTTTAGTACAAAAAATTTTAGTACACATTACTTAATTAAAAAATATGCAACTTTTAGGCAATAAAGACATTTAGATCTGTTGAAAGTGTTATCTAAACAGTTTCAGTACGAAACATTTTTTAGTACTTAATTCTCAATTTGAAAATATTTAATATACCGTCAATAAAATAAAATATAAAATATTTAGTACACAAAAACCTTTAGTAAAATTTTTACACAATTCTTAATTTAGAAACCTTCAGATAAAAGTTTCTAGATCTTTTTATGTATATTAAAAATTTTTAGTACTCTTTTAGTACACAAAAATTTTTAGTACAAAGATTTTAATTTTGAAAATATTATATTTATAGTAAATATTTCATATAAAGGTGTTATCTAAAAAATTTTAGTACACTTTTAGTACACAAAAATTTTTAGTACAGAATTTTTAACTTTGAAAATATTAATATTATAGTAAATATTTCTTTTAAACGGCTTATCTAAACATTTTTAGTACACTTTTAGTACAAAATATTTAATTTTAAAAATAATAAGCAAAGTACCCAAACACATTTTTTACAGCATACTTGTAGAGTTTGCTATAATTTTAAAGCTTCAACTCTACTTCATGCCAAAATACATATGTATGTACATATGTATGTATAACTTAATTAGTCTAAATTCATTTATAAATTTAAAAGTTATGTGAAACCTCCTCATTTACATATGTATATGAGAGACTTTCATGCATTCAAAATGCAATCAGGCCCATACTGTGAACAAATTCAAGAAAAATTTCTCTGTTTTCAAATTTCTATTTTATTTTATTTTTATTTTTCTATACGAAACTTGCCATAAATTTCAATACGAACATAATTCTTGCGTCTATAAATTGTCAGACATTTAAACACCATTTGTTTTACAACAAAATCTACATGACATTGCGACTGCAGCGGACGCATGCAAGGAACAAGGCATACTTTTAGGAGTCTTACAAAACGCAAATGGATATTTTATAGACGGAACAATATTTGCATAAACTGAATAAAGTAAAAGTTCGGCCGACAGGCAGAGACAAAGTGAGGAAGAGAAAATGAGTGAGAAAAGAGGGCAAGAGATAATACAAGAAATAGGCGCTAACGACTATTTGAGCAGAGAGGGTGCCAGATAGAAGTAGCAGACGTATTTCATATACTGTGTTTGTAGCTATGTGCCAAGTAAACCATGTAGTGCCCACACAAGTTAAAGTAAAATGGCATACTCGCCGCTAGTAGGCGAACTGACGCAAACGAGCTTAGGCTATGATACACTTGATAAGGCGGGTGGGACACTTGGGTGTCTCGTATGCTACTAAGCAGCCACAGAGTTCTATATTTCGCAGCGAGACGAACGGCGGAGTCTATACTAAGAAAGTGGAGCTAACATATATGTTACACATACACAGCTGCCTCCGAGCCCATACGCCTACGCATATGCAACACTTTCACACAAACACTCCAGCATTTACCGTTATTGCTGGCGCAAAGTTTTGTTATTTCTAGCAAATAGTTGGTTATCGACTGGCTTCACCGCCTGCCGTGTCAATTGCAGTTTGCCGCCGTCTGACCATGCAACATCCGCCTGCAAGTGGCGGCGTATCGTCTTTCAGCCAACAATTTGCTTGTCTGCATAGCTGGTCCAACAAGCTCAGCAGAGATATATTGCTTGTGCAATGACTTCACCCACACCCTTACTGAAATCACTTCGCATGCTTTGCACGTGTGCGCACATGTGGCACGCGTTGCAAGCAATTGAACTGTACTAAAACAAATTTCCATTTCGATTTCTGTTACACACATACCAACATGCATTTATGTATAAAGATATACATGTATTCAGCGCGCATTGCATGCTAGTCGTTTGGAAAAATTTGAAAAGAATTGTTAGTGATTTTTTGTCGGCCATTTCAATGTGTCGTGTTCGGGCTATGAAGTTGCCATTTTGGGTTTGCGTGCAACGGTTGTTTTAAGCGCAAAAGAAGGAAAGAGAATGCAAAGTGTTGTGGACAACTTGCACCTGGGTCCACCTTTAGCTTTGCGCATATTATGAAATTGCATTTTTCCGATTTTTATTTTTTCACCCTTTCTCTTTCTACTCTTTACTGCGTATATTCTTGCATCCTTTATTCGTGTATATTTTTTCTGCTTTTACAGTTTTTTTCGTTGTAAATACACACGTGGTGTCGTACTAATTTTACCCACGTCACTCTAATGCTAGTTGTTTGCTTTGTATAAACTTGTTTTGGTAATTTTGGTTGCCCTAAAATGTTCACAAAAAGAGTAAAACTTTCGAGTATTACGGTACTTTTCCATGCTCTCAGTTGACCACATTATGATCGCATTGCAAATAACATAATAATGGAAAGAATTTGTTCTATTATGATAAAAGCTAATATCGAACAGCGAAAAAATTATCACGTGTACTAAAAATTAGTACTAAGAAGTGTACTAAAATCTGAAAAGTGTACCAGAAAATCGTTTTTTCATAAATTTTCGGAAATTTTTCGAAAAGTTTAAATTTTATTAAAGTATAGTCAAAAAATAATTTGTACTAAAAAGTGTACTAAAAGTTAATTTTTATGAATTGTGGTCAGTAATAATATTTATTGAGAAAGTCTTAAAAAAATTTGAACATTAATAGTGTATATATTGTACTAAAAATATGTATTAAAATTTGTACTAAAAAGTGTACTAAAATTGGGAAAGTTTTAAAAAAAATTGAATTTTAATAGGATATTGTACTAAAAATATCAGTAATAATACTTATGAGAAAAATTGTCAAAATAATTAAATTGTACTAAAGTATCATTTCGAAATATTTTAACTTTAATTGTATGTAGTACTAAAAATAGATATAAAAAGTTGTACTAAAATTGTTACTAAAGTTTAATTTGTGATAAATTGTGGCCAGTAATAATATTTAGATGAAAAATTTTAAAAATATTTAAAATGTACTAAAATTTGTACTAAAAGTTAATTGTTGATGAATTGTGGTCAGAAATAATAATTATTGGGAAAGTTTTCGAAATATTTTAACTTTAATTGTATGTAGTACTAAAAATAGATATAAAAAGTTGTACTAAAAATTTTATTAAAATTTAATTTGTGATAAATTGTGGCCAGTAATAATATTTAAGTGAAAAATTTTCAAAATATTTAAATTGTACTAAAATTTTTATTAAAAAGTTAATTTTTTTAAAATTGTTGCCAGTACTAATATTTACATACATATGTGGAAAATGATAAAAAATTTTACTAAAAAGAGTATAACGAGTTAATTTTTGATAAATTCTTGTCAGTACTAATAATAATGTAGGAAATTTTTAATATATTTAAATTGTACTAAAAGTGTTTAAATTGTACCTATACGAATTTACTACATAAAAAATATGGTACTAAAAACGTTCGATTTGAATAAATTGTAGTCAGTACTAAAATTTCTTTGAAAAAACTTCAAAATTTTGAAATTGTACTAAAATATATACTAAATTTTGTACTAAAAGTTAGTACTAAAATTGTACTAAAAGCAGGTATCACCCAGATATTGATGTAAAATAGTTAGTTCTTGCAAGAAATTTTATAATTAAAATATATGTACTAAAAATGTACTAAAGCTATTACTGAAGATTCAAAACTCTATATATGAACTAAAAGTGTACTAAAACTGTTACTTAAGTCTCTGAAACTCAAAATTATTTCGAAATAGTAAAATAAATTTTCTATTCTATAGCCAGTATAGAAAATTTGTTCAACAGCACCCTTTGCTCCAAAAATTAGTATGTACTAAAACTGTTTTGCATAAATTTACAAAGCATAGTAGTTAAAGTGCTTGAAAAGTATTTTTCAATAAAAAAATCGCGTCCTTTTAATAAGCATTTATAAAGTCAAACTTGTTGTGTAGTAAAAAATGTATGTACTAAAAATTTGTAAAAGAACTTAGTGCTGGAAATGTACTAAAATTGTTTGCTCAAGATAAATCACAGTTCAAGCATAAACAATTTATCAACACCAAATCGATTTTAGATATTAAAAATTATGTACTAAAAATGTGTACAAGAAATTGGTACTAAAATTGTACTGAATAGTTTTTATTTTAGAACAAATCGATTTTGGACATTAAAAATTAAGTACCGAAAATTTCACAAGAGGTTAGTGCTAGAGGTGTATTCAATATTTTTATTCAAGATAATTTATAACACCAACAGAAAAATTTAGCAGAAACAAATCGATTTTAGACAATAAAAATTATGAACAAAAAATTTTACAAGAGGTTAGTGCTAAAATTGTACCAGAAATGTTGTTCACTAATAATAATAACTTCAGCTTAACATTTTGGCAAAAATCAATAGATTTTGGACTTTCAAGCTTAAGTACTAAAAGAGTACTAAAAATTTGGAACTATTTAGAAATATATGCACAACTGAGAAGTAAGTTAAAACCACAATTTTACAGTTCAAAAGTATTATTAAAGTTTGTCATACAAATCGTAGACATTTCAGTACAAAACAAAATCAGCTGTTGGTCATATTTTAACAGTTCCTCATTATGGATTAACTTTAGTACACTTTAAAGATTATTTAAAAAGCACCAAGTTGAGTTTAAAAAAAGCTTCTTAGCTTTTTTAGTACTTTTTAGTACAACTTTTGTATTCTAGTACTCTTTTAGTACAATTCTAAATAGGCCTAATATACTTTTAGTACATTTTTATGCTATATACTAACTTATGTAAAGGAAAATTATATTAAAAAATATTTTATGACAACCAAAGCACTCCTTAGAACTCATCATTTAATAATATTTTTTTAAAAACTATTTAATTTTTTTTTTTAATTTTTATTTATTTTTTTTATATTTTATTAGTGAAAAGTTTTACTTTTAAATGCTTTAAAAAATTTTAAGTCCCAAAATTTTACACCTAAAGGAGATAAGTATTTTTTACACTCAATACTTGAAGTGGTTTCGAAAAAGTTCAAAAAATATAATATTTTCTATTTTTGAAATTTTTCCTTTTTTTTTTTTAATTAATTTTTTTTTTATGTATTTTCAACATATATGTTATAAGAATTTATATTTAAATCACCAAAACGCGCTCGCTCCACTGCCTAATGAAATATGCAAAGATTCAAGCAAACGTCTAGCATACATTCAGGCGCACAACAAGCAAGCTGGCGAAAATAAATACAACAAAACAAAAACGAAATGAAATGAAAAGTATTATTTTGTGTGAGTGAGCACTGGACTGTGCACGAAATATTTTAATGCGACCAAGGGTGACTGTTGAATGTTAAATGCCGCAACAACAACAAAGTGAAATATAACTGGACATGGAAAAAATTAGACGAGCACTTGCAGCTGTTAAATGGAGTGGAAAAATAATAGTAACGAATACGAAATTTCATTAGTTGGCAAATGGCATGAGGCGGACAACACAGCCAACGAAGCGAACGAATCACGGCGAAATGTACGGGAGAAAGTGGACGGAGCGACATTGAGGAAATTAGTGTACTAATGTTCTGCCTGAGCCTGTTGTTGTTGCGGTTGTTGTTGGCTACGCTTTCGTTAAGTCCATTTAAGTCGAATTTGCATGCGGATTTGCTTGGGTGTTTACGCAGCAAATTAGCGCACTTTTAGGCGCGAAACCCCAAACAACAAGTGAAAGTGCTGGTGAGAGGTGTTGGTGTGCGCGATGTTAGCGCACCAAATGTGGGCACTTAAGCGCTGAAAAGGCATTAGCTGAAATTTATTTTAATTGTTTTCTTTGTCGCAGTGGAGTTGGAGGAGCGAAATGAGGGAGAGCGGCGAAATTTATGCTGCTGCAGCAATGTGTAGCGAGCACAGCTCATTGGCTTTGAAGTGGTCACTGCTGGTGGAGTTTATTTGATATTGTTTTGCTGTTCATGCAAGAATTTCAACGCCATATTTTTTGGCGCTTTCAAGTGCACGTGTGCTCAGTGAATTAAAGAGAGGACATGGAAAACTTTAATAAAAAAATATTTTCTGACAGAATGTAATTATTTTCAAGCAGAGTTTAATTTAGAATTAAAGAATGTATAGCGAACAACCATTTTCTTGATTATAAATATGGAGAAAATGTTGTACTAAAAATTTAGTACTAAAATAATTACTACATATTGTTCTTTTTAATTTAGTACTAAAAATTTTTATAACATTTTTCCTGATTAATTTTTAATACTAATGTTTTAGCAAATTTTTAGTACTAAAATTTAGTACATTTTTTTCCCGAAAATGCTTTTTTGCAGTATTCAAATTTTTTTATCACCAAAATTATTATAGTCAATAAGTAAAATGTTTTTAGTAAAAATTTTTTATCACTAAAATATGTATTAAAGAAAAATTTATTAAATATTATTTTACTTTAATTTAATACTAAAAAATTTTTATAAAATAAATTTTTATCCTGATTGATTTTTAATACCAAGGTTTTTGCAAATTTTTAGTACTCAGTGTTTAGTACTAAAATTTAGTACATGTTACCTCTCAATTTTTAGTGCTAAAGTAAATATTTAGTGCTAAAGTCTATTAAAACTCTTTTACATATGAACCACAAATCTGTACTACAAAATCATCAGCTGCAAAACGACTAGACTTAGAAAACAATATGTACTAAAAGTGTACTAAAATTTTTTAAAATAAATTTTGCTGCTAAATATGTATTAAAACAGCGTAAACAGCGATGATACACAAAATAAAACAAGACATCTAAAATTCTTAAACCAGTTTGACCGCATGTACTAATTGTATTATGTACTAAAAAAAAAATTTCGAAAAAATTAGTACTTACAATGCTTTAGAAAAGGTTTTACGCTGAAATTATGAGCGCTACAATATATATTTATTAACAAAATACTTTTTTAGTACTAAAAATATTAGAGCGAAAAAGTACTAAAACTATTTTCTATAAATTTGTACTAAAACTGTTGATCAAAACAAATTATAGGTAAATTATAAATATTTGCAAGAGATTTTGTCATTAAGAAAGTCGTGTACTAAAACTTCTTTATAGAAAATTAGTACAAGAAGACTTTATTACACAAGTTTTTTAAGAACTTTCATTCGTACTAAAATACTGCTAGCTCAAAAAAGGTCTAACAAAAGGTCCCAAACGTGGAACATTATGAGAAAATATACCACTTTTCGAAGCCACAACATATTTTAATTAGAAAGCTTGCAATTTACAGTTAGTTTTTTCGTGATTTCTCGGCTAATGACCCTTCCTTCATTGTCTAATTACTACTGAAATCAGCTGTTAGTAAATTTTAGTGCCTTTAATTGTCAAGAAAATATGTACCTTTCAATAAGTAAAGTTAGCCCAACTTTCGCAAGGCCTCACTCTATTACTGTTATTGCGTGCGACACGCCTTTGTTTGCCTTTTATTGCCACTATTATTGACCCTTCTGCAGCCGCCATTTCCACCTAATAATCATTACTTTTAAGTTCACTTTGGTAGTTGTTGAAGGCAGCGCTTACAGAGACTTGGTAATAACTGGTTGTGAAAGCAAAACTGAAAGGCAGACTGAGATTCTATGAAATCTCGATAGAAATATGCATGAGCTAATATAGAATTCTATCTCCCTAGTTTTTATTTTGGAATGCTCGCTATTAACTTATAAACAAATATTCATAAACCCGTAGAGAATTTCAGGAGAATACTCCAGAAGGAATGAAAAATTAAAATTACAAAAAAAATGCGCCCTTTTTCGAATAATAGAGCTAATGTTGCGTGGTGAAGGATAAGTTAGGCTAACTAAAGTTCAGTTCTCAACTACGGCCATTATTATAGAGTTGTTAGAACCCATTTTATACTTGCGAGTCATGCCAAGGAAATTTCGTTGCTTTACTGTATTTTAGATTAATCATCTATCTATATCTTGACCAAACAAAAGGTTTCAAAACAACTAAATACTTCCTAAAAATAAGACTATATAGAGCTCTTTAGCTTGACTGTTCTGTTCTAAAAAAATTGCTTAAAGAGACACGTGGACTTTAGTGATTTTAGAAGTACGCTAAAAATTAGATAAATGGAGTCTTCTTGGTATAATAGTTCGTATAGTACAAATCAATCTTTGGTTCAAAATGTTGTAGACGGATTTGTAAATCCAATTGTAAATCAATTGTTAAAGCGTTGTAAAGATCAAACAATAGGACTACGATTTTAGCAGAACTGTAACAGTCCTGAGTGTCCTCCAGCTCTTTTTGTGTTTTTTTTAGGAGAACATTAAAAATTTGGTAAGGAAATTGTTTGTAGCTTTCTTCCAATTCAAACATTCTTGGTAAAGCGGTTCGTAGAAGCACTTTTGGGTTCAAAATTTTTGAGGAGAGAACTATTTGGAGCTGTCAAAGTCTATATAGAATCTAATTGTTTTATTTTTTCCATTATTAGCGCAGGATTCAAACGCTTAGATACTTAAAGGTGTCTAAAGATCAGATTAAGGACTTGACGAGTTTAGTTGCGGCCAAAGATTCTGGTGTTTTGTAGTTCGTTTCAGTGATTGCAAAATTTAAGAAACTTAAAACAAATACTGGAAGAACTCCTTGAAACAACATCCCGCTCATCTTTAAAGCTCGATTTCGATTCCGCTCGAATGTATATACACGGGAAAAATATTATGGCGTATTATACGGTAGCAATAAAAACAAACAGCTAGCTAGCTGCGCTAAATCAACATCACTCAACGCCATGAATAGGTGAGTTGCATTTGGTGCAGCTGTCACACTGACAGCTAAACATTCCAACATCACTCACGTGCCACAGCTCAGCGCACGCTGCTGCATTTGTACTTCATTCGCCATTTACGGCGATTCAACTCAGCCGTCGCTTCAGTGACTACGACAGCGGCGGGTGTGAATATCAATTGAGAGCGTTCGGCAGCCAGCCAGCTAACGGTTGTTAGTACTAGTATGTAGTAGAATCACGTTCGTTACACGCTATCAAATACGCGCTTCACTTGCCACACTAACTCACTATGGGCAAATAGCTGGCGCAGTTGCACCTGGCGCTGCTGGCAAACGGAAATAGCGCAATAACTGTGCGGAACTAACGGTGCAAGGATGTAAGGAGAGTTTTTTGGTACTTTTTGTTTTTTTCTGTGTTGTCTTAAATTTATGCGCGCCCATTTGAAGTCAATAAGTACATTTGTCTTTGTGCTTGGCTGGTGTGTTTGCAAAAGCTGCTGGCAGCTGGAAGTCAGCGCATTTTGAAGAAATACATAACTGCTTGATATTTTTGGTATTATTTCCGTGAATTTTTTGCTACTTTTCGAGAAATTAGTATTTGCTTTCCTTTTTTGAATTATTAATAGTATTACTTCTTCTACTACTATTTTCTACTACCTTTTTAGTATTTCAAGGAATTCTTGTTGATACTTTCTTATGGTTTTGTTGTTACATTTTCGACTTTTTCGTTCTTTTAATATTAATACCTTTTATATTTCTACTACTATTTTTTTACTAACTTTCCACTACTTCAGTAAACTTCTTTTAATTGTTTTCTGCTTTCATTTCACTATTCCACTGAGTTTATTTCTACTGCTTTTTGCTCGCTTTTTAAATACTACTGTTTTCTATTACTATTTTTGGAAATTATTTTACTTTCCACCACTTCAGTTTTTGGATTATTTCTCGTAAAAAATTAAATTTTTTTTGCGGTTTTGTTACTAATACTTTTTCTACTACTATTTTCCAGTACACTTTTAAACTTGCAGTATTTTTTTAATATTTTCTGCAATTATTTTTTTAAATTGTAACATTTTTTTCACATTATTAAAACTACCGCTTACCACTTTTTCTACTACTATTTTCTCCTAACTTTCCACTATTGCCGAACATTTTCTTCTTCTGATTTTTATATTATGCTCTGCAAGATTCTGCTTTTCAAATACTTCTTTTGCGCCAATATTTTCTACTACTTTTTCCCCATACGTTTTTGCTACTTTTTGTTTTCTTTATTACTTTTTTTTAATTTATTTGAATTTTTTCTTTATTTGCTATTTGCTCCGCCCCACTCTGCATTTTTATTTTCATCACTTCACTTTGCTATCTCTTTCGCAGTCCGCAACGCATTTCCAGCTTCCCCTCCACACCGCACTACATTGCGTAACTTGGCAGAAAATTTATTTAATTCACTTACAGCACATTGCAACCTCTGGTTGCAGGTACTAAACTGGCACACATGCAGCAAATGTGCATGTAGGAGGCAGCAAAAAAACCATGCAGTGTGGCAATAAAGGCGTAGTGGAACGGGTAGCGGAGTGGTAGTTGGTCTAAATGTAACGTAACTTGATGAAGAGTGGATGGAAAATCAATTCATTTGCTATTTCGCAATGAACTTGCAACGTGAGTGAGGAGTGGAGAGAAAAAAATCAAAGAAAAAATGAAGAAAAAATCAAAGAGAAAATGTTGCAAATACAAAGTAGCAGCTGGAAAAATACGCAATTTGAGTAAACGCAAGAGTTTGGGTGGGAAGTACGAGGGATAATAACACCAAATAATGGAAGAAGTAACAAAATGTCTTGTGAGGCTTGTTAAGCGGGTTAGGTACGGTAGTGGTTACTAACTCACTTTCTCTCTCACAAATTGCTTGCCAAAGGTTATAAAAAGAGATTACTTTTTGCAGACCGAGTTCTTGAAAAGAAAAATTAACGGTTTGCTGGTCAAAGGCGATCCAGATGTGGTGATCTTAAACAATTTCCGCCGGTTCTTCGTTATCGAAGTTGACTCGGATTGTATCCGATCAAAGGCTTTTATCCAACCCTGTTTGGATCGGTAAGTAATAAGGTGATCTAAAGTACAGCAGAAAGTTACATAGAGACAAGCGGATAACTTAACTCAGAGACACCAAGTTAGTCAGCTCGGGAAGGATGCATTTTCTGACATTCGCGAAAAACTTCCAGCAAGTCTGAATGAGTCTGAAATTGTGCAATTCATTCAAATTTGAGTCTTGTTGCAGAGTCGGTTATGCATTGAGAAAGTTTTTTAAAATAGAAAAACAACCCGAAAAGGGATTTAAACCAACGTAAGCCCTTTGCTGAAGCTTCAGTGCAAAGTCCAAGAAACTTAGAAAAATTAAAGCTTTGTTAGGTAGGAACTAAACTAATAAACCTTCTTGAGTTTAAGTTCGGAGGGTCAATTAGAGGAAAGTCAAGTCAGTGATCTTCGGGAATGTGAACATAAGGTCTCACATAAATTTTCCCACTACCAGAACCTCAATTGTCAATGATCTCATTATTGAAAGTCATAAAGAACTAACCAGAGTAAGATTATACAACCTTTGAACTTTCAAAAGCTTATCCTGCATCTGAAGCCAAGTCATCAAATAGACTAAATATAAATTCATATAAACAGAAATTAGGGGTAAAATGCTACTACTAGGTTTGAACCAGTGGCTTGGTAAACAGTTCAAATATCATGACGAAACTTCGAACTTACCAAAACCTTGCGTTTTAAGATAAAGCTCAAATGATTATAATATTTCTGTTTGTGTAAAAGAGAGTATTGAAGAGCTTCACTTTCGAGCAGAATACAGCAGAAAAACATAGATACGGATATTCACTGGTACTGAGCCACCAATAGTCAGATCGGTTGTATAGTGTCTTCCAGCAAATTTAAAAATTCTGCTAATCTGAATGCATATGATGGGAAAAATAATCCCGAAATTCCGTAACATGGTCTCAAGAACTATCTCGTTGAAAGTGATTTCACGTATATTGAAACATTTTCAAGAAAATCCCGAAATTTCGGTACAGTCACTAAATAATCCCGAAATACCGAAAGGTGTTTTCAACAATTGTACATTTTAAATTTCACTTATATTGAAATTCCAAAAGGTGTTTCCAAAAACTATCACATTTTAGATGATTTCATTTATTTAGAATACATTGACGCATTTTTTTGAAAAATCTCAAATTTTCTATACTATCACTACCATATATAATCCCGAAAGGTATATTAAACAATTATAACATTTTAAATGATTTCATGAATGTGTATTGAAGTCTTTTTAAAAAATCCCGAAATTCCGGAACGGTCTCTAATTAATTCCGAAAGGTCTTTGCAACAATTATCACATTATGAATGATTTCAGATCTCTAGAAAGATGGATTGCAAAATCCCGAAAATTCGGGACTGCCACTATGTAATCCCTAAATTTCGTATTTCCAAAAATATTTTTCAGAAAATCCCGAAATTTCGGGACTGCACTAAATAATCTCGAAAAGTAATCCCAAAAATTATCACATTTCAAATGATCTCATGCATTTTTCAGAAAATCCCGAAATTTCGGGACTGCACTAAATAATCCCGAATTGCCTTTTCAAATAGGTTAAGATATAATAGTTAAATACACCAACTAAACCATATACACCAGCTATATATTTGCCACTTTCAACTTCTTCTCTGCAAATTTTTAAGCCATAAACTTTCCAAAAGTTTGGCAAACACCAACCAGCTTGAATTTGCATAAACTCCTTAAATAATTTGTGGCCGAACAAGTAAGGGCATTCATTACGGCAAGCATTGTTTTGGCTGGCTAGCAAATTCAATGAAAGCCGGAATATGAGTATGTGCGAAATGCAAATGTATAATTTACATATATACATATAGTATAGTATATACAAGTGGAGGAAGGACCGCTAATGAATAAGAGCGGCGAGAGTAGTGGCCGAAAAATTCGTGCAAACAATTGCAATAATTAAAAATTTCAATTTCCCAAGCTTAACTGGGTAACGGTAGACCGGCTGGAGCGCAGACGTATATAAATGGGCAAGCGTGGCGTACAGGTGGTACTCCTAGAGTATAGAGAAAGCCGCAGTTTTCCCCAAAGAGCGCTTATAAATATATGAATGAATGAGAGCGAGTGTGTACTTGCATGAGTTATAGGCGAAAAGGTGTCACGCACATACCGCAATTGCAAGAGCCGACAGCTGCGCCCCACCACGCTTCCGACTCTCACTCTCACTTCCTGCCGTCCTGACTGTTGGTTTTTCTAATTAAAAAACCCATTTACAACAACAACGAAAAGCTGGCAAACAAAAAATTGAAAAATCACCTAAAAATAAAGTGAAAAGTGCAATTTTCAAGTATGCGACAAAATTGTGCGGTGCAAAATCTGTTGACCGCAATACCATGCTATTCCGCCTAAAAGTATGCTATAAATAATTTTTTAATCTCATACTCTTATTTGTAATAAGTATAAGCCATTAAGTCGGCATGTTTGCCACGACTTTTTGCTTGCATAAATTTCATTTTATTTGCGCTTCAGCGTAATGCTGAAAACGTGTTTATTGTTGGCGTAAAAAAATTAATATGATTTTCACATTTTTACATACAAACTTTTATGTAAACACTTTTTCTGTGTTCAGCGACCCTTCTCGCGCTTGCACTTTGTAAATTTAATTCTTTTTCTTCGTTTATTTTGGCGCGCAGTAAAGAGGAAAGGTTAAAAACACATTGTTTGGCGCATAAAAAGCGCAGTCGCCTAAAAATATGCAACATTATTGTAGGTATGTTTCATAAGTTCATTCTTTTTTGCTTGTAAACTTTGTGTGTATAAAAAGCGATCAGCATTTGTTAAAAATAAAAGAATAATGTGGGATTTGCGATATTATGGGGTTGCCAGACTATTATAAATATTTTTACAAATTTATATTTGTACAATTTTAATTGGAATATGAGCTCAATGGAGTTTCTAGTAAGATTATTTTGCAATTTTTTGGGGTTGCCAGATTTTATATTTTTTCTTAAGTTTATTTTTGTAAAATCAAGATTATTTAACGGTGTTACGGAGTTGCCGACTTCTTAAATTTTTTTTTTATTTTTATTTTTGGAAAATTATAGTTCGCTTACTAGCGCCATAGAGTCTCCAGAAAGTTACTTTATGGTATTATGAAGTCGCCAGATTGTTAATTTTTAGAATTTTTTTTTGTAAAATTATAGTTAGTTTATGAGCTCCGTAGAGTTCTCAACACGGTTATTTTCGGTATTATGGCGTTGCCAGATTCTTGATTTTTTTTTGTAAATTTTATTTAGCTTATGCGCAACCCAGCAAGGTTGTGTTGTTATGGTCATGAGTTGCCATATTGTTTTATTTTTGGATTACGAAAACTTTCTATAAGCTTCCAGTTTTGTAGCGAAGAAAGATGTTAAAGTATATGCCAAATTTCCAGTTTGGAAGAGATCAATACTATAGAGGAATTGAAACGCAGATACTGTTCAGTGGAAATTTAGAGTCATACTTAACAAGCAACTACTTTCAGCTTCAGTCTCAATAAGCTTACAGCAATAGTCTGGTGTCTGGACAGGTAGGTTATTAAAGATGTGCTTTTCTGAAGCTTTTCAGACTTTTAGACTTTGATTGCTCGGACTTTTTCCAAATAAAGCTTTTGACTTAACAATTTTACAGCATTAAAATCGTAATTTAAAAATTTTTTGTATCTCTGTCTGATGACTGCATTCGAGAGTCATTTTCGGAGCTTTTAATTTGAGCTTTATTTGTTACGACTTTGTAGTAACGAAACTATGTACCGTTGGTAGAATTTTTTTTTATATTGAAGCAGAAAGCAAGCCCTCACAATTCTAGACCAAACCCGAAAGCTTTAAAAAACCCTTTCGCTGAACGTGAGTTACTTTTATAGTTTTTAATTTGAGCCTGCTTAGTAAAATTGGCGCAGAAAGGAAGTCAACAGAAGGCTCGACGAAACTCGAAAGCTTCAAAAAACTCTTTCTCTGAACATGACTGACTAGACTGAGCTATAAAGTTTTTACTTTGAGCTTTCTTAGAAAAATTTACGCAGAAAGTAAGTCCACAGAAGGCTAGATGATTTCCAATAGCTTCTCAAACCCTTCTCCGCCCCTGACTGACTTGCAGCTCTTAATTCGAGCTTTCTTAGTAATGTACCTTTAAAGATCGACGATGGTAACATTGATAAAAATTTTATGTTTAATGAACTCAAAACAAATCCGCAGAATCCTAGACGATATTCAAAAGCTTCAACAAACCCTTTTCGTACTCGATTATCCCTCCAAACCAACAACTCTGAACCCTTTCATTTCAAAGCTTCCAACCTGCTGCACTAAATTGTTTGCCGAGGCGTGTGCTTGTTAGATATTTGTGGCCATAAACTGCCCAAGTGTACAAAAGCCAAATATTATTACAAGTATTCAAACAAAAGAGGCCAAAACGGACGAGAAGAATGATGCAGTAAAAATAATTCATAAATTCTCGCAGACTAAGACAATAAAAATAGGAAAGCAGCGGCAACAAAGACACCTCAGTTGCTGTTGTTGATATTTAAGCGCCGCGCTGTAACTGAGCTTTTAACGCCTTACGCTATGCTACACAAAGTTAATATAGTTTTTCTGGAGTTTAGTGCTTGGCCGGAGCGGAGTACATAAAGTAGTGTTTATACTACGCACACATAAGATAGTCTACTTTCCACTACTTTCTGCGTCTAATATACTAGTTGTTTAGTAGCATACATTTTGGTGCAGCTTTGCACAGCATGCTTTTTGGCGGTGTGTAGCGCACCCTCCGCACTCTAACTAAAGTGTTGGATAAAAGAAAGATAAAAATTTATACAGTATGTTGCAAAAGTCAGCTAGCCAAGCCCTCTACGTCTCCCTACCTTTCCTGCCTTCCTTCACCGCCTTTTTCACAATTTTCCCCGTTTATGCGAATAAAATAAATAAATTTTCATTTCGTCGCATTGTTTCTATATAATATCCAAGCAACACTTCTTCCCTGCCACCGAATTCTCTGCAATTTATTGTTGCATTCTGTTTTTTATTATCCGTCGTTGTCGCGCTGGTACGCAATTGTTGCCAGCTTTTCGGCGCATTTTATGTGACTACACTCTTTACTGTGTGCTGCTTTTGTTGCTGCGTCTGTAAATTGTTTCTATTGTCTACGTTTAGCCACTATCTCTGAACTCGCTGCTCTTTTGGTCCCACCCTTTCTCTTTTGAATTATTTACTTGCGTTTGAAAATTAAATTGTTTGCGTCACCTGTAAATATGCAACAGTTAGTGTGGGTTAAATGCAACCTTGGTTGGGGGAACGTTGAGTATTCAGAAAATAATCGCTTATGACACCGCTGGATTTTAGTTTGAATTACTTGAAAATTTTCCACATATATTTTAGTGAAGCAGGAGAGACAATAGTAGGGATTTGAGATATAATACGAGTATTTAGTGAGTGTGAGGGGTCAAAAGAAGGAGCTCAGAGTTTGTTGTACATAAAGTAAACCTTCTGAGGAGCAAAAGTTATATTATAACAATGAGTTACTAAAAGAGTTGCCGGGTATGGGTGAGTTTCCATAATGCTGTAGGCCGTTCAGTTAAAGTTCCATAATCCTAAAAAATACCGTTTCAAATTTGAAATTTGAGGAGAATTTTTCTGTTGCAGGAATCTTTAACTTTTTGACCACTAATTTTTATATTAATTAGCATAATTGCAGAGTATTTTTAATATAAAATTTAAGGCAGTTGTAGAGACAAGTTGATAAATTTTAGAAATACCAATAAAAAAAATTAATATATAAAGAAATATATATGTGAATATGCAATTTTTTCATACCGTTATATCAATAATAATCCTTTTGGATTTTTGATTCGCTTACCTGAAAAAAAAGAAAAAAAATATTTGTAAGTGAAAAGTAATTATTCTAAGCTAAAGTTGTATATGTATATATACACACACATACTTATAATATTTCTATATATATAGTATAATATATAATGAAGGAAAATTTTTTAGAAATCTGTAATATTGATATAAAATCATTTTTGTTCAGAATTTTAGTTAAAATATCATGAATTTTGAGTATGTAAAATATTTGCATTTATAAATTTATTATCAGAATCCAGCCTGCGAATTTTTTAAGTAAAAACCTAATACAATTAAATTTTTAAATTTTTAACGCTAAAATCGGAATTTATTGAGCCCGGTTTTTGGCATTAAAAAACTATTTATAGTTTTCCAAATCCAGCATTTGGGATTATAATTTGAAAAATAATTTTAAATTTATATTTTCGGGATTAAAAAATTAAAAAGAAATAAAAAATTAGTATTAAAATTAAATTTATTTTAAAAAATTAATGTAAAATTTTGTAAAAATAACTTTTCTTAATTTTAATTAATTTTATTAAAAAAATTTTTTTTAAATATAACAAATTATTTTAATGCCATATTTACAATCCTGATCATAATAAAAAGATATAATGATATAATAAAAAAATAAAAAATATTATTAAAAAAAATTAATTTAATTTAAAAAAATAAAAACTTAGTTAATAATTTGGGAATATGTATTTTTATTAAAAGCATAGATTAAAAATTTGGAAAATTATTTTTAATTTACAGTTTCGGGAAAGACATTTAAGTAAAAATAAAAAAATTAATTTAAAATTTTGTATTTTTTTTTAAATTTAATTAGCAATTAAGCTAAAATTCTTAAAAATTTAATCAAAATAATTTTTTGGTATAATTGTGTTTTTGTCAAGAAAAAAGAATTTAATGACAAAAATAGTATGGAATAATAAAAATATTAATTTTTTGCTTCATACCAGTTGTCGTGCGTATGAGTTATGTTATAAATTTCAATTTCAATAAATAAGGAAATTGGATTTAAAAATGTTTCATATAAGAAAAAATTAAAATTAAAAAAAAAATTAATTAAATTTAATTAAAATATTAATTAAAATTAAATTAAAAAATAATTAATTTTAATATTTAAATTAAATTAATTTTAATAATTTCAAGCAATTTCGTGCTCAACAAATTTAAAAAAAATTATTAGTGGTAATTAAAATTTCAATAATTAAACTAAAATTAAAAATTTGATTGCAGTATATTTTTTTTCAATGCTTGGAAGTATAAATCAGTTAATTTTCTTTGCTTCCTAATAGACATCCGGGCGTATGAGTAATATCTCAAAAGATAAGCAAATAAAGTAAGAAAAAATTGATTAAATTGAAAAATGAGAAAAATATAAATTTCACTAAATAAAGAAATTGGATTTAAAAAAAAATTACCACTTTTTATAAAAAATTATATTTATTTCTCAAAAAACTGTCCAAAAATTTTATTAAAATTAAATAAAATGAATGTAATTAAAATTTTTGCAAAATTTAAGCAAATTTTATGTTCTAAAATCTAAAAAAAATATTTACAGTAAAATTACAAAAATTAAATTAAATTATTTTTAAATTTTTATTAATTAATAATTTTTTTAATGTAATTATATTAATTATGTTAAAAAATTTTAAAGCAAAAAATTAAAAAGAAATAAAAAATTAGTATTAAAATTAAATTTAATTAAAAAAAATAATGTAAAATTTTGTAAAAATAATTTTTCTTAATTTTAATTAATTTTATTAATTTATATTTTTAAATATAAAAATTTTTTGATTGCCTTATTTACAATCCTGACCATAATAAAAAGATATAATGATATAATTTAATTCAGAGGAATAAAATTGTTGGTTTTCTTTTGTTCGCTAAATGACTCCATGGCGTATGAGTTACGTCGCACAACTTATGCAAATAAGCCATTAAAAATTAAAACGAATCAGAAAATAATAAATAAATATGCAAAATTGGATTAAAAATAATAATAAAAAAAAAAAAAAAATTACTAAAAAAAAACAAAAAGATAATATAATTATATAACGAAAATTTTAATTAACTAATTTTAATAATTTAAAATTTAAGAATAATTAAATTTAATTATTCCAATTTTACTTACTATTTTACTTACTTCTTTAAAAAAAAAATAATAATAAAAAAAGAAAAAAAAAATTAATTAAAAAAAACAAAAAGATAATATAATTATATAACGAAAATTTTAATTAATTAATTTAAGAATAATTAAATTTAATTATTCCAATTTTACTTACTATTTTACTTACTTCTTTTAATAAATTTTTTCTTCACGCAAGAAACGAAATTGGAATTCACAAAAATTTTAATTTATTTAAAATAAGAATATGCACACAACATAAGAAACAGACAAAAAAGAATTTTGAGCTCACACCAAAATATAAAATAAATGAAATGGAAAATTTTTTAGTACCAACAAAATTGCGTATCGAATTCAAATCAAATATAATGAAATTTTATACACGCGATAAGCCTGACAGGCTTTTAGTTAAAACCAAAAGAAAAGCATAAAATTTCAAACTAAACACGAGAGCATAAATGAAATGTATGTGTGAACATATAAAAAAGTATGTGTGTGTGACTAATATGTGACTGTATGCGTGTGTGTGGCATTATGTCAGTGTTTGTGATACGCTAAGGATTACGAGGATGAGCTAAGCAAATGCCAAATGCTACCAGCAGCAACGAACATGGCTTAGTTTATGTTTACAGGAAGAAAAAGAGAGCGGGTGTGTGTATGTGTGTAGATGAATGTTTGATTGGCATTGTGTGTGGGTGTGCGTGGGTAATTGGCATTTCAAATATGCTGCTAACAATCGAATGCCCACAAAACAATTACAGGCGCATACATATACATTTATAACGGTATATATACAACTATGCATGCTCACATGTATGTCTATGTGTATATTTATACACGAACACACACCACCGCCCAAATGCTTTGGCTCACATTGCAAACCAACTTCAAATTGCTCTGTGTCGGCGTGTAAGGCTATGCGTGTTGTTGTTGTTGCTGGCATTTACATTTCCATTTTTGATGGATTTGTTTTATTTCACTAGCAGCGTTTATTTCATTTGTTGTTTCCGTTACAATTCGTTTTTCGGGTCGGCGCTTAGCATTTATGTATTTACGCTTGTAATCACAGATGCAACACCCGGATAACCGGTTAGCCATTGGCAGCAGTCGACAATGCCAGACAATGTGTTGTGGCAAGAAAATGAAACGAAAACAATGGCAATCACATGGCACACATACAACCACAATTCAACATTTTTTCAGTTGTGTGAACGCATAAAAACCGCCATGTATCGTTAGCTTGTATAGCTGCTGCTGATTATCTCAAAGGATTTCCGTCATTTTAAGGATTATTGTTTCGTTATGCTGCAATTTGGTTGTGGTTGCTGGTTGTTGGTGTTTTTGTGGAAAACAAAAAATGTGAAAACAATTTTATTGTTTGCGCTTGGTATATTAGAAGGTAATTATAGAATGGGAATGAACTGAAATTGGAACTTTGGGGAACGAAATGGAATGGAACATGCAAAAATATAAAATTAATATAAATATATGTGACAAATAAATATAAAATGAAATAAATTTAAGATAAGTAAAGTACAGAGATTTTTATATGTGAAGCGGAATGGAATGGAACCTGCTTAATAATAATTGCAAGCGCTTGATAAGAAGATAATACTAGAAGATGACATTAGTAGAATATAACTAGAAGATAGAGAAGGGAACGAAGTGGAATTGGAACATTGGGGAACGAAATGGAATGGAACGCATGTAAAAAACAAATTAAATTAAAAATATGCGCATATAGCAGTAAAAAATTTAAGATAATTAAACTAAAGAAATTGTGGTACGTGTAGTGAAATGGAACGTAAGTATGTGCATATGTATGTATGTATATATGTATGTATGTATGTATGTACATATAAAAACATAGTTTCAATACTTGAAATTGGAATTTAAATTTAAAGAACAAGTAGAAGAAAATAAAAATTGGGAACGCAGTGGAATGGAACACACTGGAACAAAATGGAATGACACAAATGTTAAAATAGAAAAAATAAAAAAAAATATGTCTATATAGTGGAATAAAATGCAAGATAGTTAAGCCAAAGAAATTTTGGTATGTGGAACGAAATGGAATCAAAATTGAATACAAAACAATGTTACATTAAATCTATACTATTTACATATTTACTAGTAATATTAATAATAGGAAAAGAGAAAAATAAATGAATACAAAATATTATTTGTTAGAAACAATTTTATTATAAATGGAAACAGAATGAAATGGAATCTGTGAAAACAGCTAAAATGAACTAATTGGCTTGAAATTGGGTTCTAAGCTGTATTCAAATGAATTAATTTAGAAAGGTGTTAAGTGTATGGTTAATTTAATAAAACTGAATAAAATAATGAAGAGGAACGAATTGGAATGAAATGAAGATTTTGGTGACATAGTTAGAAATAATAGACCGATACGAAATAGGAAGAAACGAAACACCAATTTTGACGTTAATACATATGTTCATACGTAAAATATTTAGAAAACTGTTGAATATTGTTCTGGTACTTAGTGGAATGAAACAGCATAAAAGATAGATTCTGTAGAAAACAACAGAAATAGCAATAAAAAATATGAAGCATGTGGCCATTATATAAGAAATGAAAAAATCAACCAGTGAAACAAAGTGGAATGGAACATATGTAGTTTTGGAACAGTTCGCTATGTTCAAATTCTGCAAAAACACATTTTAGCAAATACCAAATTCAATTTTCAATTTTAATATAAAATAGAAATTAGTGGAATTAACACAGGGGAACAGTGGGAAATGGAACAATGAAATGAAGGAAAAATTAAATTGCACAGATATGTTCTAACCACGATGAATAAGCTATGTAATAACAATCAAGACGTTGCAGCTAGAGAAATATGTTGGGGAACTGAGAATTTCGGAGTTCTTGACATTTTAGAGGAGACGCAAGGCTACATTATCTATGCCAGTTAAACGAAATAATTGGATAATTAAATAGCATTACTATATCTAACCCCTCTGAGGTCTGCAATATGATCCGTCTTAACGAAAGCAGAAAGTTAGCAAATCTTCTGAGATTGTTGTGTAGACGCCTAGGTGGCAGAACTCGAAAATTCTCTCCTTTAACTTGGAGGATGTTGAACGGGGTCCCAGCTTATCAAATAAGCGGTACTCAAGAATTATAGCCAATAAGTAAAGAAGAAATTAGTCATGACTTGGACTCGACGCTTGATGTCTGCTTGGGAGAAAGACGTCTCAAAAAAAAAAAAAAAAAATAAGGCGCTTGCGAAATCCCTTACTGACCTCAGAACAACCATGTTATTAAGATATGTATGTATCTTGAAAATGTTTTCGAATATTTCAAAAAATGTGATTGCGATTTCTTCTCCTAAAGAACCTTAAAATCGTCTATGTTTCCACGCAATATGTAAAAAAATATAATTTTCTTCCCAATTCTGGAATTTTGAGATTTTCAAACGAAAATTTCACGCTTCACGCACAAGCTTTTAAAGCAATCTGATATTCGCTGCCAACACAAACATATTTTCCACAGTTCATACACATACATACAGGCGCTATCTTATATAACCCCTTTGAGAAAAAGCACAGCAAAAATTTCACATGCTATTTACAACAACATTTCATACCCATATGTATTTCCACATGGATTATTTTATGCGCTCTGCGTCGCTTGTTATGACAAATTGGAGACTTTTGCATTTCGACTTTGATTAGCTGTGAAATGACGAGTGAAAATGCGGCACGAAGAGCGCCAGAAACAGCAACAACCAAGACAACAACAAAACCAACAAAAAGCGTTATGCTACACAGTCAAACAGACTGCGTGATTTGTGACGCTACAAATGAATGGCTGTCTATTGGCCATATGGCAGCTAATAGAAGGCTCGTTGTTCTGCGTGGTGATTTGGAAAGTGCGGCGCGGACAGACACAAGTGCGTATCAGCGCAGAATTTTTTTTATGATTGTTTTATCATGCTCATTTTACTTGCTATGCAACGTTTCGATACAGTTTTATAGCTTTTTTGTTGGAAATTTTTATGTGCGCCTAAAAGCAGACTATGCTACGCAAAATATACGCTGCCTTTGAGAGCCTTGCTGCTGCTGGCTGACTTCAAGCATTTTTTATGTGTACAAGCTAAAGCGAAAATCAAACACTTCGCATGCACCTAAAAGTATGCAATAAAAATTGTTTTCGATGAAAATTTTATTAGCTGCCAGTATGGCTGGACGGTGCTAAAGAGCGTGTATATATGTATATACATGCGTATTTGTAAGTGTGTGTGGCAGGCAAACTTTTTATGCGCCAAAGTTTCGCGTTTCTAATTAAATAAAAATAACATACTTTTAGGCGCTTCTAATAGAATTGAGGAAAACAGCTTACAACGTTACTTGTGTGTATACGCACCAAGTTTGGTAATGAAATTGATACAAAATTAATGTTTTGGAAATTTTTTACTAGCTTGCTGCGCCTGAATGCATACCCAGCCACTGCGCTTTTATAGCTGTAATAAATTTTTGAAGGCAGAGAAATTTTTCTTTTCCATTCTCATGCGTAAACAAATTTCATATTGCCTGAGCTCGGCTGAGCTGATAATGCCTTAACGGCATTTTAATGAAAAATGCGCGTAGAAATTTTTTTCTCAATAAAAATCGCAAGTTCATAAAAGTTATAAAGAAAAACAATAACAATAAAAAGCAACAACAACAAACATAAAATGATTATTTTGCTTGTTTCACATAATTCTAATGGGAATACAACGCCGTTAAGCGCATAAAACGTACAAATTATGAAATACCTGCGGCGGACGGGGCGTATACGTAACCTGGTTTTCCATGAATTTTAATTAAGCGGAATTTGTTTGATGCGCTTTATAATGTTTTATTTTTGCACGGAGCGCCAGTTCGTGCACCTACACACGCATACATTCACATTTAACGTGACAAGGTTAGTCACACACCCATACACACGCAATCTTGCTCAATCTCTTTCCACCACATTCGCCTTAATCCACTCACAATTAATTTGAATGCATTTGCGCAACGCTTATGCTAATTACTGGCTGCTGCCCATTTGGACGCGTCAAACCAGCCTCGGTGGCAGCACACCAATTACAAAAACAATAATGCAACTAACGAGTTAATCCGATTATGTAATTAATTATTTTTGCTTGTGGCATCCAGCGGCTTGCGGCTAATGCCGCCAGCATAAATTCTATATAATACTATATATAGATTTTTCTATGTATTAGTGGTGGGTATAATGGAAGTTTAGCTGTTTTTGAGACGCTTATTGATATGCCGTTATGGCTGGTCTACACCCAGCTAGGGACTAATGCCGCTTAATGCTTATTTGTGGTCAGCTGTAATCAGCAGCAGCAGCAGCAGCAGCTACTTTGCATCGAACGCATATTTAAAGCTCAAATTGCTTTACTTTTCGCTGTCAGCCACTGCTCGTAAACCTTTTTTCTTAGTTTTTTTTTAGTTTCTCCCTTTCCCTTCTTCACTTTCTATACACATTTTCTGCATAGCAGCTTAGCTGTCGACTGCCCGGTCGGCAATCTCTCGCTAATGCTTTTTCTTGTCATTCTATTAATGATTTTCGTAATTAGTGTTGCATAGCAGCAGGCGCTGTGGTGAATAGAAAATTAGCATAATTAACGCGAAGAGATAGCAAAGCAGAAACCGTAAACAAAATTCAATAAAAATGTGGTATGGTGTGCAGAGTATATAATTATTGGAAATTAAAGTTGGAAAGTTAAAAAAAATAATTGGTAAAAAATAAATGTTTTTTCTTTAAATCTGATAATCAAATATAATTAAAATTATAATGTGTAAGCGTGTTAAACAAAAAAATAAAAAAATAATTTAAATTAACATTTTATATATATTACATATTTATTTCTGATTTATCAAAAATATAATTAAAAAGCTTCTTTTCTGGAAATACTAATATTAAAGGAGAAAAAAATAAAAATTTTATGGAAAATATTAATAATTTTCAATAAAAAAAATTTTGTTACAAATTAAAATTATTTCAAATTAATTAAAAAATAAAATTTTTATGAAAAATATTAATAATTTTTAATAAAAAAAAAAATTAAGTTGCAAATTAAAAATTATTTTAAACTCATGCACATTAATGTCAATTTTTTTTTTTTTTTTTAATTTTTTTGTAAAAAAATTATAACTTTTTCAATTTATAGAAAATAATTTTCTATGTAAACTCGTTCTAATAAATGACTTTAAAGTTTTTCAAACTTTTTAAATTTTTTTAATAAAAAAAAATTAAATACAATTAATTAAATTGAAAAAAAAAAAATTTTTTTATTAATTATAAAAAATAATTTTTAATACAATTTCATATTTAAACATGACTTTACGGTTTGTGAAACTTTTTAATATTTCTTTTGCAAATATATTATTTTTATTACAAGAAAAAATTCGTATGCCTAACACAATTTTCCGTTCAGAAATTTTTAAAATAAAAAAATGTTTTTCATGAAAATTCTTTCGAAAACAGAAATTTACGTTTTGTGAAACTTTTTGATATTTTTCGTTGCAAATGTATAACTATTTTTATTAAAACAAAATTCTAAATTCCTCATAAAAATTCCCATTTACAACCCCTTAATTGTTACTTAATAATTCACGGCTTTTATTGAGCTCAAAAATAGTTTCAGCACAAAAGAGCGACATTTCCAGGCTTGAAAAATGTTTGTCAAAATTTTACCACGCCACATTTGACCAGCGCAAAGCGCAGAGAAGCGTGCGCTGCTTGCGGATTCACTAACGACCAAATATAATAGTGACAGGCGGCAATTAATTAAATTGATGACTAGTGCGAAAGAGTATTTGCATATTTTTAGGCGCGCAAAGTACTTAAAACGTTATAAAATGCACCTCAAATAAAATAAGAAAGGAATTACAAATGAAATGAAAATTGGTTGTGGGCGTTGATGATGGTTTTATACCATTTTTTTTAGCTCAGCGAACAGTCAGCTGTAATTCTCAACTGGATTACAAAAAATTATAGAATACAAAAAGGAGTTGATTGGATTGATTGATTTCACATTTTTAACATTTTTTGTCATCCTCGGTCGCATTATTGTATATAACAGAGATCTCTTCTACTTTTCTCCATTTTATATAGATATTTCCCAAAATAACAGTGCCCTGATAATATCTGTGTCGTATAAAATCCACTATTTTATGTTTCTGATTAGCCTGGCAGTCCATCTACTGTGCATCCCTACTCCCAACGAACTTGCCATTGTTCCAAGGTATCGTTCTTTAATTTCTCTTTTGTGGTGATTACATTTGTACTTTGCTTCTTCCACTTCCACATTTTCTTTCGCTCAAATACTTGTTAGTTAGCTCGGAATATGCTTCATTTTTGGCAATATTATTTTAGCTTTTTTAATGCCAAGTTTAAGGCCTTGCGTGTCAAGCCCCAATTTTGCTCTGATTATCACCAGTTTTAACTTCCTGTGACCATCATCAGTGTCTTTCGCAGTGATTAACGCGACGATGCTGTTTGCAAAGCCAACTAGGTAAGTATCATCGGGTATATCGAGGCTTAGTGTTTTTATGCAGAAAGGTCCTGTCTTTTAAATAGCTCCTGACTATTACACTGGGGTAAGTGGGTCTTTTAACGTTTTCCTCTATGCTTCAACCATGTTTCCAATAGAGGCCTGTTGAAGGCGTTCCGTATGTCAAGGGTGGCAAGTAAAACAACTCATCTATTCTATTCTGCACTCTTCACAACGTTCTCAATTGCTCCCAGAAAAAAAATTTAATATTTTTAATTAAAAATAATTAATAAAAATTTAATTTTTAAAACTTGATTTAATTAATTAAAATTATTAAAATAATTAAAAATTTAAAATAATTAATTAAAAATTAAAAAAAATAAAATAATTATTTTTAATTAATTAAAATTAATGAATTAAAATTAATTATTAGAATTTAATTAATTTAATTAGTTAAAATTATTAAAAATTTAAAATAATTAAAAACTAAATTTTTTAATTTAATTAAAAATAATTATTTCTTAATTTAATTAAAAATAAAATTTTTAGTAATGTTCTTATTTGTATTTTATTGTAAAATTAATTTTTTAATTAGTTTAAAACTTTCGTTTATTTAAGTAAAAATTGTTTTGTTCATTTTTTATTATTTTTTATTTTTTTCATATTTTTCTTTTTTTATATTTAAATTTTTTTGAATGTAAAATTTTTTTAACTTTTTTAAATTAAAAACTATTTTTTTGGTATTTCTTTACTTGCCTATTCACTTCAACCAACACAAATTCTTCAATTTCTGCTGATTTAAAAAATGAAATCTTTTGGAAAAAAATTTAGAAATTTTGCAAAAGAAAAGCGAAATGAATCTCCGATTTGTCAATTGCTGACAGCCAACACGTAAACACAATTATTTCCGCTATGCTTTTCAGCAGCACCTTTGCAGCTGGCGAAATGTATTTTATGGTGACCTGTCAAAGAACCGCTGAAAAGGACGATGTGCCAAAAAAAATTGAAAAAAACATTGCCATTGATTTCGTACGTTTAAATAAAACTCGACTGAATGCGTTTAATAAATAATTGAATCGCGCGCGTTTAGGGAACGCAAGCAAACAACAGCAATAAGGGAGATGGCAAATGGGAAATGACAGATGAAAGGACATGCAGCGGGCGACGAAATACCAAAGGTGCACACATGTGTTTATATTTATACATGTTTGTATGTGTATATGTGTGTGAAATGGCGAATAAACACAAATGCAATGCAATATCGGCGTTACACACACGCACATGTGGCATTTGAAGCATTGCATGCTTTTTGGCGCATCAAAAGCACGCGCACAAACAGCAACGCGAAATTATAAATTTTTCCGCAGCAGCGGTGAGCTTTTACAGCAAATAGCGCAAAATTACTCAAAATGTCTTTTTTTGCATTTTTTGTGAATATATGTGTACGTGTATGTGTTTAGGTGCGCTTGTGAAAGGGTCCTGACAGCTTTAGCGCACCTGGCGCATACCTAAATGCCATTGCTCGTTGCACTTTTCATTCAACCATCCATCTCTCTAATCTCTATCTGCAGCTGTCTGTCCGCTGTCTGTCAGCTTGTTTGTGCCTCAGTTCGTCTGCTTTGGCTTTACGGGAGTCTCAGCGCTGTCGCTGGCTGGCTGCTGCTGCACTTCCAATTTGCTATGTCGCGTCTGTTCAACTATTTGTGCGCAAATATTTCCCTGTTGCGTCGGCTTGCCCTTTCTGGCGCGCTTGCCGTGCAAAGGGCAGCTATTTTTTGGTATTTTTGGCATTTGAAATATTTGCGCTTGACATTTTATTTCTATTTATTTGTACTTTTTTCGTTTACAGCTACATACTTTCTTCATTCGGTAAGGGGTTTTCGAAAATTTAGAATTTTGATGTTTTACTTTGAGGATTTTAAATATCTTTTAATTTAAAAATTCAATTTCTTCATTTTTTACGCAAGTCAACGTTTGAGCGCCTGTAGGTATGCAACTCTTATGGCAACTCACTATTTATGTCTTTACTTTAATTAAATACCACTCTGCTATAAAACTAATATCAAAAGTAGATGCAACTGTTTAAGCCTAAAAAGCGCCTGAAAGTATGCAATATATAAAGCTTACTTTCCAATTCTGCGATTTCATCCAACGTTTATTTCGCAAAATTAATTTAAAGATTTATTTGAGAAATAAACAAATTTTTTGTAGTCTTTTTACACTAATTAAAAGTTTAAAATTTTTAGCCTAAAAATATGCAATATATTTGTTATCTGGATAAAAAATATTAGAAAAAAAAAATAGAAAATAGTAGTTTTTGGAGCGAAAAACTTAGCTGTAAAAAAATATTCCTCTTCCGTCAAAACAGAAAACTTTTTGCGCCTCAATGTATGCCATACTTTTTACTATTTTATTTTTAAGAATATTATCTCAAAGAAGTTTAATATATGAAGTTCCAATATATTATTTTAGAGTTAAAGCAGAGTTATATTGCAAATAATAGATGCTCAAATATATATTTTTACAAATAATAAGGCGCCTTATTGTATACAGCAATCCTATTTCTTGCATTGTACAGATTGTCCAAAAATTTAACCAAGTAATTTTTATAATTTTTTAAATGATATATGCGTATATTGGAACTATATATGCATTTAACAAGTTTTTTGAGAGTTGCGCCTAAAAATAGGCAATAAATTTCAATTTTTATAAAATGTTTATGAAAATCGCTTTTATGAAAGCAAAAGTTATAACATAGCAACGAAAGGCGAGCTATTAATTTTTACAGGAGATAAAGCGCCCGGCGGTATGCAATGAGATTGTAGAAAGGAAATATTAAACAAATTTATATATTAAAAAAATCATCGTGCTTAACAAAATGCTTAGAAATTCGTAAGTAGAGATTAAACGGAAAATTAAAATGTATAAATGCCTAAATGTATGCATAAAAAATATTAAAAACTGTATTATATACTTTATCTGCCGAACAAAATGCTTAGAATTTCCAAAAATTTTTAAGTGACTAAATATACGCTAAATGCATAAAAAAATTCAAAATCTTATAACCAACTTTATATGTAGCTCAAAAACTATGAACTTTAACAGCGAGAAATGGGCCTAACACTGGCCTAAGTACGGCCGCATGCTGTCTGGCACCTTATGCCTACCTGTTCAACCAACCATCCCTTCTACGTAAGCTATTTTTTCCTACACAACTTCTGATATTGTCAGCAATAGAACCGAAACTCCGAATTTTACAAGGCCCCTATAAATATGTTAAATAAAAATTTTGCACCAGAACGAAATTCAGCACTAAAACCATATATCCTATCCTTGCAAAGTGTCACCTGGCCCATAGACAGGCATATTTTGCACGTTAGCAACTAAAAGTATGCAACAAAAAGTAATTAAAAGTCATAAGCAAGCAATAGGCGAGCGGCCACCTACTGCGCCTGACATTTCAATCACAGTTACCAAGTGCAGTAAATAGCAGCTGGCCACAAAAAATCAATTAACATGTTGAGAAGTTCAGGAGCAAGCAATGGTGATGATGATGAAAAAATGAAATAAATTGGAGTTTCTGCACTTTCGGCTATTTGGTGTTGGCACTTAATCTTTGGTCATTAAGCAATGACGACACTTTTATGTTACTTTAATAAACTGCTGGAAACTTTGTGGGGAGAGAGTAGTGTTTAGTGTGTGTATGTGTAACTTTTCGAATTTAGGCTATTTTTGGTGAATTTCAAGTTGAGTTAGAAAAAAAGTCTTTTGTAAGTCAATAATAAAGGATTTAAGGGGATCTGGAGTTAATTCATGACTTTGTTGAAGTTTTTTTCCCGCCTTCATAAGCCCTAGCACACCTTGGGGCGTTTATGTTGCTTCACGCAGAAGTTTTGTGTACTTCTGGCTGCGTTTAACAGCTTTAATACTTGATTATTCTACTAGAATCATATTATAAGCGCAAATATAATCCCACATATACCAAATATTACAAATATGAACGTGCCAGAAAAAGTTGGAAACCACAAAATGTCCCACAGCCCGCTCTTGGCACCCTTAGAGCTTAAGAAAGAATTTCTTCAAAACAAAGCAGCATATAATTTCGAACTTACTTTGCCAACAATTCATAAATAATCATATGTTTAAGGAAACAATCAAACTAAAAGCATTGTCTCACAACAACAAAACTGTATATACTAAACGTAAGGTGCAGAAAACGAAAATTGTAGCATACTTTAAGGGCTGCTTGCGACTTTAGTCCTGTCAAGTGTTTTCCAATTGATACAAATCGTTCAATAATCACCCCATTGCAATTTCTTTTTACGTACTGCTAAATGTAACCATACACATATGTGACATATACATTCAGGCGCGTAAGCAATATACACGAGTATTTGAAAGCGCAAATGTAAAAGCCAAAGTTGGTATTGCTGGAAGAGTTTGACAAACAAATGCTGCTTAGTCAAAATTACTCCCGGTAGAGCAGTGTTGGTTAGTTGTGTGTAATTTGACTTTTTCTTTGTTTTTGCGACAGGTGGCAACACTCAAATTGCGCAATAACAGTTATTACCTCTGCGGCAAGTTATGGAATGGTAGTAAATATAAGCAGACATTTATTTTGAACTGTTTTCAAGTATTTTTTTGAACAGGTGGCAACGCTGGATTAAAAATTTGTAGTATTTTTTTTTATTGAAATTTAAGAAAAGGATAAGTATTCATAATTTAGGTAAAGTAAATATGAGAAGAATATCTTCGAAGCTTAAAGTTATTTTTTTAAACAAGTAGCAACACTGACATATAAAATTTTAGTAATTTTTGAAAATGAGTTTGGAGAAAAGTCATGTATTCTTAATTTCTTCAAAAACTTTACGAACTTTAAATTATCATTTGTTAAATAAAAAGGTGGCAGCTCTGCGGTAATTAAAAATCACGTTTGGGAAGATATTTTGCTAATTGCATAAAATGCTGTTTTAAATATCTTTTATGTTTTTTATTTTACAATAATCAAAAAACATTCTGATAATCCTAAAAGTATGCAATAAAATTTGAATTAAATACAATTGTGCCAAAAGTAATAAAAACCGTAATTATCAACGCATATGCTGTTGTTTAAAATTTAAGAACAATAATATAGCAATTTTAAAAAAGCGCCTAAATGTATACTACCGAAACCGTATATGTATTATTAAAAAAAATGGCAAAGTAAATGTTTGAACGTTAGTATCAGATAATGTATTGATGAAGAACTTTAAAAATTTTATAACTTGGTTATGTATGAAACGCCTGAATTTATTATTTTTGTAATTTTTTTTATATTTTTGTAATTTGTAAAATAACATTTTTTTATAAATCCCAAGCTAATTGCAGTATTCTGCCAACACTTTAAAACACCTTTAAAGTTATTTTGTATCAACACAGCCTATACATATGCTACTTAAGTACCTTGGAAACCTTGAAAATGCTTGGCGACTTATCAAGTAATTAGAAATATTTCTTCAATGTCATAATAAATACTAAGCAGCTTAGAATTTGCTTGCAAAAAGAAATATTTTCAAAAAAATCGGAAATTATGAATTTATGGAATGTCAAGTTTGCCAGCGCCGTAAAATATGCTAAAAAACTAGAAAAATATCAGTTACTGCATAATTCCACGCAAAGCAGAGAAGCAATATGTATTCTACTTATTTTCAAATATTTAAATACATTGTATACGGGCACAAAATATGCGCTTGCATAACCTCAGGCGCAAAAATATAATAATGCTTAGTTTTTCTGTGAAAGGGATACTCTGAGCGCCAAAGCTGGTAGAAAAAGGACTAAAATGTAAACATGTAATAATGCTGGTGTAGAGTTTCATATATAAATTGAGGAAAATTCACAAAGCTGTAATGCGAAAAATGTCTTGCTTTCCTTACAAAAACTGCTGGGTATAGTTGCTTGTTATACGTCTTTTATGTTTGTAAAAGTTATGTTTAACAGAAAATATCAGATTTCAAAGCCAACGACTTGCTGAACCTTTGCGCTTATTAATTTTAAATATTTCCACATCCGAGAAAACGAAAGAAAATGGCAGAAAGGATATGCAAATAATGATGTATATGAAGTGCTGTCACTCAGAGTGCGATGGGAGTGTGAAATGGGGGAAGTGAAAGCGGAGAAATGCTAAAACAAAGCAATAGAGGTGAAGCAAGTTCATTTGGAAGGGTAGAATATTGCTGAAAGAGGGTGGAGAGGTCATATATGTGAGTAGAAAGTGATAAATTGCAGAAATTGACCCTCTCAAGAGTGTGGAAAGATTTCAAAGTGACATCAACATTTATATAAAGCATACTTTTAGGAATGTAATACTGATATTGCCCTAAAAGGTTATAGCAACTTAAATTTTAAGGTGGTGCCACCAATTGGTAATATACATTGTATAGGATACTTTTGACTCAGCATACCTTTAGGAGTCGCGGACACAAATAAGTCTTAAATCGTAATAATTACACTCTTACTTCAGCCTTTAACTCTTTTATATTTTTTTAAGGCAGATAGTTTAGTAGAAAGCTTCAAAATAACAATTCGAATGTTTAAAGCATACTTATAGGCGCACTAAGAAGATATGTAAACAATTATGTTGCTATTATTGCTACGATGAATTAACATAGAATTTCGCAAATATATGATAACACATATTAAATATTATTCTAGCTAATTTATTCACAAATCTTCATTGCCTATGTATAGGCGCTTTGTAGAAATAATCCTATGGCCTAAAGAGTTGATTGAATAATTGTTATTAATGCCTATAATACTGTTAAAAATAATTGCCAACTGGTTTATTGAATTTGAAGTTTTAATTCACATAATTTTTTATTGTCTATTTATAGGCGCTTTGTGGAAATAAACCTCAGGGCTTAAGAGTTTATTCAATAATTGATTTTAATGAATAATTTACTGATTATAATACTATGCAAACTGAAACATGCAAACAACACAGAATTTTACTCTCCTCCTTAACATATTTTTAGGCGCTGAATCAAAAGGAGGCTAAATATAGAAAATACAGGCTTCAATTTACTTCAATTATATAAAAACAGCTGCTAATTTTACTTATGAGTAAGAAATATGCACACTTAATATTGCTACGCCTTAAGTTATGCTTTGTTGTATAAAAGCTTTTATGGCACTTTGCACGCGCCATTTGTATAATGCAAAATCTCGTTTATTTCTGCACATTATACCAAATTATACTTATTTCTTCACTTATATTTTAATTCCGTTGCTGTTTTAAGAACGCAACTCATTCATACTGCCTACACACAGGCGCGCAACGACTACAAGTCGTAAATCAAATGCAATTAACGTTAATTAAATACACATCAAGTGGCCATGACCACAAAGCGTTCAGCAGCTTTTATTATTTCACATTTTCCAGTTAGCATTTAACAATTATCATTTACCAACGCACACTCATACACACTCTTTCTGCTATATTCGACTGCGAAGCAAACAAATTGAATGAGAAAATGTGATTTTGCGCCACAGCAATAACAAATAAGAAAACTTATGCCCGCAGGCAGACAACAAAACTTTCTAGTAAAGATACCAAACATTGTTGCGCCGTAAAATATGCTACGAATTCTCGAGCATCGGTAATTTATTAAAATCGCAATGGCTACGCAAACAAATCACCAGACAAACCACAACTGGACCACCTGCTGTGCTGCATGCGTAGCCAGCGCTGCTGCGTGCCTGAGCGATTTTGAGGCTTTTGAAAATTGCCACACGCCTCAGGACGTTTTGCAGCATATTTATGGGGGTGCGTTTGCCGAAAATTTCCATTATAAGTTTTTGTGTTCAACAAATCGAAGATGAGCAATGGAGCTGCACTGCAGACTTTGAAGTTACGCAACCCTCAGCGTGTGCTAGTGCCCCTAACCAGTTGCTTATTTTCAGCGTAACATACATTTTGGGGCGCTGTACCGCAACTGGGGCGCGTTGCTGAAAACGTGTTCATGTTCGTGAAAGGGAGTTCTTATTATGTTTATACTTCGACCCTGATTTCGTTAATTTCTATTTCAAGCGCTCTTAAATACATTAGTATTATTGGAATACACCGCCTGCGCTTATGCAACACATTAATCATGTTTTTTGTCTTTGCTGGGGATGTGTCAATAGTAGGTATAGAAATTGGGTAAAGGTGGGAGCATAAGATTTCTTTGTAGATGTAATTTTTAATTTAATGAAGTATACATTTGAGCGCCAACCTTATTTGAAGTACATTACTTTACAATGAAATCCAAAAAAGTGATTATTCTTGAAATTTTTACGTAGTTATTGACAAAGAAGTATAGTTATTAGGAAGATTGTGTCGGCGACTAATATTTCCGAGAATTAACGAAAAAAAAATTTGTAAGGTCTTTTCCGGTATCTTTGGTTCTGTTTTCCAAAACTCCCGCACTAAACAGGAATCATTATTTTGGAAACATTACTGCTCTGAAAGATTTAAAAATAGTGGAAATGTATGCTCAAGTCCCACCGCAACAATCTAACACCAACATTTTTTTTAGCTTCAAAACAAATTTTCAAGCTTTAATTCTTTGTAATAAATTTTTCAAAGTCTTGGTAATTTTTGCTTACCAGAATCCTTCGTGTTCAACTGCTGTCGTTCTTTACGGGATCTCCGATATATCAGGGTACCTTTTGGAGACGGCTATTCGGAGCTCTTGCTTGAAATATTATCGAGACAACCCTTTTGAGGTAAGTTGCTCTAATGAAGAAAACAGAATTAGGCAGAAATGTGATCTAAAATCGAACTAACTGATGGAAAGACCTGATGGAAATACCAGTTTGGAAAGAGACTAAACTTTACGAAAAGTACTTTCTAAGTTTTACGAGTCGACCTTGCATCAAAAACAACCTGATTGGCAAACGGTTTGAAAGAAAGACTTTATTTGTGGGACCAAATGAGTTCGCTATTTTTATTTCGAGGTTAATCTGAGTAATTTCCAAGTACTTTAGGGTATTCTAACTAAGCTTCGCTAAAATTATCAGCGCTATACCTTTCTCACTTTCACTTTAAGCCTTGAGGAGTAATTATATAGTAGTAATACTCCTCGAATCAGTGCCTTAAAGCAGCTAATGTGATATTCTCCTGTATTTGTGTCTATATTAATAACACAAATTTCCTTATTTAAAAGTACTTTAGGCCTTACTGGTCTAGCTAAGACCTGGTTTCGGAAAGCCTCAGCACGTGATAGATATCTCTATCGAGAAATGATACTCATATACAAGTAGTCCTCAAGGCAAACTCCGGTACTAACTGGTGGTAGAGCCTTCATATGCTCTTAAAGTTGTGAGTAATCTACAAGTATTTTTTAAAAACTTCTCTCTAATAGTGGTTGCTATAACAGCTAAATTTTGATATAAGGGTGTGATTTCCAGCAATAAGCTGTATTATTACAGACCCGAGAAGGGTCTTCACAGGATCTATCGAAATAAGATTTTTGAATATACCGCCAGTATATCAAGCTTTTTGAGTCAAATATAAATTAGGCGGGCTTAGGAGCTTCCTTAAAGCTGTGAGAATAAAGGAGACCGCCCAAATTCATGAAAATATTATTAAAAAGCAACAACAAAGAGGTTATAAAAGCTCAAAAATTATGCCCAAGTAAACTCTCCCTAGCTTTACAGCAAAAATGTAAAGTTGTTGCGCTCCAGGCGCCAGCTGTGAGCCTCTATGCTCGCATATATCTTTATCTACAATATATATAGAAATATATGTATATATACATATATATAAGAATAGACATATATATGTACATATCCCTCCTTCGCTCTTGTGTCTGTGAGCCTGTTTTGCTCCTAAATTGAGCAGCACTACGTGATGCCACACTTAACCCGCCGAACGTGTTTGAAATATTTACACAGTGGACACCAAAAATATACAAAAATAAATAATAAATAAAAATGGGTGAAGAAGGACAACAGAAATACAACGAACAAACACTCTACCGAAATATAGCAAGAACTATTGCCACAACAACAACAACAAACAGCGCTTGAATAAAATTTGTATGGATTTCGTTTATAACAGTTTTCGGTGTATGTGTGTGTGTTTGAGTTGGTGTGCGTGCGCTTGAAATATGAATTGCAAATATAAATATGAGTAAAATTTTTAGTAACAAATATCCAGCCATAAATAGATTCAGCAAATAAATAAATAAAGGCGAGGAGGAGGAGGAAGGTAGAAGAAAAGCAGCAGTGGGTTACTAAGCTGGAGCAGCGTTGGTGTTAGTGCGCTGCTGAGGGCTTGAAGTAAGGCACTTTACAACGTAAATAAGTATGAAGCTTTGAATATATATGTGTGCTTTTATATATATGTAAATGTATCTGTACATGCTTTTAGATACATATATGTTTATTCCTATACAAATACATATCTATTATATATTCACTTCTATTGTCCCAGCATTTGCGGCTTCCACTTGATGAATTTGTGTAGCAAATGTAGTTCAGTTGAGTGCCACAAATACATTTTTACTCAAATGTATGGTGTAGTTGAGTGGCTTATGAATGACCAAATGGGACATGAATAAATTTGTGTGCATTTAACTAAGTGCAATTGAATAAAAGCACTGAAATTGTAGTAAAATAATTTATGAAAAGTAATCAATATTTATGGAAGTCTATAAAGCAACTGAAATTGTAAGTTTTTGGGCTTTAAGAGGGAAGAAAAGGAACAAAACTTATTGAAAGAAAAAATATATAAATATTTTTCTGATTTTAGTACAGGGTAACGTTATCCATATTTTCTTTCAAATAATCAAAAAAAAAAATAAAATAATTTATTAATATTTTTATAAAACAAATTTTATAAATCAAGACAACAAAAAAAATATATTACTATTACAAAATATTTGAAAAAAGGTATTTTATAATAAAAAAAATTACTTGGAAAAAAATTTTTCTTTTGCACCTACAATCAAAAAAGATTAAAAAAAATATTTGTAAGAAAATTACGTTAAAAAAATTTGTTTCCTACCAAAAAAAAATTAAAAATTTATTTATGAATTTAATAAATTTGTTTTTTTTTGATATTTACCACAAAAAAACTATTATTATCACAAAATATCTGAAAAAAAATTAAATATATTTAAAAAAATTTTTTTTTTTTAGTTTTGTAAGAAAATATTGACTAACAAAATTGTAATATTTTAAAATTTTATAAATCAAAACAAATAAAAATAAATATAAAACTAATAAAAAATTTTCCAAAAAAACGATATTTTTACATGGTTTTTTTAATATTTTTTTTTTTTTGCAATTATAATAAAAGAAATAAAAATATTTGTATGAAGAATATGTTCAAAAAATTTAATTTATTAATTTAATTAAAACTTTATTTATGAATTTAATAAATTTTTTTTTTTTTGATATTTACCACAAAAAAACTATTATTATCACAAAATATCTGAAAAAAAATTAAATATATTTAAAAAAAACTTATTTTTTTAGTTTTAAAAAATTTGACTAACAAAATTGTATATTTTTTAAATTGTATTTAAAACAAATAAAAATAAATATAAAACTTTAAAAAATTTTCCAAAAAACGATATTTTTACATATTTTTTTTAACCTTTGCAATTATAATAAAAGAAATAAAAATATTTGTATGAAGAATAATTAATTTATTAATATTAAAAAGAAAATTGTATTAATCAAATTAACAAACCTTAATCTCATACTATTTAAAATTATTTGAAAAAAAAATACTATTTATAATAAAATGGCTAAGAAAAAACTTATTTTCATTAAAATAATAAAATAATATAATCAAAAAAAAAAAGATTAGTAAAAAAATAAAAAAAAAATATTTGTAAAAAAATATTTGTAAAAAAATTTTTTTTTTTCCAAACAAATAAATTTTTTTTTTTTTCCAAAAAAATAAAATTTTTGATAACCACAAAAAAATAAAAATCGTTTTATTAAAAAATATTTGAAAAAGAGATATTTTTTACTATAAAACCTTTATAGCAAAATTACTTTGTATGAAAAAATATATTTTCTTCTATATATATATGTACATATGTATGTATGTATATATAAAAAAAATATATTTCTAAAAAAATGGTAAAAAAAAATATTTATAAATAAAAAATTATTTTTTTGTTTGTACAAAAAAAATTTCTATTAAATTTAAATTTCGATTATGATTATTAAAAAATATTTTAATAAATTAAACACATTTTGTTATAATTTAATTACACATTTTGCAAGAAAATATATACTTATAGAATTGAAATTTTTTCCTATAAACCAAATCTTTTTTTAATATTAAAAAAATATTTGAAAAAAATAGTATTTAAAAAATTTTTTTTTTATAAAATTACTGTGTAAGAAAAACTATATTTTTTTACTACATATGTATATATATAATCCAAAATAAAAATTTTTTTTAGCACAATTTCTAAAAACAATTATAAACTTTTTTCCTAAAAAATTTTTTTCTATTAACCACAAAAAAATTAAACTGTTATTATTAAAAAATATTTGAAGGAAATTAAACACATTTTTTTAATTGTACAACTAAAACAAATGTAAAACATTAGTGTGTTTAAAACGAAGAAAAATATTAAAAAAATAAATTAATTAATTTAAAAAAAATTATAAATTAATTAATTAAAAAAATAAATTTAATTAATAAAAAATTGAGAAAATTTATGATTAAAATTATTCAAAGCTGCAAATTCTCATGTTTATTACACTCTTGCAACATGTTGCTACAGAGTATAGTAGCATTGTTCACCTGAGCGAAATCGGCTCACAACCACGTCAACTACCCACATAACACAATTTTAAATTCCACTTAATTTTTTCACTTTCCACGACACAAATCAAGAAGCAATTAAATAACGTGAAAAAATTTACACTAATAAGCCCTTTAAAGTATGCCACCTCATGATCAAGAATTGTCCAAATCCAGGCAAAACTGTTCAATCCCCTTGGTATCGAATATGAGGACCCCAGTACCTATAGTTGACTTTTTACCGAAAATTTTGGTCAATGTGTGAGATATACCATTGAAATTCAGCAAGAATTCTTTCCTCACAATAGAAACTCTATGTATGAAAAATTGTTTGAGTCGGGTCAATATTTCCCTAAGCCCCCATATACCTAATATAAAGATTTTCGAACTTCCAGGTGACTTTATCCAGCATATTTTGGCCAATATGTGAGTTATCTTAATGAAAATGAAGGAGCGCTTTTTGCTCTCAATAATGTATCTTTGTGCCTAAAGTAGATAAGATAAGGCGAAAATTTGACCTAGCCCCCATATAATTATTACCAGGATTTTCGAACAAACGGATGGAATGTGCTCCATATGATTTGTGATTGTATGTTAGGTACCTTAATGAAATCCTGGGAATATTTTTTAATATGTGTCATGATAATTTTATCTATGGGGTCGATACTATTCTAACTCCTTTATACTATATACAATGTTTTCCGTTTCTCTAATAAATATGTCGCTCAGTGTATGTGTTATACATACCTATATAGTATAGAAGGTATATATAAAATTGCTAATATTCCAATCCTCTGGTTGACGTTTTACACTTTAAGGTATTTTCCTGGTATTCATTCTTGCAATAAAATGTTCGGTGACACCCGAACTTGGCCCTTCCTTACTTGTTTATATTTCATTTCAGTTGAAATAAAAAGGACACCTGTCGAAAATACTCCAGGCTCCATTTTGATCTAATAATTACTCACCTAAATAGCATTTTTTGCTCCTGCTCAATTTGTTATTTATTCACAATTAAATTGCATGCTTGATTTATGGCATACTTGCAGGCGCATATCACTGTAAAATAGCCAAATTGAAATTAAATAACTTCCTGCTGAAGTGCAGCCACAAATCAAACCACAAAATGCACAAGTATTGGTGAATTAGATGAAAATAGAAGATAAAGCGGCGAGTGAAGCCAATTGGATGTAGCCACAGCTATGCTTAAGTGCAGTAGATGTATACATTTAGGAGCATTGAGGAGTGTTTGTGTATTTAGTTAGTAATAAAGAGAATTTATGTAAATATTTTGCTGAATTTGAGTAATTTGTTTGTCAAATTGAATGAAAAAGTAAATACTCGTATATGAAACTCTTAAGATAACATTTATGTGTCTGTTTCTCTTTTTAGGTGTAGCATACATTTGGATGCAATATGCATTTATAGTAGATAAGGAATGTGATTTATTAATTAATTTTGCTTACCACATATTTGATGGAAAATCTATTATTGAACAGAACAGTCATCGTATTGCTTACCTGCAAAGATAGTGAGAATAAATATGAGGTTATATTAAAAAAGTATTTTTTTTTTTTACAATATTTCAAATGGTATATATTAGCTATATATAAGAGTCCAAGAAACATATATAATGTCTTCCTAAATTCATTAATTATTAACATGGCTATATAATTGTCAAATATCAGCATAAAGGTCGACGACATTTTTCATTTAAGAACAAGGCAGAAACTGCTGCCTACATACAGGCATATTTTAGCAAAGTCGCACACCATCTTCTTGAATATATAAACAGAATATTAAATATATGCTCGCTTCGTGTATTGACTTTATTACTTTTCCTCACTTGGGCACCGATATGGTTTCCTTTCAGCTCACACATGCCTATCAAAATGGTTTAGGTAGCATACCTATAGACTCGCAGCTTCACACAGCCACTGCGCGCCATTCTTTCTCGCTTTCGCTTCAAACAGCTCAACCGTCAGTCACTCAGTCAGCCAGCCGTGCTGTCAAGCCAAAAGCTTCCGGTTTGATTGCGTTAAGCGTTTGCAAAATTGAAAATGTCAAAAGTCATTGTCGTTGCTGTCAAAATTTATGCGAGGATTTTCGCATGATAAAAGCAAGAAAATTAAAAATCGAAAGAAAACAAAGAAAAAAAATACCGAAAGTCGCTACACAGTTTTGCCGCGTGCTCTCGCACAAAGGAAATGTGTAAGTTCCCTCTTTCTCGCTCTTCTCTTGTTGCCAATTTTGTTTCACATTTTGTGTCACACATCAGCTGTCTGTTTGCGTAAGAAAAGATGAGTGAGCTTGAGTTGCAAGCTTTTAGGCGCACGCTAATGGAATTCTGCAACAACAGAAATTATTGCGAGAGGGATGCGTAAAAGCAATGACAATTATGTGTTGATAATGCGCTGAGAAAGGTACAGGTGGAGTGAAAAGTTGTAGGTATTGGGTTTTCACGAAGAGGCACTACTCTTTGGCTTTTATTGCAATAACTATAAAAATTTTTTCTGCAAGCGAACATTTTAATGTAAAATGGCTTAAAGAAGCCTTCACACAGTCAGTTTTGTCCAGTTTTCGAGGAGAAAAAAGCAGCATTGCTCTCAAACGGCGTTTAAAGATATTCAAAAGGTTTTAATGGTTTAAGAATATATGGTATTGGTTAATGCTACTGTCAAAAGTCTCAGTATATCTTGTTTCCTCATATTTCATTTTTTTGATAATATATTTTTTTGATAAATTCGACCACTTTCTGCCCAATTTTTCTGATTTAACTTATAATTTTAACCATAGCGCCTATAAGTATGCAACAGATTTTTTCAAAAAGCGTTTTTAAAAGATGTTTGAAATGCCAAAAAGATATTCCTTTCTATAAATCCTATCCGTTTTGTACAATTTTCCTGATTTAACTTACAATTTAACCATAACGCCTAAAAACATGCAACAGTTTTTCTACAAGCATATTTAAAACATGTTTGGAATTCCTGAAAGATCGGAAAAGTGTGGGTAATAAAATAATAACAAATATCAACACTTAAAAATTCTAAAATATACTAAAAACGAAAATTTTCTTAAAAAAATTATTTAAAAATTTATAAAAAAATTCATAAATAAATAATCTATATAGAATTTTCTGCAGTTCCAAGTATCTTAAAAGTGCAAGAAAAACTATGTAGCTGCATAAATAACTACTGCTTTTAGTCTGAAAATACAACAGCCGTAAGGTATGCTACGTTTTTTTTTATCTGTACATGAAATTTTAAAAACATCTGCTGCTAACGCCTTAAATATCTGCGTAAAAATAGACTATAGTTGAACATTTAATTTTCTCATAAACACAAAACAGCTGTAATGTATGCTATGTTTTCTCAAAATCCATCTTTTTTTTTAAATAAGCGTTTTTTAACTTTTGCATCTCTTTTTCAAAATATTTACTAACGAATATTTACAAAAAAATTGTTAAAAAGCAACCTCTTCCTTTAATCTTAAGGCCAACACAGCCGTAAGGTATGCAACGTTTTTCAAAATACATATAATTTTTAATCTTTCACCAAAAATCGTTCACATTTTTCAGCTAACTTTCAAGCTTAAGAAAAACTCTTCCAAAAATGCTGCCACTTCTTTTGGTTTTAAATTCAAAACAGCCCAAATGTATGCTACGTTTTTCCATTTTTATTTAATTTTTATTGTTTTTCCACCGTTTGCTTTGTTCTTTCGGCACTTTATTTATGCCACTGACCAACGCGCTCACGTCACGTACGTCAGTCTCGCGTCGTCGTGCGACAACATACGGCAGCGGACATTATAGCCGAGCAGTGTGTGGCAAATAAAGTGCATGTGTATAAATAGAAAAAGTGGAATCTGAAATTTATTCCACATACGAACCGCATGAATTTCAAATTACTGTGGGAAACAAATACAGCGCAAAGCAAGTGACTAAAAGAGAGAAGCAAGCGCTTAACAATAGGCGAGTTAGTCAAGTAAAATATACGGTCCATGGCTTATAAAGCGGCTGCAGGCACAAGCGATTGCCGCAGTATATTTTTTAAAGTGGCAAGAGATAGTTTGTTGGTTAGTTGAAATGCAAGCAAGCGTTTGTTGGCGCTAGAAAAAGCTAGTCCAAGCTTAGCACTCAAAAAAAAAGTGTTGCAACACGTAACTTTAGTATACTTTTCGGAGCTGTTGACACTGCCGCCGATTAAGTTGCTGAAAGTAAACACTTCTGACTGCCTGGGTTCTTGGAATGCAAGAATCTCATTAAAAAAATTAAAATATGTAAATTCAAACATTTTTTGGCAGAAAAAAATATTTCAAAGAATTTGGAACAAGTCAAAATTCACTTTACTTTCAGCACATCAACAGTAAATCAAATTTGCATTTTAAAATATTTCCTTTACGCATTTCATATGTGTTTGGCTACTCATTGGTGGCGTAAACCAATCAAAGCAACCACAAAGCACGCATATACACACAGCCACACAACCGCACAGACATCCGCTAGCCGAGTCCATGTATATGCAAGCTTTATAACTTGACTTTGCTTTGCCTTGCTGGCGTTAGCCACTTTATACACGCTACGTGTGCGCTTAAATAATAAATGCAGCAACACGGCAGTGCCGCTGCAAGATTGCCTGCTTTACGGCGTTGTGGTAGGAACTTTGATAAAAAGAAAGTGGCTGCGGGAAAAAGGTTGAAATTAATGTGATAAAGCTTTTTCATTGCACGCTTCGACACCTCGTAATTTAACTCATTTCATTTTATTTACTTGACCGGATTTTTTTACGATTCAATGGTTGTCAAGCTGCATTTGGACGGCTTAAAGTAGGCAACTCGAAAATGGCAGGTGTAGGTGGAAAATACGAAAGGCTATTTGAATATTTTCTTAAAGTTTAACTAGACTTTTCTTTTAAAAATTTCTAATTTAGGTTTATATTTTACTCTGCTGAGGAGTATTAAGCATATGAGGCGTAGTATATATTTAGGAGTATTCCACAAGATTATATCAATATTTCGTAGCTATTGTTTTGTTCCAATTATCTGACTCCTTTGAAGTAATTTCTGATATATCCTAATAATAAAAATTAAGCTTTTATGAAGGAAAATTGATAATTCACATACTTTTAGGCGCTGGTAATAAGCACAGTTAAGCCTAATTGTAGATCAGCGGTACTTTCATGTTTATGTTTATTACACATATATGAAAAAGCAAGTATGTTGTAGAAAAGAAATGAAATATAGTGAAGTATATTTTTAGGCGCTCGGAGAATTTTTAAGTGCATAGTTCTTAGTTGGATAATAAGCTTCTTACTTTGGAAATACTTGAAAGCAACCACGTTTAAAAAGTACAAAAAATATAGCGAAATCAAAGCATATTTTCAGGCGCTCAAGGAATTTTAAATGTATAATTGTTCAAAAAATTTATATTTTTACTCTATGCTTCTATATAAAAATTAGTTAATATCTGTTTAAAATGTGAGTTTTTCTTACTTTTTTACTTTAAAAAATTTAGAATACAAATTTGTAGAAATAAATATCAACATGTCCTAAAAGTATGCAACACATTTTTAAGTCACATTTTCAAGATTGATTTTTAGAGAAGTTCACTACGCAAGTTTGAAATTTAGGAGATTTCAATCTAATTACAAAATATTTAGAATTAGCAACTATAATAAATCCTAAAAGTATGCAATACATATTTTAGACAGACCTTTAAAAATTGGTTTTTAGACATTTTAGCTCACTTAAGTTTAAAATTTAGAAGATATTAGTCCAGTGTATGCTAATTTACATATAGCATCTACAAAAAATCCTAAAAGTATGCAATAAATTGTTAAAAAACACTTTCAATAATTAGATTTTTGAAACTTTAACTAACGCAATATTAGAATTCAGAAAATTTCATGCCAATGAATATAAAAAAAAATTAAATATCACAATTGCCTTATTTTAGCTCCGAAAAATAGGCAACATTTCAACAAAAAATTCCACGAAATCAATCAGCGTACACAATAGTTCACTAACAACACTCATACATACACATTATTTGCGCTATGTCGCCTATAAACTAACCCGCATACCGAAAACTCAAGCAAGCACGCCTAAAAGCAAACTTTTATACACTTTAATACCAACACAAACTGAATTTACGTGTCTACCAACTACTTTTGCAGTATTTACTCAACTATGATGTTGCCGCTCGGCGCTCGGCGCAGATAGTAACTCAATATTCCCAATGCGGTTTAACGAAACTACTGACACACATACATACATACACACGCAGACATGACACAGAGCTTGGTTCAAGAATATATGATTGAAACTATTGCTTGCTGCTAGAGCATCGAAGATGAAAATACAGGCTCAACAACTGATTGGTCACGTGCTACCTCTGATTGCTTTGTATCCATTTCGACAGACAGACAGACAAACAAACACACACACAGACCGACACAGGCATACTCAAGAATACTGGCTGAGCGTGCAAACAAACTAAGTGCGGGCATGAATCGAATGCAATTGGCACATGATAAATTCGTTTAAGCGCAATATGCTTGTATGCCTGTATAACGGTGCTTGCTGGCAGCATGCAATCAACCCCTTTGCCACGTCCGTTTATATATAGCAAACAAGTGCTAGCTTCCTCACCTCAGATTTTTGTGTTTTTTTGGCTACTTTCTTTTTGAAAAATTGCCCTCAAAGTTTCTCGTCTCAAGCTTTGCGAAATAAAACTGTAATTGCTTGCACTTTAATATAAAATTAATGTGGCTGGCATACTTTTGGGCGCAAGTCGCAATATATTGCCTGAGTGGTGCAGGTTGCTTGTGTTGTCTAGGTAATTTATGTTGCCGAGTCACGTGACGGTGCGGTAAAAGTGATTTTTTACGGTTTCGGGGGAAAGTGAAATTATTTTATTTCTATTTTTTGGTGAAAAAAAAATTTATATTGTATATTTATTTTTGTTGAACACTTAAATTCTTAAAAAGTCGTTGCATGTTATGCAGCAGTTTAAACTTTTTGATAATTATATTATAGCCTTACTTCAGCAATCTTTAATTTTACGCAAATAAAAGAAAACTGTAGCATACTTTTTGGCGCCGAAAACTTGATACCACTATTATGTATTTACTTTGCTGCAATATTAAAGCTAAAGAAACTATTTTGCGCCAGAAAAGTTATGAGAGCTAATTTTCTTGGCTTTTAGCATACCTTCTGGCGTTAAATATTTAATAGTTTATAAAATTATTGGCTAAAACTGATTGAGATTTTGATACCGTTTCTTAAAACTTTGGAGTGAAATAAACTTTATATCTCATAAGCAAATGAAAGATATTTCTTCAGTTGAAGTATACTTTTAGGCACCAAAACTTTTTTAAAAACAAGCAGCGGCCTAATACATGTGTACATTCATGTAAGAGTTCTAAATTACGAGTAAAGAAATAAATTAATTTTTTCCATAAATTAAAGCATACTTCCAGGTTCACCGATGTTGCTTTGTAGCAAATTTTGTAAGGTTAGCTGTCTTCAAAAAAACTATAAATAAAATATATAAAATACATATAAATATATCACTAAACATTATAATTTGCTTCAAAATCAAATTTTGTTTAACAGAAATTTAGGCGCTTTATCAAAAATGTGAAAAATATAGCTATATAAATATGTTTCCAATATTTTTTCATCATTTTTTCGTATACTTATATATAACCCCACTCTCCACCGCATTTTAAATTACTTTATAGCCTACTTCTAGGCGTGTGACCTAAAAAGTCAGCATTGTCTCATTATTCTTGCCTTTATTCAGCTAGCAAATCAAACGGCGCATTTTTCGCATTCAAATTGCCATATCTAATATTGTGAAGTCGTAAAATTATATATTCCACACAATACGCCTACAAATATGCTACACTTTCGCGCATAGCCGAAATGAAAATCAATAAATGACAATCATAAATTTGATTTCTCTTCAACACTTAACGGATTTCACTTTTATTATTTGTGTATATATACATTTTATATCTCTCAGTGTGGGCAAGAATGTCAGCGCTGCAAAGTAGAAGGAAAGTTTACGATAGGCCTGCCGAAAACGAGCACCCTCAACAAAATTGGCAATTGGCAAGCAAGTTTGGCTGTCTATTCGATTGTTGACAAAATGTTTATATCGACACGCCCGCCAATTTATTGCGCGTTGCCTGTGTACGGCCATGATTTTTGGCAGAAACTTCGTAGGCTCTAAAATAAGGTCGATAGCTAGGCGTATGAGCCGGCGACCCACCCACTGACGAAAATCTGCACTGCCAACAAAGCAAAGACAATTGCAGAAATTGTCAATTCCACACAATTTTCTAAGAACCATTTGTATTTTATATAACGCACTGCGCAATATATGTTGGTGTGTGTGTATGCTTTTAGGCGCATACATATATTTGGCCTGCGGCGGTGTTACCTTAAAGTCGATACTAGCGTGGAGTGGGTAGGGAGATATTGAAGTTGTTTAGAATCTACTTTTTGCTTTTCCATTGTTAAATGTAGATTTGCTTGTATGCGCTCAAAAGTATGTTAATATGTAAGCAAATCCTTTTTCGTTCAAGGTATTCTAGTAGATTAGATAAGCGAATGAAATGTAGAAGGATTTTGTTGTGCCACGTTATGTTAGGAATGCTTGAGCAAACAGACATGGTAAGTTTTGGGTTTAGGTGAATGCGCCTATAGGTAGGCTTTAAAATCAGTAGTAAGTAAAATGTATACTTTAGGTGTTTCAAATCCATATATTGTGTTTGCGAGAGTAGAAGCTTTAAGCGAAAAATATAAATATTTCTATTTTCTGCGACAAGGAGGGAAGGAGGTCGGGATATGGGATATAGGCTTCTTCAAGTCCACTCTATTTTTTAGATCGACTAGGCAAAAAACGGAAATTTCTACTGAGCTCGGTCTCTTCATCTTCATTTGTCAATCTTTCAATTTCGAAGATCAAATTTGAGCGAGATATGAAAAATCGGACCTTTAGTGAGATTTAGATACCGCTGAAGCACCCGTTCTCGACAGTCGGGTCTAAGAAACCGATAGCCATCTTTTCAGCAGCGTTTCAGAGTTACCGGAACGGACACGTATTTTTATGCGGTCACGGACTGTCATTCCTCGAAATTACTTTAGTAATGTTTTCTGCCGATACAATAACAATAACACCACGGGCGGACCTCTAGATCACTGATATTCACAAATCTTACCACTGGAACTTTAACTGAGCTCTATCCCTCAAATACTTGGATTTATCAGTTTTCCAATTCAGACAAGAAATGTACCTAGAACTGGAGGTTGGATCTAAAAACGACATCTATTTAAAAGACACTTGGAAGCTCAATTTTTAGCTCATCCTCTGAGATCATGAAGTTTCTTAAGATTGTGCTGCGATTGAACTGATTTTGTCCACGCCAAAGTCTATTTGTTGGATCTAGTAATGACGTCCATTTTCAAGAGATTTTGTAGCTCATGTTTAGCTCATGCTCTGAGACGATGATATTCATTACACGGTCGTTAGTGGCTTGTGCTGAGCTCGTACTGAGTTTTCTACCTCCATAGTTTCATAACTCTGATCCGAGAACTCAAATCTTCAGAAGGGTTGGATAATTACAAACATGCTCTCTTCATGACTCTGAACCTTCACTTCACATATTTCAAACCAGTAAGATAACGGAACTACGTGACTGAATGAGTACAAATTCTCTTTTTCAGAGTATTCATGGCTGGGCTGGAAATTTTTGAGAAAAGTTCTGTAAAAGAAGTGAAATCAAAAGGTCTCCCTCATCCCTCAATACTAGAGACATTATATCAATACCTTCCTAAAGGATTCCTTTGTGCTAATAGGTTATAGAGCATATAATATCATATATATCAAACAGAATCAGCCTCTTTCTTTGGTTCGAAGAGTAACAATATCACTCCGCTAAGAACTCGGTTGACTATACCACTTAACTCCCAAGACACCGGTACACTTATAAACGCATATGCTAAGATACTGGGCTAAAAGACTACTATGGAAATTCTTTTGGAAATTGAGCTGATATCCATTCCTTGAAACCGAGAAGCTTTTCTTGCAAACTTTTGCTCAGTTCAAATTTTAAAGCGCTTTAAGTTAAACATGACAATGCCATCATTTACCCCCGCCAGCTAACCAGGCAATCGAAGTAAGTTATTGATTTCAATTTCATTACTGAAAACTCGCCGCAAACGCCGCCACCAGCAGCCAGCGCGTAGCGTACTCACTTATTTGCCGCAACTTTTGCGCGTTCGGCCACACCACTCACACACTCACTTATTCCGCTTCACTTGAAGACAATAAGAAGCAGAGCAAAGTTGGCAGCGAAGAATGGACGAAATATAAAATCGAAAATACGAGGAAGTAAAATTCGCGCGGCAGGACATTCGCATACTTCCCAAGTCTCCTTCATATATTCCGAAAAGTTTATTGACTTGCCCACCCACTAGTTAAGCATGCGATCCGCAGGAAATTTCCTGCAAGTGTCCTGCGGTGTAACTAACGTCCTGCCTCACATGCTCTACACGGAATCCGCGCCCTCTCTTCCCTCTCTATCTATGCGCTCACCCACACATCGGTGCATTATCTGCGCACTGAAGTGCGCCGAAGTGCTGGTGTCTTGTTGGACATCTTGAAAAGTTTTCGAGTTCATGCTGTGTTTTCGATGCCCTGTGTGTTGGAACTTTTCGCCCAGCGTGTGCTTAGACACTTTAAAACTTTCGATTCCTGTAGCGGACATGCAATGTCCTGCTTCTTTTCGGCATGATGAGCCAGCGAGTTAGTCAAGTCGAGTGTTGTTTGCTGAGTATTGAACAGCAAACTTGAAGAGCTCATCACTAGTTGTGGGGTGTAGTGGTAAAGCGGGCGCGGACACTGTGTGAGCAGTGTGGTTGTAGTAATATTTTGCTAATAGGTGTGGGAATATAGAAGTCAACTAGCAAGAAGTCCAGAGCAAAGTTTTATAGCAATTTCTTTAATTGTCAATTCATATTTGGCTCACTAAATAGCATAAAGGAATAGGACATGGCATGTTTTTAGATTATTGTAAAGTAATGGGAATTATATTGGTAATTATAATTGCTATGGTAATGATGTTATTCGTAATAATTCAGACAGATGATTAAGTAATGCTAAATATAATGGTAATTGTAGTGTGATTTGTAATGATAATGTTATTTGTAATGGTTTCCGAGAATAGGATATGTTTAGAATGCTTAAATAATTTAAAAGATTAGTGTAAAGTAAAGTAAAGTAAGAAGAATTATATAGGTACTTGTAAGGCTAATTTTAATGGTAATGATAATATTGTTCGCAATCCTTAAGATAAATGATGAGATAACTGCAGTGGTAATGTAATTAGTGATTACTGTAAAATTAGTGGGAATTATATTAGTAACTGTAATGGTAATGAAGATTTGAAAATGTTATTCTTAATTGGTATTGGTATTGAATTCGTATTGATATTGGTATTGGTATTGGCATTGGTATTCGTATTGAAATTGGTATTAGTATTGGTATTTGTATAGGTATTGGTAATGGTATGGTAATGGTATTGGTATAGGTATTGGTAATGGTAATGGTAATGGTATTGGTATTCGTATTCGTATTGAGTATTGATATTTGTATTGGTATAGGTATTGGTAATGGTAATGGTATTGGTATTGGTATTGGTATTGGTATTGGTATTGGTATTATTGGTAATGGGAATGGTATTGGTATTCGTATTGGTATAGGTATTGGTAATGGTAATGGTATTGGTACTCGTATTTGTATTGATATTGGTATTAGTATTGATATTGGTATTAGTATTGGTGTTGGTATTGATACTGGTATTGGTATTGGTTTTGTTATAGATATTGGTATGGGTATTGGTATTGGTATTGCTTTAGGTATTAGTATAGGAATTGGTATTGATTTTTGTAGTGGTACTGGTATTGGTATGGTATTGTACTGGTACTGGTATTAATATTAGTATTGGAATTGATATTGGTATTGTTATTCGTATTGGTATTTACATGGGCGTTGGTATTGATATTGGTATTGGTATTGGAATTGTTATTGGTAAGGATAATGCTACTAGTTTTTATATCAGTATAAGCTAAATTTATGGTAATCAAAATGTAATGATAATGCCAAAATGTAATCATATTTAATCCTTTATAAATTTTACTCCTTTCCCACATTTTAACCATTCAATAAATCTTTCAAAAATATTTAATCAAATTTACTTTCGCAACAATTTATAAACAAACCCTTTACTTCTCAGTATGATTTACAACGTTCTCAAATAAAACAAAGTAATCAGAACTTTACAACACTGCACTTCATTGCACTTTACAAATTCTTGCAGCTTTACACTCTCACATTGCATACTTGCTGGCGCATCTTAGAGCAAATTCATTTATAAAAGTCGAGTTAAGAAAAGTTTCAGCGAATTGTTGCAAACGAGCGTGTATTAATTGGACTAAAAGTGTAGGGGAAAAGGAAGTTTTGCGGGATAACAAGATTGAATATTTGCTTTTTTATTAAAATTTTGAATATGTTTTTAAATTTTAGTTGGCATGAATAGCAAAAAATCGAATATGAAAGCAACGAATTTATCAAAATCTATAAATGCCAATAATTTGTTCAATTTGGAGGTAAAACAGGGGTGAATGAAAAAGTTTCCAACTTGAGATTAGAAGTTATATAATTATTTCGGATACCAGCCTGAAAGTATACTACAAATATTTAGATATCTCTTTCTTGAAATATTCATTGTGAAATTTTTGTATTCATATTTGTATATCTAATCGAAATTATTAATATTAGATAGCCAAAGTCCGAATTGTTTTTATTAAAATTTAGTTTTTTGCTTTTTCATAAATTCAAACTTTAATGAATTTTATAAATTGGCAAATGAAAGTAATGGTCGCGCTATAAATTCAGTCTTCAACGCCGGCATGCCCCTAACTACAGCATTACTTGTTGACTTCTATTGCCTTTGCATACTTTTTGGCGTATTGGAAAAAGCACTTAGTGCATTACTGCAGCAATCAATATGTCTTCGTCACTTGTCACAATGAAATTAAGTAAGTGAAATGCAATTGACAGTGGCCTTATTATACAGCAAAAGGTTGCTGAAAGAGTTTCTAAAGCATCATCTACCTAAAAGTATGCAGCAAATATGAGGAATATACATATCTACTATTTCTTCTATACGAATTTAAAGCACTATTTACTGGCATTTATGGACGATTTACTGGTAATCACGTTGATATATTCAATTCACTTTCAGCAACAATCAAAATAATACAGCAATTAAGCTTTTAAAGAGTTCAAATCCTCTAAATATCCTAGCTTTGTTAAATCTACCGTTATGTAGCTTAGCTTGCACGCTAACACATGGCATTTACGTAATGACAGCAAGTCAATCAATAGCGATTAGCATGCGCATCTATTGGAAATTCACAGAAACAAACAGTGTTGCATACATTCAGGCGCTTTGTTTGCTAAACGTGCGTTTATTTGTTTACCATTGTAATGTTATTAATAATTGCTTATTTGTTTGCATGTGTTTGTATGTGCAGCCGTGTGTCGCTACTGCATATTAATTAATGCATACGTGCTGTTTAACCACAACAAACAAGCAAGCAAAGCCTACTTGCAGGCGCACACAGACACACTAGTTGCCTCAATTGACAGGTTGTTAGCGTTAAATATTATTTTTGACAGTTTGAATGACAGCGGATGTAATCTTTAATGCTTGACTTGAGCAGGGAGCGGGAGGTATATGAAGGGTGCACACTTTTAGGCGTTATGTGGGAAAATAGTCTTTATTTAATTAAAATGACGAAGTGAGGCTGACTGAGTAGATAATATTGCATATCTAATTTGAAAACCATTTTTTTTTTCAATAATATTTTTTAAACTTTTTTTTTAAATTTGATTTTTTTAATTACACCCATTTCTTCAAATTAAGGCCAAATATTATAATTATCACTAGTAATTGCTAAGAACAACCTGCTTAATTTAAATATCCGAAAAAAAAATTTTTATTTTAATTAATTTAAAAACAATTTCATTTATTTTAAAATTTTATTAATGTAATTTGTTTCAAATTAAAAAAAAAAAATTTCAGTTATTTTAAAGTTATTTTTTTCTAAATTTTTTTAAAATTTTCTAAAAGAGTTTCTAATTTTCTAAAAAAAAAATATCTTTTTTTAAAATTTCTTTTTACATTTTTTTTTTTAATTCCTTTTTATTTTCTTACAACAATTTTCTTATATGCAAATGCAGCGAAAACTCTTCCAAACTAAATTTATATGTCGTGTAGTTCACTTCAGAGACTGGCTATAAAATGTTGTCTCATGCATATTCAAAAAAAAGATAGTATACTTGCAGTTATTTTATTAGCTTGTTTATTTTTTTTGTTAAGCTTTGTATTGAAAGTTTTACGTAGTAAAAGTGGCATCGAAAATAAATAATGATAAAATTTCAAACATAATTTTAATTTAAACAAGAAAAAACTTTAAAAAAAATACCCTTCACAGGTGCATTTCTTTAAACTATGTGTTCAGTTTTTACGGATTTTGCTATAGTAATTTCTAAACAAGTTTTTTAGAGATTACATTGTTGCCTTAAAAAATAACATATACCACATTTCGTGAATATATCTGGTCAAATGTGAAAGTTGTCCATACAAGAACTTGATTCCGATCGTTCAGTTTGTATGGCAGCTATATGCTATAGTTAACCGATCTGAACAATTTCTTCGGAGATTACATTGCTGCCTTAGAAAATAACATATATCAAGTTTCGTGAATATATCTTGTCAAATGTGAAAGTTTTCCATACAAGCATTTGATTCCGATCGTTCAGTTTGTATGGCAGCTATAGTGGTCCGATATCGGCCGTTCCGACAAATGAGCAACTTCTTGAAGAGAAAATGACGCTTAAAAAATTTCAAAACGATATCTTAAAAACTGAGGGACTTCGTATATATACAGACAGACGGACAGACAGACGGACAGACGGACAGACAGACAGACGGACATGGCTAAATCGACTCAGCTTGACATACTGATCATTTATATATATACTTTATAGGGTCTCCGACGATTCCTTCTGGGTGTTACAAACTTCGTGACAAACTTAATATACCCTGTTCAGGGTATGAAAATTCATAAAAATAAACTAAAATAATTTCGACTATAATTTTGGATTTCACAATACAAAATAATATAAATTCTTCAACGGCTATACCGAGAAAAAATATAATATTGAAAGAAACAAGTTTGTTATGTCAAATAAAAAATCATAGTATGCATTTGGGGGCAAGCGTTCCTTGAATTATATGAAATTAAATTTTTTCTATTTTTTTCATACTGCCAGAGATTTGTAATTTGCAAAACAGCATGATTGTTGGCTCTGAATTGGCTCTGAATGCGGATAAAATTCATTGACGCCTATAAGCAGACTGCGATGAAGATTATCTTTACACATACCACATTTATGAGTCTGTTTATATAAATATTTATTTAATAAGGTAGACTCATTCAACTAAAGCCTTAATTATGTGCTAAAAGCGCAAGCTAATAGTAAGCATTGCCTAAAAGTATGCACATTTAAAGCTTTTTAGAAAGGATTACTAATTTGCGCCAAATTTGCTCTTGTGCGCATTATTGCTTCTTTGACTTCGCAGTACTAAGGTCTTCAAGGTATACTCTGTATTTTATTTGCATTCAACATTTCATTTGTCTTGTATTTTGCAACGCCGCAGCGCCTAAAAGCACACTAGCGATTTACAGCAATTTGCGAATTCCCTCCAGCGTTACGTATAGGGCTTATAAGATAATGTGCTTACATATACAACTTAAACGCAGTTCGTATGGAACACGCCAAAAAGCATGCCATATGGGAGGTGTGAAGAGAAAGCATATTTTTCGTCGCATAGTTTATTTTTACTTTTATTTCTGCTGCTCGCCGCGTCTTCAGCGCACATTTCCCTCTCGAGTCATCTCTGCCTTTTTTCAGCACTTTTGACACCTGCGCGCCACCTAAAAGTATGCAATACATTTGCTGTTAGTGCTGGTGTTGGCAGTGTCAATGACTTGTAGAGTAAAGCGGAAACGCATAAAGATAAGCGTTGACAGGCGCTTCCGAACGCGTGATATTTTTTTGCGCAGCGCTGCTTTGAAGTGTGCTGTTGTTGTACAGGAACATTTACATAAAAACTTAGCTTATGGCTGCCAGTGAATTTGTGCGTGTTTAAAACGTTTTTCCACAAGCAAACGCACATTACAACAAATGTTGTCAAATATGAGTGTGTTTAGTTGCCGCGCCGGTATCTATGCTACTCTTACATACACAATCATATATGTATTGGTGTGTAAGGCGCATGTGTGTCCACGATACAACACACGATAATAAAACGATGTCACACTTTGTGATTGTCAAATAAAAATTCAAACACATATGACAAGCGTGCGAAATGTGACTGGAAAAAGTGGAAATGGCGCAAAGTATGCGAAGAAGGTGTCGCGAGGCAAGGCAGTGTGTAGTCGTGTCAATGAGCTTAATGGTGTTGGATGTCAACGCGAATGTACTGCAAAATATGTGTACATAAGTAGTTGAAGCTGTGAGCTTAGCAACTAAGCATTTGGGTATATAAAAAATAAATAAAAATGGCAAAATTTTTCAACTCGGTGATATTTAAGATTTTTAGTATTTTTTTATAGAATTTAAATAAGTGCGCAGATTAGTTAATTTTGCTCTGATAGTAAGCACGAAAATACTGTTTTTTTCAATTTGAATAGATAGCGAGTGCCGAAAGCAGATCGAAATATAGCCTACTTTGTGGCGCAATATCAAAAGCTGAAATATGACTCAAAATATTCAGATATTTGGATTTGAAATACTCAAAAATATTTATATTTAACGTATTATTTTTCAAATGTTTTCAGATGTATAAAAATTAAAAAAAATTTCAAATAGAAAAAATTTAAATTTTTCAAATATTTTTGGAAATATTATTTATTTAAATTTTAAATACAAAAAAATATTTAATAAACGAAAATATTACATTTTTCGCAAGTATGAATAGTTTTAGAAATTAAATATAGCCTGCTTTTAGGCGTCATAGGAAAAAACTTAACTTTGTCCTAAAATACTCAAACTTATGTACAAATATGTTAAATACAATAATTTTCAAATACTTTTGAATATTTAAAAATTTAATTGTTTAAAATATTTTTAATATATACAAATTTTGAATTTTTAAAATACATATATTTGAAATAAAACCAGTTTTAAGTGTTCAAATATTTTTGAATTCAAATTTTTCAAAAATCTTAAAATAAAACGATTTTTTTTTAATTATTTTAAAATAAAAAATTAAAAATCTTCATACATTCTGGAATAAAGTTATCAATACAAAAATATATTTCCCGAAAATAATAAGAAAATAAAATCGAAATGTTCTTCAAATTAAGAAATTTTTCATATACTAAAGAAGGCCTAAGCCTTTTACGTTTTAGCATACTTTTGGGCATCGGAGCCCTTATATTTTATAATTTTAAATTAAATTCATTTTTTTTTAAATTTCATCAAAAATGTTTATTGTTTTAAAAAAAAATTTTGCAAAAATAGTATCAAAAATATTTTTTTGAAAAATTTTAAAATATGTTAATTTCTTAAAAAAAAATTATTATATTTTACATAATATAAAACAGATCGTTTAAAATTTTTTTTTATTTTTTTTTACTTTTTAAATTTTTTTCAACACTGTTTATTCAAAATTTATTTAAAAAACTTTAGTAAAATTTGCATAAAAAAACTTAATATTTAAAAAAATATTATTAGTCTTGTGGAGAATCGTTTTGGAATTGGTTTAATAATATATTTTAAAATTTTCTTTAACTTTTTTTAAAATGTTTATTTCAAATTTATTTAAAAAAATTTGTTTTAAATTTGTTTTTAAAAATTGTATAAAAAGACTGAATATTTGAAAAATTATTTCAGAATTTTGTAAAATCGTTTTAATATTTTTTTTGTTATTTTTCCAAAAAAGTTTATTAAAAAAATACAAAAAATAAAAATTGTACAAAAAAAAAAATAAATACTTATTCACATATTTTTTAAACATTTTTATTGTATTTTTGACCAAATTTTCTAAAAAAATTTAAATCTAAAATTTTAATTTTTCTAGCTTTTAAAATTTTTTTCAAAAATAATATCTCAAAATTTATTTTAAAAAATTTAACGAAAACTACAAAAAAAAACTAATTATTAACTTTTTTAAACCTTTTTCTTTATTTTAAAACATGTAAATTTTTTAAGGTTCAATTTTTTTAATTTTCTTTAAACCCGCATTCAGATTTAAATTGTGTCCTACCAAAAACAAAAACGTATTTACTGACAAATTAACTCTTATTTTTCAATAATTACCAACAAAAGTAAACTCGCGCCTGCTACAGCCGGCACTCATTAAAACTCGCCTCAATGTAGTTGAAAAAAATGGCCGGTGCCTACATTGAGGCGCTTAAGGCCAATGCCACAGATAATTTGTTTACATGTGCGCGCTGTTTGTAGACAAAAGTCGCCAGTTCAGCTCATATGTATATGTGTATAAACACACACGCACGCAAGCACATATAACAATTTACAGTTACACACACACTCGCACAGGCATACACAAGCTATAATTGCTTTCATAAGTATTCATTTCCATATGTCAATGCAATTAACAACAATAAATACACAATTATCGATAAATTACGAATGGACAGATAGTACTAAATATGTTGCTGAAGTGAAGGCCAAAGGACACCGGACTACAACACAATGGAATTTGAGCGGTGAGGTGTGGGAGTGAGGAGGTAAGCGTGTTGGTGTAAGGCATTTGACTTTGTGTTTGCGGCAGATGCGGGCGTTTGAAAGACTACAAGTGAGCTGAAGGCGTTTGTTGGTGTAATTACGGATCTTAATACCTACACATATTATATATATACATACTTGTAGGTATTAAGTTATGTGTATGTCCAGCAAGATGAAAACTACCCAATAGGAAATGGAAGCAATTATAGTAGACCCACGAACTTCCCTCAACAAGAAATGTGAGATTTTTTGTTTACTAAACATATCTACAATATTAGAAGAGTGGCCATATTAAAAAAAAAAAAACAAAAAACAAAAAATTTTAAGGGAAAATTAAAAAATATATAAAAAAAATTATTAAAAAATTCAAAAATTTATGAAAAAATATAAAAAATATTTAGCTAATTTGATATAAGTTGAACCTTCTACAAGTCGGAAACTTCACGCTGCTCTGCTATACTATTTAATTATATAGAGTTGCCACCTAAATATATAATTTTGGGCTCTACTAAATGCAAGTTATGTGTTTTAGAACAGACTTGCCATAAAATATTAAATTCTAAATTACTGAAAATGTAAATTTTTGGTAGAGTTGCCATGTAACTTTTGCATTTTTGGATATGTGCTTAGATTGGTTAAGACTTATGACTATATTTTGTGGACTTGCCTAGTATGTGCATATTCAGAACCACCAAAAGTGTATTGTGAAATTTTTTAAATTTTTGAAAATAGAGCTGCCATATTTTTCAATAAAATTATATACTTTAATTAACGTCAAATTAAAATTTATGGTTGAAGCACAAATATAAAATATTATGTATTGTAATTCCATGCCTTTATAAATCAAAAATTTTATCAAAATAGTGTTGCCACATATTTTTATTTTTAAAGAAGATTTTATTTTTATATACATAAATATTTATGTATGTAAATTTACAAAAGCATTGTGGAAAAAATTGGTAATAAGAAAATAAAAATCTGCAATTATCATTTGAGATTATTTAATATATGATTTTTTTCCTACAGGGCAGTCAATGCAAATATTAGTAAGCTTAAGGTGACTAGTTTAAGATACTCGCATATATAATAGATTATTAACAGCAGAACTCAAAAATTATAAATGCCCAGAAAGTTAAATATTTGATTAAAAAAAAATTAAAAAAAGGGTTGCCATATACTTTTGGCTTAATAAAAAATGTTAACCTGCAACTGCAAAACTCACGAATATAACTGCCAAGAATGTTAAATATATGCTTTTGAAAAATACATAAAAGAAGAGTTGCCATATATTTTTGTTTTAATAAAATCTTAATATTTGTTGTAAACCGTAAAATAAATACGAACAAAAAATATTTATTTGAAAGGGATTTATATGTTTTTAAAAAACACATAAAAAAAGAGTTGCCATATATTTTTGGTTTAATAAAAAATCTTAACATTTTCTGTAAAACGCTAAATAAATGTGAACAAAAAATATTTTTTAAGAGTTATTTGTAAGGGTAAAGATTTTTTAGTGCATATTTAAAATAAGGGTTGCCAGATAATTTGTCACAGAAAAGTATGCGTAATGAAATATATTATCTAAATAAATTTGGTATATAAAATAAGTATATATTACTGTTGTAGCACTTTTTACAAAATATGATATATGGTTGCCAGATAAAATTTTTCGATTGGGGTTGCCACAAATTTTTCATGTGCAAAAATATTTTAAATGTTAGAATAAACAGAAAAAAAAAATTGAAATTGGTGTGGATAGTGGTGAAGTATGAATTTTTTATTTTAAGGGTTGCCACATTTTCTAATCATTCGAAATTTATGAAAAATGGAAAAGGGTATAAAAAAATGAAAGTAATTAAAATTATTTATTTAAGCATCTATTAAAAAATATTTGTTTACGTATGAGGTTGCCATATCAGATTATATACCTAAAAATTGTGAATAAAAATTAAGAGTGAAAATATTTTTTTTCTATATTCTAAAAAAACATATAATATACATATATATTTATATAGTATATACAAACATAATTTATTTATTTATTTAATTTTAAAATGAAAACCGCCCCGAAATCGCCATCAGCTCTCAAAAGCATGATTGTATGCATTGCTTCATGAACCTTATTTTACTTAAATATCTGCACAAACATCTCTATAAACTTTAAACACGCCTTGGGCAAAGCATAAATGTTTGCACGAGCTCATTTAAAGCATACACTTAGGAGCGCGCAAGCAAACGTTTACGCAGCTTTAGCTACACAACACATACAAGCATAATATGTGTGTCTGATTACTGTTTACCATGCCCTTGGCAAAATGTTTGCGCTGGCAACAACAATGACGGCTGAATGGTTGAACTTTGCGCTTGAAATAATGACAATGAGCTCGCCGACTTTTTATATGGCGAACGAGCTAACTGAAGTGATTTGTGTTGTTGTTGCTTTTTATAGTGGAGTTCAGATGGTAATAGTTGTTGTTTTGTTAAATGTCATCACCAACAACATAACGCTCGGCAACTGCTGCACCTTAGCAGACATATACAGAACGCACGCCCCTGTGCATATGCAAAGACAATTTTTATAGTTGTAAATTGCGAGCACTTAAAGCGTTGGCGAACATTTTTTTGCAAATATATATGTTTATATGCTTTGTTGTTGTTATGAAAATGGTATGGAGAATTAACAACAACAAAAAAATGTCAGCTGAAACAATCAACTGGCAGACTGACGCCGCTGGCGCCACGCAAAGCGCTTGAGGTGCGCAGCTGTTGCTGCACTTGCACTAAATTGTTTTTGTTGCAAGTAGTTGTTGTTTTTGCATTCATTGTCATTATTGTTATCAGCTATAGACTACCTTCACACACACACGCACGCATACTAGACACTTGACAACTGCAATCAACACATGGCTTCAGCTTCATAACAAGCAGCCACAATGTCATAGTTCAGTGTGTACCCCCAAATACATTAGGGTGAGCGTTATTTTTAAAGTAGATCCACTGAAGTTTCAGTTTTTCAGCATCCTATGTAAGCAAACGTTTTACTTTCAGTTCCAACCATATGATTTTACTTTTCCCTTACAGTTTACATATGATTTTTTTGATTCTTTGCAATAAATTTTTTATCTCCGAAACAAATGAATCTACAATTTTAAAGAAATAATATTTTGATACCAAATCTACAGAAAAGGTGTTGATAATTTCTTTCATAAAACCACTCGTTAAAAGGTTATACGCAGTTAAAGTTATGCCTCAAATGTACTGTATTCACATGGTACACCATGTCGTATGAGCAACACAGAATTTATGGTATAAATCACTTAAATTCCAAATAACGAGCTTTTTTACGTTCGACAATTGTTAAACTTCAGCGGAATTCTGCAAATTAACGTATACCCTAATATGTATGCATACATATGTATATATATATAGGTGAGTGCGCACATGTACATATGTGTAGGTGCATGCTGCTGCTGCTTTGCGCTCATCATTTCATATTCCCCTATGTTTAAGTAATGTTAATGTCAGCGTGGTACAGCTGCTGACGCGATTATGGGCGAATCAGCAATGCTCTTTTGCATACTCGCCACAATTTCGGCTAGTCTAAGGGAGTTCGCTATTGTGCGCCGGAAGTAGCATAAACGTGTAGTAACGAAACAAAAAAATGTAAAATTTATTTATCTTACTAGAAGTTAACTGTACTATATTTTATAACTTTGTTCAGCGGTATGAATTTAAGTTAAGTTAGGTAAATTTAAGTGAAAACTAAAATATGTTCGGTAAGTTACAACAAGAAATTTAAAGAAATTAAGAATTATGCAGCAAAAGTACACACAAGTAAAACAACTGAAGATAAGTTAACTTAATTTAACCGAAATTAAATTACACAAAACTAAGTTAATTAACTTTATTTTAAGTTACGTTAAGTTAAACTAAGTAAACTTAACTGAAATTAAATTAAATTAAGTTAAGTTACTTTATGTTAAGTTATGGTACGTTAAGTTAAGCTAAGTTAAGTCAAGTAAGTTATATAAAAAAATATTTACACACACACTAAAAGATAATTGAAATAAAATTAAATAAAGTTAAGTTACCTTATGTTCAGTCAAGTTACGTTAAGTTAAGTTAAGTTAAGTTAACTGAAATTTAATTTAATTAAGTTATGTTACTTTATTTTAAGTTATGGTGAATTAAGTTAAGTTACGCCAAGTTAAGTTAGGCTAGATTAAGTTACCTTAAGTCAAGAAAAGTTGCGTTAAGTCAAGATAAGTTAAATTAAGTAAAGTTACGTTCAATTATGTCAGGTTAAATAAAATTGAGTGAAGCCGAGTTTAAACTATGTAGTGAAAATTCGTCCGAAAAAGTTTAATGTTTGTTAAAACCGAACGAGCAAAGGGAAAAATGTCTTAATGACTTTAGTTTGAAGCCAAGTTGAAAGTATGTTGTGAAAATAAACTATAAATCTCAAATCAATTTTTGCTATGTTGAGCTTTTTTAAGATAAGTTAAGTTACGTTACGCTCAACTACCTTAAGATAAGGTATTTTAAGTTAAGGTATGTTAAGTTAAGGTATGTTAAGTTAAGGTATGTTAAGTTATGTTAAGTTAAGCAAGGTTACGTTAAGTTAAGTCAAATTACTTTATGTTATGTTAAGTTACGTCGAGTTAAATTAGGTTAAGGATGAGCTCAGGCTACTACCGGGGTCACAGCTAGTGGATAGTGGACGACCTATGCCAAGTAGGTTAGCTGCGACCAACCCTCAACCAAGAGCAGAGAAGGGTCAGAACCTGGTTTTGAACCTAAGCTCCCATAGATACTTGTGTCAACCCTCTCGTGGCCTCTCTACTTGCATAAATAACCACGGAGCTCATAAAAGGCAACTGTGAAAACGTGCGGAGATAGCGGCTTCAAGCGGAGACCCGTTAGAACAAAAATGAATATACCGTAACAACAACAGAAACCCCAACAGAAAGAACATCAAATTAAAGATAGCCAAGACGAGGTAACATGCCCGTAGAAATAAGAAGTAGGATACTTCGATCCCCTACACACACCATCACTCCAAAAACTCGATAAAACTTGAGAAGATAGAAACTCACACCAAGCACCATCAGCAAGACAAAGAGAAAGTAAGAGCACCCCAGTTGCCAGTCCAGAAGGACCTCAAAACTCAACGAAACAAGAGTAGATTACCGAAATGAGATGAGGATACATTTTCGGAGAACATTTTCAAATAAACATACAGATCCTTCAGGCATTAAGAGCGTAACCGGTTCGTTTCAGTATCTTTAATTTTTATGCGGCACAAAAACAGCTCTTTCAACAATCGATATGTATGCTAGTCTACTTCCAGGCATTTAATGCAACGTTGTCTAACCTTCACTGCGTAATTTTTAACCTCCCCACCACAATCAGTCCTCGCTCAACTATCTATCCGCACCTGTCAATACCGGTGAGCCTGATTTATTTCTACACAAGCGAAATGTCAAGCGGCTCCTTGATCGTCTGCGGCTAACTATACGATTGTTCGCCTACGGACATCCTGTTATATACACGTGATTTCACAAATCATTTATCTATACAACGACCACACTCCGCTTCCGATATAACTCGCATGTGTCTGTTTGTGCGCGAGTGTGTGTGTCGTTGGTCGTGTCCACCTTGAACGTGCCGTTGTGCGTTTAACCGTTATTAACATTTGTCTCGTAAATTAAATAATACTAAAATCCAATGCTCGAGCATAGCAGTAGTGGTGCGCGCCTAAAAGCAGACCAAGCCACAGAAGATGGCGTGGAAAAAGTGTGAGAGCCAGAGCGGACGGCGAGCGACAATCTATTAATGTTATTGCATTGTTGTTGTTATTATTAGTTTGTTGTTGGCTTATTTACGGCATTGTTGTTGTTGTGTGCTGTGCGGTAATAAAATTTATCGATAACAATTGCCAAATGATGCATGCGAAGTGATAACATTAATTAGCCGAACCCGGTTGGCTTTGCTTTTGCCTAGTTGGCATGGCGGCAGGGCGGATACCGGCAGCCGCCAACAAAAACAAATACAAAATTCTATGCAGTGGCTGCCCACGCGACATTAACATTCACTTAAACTGCTGTTGCAAATGTGGGCGTTTACGTACACGAAATTCATAATAGCATAGTCGCATTTTAGGCGCACGAAAACGTGCCGTTACACAATCGCTGCAATATCCGCACTCCGCTCGCACCAGCGGTGGCCAATTAGTGGAGGCGTATATTTTTGTAACATTTGGTCTGCGTTGTCGCTAACGAGCAAGGCGTTCCGTGGGTCGGTGCGCCTAAAAATATGCCACATTTTCATTTGGAAATTCATTTTGGGCGCACACCGCTAAAATTTATCTATAATTCTTTGCCCAATATTTGCACTGAACAATTATCACACAATCAATTTGGGTCGGACGCGTTTTGGCGGTTTTGGAATGTCACATAACGCCGAAGTATTTGGTGTTTATTTGGCATAATTAGCAGTTTGGGATGAGGCGATTTATTGATTTCGCAAGCGAATTTACAGTGATTTAAATACACGCTGTGACTCACACGGGAAGAAAAGAGGAGAATTTATTGTATTAAAAAGGAGCTTGTGAAGAAAGCACTGCTCACTGGAATGTCATGCCTTCGCCAGTAACTGTTTTGAATCCTGATTTAATAGAAAAAGGAGCGGACTTTGAGAAATCTAGCACAAAACCAAGAAAGTCAGAGACTGACTTTTTGTTAAAAAGATACTGCTTCCAGTCTACGGTACACAGGATTCGGTACGATAGTTGAAGTCAGAAAGGTAATTCTTCCTGCAGTCAGGTGTCAAATCAACAGGATTTGATGGATTTGGAGTTTGAACTGAAATCAAAAAGTTAATGTTTGCATCACCGCAGTACACAGGATAGGGTAGGATAGCTGAAGTCAAAAGTGTAAAGGTTCTACATATCTGTCCAGCCTCAAATCAGTAAAATAGCTGAAGTCAATAATTTAAGGGTCCAATCCTCAGTTCTCAGAGTTCGGCAGGATAGTTGAAGCCAGAAATGGAACGGTTTTATCACTCCAGTCTCAAGTCCACTGAATTTGGTAGGATTACAAAGTCAGAAGATTAATTCTTCCATCAGTCCGGGGTATTTGAAGTCAAAAAGGTAATGGTTCCATCAGTCCTGTCTCCAGTCCACACGATTCAATTGAATAGCTGTAGTCCAGAAGGTTTTGGTCCGATCATGGCATTCTTCTAAAGGATTCAGTATGATAGCTGAAGTCAAAAATCTAATGGTTCCATCAATCCAATCTACAGTGCTCAGGATTCGGTAGGATAGTTGAAGCCAGAGAGAGAATGATTCCATTACTCCAGTCTGAAGTCCACTTGATTCGGTAGGATTACTGAAGTCAGAAAGGTTGATGCTCCATCAGTCCAGGATAGCTAAAGTCAAAGCGGTTCCATCTTCCAAAGGGTTCGGACTGGAGACAGAACTGATGGAACCTCTTTGACTTTAGCTGTTGTCAAGAGGGCATTAGTTCCATCAGCTAAAGTCAAAAATATACTGGTTCCATCAGTTTAGTCAACAGTCCACAGGATCGCTGAAGAAAACAGGTAATGGTTTCATCAGTCCGGTGTCCATTCTGCAGGATTCGATAGGGTTACTAAGGTGTCCCTGTTTTTGCCAGTTGTTATACTTAAACCTCCACTAACGAAATTTATAACTTCCAAGTGAAGGTGGAAAATATTTACTTGGTCGAATTTTCATAAATAATGTTGGAAAGACGGTTGTTCCATCGGATCGGATTATAAAAGTTCTCACGAGAAACTCCGGAGACGGATTCGGGGAATCTTATTATATCGAGCTCATTACCTAAATATTCACTGCTTCATGGTATATAAACAGGAAAGTTTTGGGAGGTCTTCTCTCCATCGCTAAAAGTGAGCTCCGCCTGACAGATGACTTGAATATACAGTAGTTCATACTTTCATCTGCAAGAAAGGTTATGTAGATAAAGTCAGAAAACCCTAAATAACCGACTAGATGAAGACAGATCAAGCAAGAAAGGCAGCATGTTGGCTCAATATGAACTTCGATATGATAGAATCTACACGAATTCTCACAACCACTCCGCTATTCCCGTAAACCGTCTACAGAAACTAACGAACTAGGTGTTTTTTGGTTGTTTCCTGAGCTACCTTAAAATTCATAAAGTCCAGCGCTAGACGTCTTCAGCTCTGTCCCAAGCGAGTTTTGACATCAACTTTGTAAAAACCTGATTTCTAAGTCAGGAGACACAATAAACTGACTTCAATCAACTCAGCCCACCGCGCGTTCTGAATCTTTTAGCTTCATCAACCAGCAGCGCACATATGCGCAGCCATAAATCAAGCGGCTGTTGCGTTTCACTCGCTTTCTTTGTGAAACCTTTAATTACTCTGTAATTCATACTACTTTTCAAAGATAGTCTACTTGCCGGGGCTCTTCGTTTTAAATCCCAGCAAAGGGCTAATAATTTCACTCGCACAACAACAAAGCCGGCAAGAACCACTACTAAGGTTTCGGCACTAGCCGCCCGGTGTTGCGGTAGCCTCAAGGACAAAGTGGCAAAAATTACCAGCTGTGCGCCTAAAATACGGCTGTGATTTAATACAACAAGCGGCAAAGCCAAAGTCGCCGCGCAACGATGCCGTATTTATGGCGTAACAAAGATTTATGCGTACGGCTCGACTTGGCGCAACTCGAAATTGTTTTCACCCCTACCTAAGGGAAAGGCGTGTGTGCCTGAAAATATGCTGCAGAAATTTATATAAAGCAGTTTTACGTGTTTATCTGCAGCCGCAGAGTGAAAGTATAATCGGCCCACAACGCAAGCTGCACAACAACGAGGCAGGAAAGTTTGCGCAAGCAGCATCAGACGAGACTGCCGGGTGCAGGAAGGTCCAACCAACGCCAAGCAGACATAGCGCTGGCGAAAGGTTGGTCTGTGTGCAAGCGTTGGCCGCCAAATGACTTTGTTTGTTTCAGTTTGCGCCAAACGGCAGCTTTCGCTGTGAGTTAATGTTTGTGCGCCTTAAAGTATGCCTTTGTGTGTGTGCACGTATGCTGGCGTCCACGTAGGCGTATGAATAATAACAGCAGTCGCTTGTAGGTAAACTTCAAACTCGCGGCAACAATGCAACTTTTACTATTTCACTTTTTTGTTATTTTGTTTTGGAAACTTTCTTGGCTCACAGTCGCTTTTTGTTGTTGTTGGTGTTACTGTACCGGCATAGCGGCTTCATGTTACTATTTAGCCTTAAGTGCTAATGATTACGTTCTGCGGTGGCCGCACGTTACGTACAAACTTCGCACGTTAATCCCGAACAAAAAGGATGAATACATAAAATGTAGCATAGTTTTATGCGCAGCCTTTTATTTTGGTTATTGTTTGGCCGGAGTTAAAGTTTGCTTGCTGGTGTTATTTACTGCTTGTGTGCACAGCATAAGTTAATTAAGTTTAATTGGATTAAAATTAAACACACACAGGCAAGTTTGACAACAGAAACGTCGAAATGTATGCTACATATTTGGGTGTAGACCGGTAGTTTTGTGAGTTAAAGGCGCGATAGAAAATGAAAATGATAAATAATTTTCAGAAATTGACTTTCAAGGGCACAGCATTCCTATTCTAAAGTTATTTCGGTTGACACTGCCTTGCATGCTCTTTTTTACTGATTCAGAGGGACCATGAGTTACAAGGAGTTTACAGTAGACACCTTCCTTGATATCGAGGTAGCATTCAGCTAGTTGGTCTCTTGTCACTTCTCTCCATCACAGTAGCCAATGATCTTTTAGAAAACTTGGAGGAAGTCAGCTGTCGGGTTATTGTCTCTGAGGACGATTTAGCTTTTATTCTTGAAAAAACATTTCTGACTGTGCACGAGCTACCTCGGGGGTACCTTAGTATTGTAAGCATCTTGGATGCTGAGGACGGGCTCTCCATAAATCCTGGCAAAACCGAACTGGTTTTACTCTCTAGAATAGCAAAATAGCAAAATACCGGAGGCGCTTTTACCGTTAAAGGGAGGAACACGTCTTCGGCCTGCTGACAGAGTTAAATACCTAGGGCTCTTCGCAGACAGACAAATCTTGTAGAAACCCAACAGGAAAGAGGAAGGAAGGTATCGGTTGCCCTGTACTGCTGCAGGGAAGCCATTGGAAAAAGATGGACTTTCTTCAAAAGTATTTTTTTGGCTGTATGAAATCATAGTTAAACCAACAATGTTCTATGAAATTTTTGTTTGGTGGAAAATGCTGGAAAAAATTACACTCACGAAAAAATTTAGCTTACTAGGAGAGACACTATTGTCTCAATAACTGCGGAATGGGATGAAGCTCTTTTGGCTTCTTGAGGTTTTCTGGACTGTTTGACTTCGAACTAAATCCACAAGCGCTGGTCGACCAGCAGCTGTACAGTCGCAAAATCCTTACTGCCAAGAGTACGTCGCACAGTGAGACAGCCCAATAGTAACCGCGGCAAAAAATGGTTTTTGACGTGTCGTCCAATTTGGATGAAATTTTCACAGTATATTAACAGATTTATGAGTAACAATTCCCTGAAATTTCAGCCCCATAACTTCATTACTTTTTGGTCTAGAGCAAGTCAAAGTTGAGGTATGCCAACGCGCTTGAAATATGTTAGTTCAATATGTAATAATCAAAAGCTTATTGAAATAAAAATACATAATAAATGCAACTTTCAAGTATTTTTTTAATTAATTTAGTTGTTGTAGAATGAGTAAATGAAAAAACAAATTAAAAAAAAAAAACACAATTTTTTTTTTTTCTTAACAACAGAACTGTGGTGCAAAAATTGAATATTTTGCATTTTCAATGGCCTAGGAAATATAGAGCAGCCCCTCGCCCTAGGTGCAGACTTATACCAAATGAAAGTTTGAAATCTCAGCTTTAATTTAAAGTAGAGGACATATAGCAAAAGTCTGCAAAAGCACATTAAACATACAAAAAACTACAAAAAGTACGTAACGCGCACATTCTGTCGCTATACGTATGTTAGCATGCAATAGCATGTTTACAACTTTTTACTTTTATTTTTTTAATTGTTTACTATTCTCTTATTGTGCAAGAGAATAGTAATAAATTACATTTGTTTTTTGTTAGTTATTCAGAATTATGCTTTAAAGATCATTTATATGTTTTAATAAAAATATTCTTGTTTACATAAATTTACGTTATTAATTTGATAGATAATTTTGTTGAAGGTCATTGACTTTGGGTTAGATAGTTGCATAATTTTTAATTTAAATTGATAGTGCAAGACATTGTTCTTATCTAAGTTGTGTTATGATCACTTTCTAATGTGGTTAGTTTAATTGTTATATTGTAGTGCCGCTTGTCGCCTGGCAGGAAAATAGAAAATAGTCTCTTGCATTATAATTATTTTTGTTGTCCAAAGCTCATAAGCAGCCTAATATTGTGAGCATAATTTTTGGTTGTTGTTGGTTTTTGGGCATTTTTTCCATCCGCTGAGCCAAACCAGTTTTTGTTTTGCTCAAACATATGTACATTTTGTGTACTCGTGTACTTTTTTTTTTGCTACAGCAATGCTATCCGAAGAAGCGCAAGAAGCAATGAATAAGGAGTATAGAAACTGTAGGCTATTCCATTCTCGTAAAAATTCACGTTTTTCTACGAATGAAGATGTAATGCACTATTTGCAAATATAATCAGATCCTTATATTAATTCATTTAGAATGAGAAACAAATTGAAAAAATTAAATACCATGATGATGTTAAAAAATTGATTGAATGGAAAAAAAAATATTGTTTTATTTTATTGCATTTCAATGGGAGGTGGGCGTTTTAGTGAGCGTGTTATTATAATTTTTGCATGAAACATTTTAAATGATATAAATTACAGTAATATAGAATTTGAAGGTTGTATTTAATATATTTTAGAAAATATGGCACTTTTTATGTTGACGTAGTATGGGTGATGGGGTTAAAAGTGGGCCAAAGTTCAATTTTTATTTCAAATAATGTTTGTAACTATATAACATTCAAGTATACCAAAATTGAAAGTTATACCTAAAGTATTACGGACAATACGGCATTTTACAAATTTCGACTGTATGACAGGTGGGCGTAAAAGTGGGCGAATTTTCTTAATTTTTTTTTTTTAAACTGGAATTGTCTCAAAAATAACCTGTGCAAAATTTCAGAGCTCTACAATGACTCCTTGTATTTAATGCCGGCGTTGTCTCACTGTGCGTCGTAGGAGATTCAGGGAACCCTTCGCTCTCAACAAAGTCCACCTTTCAGTGGTTGTAGGAGTCCTGGCTGGACACTGTGCGACCTAGATTCATGCAGTAAGATTGAATATCTTACCAGCTGCCAGCTGCATAAGCTGTTTGGAAGTAGATGAGGTGAGGTGAGCTTAAGGCAACAACTTTTAGATAACCAGCAAATTTCACCGCTTAAATAAAGTTTGTCCTCAGAACGCTCGCTGCAATAAAATTCTCTTCCACTAATTCACTTAAAACACGCTCAGCTTAAGCGTTCCAAAAATGGCACCTAAATGTATGCCTATTCCCCAGCGCACAGTTGCAGCGCAGATAAGAATGCATAGAAAGTGCCGAAAAGTATGCTGTAATTTTACGACACTTTCAAACAAGCGCACACAGCACCTCCAGCACATTCAATTGAAATATTATGCAAGCAAAAGTTGATGAATTTTTGTAATAGTCGTAACTCAAATGCGCCCCAAAAAGTATACTATAGCAGATAAGTGGCTTAATCCGACAATGGTGAGGAAGGTGAGCGCACGAGCGACAGATGAGTGCTCAGGTGTGTCATAGACGTCTAAGTACCGCTAGTTAAAGGCGAGCAATAGCACGCGAGTAGTCAAAATCCCATCACAATCACCAAAGTGCCGCACGGGTGTCACTCACAGGCACTCAAACAAACACACAGCACAAAAGCGGAAAATTATAATAGCAATTGAGAATGGCTGATGAGTTCAGCGCGCACAGACGAACTACCGAACATTGTTGTGCCTTATTTGCGCTTTTTGACTAACGCCACACCCGGACCGCCCTCTCACAACCTACGCTCTCTCTGCCGCTACGCTTCCGCCGCCCTATGCTTTCTGCCGGTTTGTCATCGTTTGCTTGTCAACTGCAACAGTCAACAGGGGAGCATTTTAATTATTCAAACGTGTTGACAAAAGTTTTTGAAATGTTGTTGTGCATAGCATACTTTTAGGCGAAAATGATTTAGCTGAATGCTTGGCTGCTTGACGAGCTGAGTCGGGAAAGTTTTCACGCCATCTTTGGCAACCGAATGACCGAAATGTGTGTGCCTTAAGCTCGCCACGGCATGACGCCAGGTGTGAGGGGGTGGAGCTTAGTAAAAAGACATATTTTTATGTAAAAGCAATTTGTGGCGTAAGTGATTTATTTTGAAGACGACAAAGTTGGAAAGTTTAAGTTTTTTTAAAGTTTATTGGTGGTTTTTAAAGGCAAAATTCTTTTTTAAGTTTACCGATGTTTTTAAAGAGAATTTTTGCCAGGTTAATTGATGTTCTTTTTTCAAAGGAATGTTTTGCATAATTTAAGGAGCAAAAGCAAATGCATCTTGAGAAAATGTCTACCTGTGATTCGATAATCGAAATAAAGCCTCCTATACTCTATGACAGACTTCAATTATGGGCAAGGATCTTCACAAAAGCGTAGCCTCCACATAAAATGTAGTGATATTCTTTGGCCATCGAGAATCTACTTATGGTAGCTCCCATCAAGCTATAATATGATCCAAACTGCTAAAACAGTAAGGTTCTAGATCTCAAAAGAAAAAAACTGAGAAAGGGGAACCTCGGAACTCAACTATGTGGAAAATAGCGAAAAACTGCGTCCATTGCTTCTTAAGGGGTACAAATCTGGGCTTTCTAGGTATGTACTTTGAAGAACGGTACCTTCAGGAGGTATCTCTAGTCAAGATCTAACCTGATTCGTACTTGTAGATATCAAAGGTTTCAGATCTTCATCGAGGAGTTTTGTAAGTTAAAGTAGTAAAGTCTTAGGAAGGGGAAATTCGGATAACCTGATGGTAGAAGTCGAAAAGAGGCTGTCAGACAATCCTTTCTAGGATCTCTTATACTCAAAGAAGGGCAGTGAAAACTTTCGAAAGTTCAGCCTAAGTTAGAAGATCAAAAATCCAAACCTTTCTAAGCTTTTTCACAGGAACTATAGAAATGAAATTTAAATAATTTTCCTAATGAATCGGTGTCTGATGACGCAGCTGGGTCTTTAGCAGGCCTTTTGTAAAATTGAGTATTATTAAAAATTGCACGCTTTTAGGCGAAAAAATAATCCCAAATAATACACAGAAGAAGCACAAGCAATTAAACTCTCAACAACAACTAAAAGCAAATCTAACCGAATCGCAATATGGAACACACAAGGACTACCACAAAATGTTGCATACTTTCGTGCACATACGCCAACATTAGGAATTCAGACACCAATTGCATATGCATTGCATATTTTTAACCACAAATGCCATGCATTCGCTTCTCCTGTTCTCTACTGCACCGCCAAATTCTATGCGGGTATTTGCCAAAAACGAAATGCCTGCGCTTATGCATACAATGCCGACGCCTAAAAGCATACACCGCACAACTTAGCCACATATGAATAGCAGCTGCTGGTCGGTCAGTCGGTTGGTTGGTCGACCGATTGGCCGGGTGGTCAGCTGCTAGTTTGTTGTGGTCTCTCTGGCGCAGCAATTTTTAATACTACAATCATTAATGTAGCTGACCACGCGGTGTTAGCAGCCAGCTTGGCAATGGCCGCAGTGACACTTGTGTACTTGCATATTGCATACATTTAGGCGCATGTTGCAATATGCGCATTTTCGGTGCGCGAATTCTGCGTAGATGCTGCGGATGCGCCTTATTTGAGAATAGTAGTTTTTGTGAAAGCAAATATTGCATAGTGTTTAGAGTGGTGACAGCTCAAAGTGGCATGCTTCTAGGCATTTTACGTAAAGGGAGTAGACCTTATTGTAGTTTTACATTCTGAATTAACGAAAATATAATATGAATGAATTTTATGGAACCAAAAAAAGCTTTGAGGAAACAGCTAAAGAACAGAAAATATCACATTAGTGAGTTCGTGTATAGCCTAAGGCATTCTAGATATATAGACTTTTTCTGTACCGAACCTAGTCATTGGTATGACCAAAAGTGGACCTGTCTAGGCTACTATGAACTTCTTGGTATTCTCTAGTTTTCTGATGGCATCGATCGTGAGTGAAGATTCCATCACTAATTTCATTCCACACCGACATGTTTTGTTACTCTCTTCAAATGCAATGAAAAGAGAAATTATTACATTTCAGTTATAAACTGAGCTTCTGAGCACCCAAATTCAAGAGTCTCTGCGAGGAACAAATGCATATGCTCTGAAGGTATAATAATGTTACCAGACTAACTAAGTTTCTATGAATATGAAGTGTTGAAGTTAACGGCGAAAGATTTAGAATTAAGGTTGGATAAGGCTTGGTAGCTGAGCACTGTAACCGAGATCAGAAGACTCATTTGTATTCATTTCAGGTGGCCTTCGAAGATTCTTCAGTAAGTAAGAGGTAAGAGTACTTAAACTACAAACCTCGCAAGGAATCCATTGAGTAACTGAACGAAACCCTAAGGCTGCAAGTCAAAGACTATCACTTGGATGTACACCATGATCGCGAGATCGATTTTCACAAAAGCAGCAGTTGTTTGGGCTTCGAAAGCATCGCATATTTCGGTAGAAATTCAACTATTGAAACTTGCCTGCGTCTGCATGTGGGGTTCAATGCGTACGTGACCGACAGCAGCATTGGTAGTTATGCTTAAACTCACCCCGGTTACTCCTAGTCATCATCTAAACCAATGCTTCAAATGCCAGCAAAAGGATATGACTGAAAGAAGATTATCTCATCTCAACAAATGAAGGTCTAAAGTGATGAAACACAACTGGTTCTACTTCCGAAGAACAGTATGGCATTACCAAAAGTGTAAACTTCATAATGAATTTTAAATCTTCAGTAGTAAGACGGAACGTAGTTTATTCATGTGGGCCCTATTACTGAGGAAAGCACCATTTAGAGGTACACTGACTCGAAAAGCATGAAAACTGCGAAAGGCATTGGTGTAGGCATCGCAGAAATGTGTACCAAATTTTATATACCGATCGCTTACCAAGCGTTTTCCAAGCAGAAAACTATGTGATAAGCCAATGCAACTCTCGCAATGAAAGTATTGCTTTACTCAGCAATCATCAAGCGGCACTTAAAGTGATCTCAGCTTACGAGATCACATCGCAGCTAGCCAGTCTATGCTGATGAGATTGCCTACTCTGTAGCTGCTTGGAGGATGCTAGGTCTGGAATCCTGCATTGCGGTTGATTCCCATACTATAAAGGAGCTGCTTCGCAAAAAGGAGAGAGTGAATAGGAAAAGGTATTAGCAACAACTCAAAGGCATGCGACAGGTGAGATTGTCAAAAGGTGGTTACAACATCACTAGGCTTAAAGGCGTAATCAACTTTCCGAGATTCAATTTTCGGCTACTTGTGGCATTTTGCACTGGATAGTGTGGGCTCAGGAAGTACTATTTTGACATGGGTACAGCCTTTGGCCCAAACTGTTCTTTATGATACATAAAGTGTCTGAAACTCCTTTGAGTTCAATATTTTCTATTCGAATAGGCAGGTCAAGGTAGAAGCCTCATTTTATTTCCAACTATCTATTTAACTGGATGAAAACAAAGTGATCAATCAGATAATAGAGAGTCAAACAGTTTATCAGGTAGCAGCATACTTAACCTAATAAAGCTACTGGTCTCAATAGTAGTTTGGGTGCTAATCGTTTTGACTGAACGAAAACAGAGCTATCGTCCTAAGGAAATTCGCTCAATCAGTTATTTAGGTAGAGACATAATTAAGAGCCTAAATAAAGCTACTAGTCTCATCAGTAGACTGCGTACTAATTGGTTCTTTAACTTTGGCAACCATTGCCTTAAAGAACGAGTCCATTCTGTTTGAAGGATTCGAGGTCGAATAACAACCTCTTTAACTTCAAAGAGGCAGCCCCAAATAAGGATGTGAGGAGTATTTCTCATTCGCCTTACGAACGAGTAGTATCGATAAGAAAAACTACAAACTGACGAATCATTCCTCTCCTTAAGGCCTCCAAGTTGATTACAGAGACACAAAAATTATTTCATTTCCTGACTGTTACTTTCCTTATCCTTTCTCTCGCGAAGCATTCGCAATTTTCAGCAACCCTTTACCGTTCATAACTTATTAAACGCATATTGACAGTGCATTAAAAAAGTGTACGTACTTTTACATACATACATGTAATTATAGGAAATGTAAAGCGAGGAAAGCACGGCGACCGGAAATGCTGGCATTTTCATTGCGCGCTTCCATTCTTTGTATAATGCATGCTTAAAAAAGTATGTACTTAAAAAGTAAAAGGTGGCAGACAAAGGCTGAAGGTTGAAAGGTTGCGGTGAAGGAGAGTCAAAAATGCTTTTCGAGCGCTGACTTCTGAATTCGGCGGTCTTTACAGGCAACTAGCCTGCGTGGCGGCAACAAAGGAGCGCCCAAAAAACGGTGTCGAAAGCAAACAGTGTCGAAGGAAAATTGCGGAAAAGAATTATACGACCATTGGGAGAATGTCAGCGAAAAAAGTGGCTGAAAGAAATCGAGGCAAGCGCTTACGTAGCGGTGGGAGGGTGGAGTAGTGACAATTTGCAAAGGGACTGCATGCGCTGAAAGGCGTGCGGAAACACACAAAGGACTCGGTTAATAAGCAAACGACTCGTGTGCCGCAGACAAATTTGCAATTTGGGCATGTGCAAATGTGTACAAAGAAATAATTGTGTGGGTTTTATGCGAAGAAGCAGTGCATGCGGTGGGGCGGAGGTTGGTATAAAGATTTTAAATGTAAATTAAATTCAGGTTTTAAAGACATAGCGGCAAGCTGATATGTGATTTCGGTTCAAAGCATGCTTAAGCAGGGAAGGGACATATGAGTTTTTGTTGAAAATTTTTTTTATAATGCGCCTTAAGATATGCAGCACCTAATTTTTTAGCTAACATTTTATAACTTAATGAAAAATATTGAGTTTTATCCCATAGTTAAAAATTAAACTTAACTTCAAAGCCATAGGAATGTACTAAAATGAGTTTTAAAAAATAGCTTGCGCCTAAAACCATACATCTTTAAAACAAACCTCTAATAGAACTAACTATTTAGTCAACTTAGTAGCAAAATATTTTTTTTTAAGAATGTATTGCAAAACACAATAAATCAAATATTGAATACAAATGCACATATGTGTTAAAATGTCGGCCTAAAAGCAGACTATACTTCTGACAATTAACGAATTTACTTGAACTGAAAGTTAGACGGTTAGATTATAATAAAGAACCAATTTTGTTTGAAGAACTGAAGGATAAGTAATAGATATACTATTCGAAGCCTAAAAGTATACCTTTATTCTTAAACATTGTTGAATGTTGAAAAGAAAATCAAACCAGAAATATGTTTTTGGTTTAAGATTTCCGCGAAAAGTTGAACTTAAATTTGTTTTCATCTAAAATAGTCGCTAATTATATTATTTTCAGTTAATCTGCGCTCAAAAGTATAACAAAAACCCAGAAGCAGAAGAATAATTCAGAATAGAAATTATGTTTGAGAAAAATGTGTCTTAAAGCGTCATAAAGTGCTTTTGAGATATAAAGTTTAACATAAAAACAAATTAAATACAAAGCGCCTATAAGCAGACTTCATTAACCGCATAGAGTAATTTTGGAAATAAATTTATAATATCGTTTTCCTTACAATACATACGATGAGTAAATTCAAAAAATACAAAATAATACTAGGCATAATGCAAAAATTAAGTTTAGACGTATATTTGCGCCTAAATATATACTACACACATATAAGAAAACGTTTCGCTTGTTTCTTTTTCTACAAAATGTATATATAGTTTGTAAATATAGAAGTTGTAGTATTTGAAAATTATTGAACAACTGTTAAGACTTTCCTCATGCCCAAAAGTATGCAAGCATTTAATTTGCTTACATGATAATGGCACTGTTCCCAGAAACATTTAATAGTTTCATATTTTTTATGAATTAAAATATAAAAATACGGCTATTTACTAAATAAAAAATATTACAATGAGCCTAAAAGTAAACTTTAGTACGTTTAAATATCATTTCTATATGCAAACTATTTAAAAAATTTTAAAACAACAGCTGAAATATGCTTATATAAAAATTTCGTAACGAAAGATGTACGTTATTTTATAGCAACAATTAAAACTGCTGTCAAAAGAAACCTCATGCCCTAAAGTATGCAAATATGTTATTTATTTAACCTGATACTGTACTATTACTAGAGAGTGTTAAATATCTGCATATTATCTTAGAAAAGTATAAAGAAATATCGACATTTATTAAGAAAAATGTGTAGAGCGCCTAAGAGTATACCTTAATATACTTAAATGTAATTCTTATTATGCAAAATATTTCTAAATTATTAACAACAATTAAAATATCTTCAAATTCGGCATATCTTTGTTTCTAAGTCGCTCACAGCAAGCCAATGAAAACCCTCAGCCGTAAAGCGTGCTGCTAAATAATTCAAAGGCACTTCCGCACACCAAACGGAAACACACATACACCGCCTACAGCCACAGCTTTTTAACAATTAATAGAACAAAATGTAAACACAATTTTCATCTACAATGCCACTTATAACACCCGCGTCTCAACCGAACACTACACATACCTGCACTAGTGCTCTTTAGGTCTCTGGGTAAACAAGAAATGCCGGCACTGACGCATGCAGGCGCACGTTTTATATTGCATACAATTAGGCAGTGAGCGAGGGTTGACACAAACACAAAGTAAACACACGCCAGAGCAAACTATTGAAGCGAAATGAACTGCGGCAATGAAGTGAAAATCGCTAGCAGCGTGTGGAAGACGTGGAAGGTGGGCGAAGAAAGCGGAAGAAAATGAAAGAAAAAGCGCACAGTGGCTTAGTATTAGGCGCATGTGAGCAATGCGCGAGCGACTGCAAGCTTATTGCCTAAAAGTGTGCTATGAAAGCGGCAGCATAGCGACTGCCATCGTCTAAATGCGAAAAACGCCACCAAAAATTGCTGTTTGCTCACCAAACAGCGCGCAAAACTCGTGCAATTTTCATGCAATGAAGGCACCAACACACACCGACCCATATAAAGCGCTAGCAAAGGGCACAAGCTTTTGTATGTGCCTAGGTTGGGTGTGTATGTGTGCGCACACGTCCTCGAAAAACACGTTCACATTGCGGTTGAATTGCGCCTTTTGACTGTTGGCAGTCGAAAAATAGAGCCAAAAAATTAACAAAAAAAAAATCTAAAACAAAAATGAGAAACTGGTTTAATATGTGGAGAAACAAACAGTATGTAACAACCGTTGGCATTTCTTTCATTCCACATTCGCTACAGAGTCTTTGCTTGCAAGCGGACTGCATACAGGCGTGTGTTGCAGCCAACGGCAGGACATGTGGCTGTAATGTTGCCAACAAATTTGTTAGACTGACCCCAGAAGGAAATTTGGTGAGAAAAGCTCTTGAAGGTAATCCACCAAATCGCTTCTATCATTCGCCAGAGGCGTCCTCTGCAATCTTCAAAGCCTGAAAACTCAGCTTAAGGTCTTAAGTGTCGTCAATTAGCTTTCTATGCGTCTCTTTGTCCCCAATGTCTGCCATCGACGTCTTCTTTGTACTCGAATCATTATTTTCAGTCGCTCGAGGTTGCAGTAGCTTTTAGATCAAACTAAAACTGAAATCAAATAACTTCAAACGGCTCAGTTCGAAAATCAATCTAAAGTTGTATTTCAGCTCCAATTACCCTAGTATACTCTGATATTTTCTATACAGATCCTAAACATTTGGTCTTGATACCAACTTCGTCAACAAGCTCTTTTTCAAATCTCCTTCGATTTCTAGTTCAGTCTTAATTTTCTCAGAGCGGCAGGACCAAAAGGCCTACAGAAGTCTGGTGGATTATTATAACATCCCACGTATTTCAAACAACTGATTTGGAATTCCTTTGAACTAAATATCTATTTTCGTATCTTGTTTGTTTCAAGTATCAATATAGACATCGAACTCTACTCAGACCTCTTGAATCGGGCCAAACCAAAGGGATTCAGTACTCGTATCCAAGTTTCAGCTGATGTGGACAATAGCTCTCCTGTTTTATTCTTAGTTTAGGACTTGCGTTCCGGGGTCTTGTCGTGATTTTGTTTAGCTTTGAAACACTTCGACCTACCTAAATAAAAACTGCTTTCCTCTTCTTATCAAGCTCTGCAAAAACTTCACTTTCGTTCAGGCTTCCGGTAACAGTTTTTGCTGAAAAATCCGTACTTAAGCTGAGTCAACCTTATTTTATTATACATCCGTTCTCCGTTTTTACGCCTATTGATGGTCCAGTTTGGTTAGACTTGGTCTAATCTTCAAAATTGTACGGAGTACTTTATTAAAAATGTCGTTCCTCTCCTTGTATAACTCAACAAATACTTCACTTTCAATAAGGCTTTCATCACTAGCTTCTTCTTACCACCGGTTCAGCTCGAGCTAAGTCAGTTAGTCTTATTTTATTGTATAGTATGCCTTTTCCTTTAGGTAGCATAGCGTTTTACGCCACGTTCTAGGATGTTATGGTTGTTGCAGCGGTAGTAAACATTTCTGAAGTAATTTTGAAGTATGATGTCGAGTTGGAAATTCTTGGCCCTATAAAAATACTTGTCCTTTCTGGCTACTTAGGCCCATGTATCTTAAGAATAGACACTCTTTAAAGTCTGTTTCATCGGTTCCGTCCAAATTAGCTACGCATTGTCTGCATCGTTGCCTTTAGGTAATCTAAGAATGTAGCCCGCCCTTTTGGATCTCAGCACCACCATTCTCTTGGCCACAATGAGCTCTGAGCGCTTGTTAACTATTAAGTCTATGGTCCTACATCCTTCAATGTCTCCTTCAACTCACACAATTCCTACACGGTCCAGCTCATATAGTCCGACTATGCCTTCACCACCAGACTTGTTAGGAGAGCACTGTTTTATTTCATTTTTTTCTCTTCCACGACAATTTGTTGCCAAAAAAGCGAACATACCACAAAAGGAGCTCAGTATAATATCTGCCGGCTTGTTGACTTTTTCGTGGTTTCTTAGTAAAATGTACTTTTAAGCGCGCTTCTCTGTGAGTATGGAAGTACGCATTGCAATCTCTGAGGCGCTGATGTGTGTGAATGCTACTTAATTTGGTAAAAGCCACAGAAAAAAATATTGGCCAAAAGGGATGAGAGCAAAGAGACTCGATCGAATACGTGTACTAAGGCGCTGAACGTATTGAAAGTAGTCAGGCAGAAGATTACACAGAACGGCAAAGGAGTTGATTAGATTTACGCCAAAGTTATTTAAAAGAAACTGTTTGCTCTTGCGGCGCAACCACGAAGGTGACTGTGGGTGTACCGCTGAAAAGCAGAGGCATGAGAAGTTATTTGAACAATGTCATATGCGGTATGGACGGTGTATATTTGGTAGGTGGAACAGGAAACTTTGCAGCGAGTACACTTTAAACTTTTCTGCAGTTTCTTAAAAAAATACAAAGTTTTACGTCATAATTTCAACGGAAGTCAGAGCAAAAATATTGCCAAAAATAAGGTACTTTTAAAAAAGGTTGGAAACTTTACCGCAAAGGTTGTTGACTTCGCTTAAAGTCATTGATTTCGGGTTGTAGATCTCGTTAAAGGTAAACAAAGGTTTTCTTGAGAGTTAAAGGTAAAGAAGCGGTTTTTGTCTTCGCTAAATGGATGAAAGGGTCGTTGACCTCACCAAAGTTAGTTCATCGGAAGTTGTTTACTTGACTAAAGATAAACCTTCGGGTCATCGAGCCGCGCTGACTGTAGTAAAAGATCACCAAAGATCATTGATATTGGCTTGTTGGACTCGGTCAATTTGAAGGAAAGGTTTTTGACTTTTTCAAGGCAATTGATCTCGAAAAGTTGACATCGTTAGAAGCAAACAAAGGGTTGTGGTTGTTGCCGTAAGTTACTGTCCTCATGTTATTTACCTCGTATAAAAGTAAACAATGAGTGGTTCACATCCACAAAGTTCATTTATCTCGGATTGTTGTCCTCACTAAAGATAAACAAAGAGTCATTGACCTCACGAAAAGTTAATAAACTCGGGTTGTTGTCCACACTAAAGGTAAACAAAGGGCATAACTGACCTCGAAAAGGGATAAAGGAATTTTCTTTCAGCCAAAAGCGTCTCTGATCACTCATTAAGCTTCCATACTAAGCAAGTTCCGAAAAAGGGTTTTCGAATTTTAAAGACTTTATCTGCAGAAAATCTTCCAGTTCAACTTCACAACAAATATTCTTTATCGACTTGATCTGAAAACCATCTTAGTAGGGTTCAAATCAGCCTTGGTAATTCCTATGTTCTCCAAGACCGTCAAGCATTGAAGCACATTGACTTTAATATTAAAATACTTTTTTGTACACGTACATACCTGAAGTTTTGCTACTTTTTTAAATATAAACTTTGATAAGAATAAGATCGTCACTCACCTGCAAAAGAGAAGAGAAAGAAATGAATTTCATGAAAATCAAAATCTTTGTGCAGTTAATATTTTTAGGTTAAAACTTGACAGTTACCCCCTAAACCATATCCTTTTAGCATTTTCAACCTTTTCTACCCTTTACATTCTTCCTTTACACACTTTCTGCACATCCTCTCACCAACAAATCACTTGAACCGTCTTCCGCCTTTTAAGTGAAAAATTTGCCCCGAGCAATTTACATACGACTATATGTATATGCTATATTATCTGCTGCCACTTTGCATTTGCATAATGAATTCATATGTTTCGAGTTCATAAAGGACTCAACCAAAGTACCGTTAGACGCTCATACACAAATCAGCACCATCTTTGGTCCATTTGCGCACAATGAATGAGCGTGAATGAATGGATAAATGAAGGATTGTGCTATGGCGTGTGCAGGCAAAGCGCAGGCACTTCGGTAATGCTCGCAGCCAAATTAAAATCGCATTAAATTTGCATACATTCAGGCGCAAAAGCATACGCAGTTTAATATATACACAGCTGGGCATGAAGGCAGTCGCTGAGTGCAGCCGAAAAGTATTTATGAATTTCTGATTCAATTTTGAATTTTGTTTAGAAAATTTTTGTTGAAAATTCTGTACACAATGCTGTGATGTGGTGTGGGTAAAGTGTTGCCTAACAATGGGCGCCAACAGGCAGGCAAACAAAAGCAGGTCGAAAAGTGCTAGCAAATATGCGCACGCAAAGTATGTGGAAGTATGTATGTAAGCATAAAATAAATGCAGAAAAAATAATTCGTTGCATACTTTTGGGCGAATAGTGAAGTTTTTGCCAAATAAATGGCACGCATGCGGTACGGTGGCAGGGCAGCATTTTGAAAGTGCCGGAAATTGCATGCTAAGCGGAAATTGTGGTGGCATTAGAATGCAAATAGTAATAAAGAGAGTTTTTCAATATTTGCCATGACAAAATGTGGCATAATTGTGGCGAAAGGCATGTAATGGAAAAAAGGAAATAATAATAGAATTTAATGTTGATGCAGAAAATCTGTACAGGTTAGCCACAGCATTTGCTTACTAAAACACATACATTGACAAGCGCATAAAAAACATTGCATACTTTTAGCTGCATTTTCAGAAAACTAAAACAAATTAATGAAGTTTTTGTAAGTGCACGTCAACAAAGGATGGGTGCTTAACATAAATATAGCGAAATATTTAATTTCAAAATATATTGCATACCTTTTGGCACTATTGGGAAAAATTGGAATATAAGCAAATATAGTAAACAAGAATAATAATGACTTAAGACTTATTAAGAAAATTTTCTATTTTTTGGGAGTTAAGTAATCGGAACGAACCGGGATTTTCATCCGACCATGGAAAGTCAATTCGGCAGCATTCTTCGAAATTACTTCAAGAATGTTTTTTGCCGCAACAACAACACCGTTATACGTTTCACGCCATTATTGGGTGCTTTTGGAGTTTTCTAACATTCGGTTACAAAAAAATACGTTTTTGTTCAACAGAAGAGGATATGAGTTATAGAAGCCCAGAAATTTTAAAAAATATACATAGTATACTTTTCAGAGCGAAGTAAACTTTTCTGTTCTTTCCTAAAGCGAAAAGTATATAAATATACGAAAAGAAGTGAAGTGGACGTTTCTACGTTTACTATCTTTTAGTTTGAAAAGCATAGTTTTAGGATTTTAAAATTTTATGAAAACAAAAATTCAGTAATGATGTTTTTAATATTTGCTTTGGTCATAAACAAACACTTGTTGTAAGCCACTTAAGAGCAAATAAATGACAGATTCAAAAAATGTTGCATACTTTTTGGAGCGAAGAAAAAATATTTACACTTGTTTATTAAAATCCAACGATTATACATATATAATGTACAAAAATAGATATATTGAGGTTAATACAACGCAAAGTTTACTGTAATTCAATTCGAATAGCACAGTTTTAGGCACTATATATATTTTATTAAAAAGCTTTCAAAAAGTAGATGAAATCGGTTCTTAATTAATATATTTAGCACCCTAGACACCACATATAAAATGTTAGCACCTAAAAGTATGTTTTTGTTTCTTGAATAACCCATAAATACACCACAACTTGATGAAACTAGTAATTTTTAGGACTAATAAAAGACTGTGATAATTATTTTCGCCAAATTTAACAAACATTATGTCTCTTACACATACACATGAATGCCAAGTATGTATGTATAGTCACAGCATTGTAAGAGTTAACTATGCTGTAGCATAACTTTGCGAGCAAACAATCAATTGTGAGCCTACATATTAATATGTGTGGACAATGAAGAGGAGTGGGCATAAATTCAAAGACTACAGCCCACGCCTAAATGTACTATGTATGCCACAACATAAGTGAACACAAGCGGCAGGGGTGAAGATGGAAAGCTAGCTGGCTGGCAGGCAGACAAGTGTCGCATGACTTAAATAATGACCGTTATTGGGCAACAACAACAACTAATCACACTAAAATATCAAAACCAGCATTCATACATACATACATGTCTATGCATGCATGTTTACTGCCATAATACAAACGCTAACTACTCGATTTTGTTGTTGTTGTAATGATGTGGCGTGTAGTATGTTCATTGAATGTTGTTGTAGTTTTGTTGTTGTCGTAAAAGACAATTGACATTTTATATGGTCATACCAACGAGCACTTTGGGCATTCAATGAATACGCCATAGAAAAATTTAATGGTTGGGGGCGTGGCACACACATAAACATACGAAGTGGAATATTCACATACATATTGACGTAAATGTTTGTGTACAGCAACACATATGTATGCAGTACATACAAAATACTAACAAATATACACAAATACAGGCATATGTGCAATTATGTAGCATACTTTTAGGCAGCCAATTAATCGTGGTATAGTTGGTCAGCCGTGGCGGTCGTAAAACCAGCAACGGTAATAAAATTTATGAGCTAGTTACTACGTATACACAATGAATGCAGCTGTTTGGCATTTGTGCGCCTAAAAATAGGCAATGCAATTTTCATATTGTTAATTTCCGCAAATTCATCCGCATACATTTTATGAGATTTATCACATGCGCGGCATTCAGGTATGTATGCCATGTGTTGTGGTTATTTATTTTATGATTATACGTGCATAATTTCAGGCGCATAATAATAAAAATAATAGCAGCGCTTTTTCGATTATGTGCCGGTATTTAATGCATACTAATAATAATTAGCTCACACAAAATAAATAACTGTGCTTAATAATTGCATAGGCGCTGTATTATTTTGAAATAAAACTGCATACTTTTAGGCACAAAAGTTATTAAACCTGGTTTAAAACAGAGAGGTATGTGCCAAATGATTTTTCGAAGGCAAACATGTTGGAATGTGTTAAATATATATTATGCTAGTATTCTTCAGCATACCATTAGGCACTATATTACCTTAAACACAGCTATGACACTGCTGTGGTAAATTTTTTGGTTGGAATATTGTAAAATACACCCAAAACCACATAAATATAAAATTTTACACTAAAATATTTTATTTAAAATTATTTCCAAAACTTCGGTGCCTAAAAGTATGCACGGCTTACGTAACTCAAATAGTTATTCATCATATATACTTATAGGTATGTGTTCACACATTTTTTTGCTCTAACTAGCCATTTCAATTGCTATCAACACTCACTTTACACCAAGTTAGCTGTGCAGCGCGAAAGTATGCAAAGCAAAAAATTTATTGCACCATAAAAATAAGTACTTTACATTGAAAAGACATGGGGGAATACGCTGAATACTACTAAAAAGTGTATTTAATTTCAAACGACTACGTTGGCTGCCGCCACGACGGACCACATGGTTAGTAAGTTGTAGGGATTTGTGGCCTGACGACAGGCAGTCTACGCCAATACTGGCAGACAGGTGTGTGGCCTCTAAAAATACAGAAAAAATATACAATGAAGCTAGAGAAAGTAACAGTTGCATAAATTTGTGGATTTCAGCGACTTTCTAGGCAAAGTCGAATTTCACCACATGGCTTTTATTTCTCCACGTTGCGCTAGAAAGCATGCTAAGCGTCTACGAAACACCTGCTAGATGGTACAAAAATATTATTTCACTAAAAACTTTTGAAAAATCATCGTAGAGGGAATTCTAAACCGCAATGCTGCCCAATGCAAGCAATGCTGCTTCTAAATGTAAATTTTCCCACAGCATATATTTAGGCTGAGAAAAATTTGAAAGCTAAAGAGCAAGTGGCGAAAGGCGTGCAGACATCGAGCTTTTCAGTTCCAAGCTAAATTCGCGAATATACACGTTTCTGCACCTTTATTATTTTTTTTTGTGGTTTTGCTTTATTTTTTTAACTTTGAGACTTTTTATTTTATATTATTGCGATTGCATGCGTATGTACATTTGTGTGCACAATACAGCACGCGCACAAGATTTATTACCTGCCTCACAGAAAGTAGGTTTTGTAAGTGTTAAAAAGTGGCTATTTTTTTCTTTTACTCGTTTTATTTATACAACTTTATTTATTGATGTATACTTTAAGGCGCACAACCGTTCCATGTTTTGGATTGCGGCATGAGTGTACGTATGATTAATTGTAATGATATTATAGCTTAATAGTCTAAAATGGCTTTCTTTTCAGTAAATATTTCAGCTTTAAAAAAACGTCCCTGCACAGGGTATTTTTGATTTTAATTATTTTTAAAGATTAATGAAGCATGTAATGATTCCATAATAGCTGTGGCCATTTCAGCTATTTTTTTTGCAAATTTCCCTTAAGGGAAATTTTTATTTTGCCAGGGGATATTTTACTTCCATAAGGTAGAATTTGAAATAGAAGATGCACAATGCAAAAGGCGTACTATAAATATGATTTTCACTCCGCCCATTGCATTTAGTTTAACCATAAAAATCTCTTAGCTGTTTCAACTAAATTTAAACACTGTATGTAATGATTACATAATAGCTGTGGCATTTTCAGCTGTGTTTTCGCAAATTTCTCTGAAGGGATATTTTATTTTGCCAGAGAAAATTTTACTTTTATAAGGAATAATTAGCGATAGGTATCAAATGAGAGTGCAAAAGATATAATTTTAAAAATTGTCACTCAGAACGTGATTTTCAATTAGCACCTTACTATTGGTTAAAAAGAAGATAGTTTTACAGTATCTTAATATTAAAAATTTGTAAGAGAGTCCCGTCTAAAAACTCTCAACTAAGAAAAATTAAAATTTCCCTTAAGGGATATTTTTTACGGATATTTTTTTTACAACTGATAACTAAAATTATTTAAATACCTCGGTGTATGAAGTTTTAAAATCTTTTTTAAATCCATAACTAATACTAACTCAAGTTTGCAGTGATTTAAAGCATACTTTCAAGCGCCTATATAAATATCGCATAAAGAAAAAGAAAGGACTTGAAAGTGCTGGAAGTCAAGCATTCAAATTTAAATTTCGAACAGTGAATGGAAGAAGGTGCCCCGCATCGCCGCTACCTACGGGACCATCAGCACCCCCAGCAGGGTCAAAGCGCTCAGCATGTGGCATGTCATTTAGAACTTTTCATTCCCGCGGTGATTTATTTCAAATGATTATACGCAGCAACAGCAGCGCAACAGAAACATATGAGAAAAGCGAGACACAGAAAGAGAAAGCTAACTTTTTTAGAAGAAGAATAATATATTTATTTTTTGTTGTAACGCCCGACATTACGAGCCCTACTCGCACACAACAACACCTGGTTAGAGTAGGGGTTTAAGGGACGCATGTCATATGCATAGTATATGTTGCTGTAAGGCGTAAGCTGTTTTCAAGGTTATCTAACGGCGCCGCGAAGTGCTGTTTAAAGCGTACGAAAGCTACTTTTAGGCGTTTAGCGTACTCAGCCCTTCCTCAACCGACTTTCGCTGCCCGTTGGGAATTGCCTACAAATGGCAAAGGAAACTTTTATTTGATATTCACTGAGCTGAAAAGCGGCAAAGCGCGAATGCTTGCTTTTGTGGAGGGTTCAGGTGAAGGTAAGGTAATTTCGCGCTTGAAAGTAGGCAATACGGTGGCACGGCAGCGAAAAGGTCAAAGATTAGCAGTTATATAAACATTAGCCAGTCACTCAGGCTTATATAAAATATTTTGAAGAGCGTTGTATACTGAAATGTGCGGTAAAATATTGGTTTTAAGTAAAATTTTGTTCATTTGTGGCAAAAGGGATATTGCGCCTAAAACGATGCCTTAGAAAAACTCAGACAATATTTTGCCAGTCATTGTAACTACAAATTTTACACGAGTTATTCTGCAGAAAAAAAAACCATTACAAATATGGCTAAACTCCCAAAAATATGCAACAAATTGCAATAATAGCGCTACCGGGTAGAAGTTTGTCACACGGCATTGTTCCAAAAACAAGGCACTGACAGCAAGACCGCAGATGCATTGCGCAAAACAATGCAGCGAAATTGAGGTGCACGCACAAAAGTATGCAAGGCATAATGTCGTCGCAATAAATATGCCATTATGTGTGCTTTTTGGAAGCTTCATTAATGCTAATAAAATGCGAATATGCGCACTTTTGCGAATATAGCCCACAACTGCGAGGTTTCGCCCATATTAGCCGCGTTTTAGGCGCAAACCATTATTGTCCTGGTTTTCGTTCAACTCGTGAACTGCTCTATACTGCATTGTGCATTTTTTTTTGCCAGACAGCCTGGCGCCAACTGCGGTCGTCAGTATTTGATGTGCTCCTCAGGCAAATTTCGTAACCATTCGCGCAGTAATGTGTGTCGCATAACGTATTCCACCCGACGAGTGGCGAGTATTAATGTGGTAATGACATGCAAGCCGCGTATAGGATTTTAACGACTCTGAAGCGCGTTTGGCAGATGGCAAACCAGTAGGAATGTGCTTGGCATATGTGAGGGAAGTAGCACATGGGTTAGTGCAAAATATAGGAAATATTCTACTGCATGAACAGCAAAGTTAAAGTTGTAAAGAAGCAAAAATTAGTCTCTAACGAAAATAACCTTTTGGGATATTCTATATTTCCTTAAATTTTTTTGAAGAAACAACCAAAAAGAATAGGCAGTGTATCCCAAAAATAATTTCTTCTAAGTAAAAGAAATTTCCCATAAGGGAAATTTTTAATTTTTGGGCATTATATAGGACAATCAATTTTAGTGGTTTATGCTGTGATTGGAGAATGCAGTTCAGAAACTAAGAAAACCGACTTAATTTATCTTGAGAAATTAAAATTAGAAAAAATAGCAGAAATAGGACTTTAAAAAAATTACCATTTGGGAAATTTTATTTTTCTTTAAAATGTTTTGAAGATACAAATATAAGGAATAAAGAGTATACCTTGAAAATAATTTCTACAGCTAAGAAATGTCCAATGAGGGAAATTTTTAAATTTGAGGAATTTGATAGATAGTCAAATTTAGTGATTTTGGGCTGTTTCCGGCAGCGTTTAATGATTGGAGAATGCAGTTCGGAAAATAAGAATACCATATTTAAGACTTTATTTTCTAATGGGAAATTTTGTATGGAGAATGCAGGCTAAGAACTCATAATATTTATTTTACTTTTTAATTTTTTGGAGAAATTTAAAATATTACATGATTTACATACATACATACATATATCGATCGAATCTAAACAACATATTTGTTCGTTTATGCAATTTTCAAGCCCGATTAAAACTTAGTTTCCTTTACCTAAAAATATCCCTTTCGCGAATGCATTTTAGGAAACTTTATGTTAAATTTTTGCAAATATGTTACTCGGCTTTACATTACGCAAACTTTTAATGTAAAGCAAGAACCACATTAACCCATAACAAGTATTTTCTAAAAAGTTATGTTCAAATTGCTTCACCATGTTTAAAATTAAGTTATTTTTACTTCAAAAACACTAGAAATTTGCACTTGATGTATAAAAATCGAAATTTAAGCTAATTTTGAAACTTGTTTCAAAGGGAAATTATGTAATTAGCTTATTTTTTGCCCAGAGTATAAAAAGATAACTTTATATTTAAGAAAGTAAATTCTATAAAAATTTCCCAAAAGGAAATTTATTTGTTTACGAAAAACAATTTTAATTACCTTAAATTTTACTTTTTATTTGAGAAACTAGCTTCTACAAAAATTTCCCAAAAAGGGAAATTTATTTTATTGTGGGAAAAATATATTGTAACTAGAATGTAACGAAATTAGTTTTTATTTAACAAAGTTACCTCTATAAAAATATCCCTAAAGGGAAATTTTGCGTATATAATTATTTTTTACAAAAAAAAAGACTAATAAAACTTGCTTTTGTTGAGTAAAAAAGGTTTTTTGTTTCTATTTCATGTCCCTTCTTCACTTACAGAACCTTACAACGTATTTGTAATTCAATAATTATAATTTAAATAATCACATTTCCCTTATTTGGAAAAGTTTATAATATGACTTAAGAAGTCAGCGTCAAGTTTTCTGCGCACACACAACAGTTTTGCCTACTTTAGGGCACATCACATAGTTTTCGCCACGCTTCAGCCTGTTGTAACACTTCACACAAAACTTTTGTCGCTATTAAATTTTGAAATAAATGCGTACAAATTTAATTTGACGGCAAATATAAAAAAAAAAGAAGAAATTTGCAAAATACACGAAAAAAGTTCTGGCAAGAAAATGTGAATGGAGGTGTTTACAAAGCGGGAACAAAAACCAAAATATCAAAAGTTATGAGTAAAAAGGTGGCGTGGGCCTATTTTCGGCAAAGCCAAGCGCTGTGAAACTATATAGGCGCAACATTTTTTTAAGGACCTCAGCTAAATCCCACAAGTTATTAGTTAAAGTACAATAAATTTTAAGCTGACCAACAACGGCACACGCAAGCGGAAGTGAAAAGTTTTTGGGGATATTGAGAAAAAACGCTGCTGCGACGCAACGCAATGCCGCAAAAGTGTCAAAAACTTTAAATGACCTCGAAGTTATTTGTGTGTCAGGGGGAGGAGGTGGCTGACTCGGAGGCTGTGGCCAATGCAAAGAAATAGAAATTTGTGTAAATGCTGTGCAAAAAAAAAGATAATACAAAGTGTTTTTTGCATTGTGCGAGTATTTGAAAAAAAAAGTGGAGCAAATTTACATTGCCTACTTTTGTGCGCCAAACAAAATTTTCATAACAATTCCTCGCAAGGCAAATGGAAAATGTCGCAAAAAGTGACACAATTTATTTTGTGTAGTTTTCCGATACTTTTTTGTTATTGTTGTATTTTTTCCTATTTTTCTAACAAATTTGTATCCAGCAATGTTACAAAAATAAGAGAAACACAACTACTTTGCTAATAATACCACAATTGTGTGCAATTTACGCCGAAAAGTCAAAACAATTGGAAAAGAAAAATTTCCCTTACACAAACACACATCACAACACAGCTGATTATATACCGTTGTGCTGACGACGGCGCAACTTTTGGTTTGAGGCATAGCAGTAACACATTACCCTAGTTAGTTGCGGCTGCAGGCGTTTATGGGCGATCCTTTTGCGGCAGCACAGCTACTTGGCAGTCCAAGGCACTCTTCTGCTCTGCTACTTTTTGCATTTTTCTGAATTTTTTTCCAAGCTTTTGTTTCTTAACCACATTTCTTTTGTGCTATTTTTCAGTTTTTTCTAAGCGCTATCGCACAAACTTGAACCTAATTGAAGCGTAGACGCTTACTTAGTGCTAAAGATATGCGCGCACACACACTCAGGGACGCGTATGTATGTGTGTGTGGTGGGCTAGAAGTTTAAATAAATGTCGGTTGGTATATAAGTCAGCACATAGCATGCGCCGCTAGCGCCACAAACATATTTTACCCCCTTTAGCTGCTCCAGCAACTACTTATCGCTTCGCCCTTAAGGGGCTCCCTGATGTATGCAACCCTTTTTTAGTTCGTTAGTTTGGTATTTTATGTTTTTGAATTCTTTTGCGTTTTGGGGTTTCATCACTCGCCATTTGTGCCAGCGTTCTGATTTCTAACTAGACTCCTTTCTTCAGCTTCGTTTTTTTATTATTTTGTTTGATATTTTTATTTTCATTCGCTTGTTGGCCGCATTGATTGCCGACATGTGGCCTGGCTGATAGGATTTCCCCGACAGAGTGTGTGGCGTTGAAATACTGCGAAATTGCTTTGGCTTGGCGCACATAAACTAGGGAGTTCTAGTGAATCGTCGGTTAGTTTGTTTTAGCATTCCAAGAGTTTTTCTCTAACAAATATTTCAGTTCAATTTTCTTTTTTGTTGTTGAACGGATTGTAAATTCCAGTTTTGGTTTATTAAACTTAAGGCATTTTTTGCCGATTACTTTCGTTTGGACGCACAGGAATGCAACTTACAAGTTAAAGAGTTAACTTTCTGAAGTAAATACTATTCAGAAAGTAATGTATAGCTATGTAGTAAGCTAAAAAAGTGGTGTAAGCGTACAAATACAGCTACTATGCTTAAAACAGGGAATTTATTGTTAACACCAAGAAGATTTTTGTTTAAATCATTTTGACCAAGAAACTGAAAATATACATATGTACATATGTATGTATATGTAAACGCCAAGTAATTTCTAGTTTACACAACGTTTCAGTTAAATTATTTTTGTGAAAACAAAAAATACTTCATTTTATTAATTTAGTAGCAAAAAGAAAAATTTCCCAAAAATTACCTTAGTAAGAAATTTTGTAAAAGCTTATATATGAAGCAGAAATACTTCATTTTATCATTTCATTAGCAAAACTAAAAATTTCCCAAAATATTTCCCTAGTAGGATATTTTAGAAAAGCTTATATCTGCAGCCGAAATGCAAAACTAAGCTATAATAAGCTAATTTAAGCTCATTTAGCATAAATTTCCCCACAGGGAAATTTTATAAAAACTACAATCTAACATTTAAACGTTTAAAGTACATATCTAAATACGTTCGAAGCATATTTTTGACTTACAAAGTGCATACCTTCGGTATTTTTTTATTTTTGCAAGACACACATGCTACGAATATTTATTTCCTCACTGAAACTGCTACTTGTACCCAAAATTCTAAGTAAAAAGCCATTTGCCTATGCAAAAGTATGCAAAGTTCCATACAATTCAAAAATATTCACCTTTCTCAGCATATCCTCCAGCGATTCCATGTCGAGTCCTGCATAATTGTTATTAAATTGACTGGAACAATTCGATGAAGTGCTCGTGTAACGCTTACGCCTGCCCATAGCCGGCGAATTGACCAACGAACTGGGTCCACTCGAGCCAACACCGCTCACCAGCAGCGGATAGAGTGTGTGATGCAGCGCCTGTTGCGGTGGCGTTGGTGTGCTGCTGCCGCTCAAGCTGCAGCCACTTAAATTGCAACACACGCCTGTCATACCGCCGCCACCAGCCGCACATTGCTTCAAATTAACAATGGCTGGATGCTGATGCAGCGTGTGTAATGTATGCGCGTGACCGCTGTTGTGATGGTGATGATGATGATGCTGATGCTGCAGATGTTGATTGTTGTGGTGGTGAAAGAGCGCGGCATTGACACCGCTGCCGACACCGCCACCAAGCATCAGCTTTGATGGTGAAGCGCCGGCCGAAGAGCAATTCGAATTGGGCGTTTGACCACTATTGGCGGTTGTGGAGGCAGCGCTGCTGGTGTTTGTTGGCAACAAGCTGTGCAGCTGCTGCTTATGGTTGTTGGTTGTTGTGGTGTCAATGTCTAGCGTGGCGTGTAGGCCAGAGCCACTTGGCATTGGTGGCGACATACTGTTTTTGCGTAAGTGCTGCTGTTGCACCTCCAATTGCGCCGGTGTGGCATCAACAAGCATTACATTAGCATCCATTTTTGGTGGTTTTATTATATTTTTCACTTAAATTTTCTGGTAATTGTATTTTTTGCACTATAAAACCACTTCTTAACACGATTCTTTTGAGAAATATAACTTCACTTTAAAATCATTGCATAATTGCAGGCGCTACTGCTGCATCTTTACACATACAATTTTATTTAACGCATTGTTTATCATATTTATTAAATCAGTGACATCGGAGCATACATGTACATACATATGTATGCTAATTTCATCATTCATATTTCGTAAAAAGCTGAAGCATATTTTCAGGCTGACATTGCTATTTCAAATTGTATAGCATTGTTCGCACCATTGAAATTATTTTTCAACTTATCTGCTTTACTTTCATGCACAAACTTGTTTTCGGAAAAATAACCTGCGAAATAAAAATTTATTGCATACTTTTTGGCGCACACTTTTGTTGTGTTTGAAAGGCTCTTTGTTTGGCCATTTGGCGTGGCTGATATAAACTTTTAACTATGATTGCATAAATTTCGTATTAAATATATATAAAATTTTACATTTTTGGTTTTTAAAATTATGAAACTTTTGATAAACTACGAATATTTTGATGTGAAATGTTAAAATTGAGCGAGAGTGTCCAGCACATACCAAAACATGCTTTTACCACCACGCTTCATACAACAAAATTAAAAACATATATATTGCATACTTTTAGGTGTTCTCAGTTCTGTTTGAAATGCCATTTTTCGTTTGCTACTGTTAAGAATTGAACGTCTCCAGAGCCGGATATTATAAAAACTACAAACTATGCTCATCTTACTATTGTGTATAAAACTAAAAATTAAATTTAAAAATTTTGCATAATTTTAGGGGTGCTCTGTTCTGTATCCAAAGAGATTCATTCCATTTAAAGCGAATTTTATTCATATATTTACTTGGTTTAAAATTTATAAAAATTTATTTAAGAAATTTTTGCAAATAAAGGATATTTATTGCATATTTTTAGGCGCTATGATATTTCTTTGACTCGTGCAGCTTCCCTTGGATATTTCTTGGCTTAAAGGTGACAATAATTTTCTCGAATATATCAAAATATATAGAAATATATTATACTTTAGAGTGACTAAATGGAATAATTGCATACTTTCAGATGCAGAAGTGTAATATTTTTTATTTAATATGTATGAGTAATATTTAATCATTAAAAAATTTTACTGCAACACTATTTATCAGACAAAAATTTAAATTGTAAAATTAAAATTCCCGTCTTCTGATTACTTTCATTATTTGAATTAATATTTTTGTTTGCCTACAATTAGGCCTTAAAAAAGAAGATATTAAATATTTTTTTAATTGCTTCACTATAAATTAGATATTCAAGTAAAAGTTCTGAAGCGAACGCTATTTTAATTTTATGCGGCTTTGTTCAAGGAGGAAAACAAAGCAAGCGATAAAAAATACAGTGCAAAAACATCACATGGGAAATTATTTTTTTTTGTGGAGAAATAATATGAAAACATGATAATTAACTAAACAGGTGTGTGTAACGCGGTTTCCTTTGTTTAACAGTTACTTTTATGAATTTTTCATTTACTAATTTAATTATTTTACTTTAATACTGTTAAATTTTTTTTTATTTTTCTTATTATTCACTTCATATATTTTATTTTTCTGAGGTTATGTCTCGCAAAACATTTGCGCCTTTCAAAGAAAAAGTGGAAATTTTAACCGCACAAAAAATTGCAACTGACCGAGCTGAAGCGGTCAGCTAACGTACACCAACAAGCAGTAACGGTATAATGAGTAGACTGCGGCGACATTTCCACAATGAGTAAGTGTGTGCATATGTGTGCATAAAAACTGCAGCGCCAGCTGAACTGTCTAAAGCTCACTGTATTTTATAACTCTAGTGAATTATGGTTGGATAAACAGCACACACACACACACATGCATAGTCACATTTGACAGTCACCGGATGAGCCAACTGGTTGCGTCGGATCGGTTGGTGACCCGAGTTTGCCAGCGTCAGCAAAACCACAACCCGCACTCGAGTCACATGGGTTCAGCGTACTCAGACTACACGCCGGCCAGTGAGGGCCAGTTGTTGGACAACAAACAATGCGAGCGTGGCACTAAAACACACACATAAATATATAAGCACGTATGTACATATGTGTGTGTGTGCATGGCAAGCCGAATGGTGTGGGCGGCGCGAAGCCTAACCGGTGCGGGCATTCTGTAGACCACAAACAAGTGGCTGCTGCCTTGAAACTATAACATAACTGTGTAGAAAAACTAACGGCATTTGAGTGTGAACATATGCACAAGCAGAAATTGTATTTTTACCAGCTCTTAAGCTTGATGCATATTTTTTTAATATTTATTTTAAATTATTAAATCTGTCAATATTTTTAAATTTCTTTTCAAACATTTTTTTTAATTCTTTATCAATTTTTTTTAAATTTTTTTAAATGAATTTTTTCAAAAATTTCTTAAATATTTTTTTTTAATTAACATTTTTTTCCTTTAATTTTCTCTTCTTTATCCCGGGGACGGAGTAGCGAGAGTAGAGCGCTTTCGCTTTTGAAACTGATATTTAAATTGTTTTTCAATATTTTTTAAAATTTTTTAAAATTTTTTTATTTCATTTTTTTTAATTTTTTTTTTTAATTTTTTTAAATTTTTTTTTAATTTTTTTTTTTATTTTTTTTTTAATTTTTTTAATTTTTTTTAATTTATTTATTTAAAATTTCTTTTTAATATTTTTTAAAAATTGTTTTTGCTATTATTTTTTAATAAAAAATTTTTCCTTTAATTTTCTCTGTTTTTTCCCTAACACACCCTAAGTACGCTTTCGTTTTTGAACCTAATATTTTAATTTTTCTTTCAATTTTTTTTCAAAATTTTTTAAAACTTTTTTCTAAATTTATTTAAATTTTTTTAAATTTTTTTCTAAATTTACTTAATTTTTTTTTTAAATTGTATTTTTTTATTAATTTCACGTTCTCTACCTTTCTTTTTAAAAACTCTACACTCTCTTTCGCTTTTGAATCTGATTTGTATGAAATCTTATGTTTTTTTTTTAAGTTTGTTTGCTCTTGCTCCACTTTCTGTTGCACTTTTTGTTTTGCTTGTCCTCCACTATAATCGAATTTATTTGTTATTGCACTTGCTTGCGCTTGTTCGCTTACAAAAGTCTTCTCGTCGCTTTTACGCCTCACTAGCGACACTGACATTGACACGTTTGCCCGCCTATAAGTATGCAACAATGCAGACTAGTTTGCGTGTGTTTGCTATTTATTGTTGCTGTTGTTGTTGTTTTCGCTACTTTGTTGCTTGCAATTGAGTTATTTATGTGCAGCAATTGAATTTATTGTGGTTTTTGGTGTGAAAACAAAAATATTGTATAAGTAAATTTATTTATTTGCCGCAGACGGCGACCAGACAGGCTTAATAATTGCAAGCATACTTTTGGGATTATGACACATATGAGTGTGGGAAAGTTTTGTTTGCATGTTACGCCAGAGTTATTTAAAGTAGTTTTATAGATATGGCTCCAATCTTTAAAATAAAAATTCTGTACAAATTTCAGTGAAAATTTAAAATTTTTATTTCAATCGCATTTTTGATTTAATTTCAAAAAATTATAATTTTCATTTCTTTTGAAAAAATTTTATTTTTCTAATTTTTTCATTTTTAAAAATTAAGTTGCTTTCCGAAACTTAAAAAATAAAATATTTTATTGAAAATTTAAAAATTTTAATTTATTTTTAATTTTGTAACACAAGTGTAAATTAAAAAAAAATTTAAATAAATCATTTATTTTTAGTACAGCTCTTTGTAAAAATTTAAAATTTTGTTATGAGAAAACTTGTTTTTTTTTTAATTCTGAAAATTTTCAGAAAACTTCCAGCAACAATTTTAATTCAAATATTATAAAATTCGGTAAACATGACTAAATACAGTTTAAATTTTTTTTTAAATGTCAAATTATGTTTACAAACAAATTATTTAAAAAAATTTACATAATTTTAAAAAACCCTTATTTTTAATTTAATTTTTAAAAAATTTAAATTTTTCAAAATTCGGTAAATATGACCAGAAATCGTTCGAAGATATTTTCAAAAATATCTAAGAATTATTTTTTAAATTTTTAAAGATTGAAATTGTAAAAAATAACAATTTTAAAATTTCTTAAAATTTTTGTTTTTTTTTAATTTAATGAAAAATATTTTTTTTTGTAACTTATAAAAAATATACTTTTTTTAATATTATGGAAACGTTTTTCATTTTAATTTTATAAAACAATTTTTTTTTTTAATTTTAGAAAAATAATTTGTTTCTTTTTAAAATTTTTACATATACTGGCCTGTAGACTAGAAATTCTTACAAAAATGTATGTAAAACCTTTGAGGTTTCTTGTTATTTCTCACAACTACTTTCAAATTTAATTAATTTACATATTTTCCACAAAATCAATGAATAAATAATTTTCGCCTAGTTCTAAAAAATATCCAAAAAAAATTGCTTTTCAATATCTTAGCTTGCTTAACTTTAATTAGCATTTAAAAAATTTTTTAACACTTCAAAATTCAAAATTTTGAAAATTTATACTTTTTAACAAAAAAAAAATATTTTCTGTTTTTAAAATATCCAAAAAATTGCTGGCATTATTGTGATATTCTTTAAAATTGACATTTCTTTAAGTGAATGCTTAATTTTTTTTTATTGTGCAATCTGAATCGTTGAAGGTGAAAAATATTTGCATACTTTTGAGCGCGCAATATTTTTTTCTAATTTTAAGCATTAAGCGTTTTTTATGAATTTTTCATTATTTCTACCAAATTTTAATACACGTGAAAATTTAAACTACATTTGAATTATATTTAAGTTGCATACTTTTAGGCAATTTCATATAAAATACTGCCTTTTGTTATTTCGTGATGTTAACAGTTAATATTTCTTACACAGGATGAAAAAATTATTTGAAAAATACTGTCCTAACTTATTTTTTCATTTTTGGAAAAAGAATTTCGACAAAAATTTTATAAAAAATTCTAATTTTTCTAAAGAACTAAAGTTATTTTACTTCTTAAGTCTTTAAAATAAATCTGTTCACGCAGTTGCCACTGAAAACTAACATTAAATTCAACGTGCATAGCATATTTTCAGGCGTACTCAGTACCTCCCCTCCAACGCCACATCTGCAATCAAAAATGCTTAGTAACGTCTCGCTTTGCTTGCTTTTGTTAATCCGCCAAGCATATGCCTAGCAGAAAGTACTTATAACTTCAGCACTACCATTAGATGCCTAAAAGTATGCCTACTGCTTTAGCTCAAGCGCAACAAAATAGAAGACAGAAAAGCTGAAGCAGCAGCAAAAAACGGAAGACACTTGAAACGAGAGCACAGGAAGGCACAAACGACCACAACGCCACTGCTTGTGTGTTTATTTTAACTTTAAAATTCTATGCATAAATTAAGGCGCAGTTAAACGCTCGGCATTGCGTACAAAAGTCTGCCAAGCGTATATCAAAAGACAACGCAACCAACGAACCAGCCAAGCACTACTGAAAAGTATGCAGCCAAACAAAAAATATATTAAACAACAAATAGAGTTGATAATCTTCTTATTTTGTGTTCTTCACAAGCCTAAATGTAGGCAATAATTTCGTTTGCGCACTTTTTTCACTACCTTTTCACTTGGTAACACTTTAATAATCCTTATTTCACAAAGATATTTTTGTATCGGTAATAAAACGCGCACGAAAAAAACGCTACGCCACCGCAGAGCGTGCACACGAACGCGCTAGTACGCCTTGAGACACGCAACGCCTTTCACAGCAAAAATTCAACTGTCAGACCAGCGACAACAGCAACGCAGTCGTGGTTGTGATTTAGCAAATCCGAGCTGTATTGCGTGGAATTTCGTAGACAAAAACGTCAACCCTCAAACAGATGTTGCGAAAGAAAAACGGGGAAATTTGCGCAGAGAAGTTACGAAGCAGCGACGAAAGTAGACAGTGAAAATGAGAGAGCGCAAAGTGAGAGAGCGTAGCTATGCACTGCTTTTGTAAAATACACTGTTGTGGCTAGTTTTGTTGTGACCGCAAAATTCTTTGCATGCCTTTAGGCGTTGAAACGGTTGTGAGGCGTACGTGGAGTAGTGATATAAGGAAAGTAGCAGTGACCAGCTAAAGGTTATGTAGATTATGTGCTGCATGCAGCTTGAAGGATGGAAAAATTCAAGTTCAAATACAGACTAAAGGTCATAAAGGGTTAAGGAGTAATATATTAGAGATTGGGTATTACAGACGTATGCAATTAAGGAATGCAGCTAAAAAAATTTTAATTTTAGTATATTTTTGCAGCAGTGATTTTGAATTACTATTTTTTAAAAAATTTTAATATTTAGTATAAAAAATATAGAAAAGACTTTTTATTTTATATATTTTGGTAAACACTATTTTATGTATTAAAAGCAGAATTTAATTTTATATAGTTTGTTAATATAATGGAATCCAGCTAAATGACCTAACTAAAGTAAAATTTTAATTTTAGATGATTATTATATGTTATTAACATCAGCAGAAAATAGCAGAATTGAGCATTTTCAGTGTTAAAAGAGAAAAATAATAATTCCAATGTTAAGGAATGTACGCTTACAGATTCGCATATTTACTATGCGCAAACGATTCTTTTGAATTATATTTTTTATGAAAAATAGTTGTACAGAGCTAAATTAAGAAACTATTTAGTATAAAAAATATAGAAAAGACTTTAGTAAGAGCTTTTTCATTAAATGTTGCATACTTTTAGGGTCGTTAAGTTATGCAATGACACTATAACACTATTTTATGTATTAAAAGCAGCGATTGAATTTTAATAATTTCACAAATAAGACAATAAAATATAATTTTGGGAATTATAAAAATGTTGTCTACCTTTTGGCGCTTCAATGAAGTCAATAGTAAATAGAACTATATACATATATAATTTTTCTTTTTTTTTTATAAATGATCTTTGATCCGAAATGTATAAATTTAGCTAATTTCATACTGCCAGCTAATTTAAAGTAAACTGCAAAATATAGTATTGGTCGCTGTGAAAGTGTTGCCTAACTTTCGGCGTTTCAATAGATTCAATAAGAAATAGAAATACAAATTTAAATAACCTTTTTCAATAATTTTTTTTTTGCATAAGTCTAGCTAATTTCAGACACCTAGCCTATTTGAAGCATACTTTTGTGCGTTATGAAGCCAAGCTCTCAAGCTAATATATATTTAGCAATATTTGCTTACTCTTTTGTTGCCACTTTTTTTAAACATATCTTCATTAACATATGCATAAAAATATAAAAATTTAAGCACACAACCACAACTTAAGCATACTTTTAAGCGCCATTGCGTACTGAAAACCATAATTTCCCAGTATATTCATATATTAATCTCTCTCTTTCGCCTTTTCTCTCTTTGTCGTGCTCACGCGCTCAGCAAATAATTTCCCTTTTAATAGTTACAGCCAAATATAACTGAAAATAGAGCACGAATATATCCCCAAACAACCGTCAATCAAAACTCAAACGTCAAATTTAATAAATTCCTATAGTGTCCTTCGCACACAGCAGCAGACGACACGAAACGAACGACGGATTATGTATGTAAGTGTGTACCAAATAAGGCACAGCGACAAGTTAACAGCGGAAGTAATCTACAACAGCTGTAGCATACTTTTAGGCTGTGACGTTGACGTTAGCAAAATGATTGCTCATTTCATTTGCTTTCTTCATTTAATGTTTCTTTCTTTTTTTCAGTTTTTTTTTAGACCGAAAGGTTAGGGGTGTCAACACAGCGGGTGCACATTAATTTCGTTGAGAAAATTGAGGCGGCAGTGAATTTAAAGGTCTCGGAGGATGTGCGCGCACAAATGTAGGCAACGTTTAAGAAATTTTTAGCTTTAATATTGCTCCCTGCACATATTTTAAGTAAATCTTTAAAGACTGGTCGAAGGAATACTGAGTTAGAAACGATTCTAGCAGAGAAACAAGCGCTAACCAAGATTATTGGTTTTTCATACCTTCTAGTGTCTTCAATGTATACCTTACAGCAAGCATATGATGCGACATTGCATTGAATTCGGTGTAAGTGTGGATTTCATAAATTTCACCGCAAATGCAATCCGCTTATTATCATTACTTGTAGTATTAGCACCAAGTGAGACGAGAGAAAATGTATAAAGGCAAATACTATATGGACTTACAAGTACTAAGACGAGTACTTCGAGTACTTCTACATACTTATAGGTTAAGTGCACAAGGACACATATCTACGCTGACCACGCGTAGAACTTTGGTTCCACATATGCCATACATAACAGGATTAAAGGAATGAAATCCGCTTAAAATGTAGCTAAGTTGGCTGCGGTTGTTCTCAGAGGTCTTTGTCTCTTTTTGACTCGATCATTCCTTACAGTTCTTTGATGCACTCATGTTTATGAGGTTTGTATTGTTATTTAAAATATGTAAGGAATAATTAGCATTAGTCAGTTCGCTAATATCTTACAGGCATCAAGCGCTGTCTCAAGTATAAACATCGAGCTATTCAGAGCTGACGACATAATATTCCAAAAGTCAGCATTTGTGGAACGACTATAAATCCATTTAAGCATTTAAGGCCCACATTCTCACAACTTACTGAAAGAACTGTGGAAACTATTCTCGATAGCTGAAAATTTATTGAACGTAAAACACATCAGTCGGCTGAGGCCCAGGAGCCCTAAGAGAGACCAGAAGAAATATTTTGAGATGATACAGGAGAAACAGCATCTTAAACCAGCAAAGAAGAACTTTTGAAGAAATATAAAAAGAAATAAAGGAAGCGTCGTTGATCGATGAATCAGGATCTTACTGGATTTCTACAAAGCCAAAAGACTTCAGAGTCAAACATTTCATATTGGAGAACATATGTGTAGAGTGATAAAAAGAACATAGAAATCATCTGAAGAAGGTAAGGCGCTTCGAAAGTGCTGAAGAAAGCGAATCATGGTAGACAACGTAGACTTCGTGGCTGAGAAAATGGCTTTATGATTTCCCCGGCAGCATTATACAGGGACGTGGGAAAAGTTTTTGACGAGATCAGCTTGCGGCCATTGGTTAATAAATAGACTAAGATTTCTGCGAGATTTGAGGACTGTAAAACAATACAGAAATATACAAAGATCCGAACTAAGAATAGGAGACACATACACAACAATCCGAAATAAGAACAGGGCACACAAAGTTACAAAACTGAAGAAAAAATCGTGGAACCAAGGTCTCGATTCTTATAATAAAGACTTAAAAATACGGTTGCCAAAAGAAAATCTGACAATAGTGAATGAGATCTTGCCAGATCTTATCAGACTATGATCCAGAATACTTAAGAAGTGGCTTTAAATGAATACTTTTACGATATGGTATATAAGAATGGATCTCACTAATTAGGATGAACTGTAAATATCTAGGGAGACGGTGCCAGGGAAAGATACAGAACAGCTACGAGGCAGAGAAGGTTAAAGATGGTCCTTCTGATAAGAGAAATGAGTAGTTAAAAGAAAATGTGTCAGAGAAGTGTTTTGAAATATATGAATATTTGAATCCAGAGAGACTACTGGACAAGCGCTATGGACTTATGACCCAAGCCGTACAAAACTGGGCCGAATAAAGAGAGAGGGCTAATACAAGGTGTGCTATGTACAGCAATTATTTTCATATCTTACTAGAACAGAAGAAGACTGAAGGTGCGAAAGAGACCAAGATATGAGATACATGGAGACAAGAAATTTAGTAACTCACAATGAAACTTGGGAAGGAAAGTATTGGGGAATCGGCTTAATGATCGGATGCGGTTGTAAGAAGAAGGAGGTTTCGAGCACCGGTAGCCTAAAGGAATATTATAGTGGAGTTGACTGAAGTTGTCAAATGAAGTATGGTGAGGTGGATGTGAAAAGCCATTTTAACTGGAAATCCAGTAGAAGCACACGCAACTGATACAGCTACCATGTAATCAAGAGTTTCAGTACTACCCACACACTAAAGCACCTTAAAGTAGGCAACATATTTTATAAACATACTTCATACATTATTATAAGATTCACCTTCAAACAAAAAAAAAAAAAACGAAAGACTAAATGATGAAGTGTGGCAACCAGGCAAAGAGGCAAAGAGGCTATCAAAGATGAAAAGGGTTATTTACCCCACGTACAGACAAAATGAGGAAGTAAAGCTGAGTGGTACTGAAAAAGGAAGCACGAAACTAGCATGCTAAGTGCGTTAGCTTGTAGAAGTAGTGAGCGGCTGTAGAAAGCAAGGAGTTGGAGTACAAGTAAGATGTGTGGTGGGTGTGACATAAGCTTGCACCGGCTGTCAATGTACTGTTATGAGCACATTTTGACACAGAAAATATGTTTGCATACATTCGGGCGCAAACAGCATAACGTGCAATGGAAAACTTACACAGTTACACACTTACAACCATTTACATATATGCATACATGCAAAACATAACCAAGTGTATGCCAAGTGAAAGTGCCAACCGCAGATTGCCTTTCACTTCCGCATTGCCTACTTTTGTGCGCGCACTTGCAGTTATACACATGTATACCGAAATATTTTTATGGCAGCTAGAAAATTGTCTACGCCACAGTGAAAATTTTTCTTCGTTTGTGTGGGTTGCAAAAATTTTGGCATTTGCTTAAGGCATGTCAGCGTGGAATTTTGATGACGATGGGTGGGCAGGCAGCCAGGAAGGCGGTGCTGAAGATGCAAAACAGTATTTGAGAAGGAGCAATAGTATAATGTGAATTGTTGTAAAATATATAGCAGCTTTAAAGAAATGGACGCTTTATGCACGATTTCTTTTTATAATTGTGGGCTGGTGTCGGTGCTTTGATGAGCAATTGTTGTAAAATGTTATAACAAATAGAAAAATATATTGCCTTGCTCTTAATTTCTATACTTTCAGTTCGATAATTACTATCTACTGTTTCATAGCATACATTTTTAAGCAAAATTGTAAAGTGTAGCCTACCCACAGGCGATTTTGAATTAAAGAGAGTTTTTTCATAAATTAAAATCGGTAATTTTCTAACAAAATAGATGTCTACAGTAGATTTTATTCAAATAATAGAACATAAAATAAAGAAATCCTTATATTTAATCACAAATGTAAAGACTATAGCCTACCTGCAGGCGTTTTTATGCGAAGAATGAATTTAAATAAGCAAAGACCTTAAACTTTTTATTACGATAAAGTTCTGCAGTCATTTCAATTCCAAATATGACATAAAAAATTTCAAAAATCAATAAATATAGCCTACCCACAGGCGTTTTTATGCGAATAATGAATTTGAATAAACAAGCCCCTCAAACTTTCTATCAAAATAAAATCTTGCAGGAATTTCAATTCCAAATACGACATAAAAAATTTCAAAAATCAATAAATATAGCCTACCCACAGGCGTTTTTATATGAAAAAATGGTTTTAAATAAACAAGCCTCTCAAACTTTCCATCAAAATAAAATTTTGCAGGAATTTCAATTCCAATTATGACATAAAAATGTTCAAAACTAAACCGCAATCGCATTACATTAGAAACTATAGTCCAACCACAGGCGTTATATTGAAAACATCTTCTAGTCTTTTCTAAAAACGATTACAATTTTGAGAAAACAAGATATATTAAAAATATTGAGCAATATTAAAAAGAGAAAATTTAATACAAAACATTTAATTTCTTTACATAAAAAATTTTTATTTGAGAAGGCTTTACCAAAGCTCTATTTTCATTCAGTAGTTTAAAAATATGACCCTCAAGCCTTCAAAAACCGTTTTTTATTGAAAAATATATTTCTAGCTGAACAAATATTTAATAAACTGTATAATTTATATTTTGAGCGCGCAAAAGTATGCTTCAAAAATTGTTTTCAATAGACTTGCTAATAAATGAAGAGCTCACAGGTTGCATTGGCTAAGTCAAATGTAAAAATGTTTATTTTTATTAAAAAAAACGAATCTTTCTTATTCTCTGAGCCTAAAGGTATGCTTTAAATTTACAGCTAGTCTAGTTTTAGATGTAAATGCATTTTTTTATCAACAGAATATTATGTGGTAGCAGTTAATACAAGATTTTGTATAAATTTGAAATAAATCGCCCAAAAGTATACTTCGGTTATCTAAAAAAAGATTTTTTCATGCAAAAATGTGCACGTATTCACATATTTATGCAGTTATATTTTAAAAATTATTTTCTGAAAGACATAATTACAATTTTTTTTCAACATAAACATTTTTGAAGTGCAAAATTGTCATATATTCTAATAAAGCTCCTAAATGTATGCTTTATTTTTTGTTTATCGCTTTTTCTATAATACATTTAACTATTTATTAGGCTTGACTTTTCTTTACAAAATTCCCGACTAGGCAAACTATATTCACAACGCGCCCCTAAGTATGCTTTAACAAAAATTCACTCAAATAAATTACGTTTTAGCAACACTGCTTACCTACCATCGCCTTGCTTACCATTCCAACTAAAAAGCTTAAACTATTTGCTGTATTAAAACTGCAAATGACTGGCACTTTTTCGAGATAGGACATCTCATAAAGCATAAAAAATGCTGCGCCCAACCCTGATAATATGCAAAACAACAATGCCAGCGCAAAAAAGCACCGGCGCACAAGAAAATCAAGTCACAAAAAGCAGCCAGCATAACTTCCTTCATCAGCACAAAATGACAATAAGTTATTTTGTGGTCGAAATATATTTCGAGTGGTTTAACAAATACATCATGAAGCGAACGAAAATATTTGCAGTAAACAAATTTTGCGGTGACATTCCACAGAAATTACTTCCTCAATGTATTTGGCAGGCAGGCAATCGAGGAAGAGTGTGCTCATTTCCAACTTTCCGTTCGTTGAGGGAGGTTATTGTGGCGCTTGAATACTTCGTTGGCATTTTTCGTTTGAGAAAAGTGGGTCCGTGGTCTGCACCCACCGTCTGAGTGCATTGACTGGCTCTCGACCGGCTGCCTATTTTTATATATTAAATTGTAAAATGGCAAGACTTTTCAGCTTGCGGTTTTCATTTGGAAAGTGAGTTGCCACATTTTCTCAACAATTGCAGCTAGTCAATGGAAAGCAGCAAATAAAAGAAATTTATAAAAAAAATGCTGGACTGCGTTGGCAATGTAGAAGCTTGTGTGTGAGAAATGTGGCATATAATGCTGCTGAAGAAATTTTGTACAAGCTAGAGTGGTGGGCTGTTGCCAACAGGCAATGAAGCATATAGAGTGGGTACGTGAAAACAATTTTTTTTGTAAAAAAGAAAAAACATAAAATTTTCTAAGATAATTATATTGGTTGCAGGAAGGTTCATAAGGAAAGAAAATATTTAGTATAAAAAGTAGAAAATTTTTAAAATTTTTGCAACAAAAAAAGACCTTTCTGAAAATGTTTTTTTTTTTAGTAAAACAGTTAAAATAGAGGTAGAGTTGGTCTAGAAAAATCATAATATTGTAAGGAAACGTATAAAATAAAAATGTATACATTTTTTTAAATAAATACTTAATTTTTTTAGCATCGTTCTTTTCTTTTTAGATGCTTTTTTCTTGTCAGTAATAACCACTAGTTTTATTTTTTGTTACTAAAAATTAACTATTTCCCCTTCGAAGTCCACCTTTTAAGAGAAATAATAAGTAAGCAGCCTGCAAAGCAACTGAGAGCATTGCTAATGTTACAACCATATAGTTTTGCTATAGAGCAATATCATATTATCATTACATACTTTCAGATATTCTTAATATTTATCACGCCGAAATGAGCTAGTTTTGTAAAAAACTTGATATATTTAAGCAAACTTAGCCAAAAATTTTAATATACGGACGTAAATTAAAACCTTTTGCATACCCACAGGCGTAATAACTGCCTATATGCCTTCAAAAAGTCACAAATTCTGCAAAACGTGCTTATTTATAGTTAAATAAATAATCTTAACATAGCTAAGCCACTTTCGAAGGTTAAACAACAAGTATTAAAATCATTTATATGTGATTTTAGCATACTTTTAAGGTTTTGTGAACCAAATATTCGCAAATGCGTACTTAATTACGTTTAAGTAAATAAATTCGGCATAGTTAAGTACACTCTAAAACTCTACCAATTTCAAGCATAATTAAATATTAATAATATCGTTGCCTACTTATAGGCGTTTCTAAAGTTTATTATGCATACATAAGTTAGTTATATGCATATTCAACATAAACTTTATGTATTTAAGTAAAATGAACCAAAATTTGTATATTAAAACGTTAATTTAATAGTTGTTGCCTGCAAACAGGCGTTATAATTGAATTAATAAGCCTGTAGTTTTCCAACTGAATTTTTTATGAATATTACTACTTAAGTAAGCAATTTCAGCCAAGTTAAATCATTCTCGAACGTTTGAACACTGTTATTTAAATCATTTGCATAAATCTAAAACATACTTTTAGGTTCAACAGTTCTCAAAATGCTATATTTATTTAAGTATAGCATTAGTATTTATTATTAAATTAAATAAAGCTGAATTAAGTCACTTTTGAACGTCAAAATAAAGTTCTTAACATATATATAAAGCATACTTTCAGGTTCAATAAGTCAACAGTTCTTAAAGAGCTACATATATTTACTTAAATATATTGCGCTTAATTAAAACAGGCTTAAGTTAAATTACTTTCGAACGCTTAAACACCGTCAATTACATACATCTGTAAATATTTAAAGCATACTTTTAGGTTTATTATGCCAACAAAATGCAAATACGCATTCATTTATGCTTACACAAGCAGTTCTCAGAAAAATTAGCTATTTAAGAATGCCTTACGTCGATTTATAAAATCTTCAAGCATTTTTAAAGCATACTTTCAGGAATTTTAATATTTTCGGGTACAGCAAGACCGACTTAAAGCACATTTGTCATCGAATTGCCAAGGCTGCTGCTTTATATCCGCATATTTGCGGGTTGGCAACTTACTTACGTAATTACAATTCATGCGGAAGTCTTTATATGTACACACACATACATACACTGAAAGCTTTTTGGGGTTTTCTTGTTCTTCTTTCTTGAATTGCGTATGGTGTTAATTATTTTTTGATGTTAAACATTTGCTCATTGCCGTTTCTTAAATGCGCACGCAGCAGCGAAGTGACAAGCTAATACAGTTACATAAACATAAATGTGTGTGTGTGTGTACGGTTATGTAGTGATGTCGCTCGTTGTGTTAAGATAACATTATTTACGCTTATATAAATAAAATATATGTATTTCTTACTCATATGTATTCATCATTACTGTAAATGTATTTGTGCGTAATTAGTGCGCCCGAAAGCAGGCAGCGTATATTATATAAGCATATCTTTGTCTACCGCTGGCCTACTTATTAACTCATTTTCACTATTAATGCTGTTAAATAAACATATATGCGTTAATATATGTCTACATACACACATATACACTCAATGAAATATGCGTTTGTGTGCGACTCACTCATTAATTCGCATTCATTCGTCAGTCAGTTGTCCGACGCATTAGTTGTGCGCCGCTGAGGGAATAATAAAACACATTTGCGCCTTCACCGCCCAACCCCCCACACTCGCACACATGCACAACCTGGTGTTGGTTATATGCATGTGTGTGCCACTGCGTATACGCAATTGCCGATCATTTAGTGCGTCCATCAAAATACACTCCACAATAATTAAAGCGACTTCAAGTATGAATGTGTTGGTAATTTCGCCGCCAAATTGTTGCTGTGGTTGTTGTTGGTTGGCAATGTGCGGCCATAAAGAGTTCCCATGAGGCAAGTAATGTGTGGCAAGAGTTGGGGTTGCGGTTTTGCGGATGAAGGGGGTGTACAGAAAGTCAAACAAAAGCGTTTTTCATATGTAGCATTTGTTTATGCGAAACGAAACTATTTAAATGTGTTTGGGAGCTAGCGTAATGTTTTGAAATACTTTAATATACATAAAGCGCCTGAAAGTATGTAAAATGTAAGTCGGAGAAGCTGTGTGAAATAATCTCAAAATAGCGTGCAAAGGATTTTAAACTCTCAATATTTGCAAAAATACCTGATGTATTAAAACAAATATCATGACTTTATTTTGCGCCTAAAAGTATGTATTTGTGTGGTGTTGAAACCTTAAACCCTGAAGTAATTTGTAAATTTGTAAATTTTTATTTTAAAATTTTGTATCTAACACATATTTGCTTTTTTGCACAAAAATTTCATGCATAAAAAAATGTTAGCACCCGCAAGTATGCTACAGATTGTCATTAAATGCAAACTATATATTTTTTTAATAAAATATATCATATTATGATTGACAATCACAATTAAGATACTTTAGTAAAGCAATTTCAAATTCTGAGCAATAATGCGCCTAAAATTATACGTTGTAAATATGCAAATTGTCATTATAAATATGCAATATAGATTTTTTTAAAACAAAAAACGTAATTTTATGAACAGTGACAGTTAAAATCTTTTAGTAAAGCAATTTCAATTTCTGAGCAATAACGCGCCTAAAACTATACATTATAAATATGCACAATAATTTTTTTAAATATACATGTATATGATAGATTTTAAGAATGACGCTCATATATAAAACACTTTAGCAAAGCAATTCGAGATGTTGAACAGTCAGATGCCTAAAAGTATGCTTCAGATAATTTAAACCTCGTTGCCCAGTGGTGCATATATTTAATATTGGAGATTAGTATTAATATTTTTCTATACTAAAATAAATTTAGTTCTGTATTTAAGGTAGTTAAGCTTTTTTATATAAATAATACATATGCGATCCTAAAAGTATGCAGAGTTTTTTAGGCTGTGCTAGTTTTAATTCATTACTGTATTTGTATTCCTGAATAGGAGTCCAAGAAACAGTATTTCAATTGATTTCAAGGAATTTCTATGGAAATTAAACATTTGGACTCCTGAAAGTATGTAGAGATTTTTTGAGCTGTACCAAATTTAAATTAATTTCTGTAAAATATTTTCATGCATCTAAAAAACAATATTTGTTTCATTTAACTATTTATATTAAGAAAAAAACTAAGAAAAATGTCGCCTAAAGGTATGCAAAAATATAAAAAAAAACTGACAAAAGGCTTGAATTTCTATATTTTACGTTAACCACAACAACTCTTCTTCGAAAGATTTTCTGCCTCATAAAGCAATTCGCTTTTTAAAGTGCTTGGTAAGCTAAAAAAAGTCATGTATGCATACTTCACCTAACCTAAAAGTCGGTTAATGCACTTCAACTCCGCCAATACACAACCAGAGATACTAACTTCCTGCACAGTACTTCAAAAGCTTTAACTCTTTAGTTGAAAAAACTTTCGAAGGCGAAATGTAGCGCATTGAAGTTAACATAAAGTGCAACGCCTACATGTAGGCAATGATAAAGCACAGCAGCCGGCAGCTACTATTATCACGAATGACATATGTAGGTGAAATATGGCAATTTTTATGCAAGCCTATATATTTACAGCATCCGTGTTGCAAGGCTGCGGTTGTGTGTGCTTTAATGTTTTACAGATTTTGCATGCATAGGAAAAATGTGTGCTTCAACGCCCATTTTATTCGAGCAGTCCCTCTGCATGCCACCTCTTCACATTGCCTACACCGATTTCTCATTGCCTTCATTTCACTTCATTCGATCGCTTACGCGTATCCTTCCGTGTAACTGTCACTCGCAGGATGCCCGTGCGCTGCAAACTGATACTATTGAAGCATACATCTAGGCAAATATATGTGTGTAAGTCAAACAGAGTACATTGCAACAAAGCCATGCAAATACTAACACACTTCCCATAGATGCGCTTTGTTTACACCCGCCACACCATCCTCACCTTATTGCTCATCTCAATATAATGCATTGCCTACATCGAGGCGCAATGACTTGTACGCCATTCATTGTGTCTATTTAAATAGAACAAGTCATGATAAACACGAAGCAAATATTCTACATACAATGTAACTACTTATGTATATATGCCCGTTAAGCGTACGGCGTGTTGAAAATATGAATACGCCGGCAACTGTTGCATATGCATGGGCGTTGAGTGTTGGTATATAGTGTGAATGTTTGCGAAAGCGACTGCATTTATTTGCATATGTATTTATGCGGGTGGAAAATTGAAATTTCGTCGTAATAGTGATGTGGAAAAATATACGGGTACATGAAATGGGTACCCAGTAATCGGTTTTATAAAAATTTAATACAGTTTTCATAATTTTATACGCTTTTTTATTAGCCATTTTCAAAATACGATTTGTGCTTAAAAACTAATATTAAGTAACCGAATGTGGTAATATATCAATTTTTACCGAATGGTGCCTATTTTATTTAAAAAATTAATTTTTATTAGTTGTTAAATTAATACGCACTAAAAACACAAGTAAAAATTTAAAATTTCTTCGAGATAGTGATGTGGATAACTATATGGTTACATGAAATGTGTACCTGATAATCGGTTCCATAGAAACAAGGCGCATTATTTATAAAATTTTATGCTTCAAAATAACTTTTTCATTTTCAAATACGAATAATATTTCGAAACGAATACCAAATAACCGTAACCGGTAATATATAAACGATTACCAAATTGTTGTTATTATTTCATTTGAAACATGAATATTTATTCAATAATAAAGTCAAAACCAGTTTTTTTTTTTTTTAATTTAAACCAGATAAAAAGTATTCACATAGCAAAGTAACCGATTTTTAGGTTATTATTTTTATATCCACAATTTCAGAAATTAGTCTTGTAGAAGTAATATCAAAACAACCTTAAATGGTTACCCGGTAACCGGTTTCATATTTTGAATAAAAAAACCGATTTCTTTATATTTGAATAATATAAATTCTAAAAATTGTTTTCTTTTAATCTTCAATATATATAATATTATATATAATCTTCAACTATTCGTTACTTTTGACACTAACGATTTAACCGCAGCAAATCATGTCGAACCGTAACAGTTTGCCAATCGGCTTTTATGCAAGCATAAGAAATAACAGAAAAATATAAAAATAAATCAAAAATTAAAAAGAAAGCCAACAAAAATGTCCTTAAATAATAAATTCGCTTTTCAGCAGCGGAAATGCATAAGCGGAAACGCGAAAAATGCGTGATAAAATTGCTCTGCGAACGGAACGACGCATTCTAAAAATTTACTTCCAGAAAAAAATTATTAAATTTTGAAATTTTTTTTCCAAAAAAAAATTTATAATTATTTTCATTAAAAATTTATAATTGAAAAATTTTCAAAAACTTTTTTCCAAATAAAACATGTTACTTTTTCCAAAATAAATTATTTTCATTGAAATTTTAAAAATAAAAAAATTTTCAAAAAATCCTCACTCTTACCTCGATTGTGGTAGCTTTTAAAAATGTATCACTATATAGCAGCCGCGCCCAAAAGTATGCAACGCATCATAGATTTATTACCACACTATATTTTTCAATATAATTTTTATTTTCATTCGCTTGCGCTGGCATACAGACTGGTTATGGAAATGAATTTATTAACAGCCTATAAGTATGCAAACTGAGAGTGGAATTCGTTAACAGCTTAAAAGTATGCAAACTGTAAGTGGGTTTTTTCATAACAGTCAGCCAGCGCGCCAAAGTTTTATGGAATTTTTGAGTAGCAACAAACAATTAAATTTGAATGTAAATAGCGCATTTGTTTGCAATTGGAAAGTTTCTATTAACATAGTTCAATCTAAAAGTATGCAATGAATTCGGAGTACGAAGTATCATTAAAGTAGTTGTAGAGTTTTAGGCGCAGAATGTGAATTAAAAGAGGTATTGGAGGTTTCATGGTATATTTTAAAGATTAATGAGTATCATTTAACTCTGAATTTCATAAGCCGAAAATATGGAAGATTTGATAGGTGTTCGTACGTCACTACAGCACTCCATTTACAACCCTGATGCTTCCAAAAGACTGCAGACCATCAGTCTTAACCCTCACCTCATCTGAAATAGAACCAGTTTAGACCCATCCTTTTAGAATGACAAGTTTTAACTGTATCTAAAAACCTAATTCAGAACTCCTCTCACGATCTACAGAGCGCGTTTGAACTCCACTGCGATCACTACTTTTACTACACTTTCTCTCTAAAAAACAACCTGCTAGTCGCCAATCTAACCCATTACCTGAATCGCCATACTATCAAACCCATAAAGCAATTAGACCCAGAAATCCAAGATGATAAACTGAACCTGTAGAAGAACCAAAGACCTATTTAAAAACTGCTCACCCTGGCTTTGGACCCACGACAAACGCGTGTTAATCACACGTTCAATTCACTTAAGAGCAAGTGTTTGGAAAACAGTTCATAAATTTAAGTCATATACGCTTTTTTCGTTCATTGTCAACGTATTTGAAATTCTCCACTGATTTATAAATTAATTGATATACAAAATCTAGGAATAAACACTCAATTTCACCAGAGTGGGCTTAGATTTAACTGCCTGCCTTCTTTTTTGTAAATTCTGCATATTTTCATTCGCTTAAACAGATACCATCTATATTTCTCAACATGTTTAAAAAATTCTCCATTTACTTTATAGGAGTTCCTGAAGAAAGCCGAGAGTTTTTTCTTGACAATGTAGGTCTTCTACATGAAGATAAGTTTTTCTACATGAAAATATGTGACACAAGGGTCACATGCCCATATATATTCCCTTTAGCTGAAAAAACAATTATTATCTTTAGCCGAATAGGTTAGGAAAGTAAAAGCTTTGAAATATCCAGCATGACGTTCCAGCTTTGGTATACATCAGAAAATATTCTTGTGATGAAATTTGCACTGAGTACTATGAGGTTTGAAGGCCCTTTAGCTGCGGGAAGAAAGAGTTTTAATACGTCTAGCAAAGAGCTCCAATTTTGGAAAACTATATCAGAAGACATTTTTAAAATAAGAAGTACGGTGATTACAAAAAAGGATTTCAAGCTCTGAGGGCATAAAAAAATTTCCAAAAAGCCGAAGTAACCATTCATCATCCTCACGAAAGTAATCACAATGATAAATATGCCAGCCAAGTGCATAAATTTCGCCAATTATTACAGCAAATAATACAACACATAAAAAATCTGAAATCTCCTTAAAATGCCCGCATCAATAACTGTACAACTTAACCGCAAAACACGCCAATATTTCATGCTCACGTTGCAAGCAATTTGTGTGGCAATAAATAGTGATGTTACAACCACAACAGCAAAAACAATGCAAACACAATAATAATAAAAGTGAAAATTCATACGAGAAAGCAACAACAACCACAAGCGCATGCATTACAGCAACACTGTAAGCGCTGGCAAACTAAAGCTGTTTTGGGCAACAATCTTGCGCTTGCAAAAATGCAGTAAAACGTCAAACGTCATGTGAAGAGGACAATTGGCAAGATGCCCAGCTAACTAATAACAAATCCGTAGTGTTGGAAAGCAGGTGAAAATGAAGAGGGGGAGAAGGAAAATAAAGGTGAGTAAGGGCAAAGAGAGGAAAAGAGGTAAATATGGTACTGTAAAGGCGGGATTTGAGGGGAGAAAGTACTTGCCAGGGAAGGTGTGATATAAAAAAAATAGAGAGCAATGATAAATAAATAATAATAAAGCTAAAATAAAAATTTGGGGCTAGAAAATGAAACCAGCTAGCGAAGCCAAGAAAATTAAAAACATTCGCGCATGTAGTTGACCTTCACTTGACTTATTATCTTTTTTTAATCAAAATATATTGCACACAAATATTTTTTGTTCACCAAATATTTGCCAAAAAAAATATATGCACTTGCCAACAATATTACAAAAACAAAATAAATTTCATAAAAAAACGGCAACAACTGAAATATGCACTCAGCCACTTTCTCGTTGCAGCATTTTAGGCGAACTGACCGCTGAAAACTAAAATTGTTGCAAAAAACACACCAACAGTTAACTGCATAACGGTATTTCGCAACAAAATTATGGCCAAACATATTGCAACATTCTTGTAAGGTAATAAAATACAAGTTTAGTACCGTTAAAGAAAAAATTGCGCATAAAATGCCGCACAAATGCCACAGCGGAAGAATTCGTAAGAGGCACAGGGTAGCCAAGTTCGTACGAAAGCCGAAGCAAATCGCAAACTGACAATAAAATTTTAACGGCAATAAAAATTTGGCAACACATGCTTAAATGCTGGAAAATTGGAAACTAGAAGCGTTTAGTTTGTCATAGTGGGGGTAACGGGATAGTGGATTTGATGGTAACACCAAATCAGCAACTATTCTTGCCAAATCAAAATTTGCTTTTGATGAGCTGGTGCTGAATTTCAGCTTTATAGATTTAGCCACTTTTAAAACTAACCACTACAGTAAAATACCGTTAGATGAGAACCAGGAGTGGCTTCGAACCAATTTTTCATATTTTAGACTCAATATCGGTTATGTTAAGTAGTAAGTTTAATCGTCGCGCGAAAGGTAGCGATCGATCTAACTTAGACAGCTGTGAACGTTGCTCCTTTGTGATATCCAAAAACTCCTAAAAACTAGATCGCCAAGTCCTCAACGACCGAGGAAACCTTTAAGTTTATCACAAATTTATAAGGACGGTAAATATAAATCTCAGCCACTTCGCTAGGTTCGCTGGATTCGCTGAAGGAGTGTCTACATATAGTATAATTCCATGACCGCCTGGTAACAGCCGGTCCACAGAAAAGAAACTAACATGATCTTTCCAGCTCGCCTTCCTATTTTTCTGTTGAAAAAAGCGTTCGAAAAAACAATTAGCCAAACTGCATATGAAGCTATTGGACAGAGACTGTACTCTACAAATGCGACGAGATTGAGTTTGCTAAGAGCAAAACCTGGAGGACTTGTTACGGTTCACTCTGTACTCGAAGGTTATCGCATCCCCACAAATTGAGTTTGTTGACCCTCTCATGCCGAGCTCACGGGAGGTCCAAAGTTGCGACGCTAGAGCGTAAAAGAACATCCGCTACCAATCAGATGAAGTTGGATCCATAGCAACCTCATCAGCATTGCAGTTTTCGCAGACTCCGCTGAGACTGGAAAGAAGACTTGATGCTTTTGAATGAGATCATGCACTACTTGAATAGCTTTAAGCGCACAGTCAGCGAGTTCAAAGCCAGAATATCCGTTCCTCTCTCGGAGTGAATGTACACCTCACTGAGGGAAGCTGCACTTCGAAGCAGTAACTCTAATGTGATCTTAATGACAGTCACATACACTTGAAAGACACCACAATGGTTCGGAAATAGGCGGTGTTTCCCTGCGCGTTCATAAAAAAAGAGGAGCCGACTTAGATGAAAAAGTGAGGCCGGCTTGAGAACAGAACTCCACTCGATGCTAAGTGTGAATGTTTGACTTCAAAATAATAGTTATCCAGAAAAAAATAATTGATCGATGTCTGTCTTGATTATAAGATCTATAAAAAACCATAAGCTCAAACTCGGCTAATCTCAAATGAAATTAAGGACTACAAATGATTAATATAATCGCTTCAGTGTCATGGTGATACCAATAGACTGGAATCTACCGTCTTTACAACAACTTTATATGTCTTCAAGTGCTCGAGAGAGAGCTCCCAACGGCTTTGTTTGTTTAGTTATCTGTCCACATTTCCTAGACAATGCATTTTCTTTGAAAAGTTTATTGTTTTGGGTACTTTGCTTCGGATGGAGATCGTAAGTATAAACTGAAAGTTCCTAATTTAGAAAATTGGATACCAGAAGTTATGTTTGGATAGCTTCTTTAAAGGAAATATGAAATGTAGAGGCCAACAATTTAGCTTCACTGACTCTCTTATATCATTTCTCTTATATCACAATGGGCTGGGATTTTCCTCATATCCTATACCATTTCCATTCCAAAACGACTTAGTCTTGTCTCGCTGAGGCCTGAGATGTTCTATGAGATCACAGTATCTCTTTAAGAATACAAAACTTATCTCATTACAAGCCACGAGTTGTGGAAAGCGCTTTTTTCTAATCACTCACTTTCAGTAACTTCCCAAATCACTTATGACCACACACATTACGCAAAAAGCATGTCCCAAAACTCAAATCCAACCGAGCTAACCACACTTTACTCGCTCATTAACATTCATTAAGCATGACGAGTGGATGGCTTAATTGATTATTTCATTCTTCAAATATTTGGCGAGGCATGTTTGGTAATGAAATTTACTTATTAAAAAAGGCTTAACTATGCCTGAGCAATTGAAAAATGCGTAAACTCCGTGACGCAAAAAAAGTATTGAACACAATTGGGGTTGCGCTTGCTGCGCTCACTGATGCGCTGACAGTTTTATTGGGGTTAAATTATTTGGCGATGAATTAATATGCGCAAAACGTACGAATTTTTGACACTAAGTGCGTAAAAATGTGGGAGGACTAAAGGGTTCTTGCGGATGTGGTGAGGTGAGATGCAGTCACACGACTTGTTGTGGCTAAAATTATGCTGGGAGAAATGCAATTAAAAAGTTGTTGATTTGAAAAAAAGAAAATAAGGTGGAGCAAGAGTTCGAAGCAGTGTGGAATTCCAATCGATCCAAGAACAAAATTAGAGCACAGTCAGTGTCACAGCCAGTGTCACAGAAGACCACTCCAAAATCTTCGGAGCACATAAAAAAGGCTTTGATTAGATCGAGGATCTTTCGGAACCAATATGCATCAAGCAACACTATCCGCAAAGTTCGCGTAGAGCTTCGACAACTCAGCTTATTGTTTCTGTTCCATATTGCAAGTTTTAGTTGGAGCTCTAGTCTCCGATTTTTAGTAAAACAGATTTTTTACTGGACCCAGGAACCTAAAAAACCTTTCTGGGTATGTTTTGTAGACAATTTTGCTGAAAAGAAAAGCAAAAGCTTGAAATTTTCCTCGACCACTTCCGGATCGAGTCAGGTAGCCTTAAGCTTCAGCAAATCAAAAAATTTGGGTTTTTTGCAAAATACCATTTTTTTAGTCGGCGACAAATAAGTTTTTATAGAACCAACCAAAGAACTTGGAAATCTGAATACTATATGATAGAAACTATCAAGGAGTCATCAACGAACAACCGGACTCTTCAGTGATGGACTTTCGGAATCCACTATAACCTTTCAAGGACCCATACATCGGGGTCCTTTATATCGAAGTGGCTATCTTGACTAAGCTTTAAAAAAAAAAAATCGGAAATACAAGAGAGAGATATGAAGTAATCAACATTAAGACTTTAGGCTGTCCGAAAAGCGTTCACAAACAATGTATTCATTATACTTAATTAGCCTCAGGAAACCGTAAAAGGTCCGAGTTTATAAGCGGTCACGAGCTGCTAACTCGTCAGGACGCCCAAAATTACACGGCATTGTTTTCTCTAGTCTTCTGAACTGGAAGCTTTAACAACATAGCACACACCGATTTTAAGAACTTAAAAAAAAAAGTTATGAATCGCCAGCCTTTGAAGACAGCGGCTCCACCGCTTTCAAACTTTAATTTTTTTCGGACGTCCTGAAGTGAGCTAGCTAATGTGCTTTGAGAGGCATATACAAGATTTCGCGAGTGTGTAGGCGATGCTGAATGTGCGTATGCGCTTATGACGAGGATTAAAGCATCCTTGGCAGCTGACACATGAACCAACCAGCACACAAACACATACATATATACATGCACAACATACGTGCATGCCAAATTAATGACCAAAATAATAAATGAAGCAACGCCTATGAGTGGCACAGTATAAAAAACAAGCACTCACTCACAGTCAGGCACACAAATATTCGGCAAGTGAGGCAAGCCAAACTAAGAATGCCAAAATTCAACCACAGCAAACTGTATTCCAAACTCTCAAAACATTCTTTTTCATTTCGCTCTATTAATTTCAACGGCTGAGTGTCGCCACTGGGATAATCTTTCGTGCCACACACACACTTTTTTGTTCTTAATTTCTCAATGTCCTGTCGCCTGTGAGCCTTGCCACGGCTCATATACACATTTGAATTATTCCCCAAAGCGCATTTAATTTTCATTCTACGTGACAGCATACAAGCTGCCTTCATCCGAGACATGTTAAGCCGAAAAATGTGTCTAGTCTACTTTTAGGCGCATAATTTACAATATTCAAATGAGCGAGATTTGAAAATAGAGGATAAGAATTTCGAACTCACCTTTTCACGTAGCATATCACGTATGCGGCCAGCTTGATTTTTGGAGCGATGCAGTTCGAGTTGAAGTTCCAGACAGCGTTCTTGCCAGTTAATCTGAAAAGCGAGAATAGAAGAATTAAAGAACACATGAAATACACTAAAAACAGCTTTAAAAATCACATGAAGGAGAAATCATAAATTTAATTTAGAGTCAGGCCCAATATAGTCAAGCTTCGAAATGTAAGTATTACCTCCACAAAGTCATTACATAAGGTTGAGGCTATAGAAATCTTCAGAAAAGAATTCTGCAAAGACTATCCGACTTTTAAGCACTTAGATCTCTGGGATTTCAGCAAGAACCATTCAAAACTTCCACAATTTTTCATCTACATATAAGGACGCACAAAAACTTCAGTCTACAGAAAAAAGATTAGTAACGAAAGACTTTCCGCTTCGTGAACTGCACAGTCACACAAACAAATGTTGAAAAAACTTGTACCATTGCACCTGAGAACATTCTCAGACTAGACTGTCTTGGAAGCAGTCATTACTAAGTCGATTTCTTTAAATGGAGACCGGGTTAATGGCTTTCCTTGTCGCCGCTGGAGCTTCTCAGACCAAAAAATAAAAATATATAAAAACAAGATCTTTTGGCTGAGCGCTAGATCTCCAGAGCTTATCAGTACCAAATATAGAAAAGGAAAAGGAATGGCGTTACAGCCAAGGACAGTCTTACGTCGAGTACTTCAAGCTTTTGAAAACCCGCTATATCCCTAATCTTCACAAAATATTCGAACCCATTCACCTGAACAACAATGATCAGTCCTTCCAAGGGCGTCTTACAGTATATCTCTTTTTGTGGAGTTCGGCAGTTTCATTGTCAAACAAAGAACACTCTTAAATACAGGACGGAAAAATATGAAGACTTTCGCTAGTTAAAGGTAGACAGATACCAGAAGTAGGTGATAAAGTCGTGGTAAAAAAAAAACTAGGAATATCTCTAGTCTATAAATTGCATTTCCTGGCAGACCGGAAGAAAATGTTGAGACCGTTCCAGCTGTTGAGATCAGGGAAGAAAGCAAGGTTTTCCTAATCCTTATTATATAGTTGTCTATAATCTAAAGATGAGTATTCAGACAGTAAGGGGGATGCTGATGAAGTCAGGGATGAAAAAAATCTTAATCCAGCCTTTATTCTGCAGACGTCTATAGTCTAAAGATGCGTCTCCATTCAAAAAGGGGGAATCTCATAAAGCCAAAGATTGAAAGAGGTAAGGTTTGCTTAGTCCTTATTACATAGCTGACTTTCAAAGCAATATTAGGGAAGGTGATGGAGTCAACAACCCTAAAGTGTAACTTTTCATCCATCGAAAATTTGTTTATTTACAAATCTCGTACGTCTACTTGGCTAAACTATACCAGGCAGTGAAAATATAATTATTCCTTAGGTTGAAAACTTACCTCCGGCACTGGTTGCGCGTAGTTGTTCACCTGATGCACGTCCAAATGCTCGGTGATCGTAGAGAAATGCGGCCAAGGCGCATCGGTATCTAATGCGGCTAAGCCCGGATTAATTGCCGCACCGGCAGCTGGCTGCGTCGTGCCCGAGTCTGACTTTTCAGATGCATCGCTACCGGTGGCTGACACGGGCTTCTTAGCCATAGCACCACTACCGCCACCACCAGCACTTTGCAGCGACGCCGCGCTTGGCTTTGCCGGTATAGGCGGTGGACGCTGCACACGACGCGGCATCAAACGCGGACTATTTGGAGTCGATTGCGAGACGGCATTGCCACTCGCGCCTGATGTGGCTGCCGAGATGCGAATTGCGGCAATATTTTCACAGTGCGGACGCGTTAAGGGCATGTTACCGCTAAAGGATGTGGCGCGTTTCGTGAGCAAAGGCGATGAGTTCAACGACTGTGAGGCATACATGGGAGGCAATGACATTTGCTGTTGCTGCGCGCCGCAGTACAACTGCTGCTGTTGTGCGTTTTGTTGCTGCGCATAGCAGTGCGCCGATTGCATGTGATGCAAGTGATGGTGATGGTGTGCTTGCGTCGCCGCCGCCGCCGGAAAGGTGTGCATATACGCGTTGCCATCCTGCGCGCGCATATAATACGCATGCGCATGGTTGCTGAAGTGCTGATGGTGAAAGGCAAACGGCTGTTGGCCAGCGCTGGCAGTGGATGGCGTGGCGCGGCCAGAATTCGCTGGCGAAGGCGATGATGAAGAGGCAGAGCGGCGGCGCGCTTGTAGCACTTGTTGTTGTTGTAGATTGGTGAGCGAATCGAAGATTTGCGATAAGCGCCCCGAAGGCACTTCGTCAGACATTTGTGGGCGCGTCGCTGGTAATCAAAACAGAGTGCGTCTTTAGAGTATTTGACGGGTAGGCGCTTGGTTAAATGTGTTGCGCGCGTAAGAAAAGCATAGCGTAACTGTAAAGAGAGAGAGAGAGAAAAAGAAAGTTGTATAAAAATGTGATTAAAACATGCTAAAAATAAAATCAATAATAATACACATACTATTTTTCTTAAATAAAAAAAATGTAATTTAGAGTTGCCACACTTTTGAAAGTTTTTTACATATTTTTGTATAAAAAATGGTGACAAATAAGTTAAATATAATCATTTTAAAAAAACATTTTTACATAAAAATAATTAAATAAGGTTGCCACCTTTTTAAAAAATTTATTAAAGTTTTCGTAGATTTTAAGTAATTCAAATAAGGAAGTCAAGTAAAATTTTCTAAAAAAATTATTTTGAAATTTGAATTATTTTTATAGGGTTGCCAACCTTCGGCAAAAGTAAATAATTAATAATTTAGCTCATAAAAGCCGCATTACTACTATCAAAGTGTATTAAAAAATAAATTGCATTCGTGAAGTGCTCACTGACGTTTCTGTTGCATAAGACGTTGCATAGGGTTACCTCCTTTTTAGAAAAATTCAAAAACCGTAAACAGATTTCAAGATTAATACAAAAAACCGTTATTTTATAACATACGGTTTCCCAAATTACAAAAATTATTCTAAAAAATTTAGGACAGAGTTGCCATTAATCAAAAATTTAAAAAATTGAGAACTAACAAAGGAATTTATTTTATGAAAGACGTTTTCCCATTTACAGAGAGTATTCTGAAATTTTTAGAGGAGAGTTGCCTACCCAAATTTTTTCAGAATTAATACAAAAACTTTGTTTTATGAAAGACATTTTATCAAATTACAAAAAGTATTCCTAAAATTATAGGATAGAGTTGCCATCATTCAAAAAAAACTATCAAAAACTATCAAAAACTAAGAATTTACAAAAAAAAATATTTAATGAAAGACAATTTCCTAATTTACAAAAGGTATTCTGAAAATGTTAGGGTAGAGTTGCCAACACTAAAAAATATAAAAACGACAAAATTCGTCAGGATTAATAAAAATTTTGTTTTATATTAGACGCTTTCTCGAACTACAAAAAGTATTCTAAAAATTTTGGTTAGAGTTGCCACCACCGAAAAATGCAAAAACCATAAAAAAACTTCAGAATTAATAAAACTTTATTTTATGAAAAACCTTGGCTCACAATTAATTATAATATCGACAATACCGAAATATGTCGGGATCCGGAATTTTTAATTTTTCGGGATACCCAAGGGAAAAGATCTATATAATTTTTGTTTTTTAGTTTGAGATTTTACATTCCCACTTTCTGTATAACGTACGTCGCCATGAAACTTTTAATGTATCTTATTGACAATCGCCAATAATTTCCTGTACACGTTGCATGCCACATTAACGGAAATTTCAAAAAACACTGACAGCTATTGAAATACGGGACAATCGCATATGTAAAATGGGAAGACACCCTTTTCATAATCAATACGATTGTCAGGCCTGTTAACGCTGTATTCAGCTTGTCATTGAGGTAGGCAACGGAAATTACATAAAATGCGTCATCAATGTGTCCACGAATGTAAGAACATGAAAAAAATAGTGCGCAATGCAAATAAAGTGCAATTCTATTTATAGGCGCAAATTCGCAATGAGTCAAGGAGTGGCTTGCTTCTGCAATGCAAATCTTTCGGAGGGCATGGAAGAACAGTGGTGTACTTTTGTGCGATTACAATGCTCATTTTGCATGCAACACATATGACTTCCTTCTGCGCAGACGCGAGCGACGCTGTTTCAGAGAACGGAAGACATACGTACGCGTCAAGAATTCTAAATATGCGGTTCGTGGGATCTTAAATTGTAAGTATATTCGTAAAGTTGCTATAATGATCACATATAAAGAAGATTTCAAAATACCCTAAAAATTCGGTTTTACTTTAATACAAGAGTTCCAAAAGCACTCTGATTTGAGAAGGTTGAAGATTACGAAAAAATAAACGTTTGAAGATCCGCTGATGCTATTGATAGCCTGTTCGACTTTATACAAGCTCCAAAAGATTCACAAAATATGAAAAGCCCAAAGGATTTCAAGTCTCAAGAGCTTTAAAAAGTTTCGAAGTTCCTTAGCAAAAATCTACGAATCTGTAGTATGTATGTGTGGTTTTTGAACTTTACAAAGCTTTCAGAGACCACCCTGCATCTATAAATGGTTTTTATGAGCTTCACAGAACTTTCAGGAGCTTTTGTGGTTTTCAGACACTAAATGATCTACGAAACTTGTATTTATGGCTGGTATTTAAAAGCTTTACAGAGCTTTCAGCAACCAACCTTCATATGTGCGTGGTTTTTATAAGCTTCACAAAGTTTTTAGAAACTTTTGAGGTACTCAAATAGTAACGATCTACGAAACTCCTAACAAAGTTTGCCTTGCAATATTTATATAGAGCTTTCATAAGCTTTCGAAATATTAGTCAACCCATTTTACTTTAAAAGAGATGCAAACCCACGCGAAGGAACTAAAGTAGTAGAATTGAATAGAACAGAGCCAACTTGGAAATCACAAAGTCTCCTTTCAGACTCTACATTCCATAGAGAACATCCTTCGAAATTTTCACCATCAGCGGTTGGTTTGAACGAACAGATTTAAAAACTAAAGAAAATAAACACAGATCGTATCCTATTTCTGTCTAAAACATACCAGGTCAGATGTAAAAAAAAATAAAAGAACTACATACTTTTTCGTGTTTATGGTTTGTATTAAGAGCCTTAGACTAAGAGCCTGAGACTATTAAATATTAATATATTGTCCTTCAAAACAGTTAGGGAGTGGATCGAATTAGTTAGCCAAGGCAGTAGTACCTATGTACATCTGTCGTCAACTTTTGTCTCTCTCATACACTCTCTTTCTCTCTCTCGATTATTTTGTAGTCCGCTGGTTTTCTCACTCACAGAGTCATAAACGAAACAGTATTGCCATTTTCCACTATTCTGTTTATAATTTACCGTTAGCTTTATATTAATTTTCGACAATTTCTGCTGCTGTTGCATAAAGTCACAGCATTAATTTGCCTCTCCGTGATTTTGTAGTCAAACTTTGGCTATTATATGAGCAGATATTCAGCCTGGTAAGAAGAAGATTCAGCGTGGAATAATTTCAGGAGCATATACGCACACAAATAGAGGAAGCTTTTATTAAATATTTCTGAGCCAGTCAAAGGCATTCCATTTAAGACTTTATTAGGTGATGCAAAGCCAAAGGTGAAACTGTGACTGAAACAGGTGCACGATATGCAAGAGAACTATAACTATAAAAACGAATTGTGAATAGTGGCTTATACACACATACATACATATGTGTAGGTTCGTATATGTATACATTTGTTGGCATATTTTGAAAAATATTAAAATTCGTGCGGAAACTTTTCCACCAAACAAACCTTGAACTAGAAAGAAGAGCTCTGAGGCCCAAAGGCTCCCATAGCGGAAATGTTGCGTAGAACATGTAACCAGAAATTTCAAACTTCTTATTTAAGTTATTTTGAAATGAAATATTCTTTAACTAATATTGCGAAAGTTAAACGTAATATATCCAATCCCGAAAAATCCCGAAATTTTCACCAAAGTGATTTTTTCACATACAATTTTTCATCTAATAAAAAAAATATAACACCAACCAATCCCGAAACGATTAAATTTTTAATTTATTATAATTTATTTTGTAGAGACAATCCCAAAAAATTCCGAAAATTTTAGTCAGCTAAAATGGTTTTTCATTCAATCATTTTTTTTATTTAAGAAATAATAACGCCAACCAATTCCGAAATTTTCGGTATCCCGAAACGATAAAATTCTTACTTTAATATATTTCGTAATGAAATAACCTCAACTAAACTCATGTCATTTCAGAATTTCTATCGAATTTACTATAAAATTAAATAATTTTAACTAAATTCTTTTAATTTCCGTTACATAAAGCCAATCCCGAAAAGTCCCGAAAATTTTAGGCAGCCCAAATGGTTTTTCATGCATTCATTTAGTTAAAAAATGACAACGCCAACCAGTCCCGAAAATATTCGGGATCCCGAAAATTACCAATTCTTTTTTCATGTACTCTGAAATGTAAAAACTACAACTAAACTCTTTTAATCCCCAAAAAATCTGTTTTTTTTTTATATTCAGTCAACCAGTATCGAAAATATGCTGGATCCCGAAACGCTAAGATCTTACTTTAACCTTCAACCAAACTCACGAAAATTCAAAATTCTTATTTCATGTATTCTGAAATGAAATATTCATCATTCCATAACATTAACCCAATCCCGAAAAATCCCGAAAATTTTAGTCAGCAAAATTGTTTTTATTTATTTCTAGCTAGTTAAAATCCAGTTCCGAAAATTTTCGGTATCCCGAAACTTAAAAAAGAATTTCAGAATTTATTATAACCATTTATAAATTCTTTCGTGATCTCCGTTTGGATTTAAATTTTTAATCCCGAATAAAAAGCATTCTTGTTTACTCCTCATGCATGTACTTGTTGCTTTGCGGTAGCACAGCATTTTGCTACTTCATATTTGCCTGCTAGCACTGGCTTTCTATATCATACACTTCTTTGAGCAAGTTTCAGCTACTTTTTATGCTGCTGCTTCTTCTTCTGCATGCACCCACATGCGTTTGAAAAATATGCGCGCTCATGTGTCGCGCATTTTAATTTAAGCTGCAGCAGCCACTGCACGCTGCGCAGCACTGCAGGTGGACGCCACTACTCCCGCACAAGTGTGGCAAGCGCAGCAAATAGTCAATACCAATAAACACACCAACATTAATAATATTCGAAAATTATTTAAACAAAGCGAGTCGTGGCGCGCGTTTTAATGGTCCGCCGAGTGTGTTACATAGTGTTTTATGTCACATAACTACGGTTAAATATGACATATGTGTTTGTGTTTGTGTGCAAATTTAAATGTAAATGCATGTAAGCGTGTATGCATGCCACAAAGTGCGTGCCACATTACTATTTTATTAATATGTTGCATTGCTGCTTGCATGTAAATATCCGCCTGCATGAGCGAGTGTGTGTGTGTGTGCTTGTGACTTACGTGACAGCGCCGCGCGCTATGGCATTTATATGCTCTTTGCCTTTGCATACGAAATGGCAAGCAACGCGTCTTTCCAAGCACCCCCCTCTCTCTCCTTCCGAACTCTTTGTGACAAGCAACCCAAGAGTGCGAAACTAAAAATGGCAACGCGAAGAAAATCGCGTATTGAAGTAAGTTTAAATTGATTTAACCTCGCGCTATTTACAAATATACATGCATACATATGTACATATATACCGAAATGTTATGCAAATGAATGCAGCGAGAAAGTGTCGGGTAATACCAAATTAAAGCTTAAAAGTGGCACTAAAGTCACGTTAGGTATGAAACTATAAGGACACAAGTATTGTATGCTCGATACTAAGAGCTTTAAAGAGCTTTGGCATTTTCTAAGTTTTACTAGACTTTTTGGAGCTGCTAGAGGCTCTTAAGCAGTAAAATATCTATGAAGCCTGTATCTACGATGGTTTTAATGAGCATAACAGAGCTTTCGGGAAGCAAGCTGTATCGGAGATTTTTATGAGCTTCAAAGAGCTTTCGTGAGCTTTTGAGGTTCTTGAACATTAAAAGATCTGTAAAACCTACATCGTGAAGTGGTTTTAATGAGCTTCAGAGAGCTTTCACGAACCAACCTGTAATAAAATATCTATTAAACCTGTATTTATGTGTGGTTTTAATGAGTTTACAGAGCTTTCAGGAACCAAACTGTATCTTTGGGTGATTTTCATGAACTTCAGGGAGTTTTCGCGAGCTTTTGAGATTCTTAAACATTAAAAGATCTGTGAAACCTTCATATAAGTTGTTCTTATGAACTTCACAAAGTTTTTACGAACCAACTTGTATCTGTGGGTAATTTTGTGAGCTTTACATGGCTTCCAAAAGCTTTTGAGGTGCTCCAATACTAACAGTTTGTAAAGCTCTTAAGTATGTTTGCTTTTCATTATTTGTATAGAGCTTTCATGAACTTTTGAACTACTGATCTACATATCTTACTTCAAAATAGTTACAAACTCACAGGAAGAGACTACAATAGGGAGTAGAACAGAAATGAAACTGTACACCCGATACAGAAGGCCCAACAGCAGATAAAAGTTAAGTTCAATTTCGTCAACGGAATATTACCAAAGAAAAAGAGGAGAAGACAGTACCAAAGATATAGATTTGTATAAAAAGCCTGAATCAACTGAGAGCCGTTATAACGAGCAGCATCCAAGAGCTTCATAATAGAAGGTAATCCAAGCCATCTGAGACATCGACATTCTGATTTTGTGACATTAAATCTAAAGTCTAGGAACTAATAAATCTATTACCGAACCAACATAAAATAAGTTATATGGCAAAGCTCAGACTTTCTAACAGTAGCTACCTCAAATTAGTTGAGGCATAGCGATTATAGATACGAGTATCAAATCTTAGATAATCAAGATCTGTATATATAATACCGAATCGACACAAAAAAAAAAGTTGGCTTGAAAGTTCTTGCATCCGCCTATACATGTTTCCCAAAACAATTTGATCACCTGTCCAACTCTAAGTATTCCCCCTTCAGAAGTCCGTTAAGTCCATAGACTAGTTATTGCCTCGAAGTAAGACGAAATAGGAATTAAAGGAACAGTTATCCTTAAAGATGAACGGGCTTGAAAGAAGTATTCTCGAATTTCGAACTGTAGCTTTGTATTGATGGTTACGCCGGAAAAATTGACTGTTTGGATGGAACCAACCAGCAAACTTGCTTTGAAAAAATTTAGTGAAATAGAACTTGGACTCTCTTAGTTCGTGTATTATGGTGTTGCGGACTTGGCAAAACCAGCTAAATATTTCTATTTCAAACAAGTTGAAGAAGTTTTCTTAAAGCTTCAGCGCTTAATAAACTTTAGGCCTCCTCTATAATGAACGAACTTGAAGGAAGTGTACGCGAATTTCAAACAGCGGCTGATTGAATCTCTGGATACATGATGGAGGATGGAGTCATGTGTAGAAGTTAACGCAAGTGAGGAAAGTTCTCTGAGCGCTATTCACTTGGGAGTGGCCTGAAACGGTTCTTTTACATATGGCTCTAGCATCTCACGTCTTCCAGTCTTAGACCAAGTATCCTCTGGCTAGCCAAAGAACATTCGTTTATACGCGAGCTAACGATAGAGGGCGAACCATCCCTATCCAGAGTTGTGCGCTGGGCTTGGCACCCGCCATGTAAAAAATTCCAAGGAAAGGAAGCTATTGCTCGGTTACATGCTTACTGCGGTAAAAACAAAAAATATGCGCATCAAGCTGAAGAATTCTTCTTAAAGCTTCAGCACTTCATAAACTTTAGACGCTACTCAAACTCTACACACACTCAGCCTCTTGCCATGACCCAAAATTTATTGCTATTTGAAGTATATGTCTATGAGTATATATATTTATTAAATGCAGCAGACATAAATCGGCTAAAAGTGATTTGCAATTCACTTAAATGCACTTAAGTTCATAATTCATTAAGTAAGAAAATTGCGCAATTCCGGGCGGACGAGCTTTTGTGGCAAAGAAACGACTACGAAAAGCGCAAGGCAATGCTGCAAGTGTTGCAAGCGAATAATACAGTTGGAATATAGAGTTATATATCATGTACATGCATACTTATATGAATACTTAGATGAAAACTTAAGTGCTTATGCGAGACATTAATAAACATATTGAGGTGCCGTAGCGCTTATGGCATTGGCTAGCTGCTAGCATACTGCCAAACATATGTTTATTGGAAAAATTGTACAGTTAGAAAATATGTTGTTGTAAAATCAATTAGAATTTTTCATTAAGTACACTTAAAGCATATGCTTAAGTGGCAACCACGTGGACACTTGATGGTCAGCTGGACGTCGTTAAGATGCACGTTTGAGAGTTTTCGTAAGTTTTGGGGCATTTTGGTGTATAAGAGGAGTGCATATGCTTTTGCATGTAGTACCATATATGTGTGAACGAGTGTGTGTCTTAAGCCAGCTGCTCAATTACATTTGCTTAAGTGGACACTAGCGCAACGTGGCAGCACTAATAAATTAAATTATTTTAACAATTTATCAAGAAGGTGAAGAGAGCATATATTTATATGTGTGTGTGGTGCATTTGAGAGCCATATAAAGAGTGTGGGGAAAATTTGAAGAAATCATATCATCTACACACACAAGCACACATTTTAATACGTTTAAACGCCTGTAACTATAGCAGCGCTTTGAAAACTCGCACATACACACATAAAATGCATGCATATGTGCCTATAAGTGAGCAAGTGTGTGTCGCCTGCTCAGCACTGCCAGCTATTTTTGTCTTTAGTCAACTTGCCTTTCATTAACTTCTCATATTTGCTCAACAATATGCACATTTGCTCTGGGAGGTGGTGCTTTTGCTGCGTTTATTTTTGTTATTGTTGTTGTTGCTATTGTCACAGCAGCACAAACAGCTGCTTGTTGTTCGTTGTTATTGTTAAGCAGCTTGGCAAATATTCTTCATAGCAAAAATGTTCCGAAAAGCAATGGAGTATGAAATTTGTAGCAGCATCTTAGGCGCAAACGACGAGAGATCAAAAGGAATATATGAAAAAGATTTCAAGTAAATTACAAAATTGCAGATGTCTTAAGCGGAGATGGAAATGTAAGCATAAATAACGGCATGAGTGTATGCATATGTACATATGTATATACAAACATACACACATACACGTACATACATGAATGCAAATAGACCTACGCTCATATAACACTTATTACACATGTCAAGTTGATTGCCGAAAAATTCCAGCTCAACGACACTAGTAATTTGGGAAATTTGAAGACACTTCCTCCCGCCTGACTGCAGCTTCCTCAGCTACTGCTAGCTGTCAGCTCGAATTTCTTACTTTATTTGCACTTGCAGTTGTTTATGCTTTGCTATTTGTTGTTTTTATTGTTGTTTGTTTCATTTTCGTTCCTCTTATGCGTCAAATTATACTTTAGAGAATTTATGGCAATGCCAAAAGTTCACTATCTGTTTGCAAAATCTTTGAGAAAAGCTTTTCATGTGTGTGGATGGCACGAGTTTTCATGTGTGTGGATGGTTACGAGTGGGAGAACTGAGAATATGAAACTGTAAATTTTCAGAGTGCGAAAATCCAAGCCGAAATAAGAAAACACGTTGTGTTGCTGACACCGACACTTTAATAACCTTCACGGGTGTATTTGTTGAAGCATGAAGGGTATAAAAATATCTTTATTTTGATTTTGATTGCTCAGTTTGTAGGTAGCCCGATCTGAGCAATTTATTCGGATATTAAAGCGTTGCCTTCTACTATAATTTGAACCAATTTTCGGAAAGAAATTTTATCAAATAAAAGAGGTTTTCATGCAAGAACTTAATTTTGATCGTTCAGTTTGTATGGCAGCTATATGCAACAATGGTCCGATAACCGCGGTTCCGACAAATGTGCAGCTTCTTGAGGAGAAAAGGCCGTATGAGAAACTTCAGATCGCTATCTCATAAACTGAAGGACTAGTTCGCTTATATACAGACGAAAAGACGGATAGGGCTAACTCGACTCAGTTCAGATTTGTTTCTCCTAAGAAACTAATTTCGAAGTCTATCACAGAACTAAAATAAAATTCTTATACCGTTATCTCTCTGAAACAGTCGAAACAATGATCCATTATCAACAGAGTTTTCGCTACAATGGTTCTATGAATATGTCTAAGCCAAGTGGGGTACAACTGACACAAATGATGTGGTCACTTTTCAAAAGTTCACTGAAAAAGGCATGACCCAGATCGTTTCAAAAAATCGAATCTAGATTTGAGTCAAAAGAACATAAGTTGAACAAACATCGGAGCAACGCAATGACATAGCCTGACTACAAGAGTCGAGTTAGACACGTTCGACTTTCATCTTACAGATGTGACGGGTTCTACCTTGTCCCAGAATAAATCAAAAGGGATTCGACACCATATGCTCTCCAAAAATGCCTCAACTTGAACCTCATAAATACATCTAAATTGAAATACGGATTCAACAAATATATCTAAGTCCACAATAAACGGTGTCAACTTAAAGACAACCTTGGCTGATATACCCTCAACGAGGATGACGAAATCGTGATATTCTGCCCTCATATAGCTATTGGAGACAGTTTGGGCTCTGAACTTTACTATCAATATAAGCCTTAAAAGATAGTCTACAATGATATCAAAATTTTCTTTTGACTGAGCTGATTACCGAAAAGATCTATTAATTATTATGACCTATGATTGATAATTTGTGATTGATGATTGGCTCATTTAAGATTGATGATTGATAATAGATAATTTATGATTGAAGATTAGTGATTGATGGTTGGTAAATGGCAAGTAATGATTGATGGTTATGTTCCGATTAAAGATTTATGATTGATGACTTATGATTAATGATATTGAATGGTTTATGAATGATGACTTTAATTGGCAATTCATGATTGAAGATTAATAATTGATGAACTATTTATGATTGATGAATCATGATTGACGATTTATGATTGACGACTGATAATTGCTAATTGAAGACTTAAGATTAATAGTTCATGAACTATTTATGATTGATGAATCATGATTGAAGATTTATGATTGATGACTGATAATTGCTAATTGAAGATTGAAGATTAGTAATTCATGAAGTATTTATGATTAATGAATCACGATTGATAACTTATGATTGTTGACTGATAATTGGCAATTGATGACTGAAGATTAATAATTGATGAACTATTTATGATTGACGATTTATGAATGACGACTGATAATTGCTAATTGAAGATTGAAGATTAATAATTGATGAACTATTTATGATTGATGAATCATGATTGACGATTTATGATTGATGACTGATAATTGATAATTGATGATTGAAGATTAATAATTCATGAACTATTTATGATTGATGAATCATGATTGATTGATGACTGATAATTGGTAATTGATGACTGAAAATTAATAATTAATGAACTATTTGTGATTGATGAATCATGATTGATGAAAACTTAGTAATAAGCGATAGAGCAATGAATGTATAGAGAAAGATGTAGATTAGCGATGAATGAAGAATAAAGAGAGTTAAATTATAAATTATGCTAAAGTATAACAAAGAAATTAAACTCCTAGCTGGTTTTGACCAAAATATTCTCGGTCCATTTGTACCGAGGCCTACTCGTGCATGAAAATATTCACAAAAATCCACACAAATGCGGGGACACAGCACAATTGTAAGCGGCTTCACAGGCAGCACTTCATTCAGGCATTAAAATAAAGAAACCAAAGCGGCCAACAGCAACCAACAGCGACCAGCACACGCGCGTCAGACACCCAGTGAACCAGTCGGTCAGAGAAACCATCAGCTACCCCCCACGACATTTAGTCAGCCAACCAGTCAGCCGTTCATTCATTCATTTGTTGGGGATTTGCCATTCTTCTCGCATTCGCTATTGTTATTTTTGTTGCTACATTATTGGATGCCTGCATTTTGTGTCGCCAGCATTTTTAAGCTGCAGCAATTTGCATAATGCAACAGCGTCAGCAACAATAACAACAAATGTTAAGTAATAATACTTCAGCAAACAACAAACAATGGGGTTAAGGTAAAACATTGTTGTTGCAACGCTCGAAGGACTCGCTTGCGCTGAAGAGGCAGCTGACGAAGGATTGAAGGTTGTGTTGAAGGTGTTACGCTCTTGGCAGCTCGGTCAATACGCCATTTTTTATTACGCATAGTCGCATGTATATACAAATGTGTATATGTATGTATGTATGTATGTGTCGCTTGGCAACCACAAAGGCCTGGCGTATTGATTGTTCGGCTGCCTGTGCTTGTAGGCGCGCTGCTTGACAGTGATTAAGGCGCGTTGTAGGTGCAGAAAAATTACGCGGATAAAATGAATAGGAAAGTGAGAAAGCAGAAAGAACTGAAAGTTGACTTGTGCAATGGATTAAGTAAATATTTTGGGGTACATACATACGTACAGAAAAATGTACATAAATTTATCGATGGGTTTAAAATTAACGCAAATTGGTGGCGAATAAATGTGAATGTGGCTCATATAACGGTGGAAGCAGCGATGCTGCTCTGGCTAAAGATCAAATATGTTAAATTTTTGATTCGAGAATTACAAAATGTCATTTATTATCAAGTGAAAAAATATTTTTTTTTAAAGTCCGCTTCATTTTACAGAGACTAACTGTTTCAGAATCTTAAGGAATCCTTAACGAACAACCCTTGATCCCAATAGTTCCTTTGTAAAGTAGTCAGAGGCAAATGTCCAACTATTCTGTGTACCATCTATTTTTGGAAGACCTCGAAGAACCCTAAGCGTGTTCGAGAGAAAAGTTTTGCGGAAGATTTCTGGCTCTCTGTGCATTGACAACGGCCAGTACCGCAGTCGATGGAACGATAAGTTATGCCAGATATACGTTAACATTGGCAAAGTTCAGCGAATCAAGAGGCAGCGGTTGCGCTAGCAGGGTTTTGTTGTCCGGTTGGAAGAGGTTTTCGATTCAGTAACCGCCGGCCGGTGAAAGCAGAGGAAGACCTCCACTTTGTTGGAGAGATCAGATGAAGAAGGACCTGTGGCACTTGGTATCTCGAATTGGTGTCAAGTAGCAAAAAGAAGAACCACTATAGCATATAGCTGCCATACAAACTGATCCATCAAAATCAAGATAGAGACATTTTCAAATCCTTTAATGCTATAAGAAATCCACCTTTGTAGGGTATTATGACTTTGTTGTGACCGTAATTCAGGGTTTTTCTTAATTTTATTATTTTTATTCTCATATCTGTTACCCTTCAGCTCTGTATTGACACACCTATAGCATCCTAATAATGCGTGACCTTGTAAGTTTTATTAATTTAATCAACTAATTAGCTTTATCAATTAATTTTGTGCTTTAATTATTGACCTGCCGCGCTTACGTTTCAAAAATCAACTTCACTTGCCGCAAATTAGCTAAATGAACTTTCTAGACAACGAAAAATAAATAAAAAGAAATTATTTGTTTGCGTTAAATCAGCGCTTGCCGCACAACAATCAATCGTTATATTTCGTAACACGCCAATTATGGTTGAATCGATACGGCAGCGCGGCGCTAACGCGACATGAGAACGCCCTCAAGGCAGCACAATGCTATTACCTAATTATACGCGGCTACCTACTTATCTGATTTACCACACGGCTCACTATTTACGATTTAGCCGCGCCTCCGCCGCCACAGTCCGCGCCACGCTGTTCACGTGTCCGCTTGTCTGCTCTACCGCTAACTGCACGTCATAATACCTTGTTTCGTGTTGCTTTTGCAACAGTTGAAATTATTTTCAGCGCCTTTCCCCTGCGCGCCTACACTTCTGCGCTGTCAAGCAGTCTGACGAGCGCACTTCAATTTCAAATTCAATTACCGAAAAATGCACGCCAACGGCAAGAAAGCAAAAACCACATATGTACAGCTATGTACGCTCTTACTAACCGACAGCCCGACAGCTAATATAAACAATAACACAAATAATAAGCCACGAAAAAAAATCAGAAAACAAAATAACAAAGCGCTTCGGCCAAACAACAAAAAATGTAGGTATGCTTGTAGACCACCTGTCCCAGCTGACGAAATGTGCCGTTACAACATAACGAACGTCATACGAGGCATTGTTTTTGCGCCATGCTCCGCGCTTGCATGCAAGCCGTCAGAGTTTTTTGCTTTTTCGACCTGGTTCAACGTCATTCAAGCGTGCGCCGCTGTATCAGTCACTCACTCACACTAATTTTATGCTCCAAGATTATATAACATATTTACAAAGAATTTATATATTTTTTTTTCATAAACCTGTTGAGAATTGGTTGGGTTTATGAGAAAAGAACGTAATCTGAAGATTATAGCCCAATTTTTTTACCAAACGATCTTATTTTCTTCTAGCCATAACTTATTTTCTGCTTGAGTAAGCTCTATACCTGGCTGATATGGACCAGTCTTCAATCTCTTATTCAGGGATACCAAATGCGAATCTAATGCAAGTAACTCTTGAATTAACATCTACGGAAACAGCAAAGCTGCAATCAATTAGAAAGCAGGGCGACTGTGGAGAGTGTCACCAGAAACAACCGGCTTCACTTCTATTACGAGCCAGGTCATAAAGGCATCGAGGGTTACGAGTTATGGACCGAGTTCACCAAGAGTGGTGTACGGCTGTCATCCTGAAATGTCACACGACGCAATGGGTGAACAGTGAAACAATGGAGCATCTCTTGTACAGTTGTCCAGAACTGGCATGGCTATGCTTCAAGCATTTGGGGACCTCACGTTCTAAGACAATGGAAGAGGTAGCGTTAGGGATGTCACAGAAACTGTTGAAATTCGCATCAAGTGCTAGAAACCTAAAGGATGAGTACTCTTCAAAGACTATGTGTGGCTTACTAATCTGCTAGATAACCTAACCTAACTTAAATGCGAATATAGTGGCTATTATATTGCTTCCGGGAACTTAAGAGTCAACAAATCTATAGTATATAGTATAATATATTCCATCGGGAGACTTCTATTCAATACCAAAGCTCCAACTTCATTTTTGACATAAAAAAAGCTACTCATAGAGACTAAAACCCGTTTAAAGCAGAGGCATTTTACATTAAGAAGCTGACTGAGCATTAAAAATCGATATTAAACCTAATAAAGAAGATTTCTTCCAGTCCTTTTACTGTTACATCATATGAAGGCTTTGAGATCTCCTAAAAAGCATTCTATCGGGCTCATAAATATAACAATTCTATAATAAAGCTTAAGTGATGTTTTGTTATATGTACAAAAGCAAACGAACGAAACAAGTAAAAAAGTCAATTCATTCAAAACTAAATCCCATGCGGCTTTATAAATTATTTTTTTTCAACATTGCAACACTATCTCAAATCACTCGAACACTATAAAGATTTCCACCTTCGTGCTTAAAGATAGACAAGATAGACTCTTCGAAAAGAACTAAGTCGCCAAAAGCCTCCCTTTGCTAACTACCAAATCGTAATTCGTATGAAATCGCAGCGCCGAACATTGCAATGCATGCGAGTTTGCCAGCAACAGAAACGAACAATTTTACACACGCAAACCTCATTACAAAAACACATACATATCTACACACAATAACATTTCAATGACCCCTTTCCCGATAAATATTTAATTTCATGCCTATTTGTTGCTTCGACGCTGACTTTTGCTGCACCGCCGCTGTTTTGCTGCTGACCAGTCGCTGCAGTCACGAATTATCACGAAAGTGCTGGTATTTCATTGTTTCTTTTGTTGTTGCTGTGGTTAGTGGTTACTTCTTTTTTGTGTTGTTTTGAGCTTTTCTGCTCACATGCTTTAAACACCTGTTGTTCGTCGACTGCCAGCCAAATGTGAATGAGTGGTGTCGGCGACGTTTGGTAAGCCGCCGCAAGTTCCACCCCCATTTGGTTGTTCGATTGTTAACTTGTTTAACATGTTTTGTAAGCGGCATGCATGCTGTCTAAATTATATTTAAATTAGTTGAATAGTTTTTTGTAAAAATTTATGGTTTTTGCGGCGTCAGATGGTAATTATTTCTGTGTTGCGGGGAATTTATTAAAATGCCTACTGCTTGGCGGTCATAAAATTTAAAAGCGGAAGTGATTTCCTAAAAAAAAAACTAATTAAGCTTCGGAGGCATGCTTTGATCTGGCTTTGACTTGAAACTTGTAGGTAAAAAAACCGAAGCTAAAAAAAACTAATTGAGCTTCGGAGGCATGCTTTGATCTGGCTTTTACTTGAAACTTGTAGGTATATTATAATGCATTTGAGTATCTCGAAGATTCATACTGTGCATACTGTAGAACTGAAACTGAAGTTTAATTAGTATCTGTAAGGTAGTCCTTAAATCTCAGTTCCTGCCAAAGACTTAATTATTAGTCAGAAAATCAAAATTAGTTAGAGATTTCGACATTGTAAGTTAGTTTTCATAGTTAGGTAAGTAAAAAATTTAGTATCAGTCATAATTCTATTCATCTACTATATGAAGTCAATAGAGACTTACTTACTTTTCCCAAAAGTCTTTGAATTAGTCTGATCCAATCGTTAACCATAAGTCATAATACTATTAGTCTACTATATAAAGTCAATAGAGATAACTTACTTTTCTCAAAAATCTTTGAATTCGTCGTTAATCGTTAATCAAAAGTCTTAATACTATAAGTCTACTATATGAAGTCAATAGAGGTGACTTACTTTTCCCGAAAAATCTTTGAATTAGTCGTTAATGGTTAATCAAAGATTTAATCAAATCACTATTTGCAAAAAAATCTTTGACTTAGTCTCATAAAAACTGTAAATTAGTCTCAGTCACAAGCCAAATCAAATTTATTCCATGACTATTAGTGAGTTTTAATCTTTATCAATGAAAAAAACTTAGTCATTAGTTTGCAGTCAAAGTCTTTACATAAATCTTATTTAAGCGACAGCAAAAAGTAATAGTTTTGAAATAAAATCTCTAAATCGGCCTATTTGAAGACTATACATCACTTTGCAGTCAGAATTTTTGGGACATGATTATTCAATGGTCTTAGTCTACTACTTAATATAATTAGTAATTAAATCCCTTGAGTATTAGACAACTAAAGTCACGAAAAAAGTTGTACAAGTTAGTTTTAGTTAAATATATAATTCATTTATGGTCAGAGCTAATAATTTCATTCGATTTTGGAAAAATGATTCTTCATTTTAATCGCACTATTAGTTAAGATTAATTCAAATATTTTTTTGGATTTATTAACTACAAATTTCAAAGTCGCCATAAACTTCTAAGTCACATTCTAAGTGTTTTTGTAGTATAAAGGACAATAATATACTTTTACCCCTACAAAAAGATAGGTCTAATACATTAGGGTGGTTTCAAAGGCACCTAACTCAATGTAAGTGAACGACCTTCTCTATAATTAAATACAAAGTCATCATTTTGGCGAAGTTTTGCTGCCACAACCAAGTAGTCTGATTGTATTTGCAATATGATTTTTTTTAATTCAACACCCAGCAACAAACGCTCATTGCCAGTTTTGTCTTATTTTTGCCAACAGCATACAAAAAAGCGCTTTTAGAACTCTCTTTCTTTACTGCACACACTGGTGCTCTTAGAATACCGAAATATCAGCATAAGGTCTGCTCTTGCACACTAACCAAACTGGCATATCTCTTCGCTGATAACACATTTACTCTTGTGCTTGGCTCTCTTCCTGCTTTTAACTTCAACTTCAAAGCTCTTTCGTCAGCTGCCATAGCGAACAGCTGTTTTTGACATGCGGGTAAACGCCTAAACTTGACATTAGCAGAATGTGCATGCTCTCGCAGGAATTGACAATCCTTAGGGACATAACACGATATGTTTGTGTGCATGTTGTGAGACTTTGACGTTTAGATTTTCTTAAGCAGAGGCGTATCATATGTTCTAGCTGCCTTGTGGCCTCTGTAAATGTAAATATGTATGTCAGTGAGGGCTACAATTTACAACAAAGTAAATGTGCACCCTTCCATTTGTATTTTAGCTGCCTTTTAGACAGCTGTTTAATCAACTATATTTATATTTGATATCTCTTTGTTTCGTATTCGGCGTTGAAAGCTTAGAAAAGTCATTCAATTCCTAGGATTTTAAGTAAAGGCCGCTTATATGTGGAACTATCCACATATGCCATCATTGCCGCATTTCTACCAAGACGCTTCCTAAATTTTTCACAGAACTAATTCTACCATTTGCCTACACCAATCCAATATAATAAATCCTAGTCACTACAAGTCTTAGACATTTTTGAAAGACCGATGAGTTTTGAACAACAAATTCTGACACAACCTTAATGATTTTGACTACTGCCAGAGAATCATACAACCATGTCCCCGAGCATAACCAGTCTGGGGATACAAATGGTTCTTCAAGTATTCATAATATTGGGTTTTAGCTGCATTCGGACCCTAAACTCGCTCTAATAGTCTCTCTGGTCTTTTTAGCTAAAAAAAAAAACGATGAGGAATTCACTAAACTAGCTTATAAAAGCTTTTCTCTACCATTAATGAAATGTCTCAACTTCACAGTCTTCCCGTAAAATCACTGTTTCCCTAACCACATCTATAAAACTTTTCATATCGAAAACTCAGTTATTCCTTTCGTCTCCCACAAGTTATTTATCTAGCAGTTCACGCTTGTCAGTCGCTCTCTATTTCGCTATTCATGACATAATCCATAATCATGTCATTTCCAATACAAAACCTCTCTCCCTCCTCTAGCTTGACTCCTATTTTCATGCAAGCTCCGCCGTTATCATCATCAGCCAGCCCGCATTTCTGACAGCCGCTGTCATTGCCGCACACAGCAAAAGGTTTCAATTAATAGTTGTTTGTGGATTTTTCTTTTATGCTACTTCTTACTTCGTCTCAGCTTGAGTTGGACTGGCTTTTTTCTTTTGATTACTTTTATTTTCATGCCACCCACTCGCTTTCTTGAGTACATTTGTACTCTTTAAATGCGCTGCATTCTAATTAGACTCATTAAGTTAACGCACTGCTCTATTAATTTCAGCATAACGGCATATGAATATATGTCACAATGCTGCCAGGCTACATACATATATTCTCATTTAAGTAGACATTTTTGTAAGATGCCTCTTTGGTTGTCTTAATTTAATTATATAGTAAGGGAAGTTCGATAAGTCAGCGAAGTTGTGGAATCGCGACTGTCATATACTTCGATAGTTGAACACTTAAATCTCCTTGAGCGGCAGCCGAATATGATTTATTCCATCATACGATCAGAGTAGCCGATGCACTTATAGAAACCGCCCCGAGACCGAGGTGTTGTAGTTTCCAGAACTTCCTGACCGAGTTCAATGCAATAGGTACTTAGAAATACAGTCACTATTTTACTGGCAAATTTGGGACTCACCAAGAGTTGGAAATCGAAAAGAAGGTTCTACACAAATGGCCAGAAACAGATCTTCTGAAAGAGTTCACACTGCAAGAAATTGACAAAAATATATAGAATATGGAAGAAGTATCCCAAGTGGAAGGCCTATGAGGTTTATCAGACTGCGTATGTCTTAAATAGGTTAGGTTCGGTTAGAACTCTCATACATAACCCATTTAGAGTACACATTGAATTCCTCGAAAAGTGGAAAAGAGACAGCCAACAAACTGAAAACCACGCTGACTAACACAAAGGGGCCAAAATGAACGCTAACTAAAAGAACTCTGCATAGTTAAACCAGATTTCACAAAGATTTTAAGCCCACATGACGTAATTTTGCGATAATCATAGGGAGGACAGTCAACTAAAGCAAGCCAGAAATGACTTAGAAGCATTCTATTATCTTGGAATGGGCTGCACATTGCTCCCACACCCTAAAGATATGGTACAGGTCTAGACTCAACGAGAAATTCGAGTCTTCAAATATTTGGCTACAGCGCACCCGACGTATTCTTGCGAAAATCGAAGGGAGATCGTCAACTACAACAAGCCAGAAACGACTTAAGAGCATTATATTATATTGGAATGGATTGAAAATTGCTCCTACTCTCTAAAAATATGGAACAAATCTGGACTCAGCGAGGAATTCCAGTTTTCATATATCTGGTTACAGCTTGGTGGTAGAAGTTTCGGTTCGAACAAAGTTTTGAACACGATTTCAATAAATATACTTTCCAAAAGGCTTCAAAGTTGTTGAAAAAACCGGCACTCAAACAGGCAAGACCTCTATGTAAATTTTTTTCTCTACCTTTAACTTTGAAATATCACACCACCCGCGTAGAGGCTTCTATAAAAGTATACGCAACTATTTTCAATGCAATAATTTTTCATTTACTGTTATTCCCGTTCGACACTAATACACACATACACACATATTACTTATAGTACACGTAAATGCTTCCTGAAGTGACCGCCGCTTTTGCGGCCAATTAAAATTCCTCAAATGTGTGCAATTAAAACTGAATTTACATGTGTTTTATGTCAGTGAATAAGGTCAGGGTCGCATTGCTGCAAACGCTTCAATTTACTCAGACAATTTCTATTGAGAATTGGAAAATTGCTATAAAAATAGATTTACTCTATCATATTGACGCTTTCCGCTATTTTTTGTGTCTTGTTTATATTAACGGTTGTTTAATCGATATTTACAGATTCTCCACAACTTACTCATACGGACACTTGTTGTTAGTTGTTTGTTGTGCGCTATTTTTGTGCGCAAATGAAATATTTTTACTCAACACAAGTGTGGGTGTACTCGGGAAGCGGCCACACGCGTCTAAGTGTTACAACAAAAGTGGTGGCAAAACAAAAGATATACTGACGTCAGAGTTTCAAGTGTTGTTATTGTTAGTGGATATAAAAAATTATTGGATATGATTGGGAAATATATAGTTTCCATATGGAGAGTATTTGAAAGGTAGTTCAAGTGGCGGGAAGAAAATGTTACTCGTAGGTTAGGTTGCTAGAGGGGTAGAAATGTATTCGGGTCTAGGCGGCTTTGCAACTTTCACTCAATGCAAATCAAAGCAGCAGACACTCTACTCAAAGCTTGTTCCGGCCAACAGCAAGAAACTTTTACACTGACCGTGACCGTTAACTTGACAGTCGGGTCTAAGTAATCGGAACGGACCCGAATTTTATCCGACCAAGGACTGTCAACTAGGCACTATTCTTCGAAATTGCTTTCGGAATGTTTTTTTGCCGCTACAACAATAATAACATTCTGACCGTGAGACATAATTAAGCGTTTACATAACTGAAAAACAACTTTGTAATAGTTAAAATACTGATCAGTGCCTTTGAAATAGTTCGGAGTCTCAACTGACCTCGAAGAGTCTAAAAAAATGCAAGCATTTAGGCTTGAGACATATGTATATCCAAAAAAAAAAGTCTTCTGCATTTTTCCTCCCCTAATGTCCACCGACTGTGATAAGAGTTCCAGATTCCGTGCCGTTTGTTTGCCAAAATGCTTCCTAGACTGATTAACCGAGTCACAATAATGAATCTTTAGCTCTAAGTAGTTCGTCAAATGTACTCCCTTAGCTCGGCTCTTTATGAATTGAGAATAACTGAGGAGTTTTATGATAAGCTTTCGAATTCGAACTTCAATTTACTTTTCTCCGTAGTTTCACTTAGATACAAATGGTCCTACATTATCTCGACGTCAAAATTTATTATAATAACAGTCAACCTAGCATCAGCATGCCAATTAAGATATAAGAAATCCACTAAGAGCTTCTCGACCAACGATAGATATCCCAAACGCGCTATCGGTCCTTTTATTTCGATTTCACTCGAATTCAATCTAGCATCTATTATGTCAATTGTAGTCTAAGTAATTCAAAAAGAGCTCCTGAACCAACATCAGATATACCGACCGCACAATTTTTCTGTCAAAATTCGGTTCCACTCGAATTCAGAACTGACTGACCACACAAAAATATATAAATAAGTATTTTTTTATTCATGAGCAACACCATTACTTCCATCCCTTTCCACAACTGAACGTGCCTCAGCACAAAGTAAACGGCTTATTTTCAAACAATGCTTTCGAAGTGTGATCAACAACTGCAATATCATTTAAGGCTTGCTACCGAAATACGAACAAATGTTAAAATCGCTTCCATTATATTTTCCCCTATTTTTGGCACACTAATTTGCATTTCAAAAGACCTGAACGAGTTCTAACAAGGTATATATACACAATCCACTAGTGGGACGAATGTACATACATACATATCCAGGTGCCGTTAGTAACTACAGAAACGCACAGCTGCAAAGTTTCCAATTCTATCAGCTGTTCGTCAAAGCATTCAAATTGAGTTTTTCGAGTATATAAATTTAGATGCAAGAAGTGGGAGAAATTATAAATATACTAGTAACTGTTAAATTTTTGACGGATAATACTAAAAATTATGAGAAGAAATCATCACAATTATAATACTGAAGCCAGATCAGTCGCCCACCCCTGGTTAATAAGAAATGTCAGTCTAAGAAGAAGTCCAACCATCCCAATTTAAAAGTTATTAACAGCCTTATCAAAAAAACTTTGAATTTTTCGAATAAAACTTGAGTCACTGGGCTTAAAACTTATAAGCTTAATTTCATAAACCGGTGGAGAATTTCAAAATAAAGAGTTAGTTGAACGAAAAAATGTGTTTAAGGGTTTTAGACTCACATTTCATAACTTAATTATCATAAAAAATCAATCAATTGAAAATATTAGAAAAAAAGTCCGGCAAATTAAAAATAAAATAAAAATTAATTAATAAAAAATTAAAAAAAAATACAAAAAGTTTAAAGAATTAAAAAAAATTAATTAACATTAATAAATAATATATTGCGAAAAATTGGGCTACTTAAAATTATTTAAAGTTCCAAAATAAATAAAAAAAAATTACCAAAAATTAAAGGATTACAAAAATTTAAGAAATTTAAAAAATTACAAAAACACATTTAAAAAATTAAATATTATTATAAAATCTTGGAAACCAAAAAGTACATAAAAAAATTTTAAAATTTACAAAAAGTAAAAAAAAAACAAAAAAATTTGAGTAATTAAAAAAATAAGAAGGTACAAAACATTTAAAAAATTACAAAAAAATCTTTAAAAAAATTAACTAGAATTTATTTTTTTTAATTTTCACTAAATATCTTTCATGATGGCTCTTTAAGCGCCACTCTCTTCATGACAGCATCACTCACTTGTCATATCAACGCCCACACGCTGACAACACTAATTACTGCCCTACTGAGCAACACACAGACAGACTCATGCTGCTCATTAGCGTGCACAGCAATAAACAACAACAAAAATATAGCAACAAAAAAGATTTGAAAGATAATGAAAATAATACTATGTGTTATACTTTTAGGTGTCATGCCCCATGCATTCATATACATACATACATACATACACACACATTTATGTATATATACAGTAAATATGTGCTAATAATATGTTCATTTGTGGCTTGAACTTTGCACCTTTTCGCCTTTGTGTTTGCCATTCATAGCTGTATGTGTAACTAAACAAATAGCTAAGAGCAACAACAACAAATAAACACATAGTGGCATACATACATATGTATGAGTGCTCAACTTAGCTTAGAAAAACTGCAACTGACGCAAGTAGCTCAAGTGAGTATGTATAAATGTGTGTGTAAATATGCGTCTGTGTATGTGTAAGTGTGGAAAAATAGCTAAATGCAACATGCAACGCCAACAACAGACTATGTCACACAGCAGCGCGTCAATGCCACACAGATGTTCGCTTTGTTGTTGCTATTGTTTTTTGTTGTTGTTGCTAGTGTTGCTGTTATTGTTGCAATTGCCTACAATGTTGTTGTTGCAATTGCCTACGTTGTTGTTGCAATTGGCTGTCGTGCTATTAGTATGTAAAATAGCGCACGACTTGACTTCTCCAACTATCGCAAAACTGCTACAACAAGCACCAACAACAACAACAACCACAGTGACAACAAAATGTCGTCTAATAAGCTACAGTAACTTGTTATGTCGCCGCTGACACCGAGTAACAGTGTGCAGTAAGCCAACAAAGGCGCCGTGCCCCACCAAACAACAGCGAACCAACAAAACGAGCCGAACGAGGAGCTCCACCATGACAACTGTTCATTCTTCCAGTCTGGCAACATCAGCGAAGCTCTTTCTAACTTGTATATCCTTGCTGTGAATGTAGCCTTAGTACCTTAGAGTTTCATACACCTTGTGGAATTGCTTAGTCAAGGGTATGGATGGTTTTTTGGCAGGCGGTCGGTCCTCCAGTCCACATTTCTAAAGCTATCGAGTTGGAACTTCGCAAAAATTAATATTTTTTTCTAGCATTTCAATGACTCTGAAATCCGTGAGGCTGGCTGAAAATCTAGCCTACTTGTCACTTAACCGTTTTCTCAGTCGGTCCTCCAGCCCACATTTCTAAAGCTATGGAGATGAAACTTAACATGAATGCTTCTTTTTAGTTAGTTATTTAATTATTCTGAGATCCATAAGATCGGATGAAAACCACGCTTAGTTGTCATACAACGGTTCTCTAATTTCTAAGCTAAGACATGTAAATATAATGCGGGGAAGCTTAAATTCGATGCATAAGCGTATCCTGAAAATAGAAATAGTACACCTACAACTACAAGTTGGTAGAACAGGAACTAGATCACCTGTCAAAGATTTTGTTCAGCTAAGGGTACGGCAAAGCTTTTAGGTATCGACGGCTGAATAACTACTGGAATGCTAAGAAATCGGCAGGATCTCACAAATCTTTACTCGAAATATTCCAAGTTGCGCCATAAAAGCTACGGTGACAACGCCACCTCTCTCTAAATTTCTCTAACTCGCATCCTTCTTCTCTCTAACCCAATCGAGCAGCTTCTCTACTGCACACTTACTGCTGTTACACTTTTCTATATTTCTCTATATTCCAACCCTACATCATTATCTTGCTTGCTACTTACTGCCTCCCAACTTATCTGCCACTAACATCTACACTATCTATGGCATCACACCGAGTGCGACTACTTGTCTCAGCCACTGCTTCTTTGCCGTTGCGCTCAAGTATCTGCTGCGACTTTTTGCTGGCGTTTGCCGCCTCGTCTTCACTTTGACGTCATTGAGGTCGCACACTTTCCATCGACTGCACGTGACATGTGACCGCCGCCGTCACAACAACAGCAATAACAATAAGTTTAGCGCCTTTGAGCTTACCTCTCCTCAACGCCTTGCATGCACTCGAGTACCCCGACGGCAGTAGCAGTTTGCATGCTTTGATTTAACTACGACTTCGCGTCTTGGCTTTGTGGTGTTTCCGTTATTTCTAACTTCGCATGCTCTGCCGTTTTTGCACAATCATTGCTTTGTGGTTCTCATAGTTTGTATGCACTTATGCATTAATATTGTTATTGCTATTGTTGTTGACCTGTTCCGCTCTGTGACCTCGTGCACGCTAGCTGTGCACTGCTTTGTTTCGCCCGCCCGCCACTTCAGCAGCGAAATAACTTTTTAATGATTTTATCTATTTCCCGACTGCATTTACGAACACTTGTTCGCCTCCCTTTGGCGTGTTCTACTTTTTGTTTATTTTACTTTATGTCGACATTTGTTGTTTCTACTTCAAAAAGTTATTTGCGCAAACTTTGGTATTCTAAGTTGTTTGGCGCATTGACTTTTATCAAAAGTGACGATGTCTCAGGTGTCAGGACTGCCAATAGTTGCCGGATACGCCGGGTTTTCATATACCAAAGATAACTGGAGATCTAAGACAACTCGTTTGACGCTTGGATATAAAAGTTTCGCTGCTTCCTCAGAAGAACACTTGTTTCAGACTTTGACAGCACCGGATTCAAGGCAACTACCCCACAATTTTAGTTCACTGACAACATTCGAGAAGCCCCTTCATGTTTTCTTTGACATCCAGTTTCGTTTCCATCACTTCATTACAATTTCGCTGCAGGATATAAACTTTCAGATTGGAAAAGTAGTCACTTGTCGACATTGCTGATTTTTGGAAAGCAGGAGTTGACATTATAACCTCCACTTGTTGACGCCGCTGGGTTTTGGAAAGCGGCAGTTGACATTATGGCGTCCACTTCTGCAGTTCATAAAAGGAGTGCAACAACTTTGGGTTTTCCTTAACTTCAAAAGGTCTCTATGTTGCTTTTAAAAATCATTTACAAAATCCCAGTACAGTTAAGCTCAAATTCCATGGAAGGAAATGACCCATCTCCTCTAGCCTTTCCTCCTAAAAAAAACGCGGTTGCCTACGTAATACTTGGGTTACTCTAATCGCATAAAATCAAATAAGGCGTCCGCCTCCAGAGTAAAATATATGAACCAAGGCTCAGCTCACAGCGCCGCACTTCTAGTTCCGCAAATAAGTATAAATCAAATACGCTGAAAGCTTTCCTAGAATTAAGTTTTGATAAGAATGAGTGAAGTTTAGTTATTCTCAAGTTTGTAGACTTTTCCTTAAAGAGAGGACTTTCTTGTTTTAAATACACAAAATTTTTCAAAGCGCGTGTTTCACTAGGCGATCTAATTTCAAGAGAATCTGCAACTCATAGTAGAGTCTACCTTCCTATTTCTTTACCGCCTCCCTCAATTAATCAAACCCATTAAATGTTAAGAGACTAGTTCTTCTAGATCTAGGTTCGGAAGTATGCCAGTTCAGAGTTGAATCCATCTCAAGAGACTCTTTCAGATTCAGTAGCTATATTTAAAATGTAGATTTGAGATTTAACGACATAAGTGAATGACCAGTTTAACAGCAAGAGTGGATTATAAGACTGTAAGATCCTTATTGGATGCTGGTGTCTGACTTTAGCTCCTTCCGAGTAGTGTTGTGTTGACACGAGTGGACGCAAGACTTATCTAATGCGGCTACTCTACCGATGGACTAATCCGCTAAGGTCGATGTCTAAACTAGACAGGATCTTAAAAATCTAGGCCAGACCATCCGACTGCCATGAATTCAAAAGTCAATCCAAACCAAACTGATTCAACAACTAAGCATAAGAAAAAACAAGACCAACTCCCCTCATCTCACACACAGCTCCACATAGTTACATAGGAACCCCTCAGTAAACTGAACCTCAGCAGTAACAAAAGACGCTCCATCTTTGTGAATGCAACGCCTGTGTTGTACATTTAATTAATTATTAATGCAAGACGCCGATACGTGTTGCAACAACAGCAGCAAAAACAACAAAACCGCAACAACAAGCGAAAGGCAGCCAACTCAAAGGAAAGCGACCTAGGCAAGGAAAAATTTTCATTCACAAAACAGCGAAAGGAAAAAAGTATGTAAGTCAGTACAGCAACAAACATCATAACGGCGCACATATACGACAGACACGACATGCGACGATTTACGGCATCACAACACAAACAACAAACAGTTGCCGTAGCAAATGTAAGCTGACGTCTCGCATAGAGCGACGCGATGCCGTTACATTATATGTGAGGTGATGATGAGTGCAGCAGCCCGCGTGTTCCCGCACTCAGAGCACAAACTCTGGCAACCGACGTCTTTTATTGTTGGCACTTAGTATTCGTGTGGCCCCATCAAGTGACGGCGTTGATACGTTTTAAAGGTGTTCATTTTTATTGTGAATCATTTTTTGCATAATTGATTAAATGACCGCCTATAACGGTTGTAACGGTAAATTGGTTAACTTTGGTTTAGACGCTAAAGGCGAAAGATGTTGTGAACACGTGGAAAAGCAGCTCGGAAAGAGTAGAGTATACATATGTGGGTGGTGGAGAGAGGAAGCAGAAGAAGGTTACAAATAAGGGAAGCATACATAAGTATAACGGCAACTCGTGGTGGCGAGTAACAAAAGATCTCCGAACTTTATTTTAAGCAAACAATCATGGCTGATTACGAGCTCGGTAATCGACTTTATAAAATATGCAAATGTAAGGGATTTCCTGTTCTGATAAATAAGGGTGTGACATATTTTGTTATTACGTAGAATGGGAAAGATTTAAAGTAGGTACTGGGGCTGAAGCCGAAATGACGTACACAAGCTTAGTCGCTTGATGTCGTAGTTATCCGTAGTTACACACTCTACTATGTGGAGCTCGTGGTTTGAATGATTGAGCTCCAGCTGAGCTTTTTAAAACCCTATATGTTAAAGCAAAACCCGTTGGTAAGGTCAGAGTCCCTAACAAAATTGTCGCTTGGAGTTTCGCTACACATTTGGCAGTATTTCTGTTCGAATACCACTTCTGGTTGTCCGACAAATGGACATACAAGTTACCTACCTCTGAACAGCTAATTTTATGGAAATTTTTTCATGAATGATATTCAGTTAAGGGATTGAATATCGATAAGCTTGTGACCAATATTCAAAAAGTATCTTGTTTGTGAATTGTTCATAAATTTTGTGGTTTGAGAAACCCCAAAAGTATGATTCTTCATTGGTTCGTCCAACTTTAATCCGGTTTTAAGTTTTTCGAACTATTTAAGTTCAAAAGTGTAAGGTTTCCTCATGATGGGTTCCGGTTATCCTACCCGACTTTTTTGAGTTTTGTAAAATGCTATCCGGTTGACAGGCTTTAGTCTGTAACAGTTCAGATTATATAGAACCGACTTTCGTGGGAGAACTGGAAGAGCGACAAAAGTACATATAATCGTATTTTTCAAGATTTTGGCCACATATTTGGAGAGAGAACCCGATCGCCCGCAAATATCATGAATATATTTCGTTAGTCTGTTCAGTTCGTGACCTAAAGTCAGAACTTGATACTGTTAACAACAACAAGATTCGTTTTGAAGATTTTAAGGTTGTGTAGAGAAATTCCTATGGTTCTTAACAGTGCCAGAACTGGGTAATAAGAAACCGATTGAGCATTTACACCACATTTTTGGGAAGCTTCGGTATTTTGGAAATACAGGTCTAGATGAACCCGATGTCTCGGCAGCTGAGTTAGTGAAGCTATATTTGAACTACTGTTCCTCACTTTTCTTACTCTGTTTTCATTTCTATCAATCCTTTAAGTGGCCTTAAATTCTCAACTCACTTACTAAAATAATTTTCAGCATTTTTCTCAAACTCCATCGTGTTTTATTTGGCTAACAAAGTTAAACAAATGGAACCACTTACATAAATTCCAAGCTCCATTGCACACTGCTTCGGCGACAACAACAACGCATGAGCAAACGTTGTCTATATTTATTGTGTTGCCACACCATTTGTATGCAAAATACGAATGGAATAAAATACGATACTGGAAATGTTCAGTATTACAATGTTGTAAGTCCACAAAACTATTATATTAGATATGCAGAAAGTAGCGTTACATTTAAATAAATACTTGTACCCACATGCACACAGTGTGTGCGAATAGTGTGTATATAGTTGAGGCAACATCCTGTCAAGAGTAAATTTAAATTTATGCCATGACAAAAACTGTATGCCAAGAAAAACTAAATATATCCGCAGCCGAGCAATGCAGTGCGGCGCTGGGCAGCACTGAACGGGTATGGCAAAACATTTTCAGGGGTCTATGAAAGAGTTGTGTTTATTTGTTTTAAAATTTTTTGCATGTAAACATTTGAAATTGTTATGCTGCAATGAGGCTGTCTGTCCCTCGGTCTATATATAGGAGGTATGTAAATGGCAGGCAACTACAGTGATGGACAAGGAAATGAGGATAGACAGTTGAAAATTCTGAAACTAAAATTTTTTCTTTGAAAAATCAAAAGCAACTTTAAGCAGTAGTGAATTAAGTCAGTTTACATACGTTAGCCCAAAAATATACATACCTATTGGGATAAGTTACGTTAATGTTAAGTTATAGTAAGTTAAGTTACCTAAAAAATATAGTATCGTTAAAAACAAATTTAAATTCAGTTTAATGAAATTAGTTATATCAAGGTCATGTTAACTACTTTAAGTTAAGTTACGTAAAGCTGATAAAAAGTTATAGTAACATTATACAATGTAATAGTCACAATACAGTGAATTTAAAATATGCTAAGTTTACGTTAAGTTAAGTTAAGTTACGTTAAGTTAAAACAAGCTGAGTTGCATTAATTTTCTACGTTATATAAACAAAATTTTGGTATTTTCAATACAGCTGAATTAAAATTTTTCTAAGTTGAAGTTAAGTTATGTCAAGTAAAGTTGTTACGACATAAAAATAAGAATGAAGCTTTTTCAATGGAGCTCAATTTAAAATGTACTTAGTCATGTTAAGTTAACTTACATACGTTAAGTTAAGTTTGTTAAATTGTTACGTTAAGAAAATTAAATTTCAATATTTTCAATTAAGCTAAATTTAAATATTACTAAGTTAACGTTAAGTTATGTCAAGTGTTGTTACAATCTAAAAATAAAATTTGCAATCAAACAAAATTTAAATTTTATCAAGTTTGCGTTAAGTTAAGTTATGTCAAGTTAAGTTGTTACGTTATAATTTACGTTGAACTAAGTTACGTAAATTTAAGTTATGGCATGTTAAGTTACGTTAAGTTGTGAAAATAAAATTTAAGTATGAAGTTAAATTAAAATTGTACTAAGTTCAGTTAAGTAAAGTTAAGTCAACTTAAGTTGTTACGTTATAAAAAGTAATGCTAAGTGTTTTCAATGATGTTAAATTCTACAAAGATCACATTAAGTAAATTAACGTTGAACTAAGTTACGTAAATTTAAGTTATGTCAGGTAAAGTTGTCACGTTATAGAAATAAAATTTAAGTATTTGCAAAAGAGCTAAATTTATATTTTGCTAAGTTAAAGTTAAATTAACTTAAGTTAAGTTAAGTTATGTTACGTCAAGTTACGTTAAGGTATTCAGCTCTAAAAATAAAATTTCAGCCTTTTAAATGAAACAAAATTTAAATTTTATGAAGTTCACGTTATGTTAAGTTAAGTTATGTCAAGTTAAGTTACGTAAAGTGGTTACGTTAAAAAATTAACTAAGTGCAGCAAAAATGTTTGCGCTTAAACAGAAAAAAAAAATTAAAACCCTATTAAGTGAGTTAAGTTAAACAACCACATTTCTCTGGCCACCACTGTATTTCAACATAAATATTTATGCATTATGCAGGCGTGTGAATGTGCATGTGCATTGCTGAGTGGGTGTTTATTTTGGTTTTTCGCATTTCGGCCAAGTTTATTGCCTGCCACATGCAATTGCAATATATTTTAACAACGGCTGCAACAAAAGCAACAACAATAACAGCGCCAACAAACTAAACGTATGGAATGTGGGTGCAGCAAAGAGCAAACAAGCAAAAACGCTACATACATACATACATATATTTACCAACCAATGCACTAAAGAGATTACCAAAGTCCGTTAGTTTAGACGGCAAAGCAGCAGAATTTGAATGTCTGCTGGAGGTGGAGAGAGCGCACGAGCAACGCGCCGCACGATGTCTTGGCAAATAATGGCAATAATGAAAAACAGTTAAAATGGGTGTTGACATTCGATGTGGTGAAGCGAAAAAGCAAAGCAGCAAAGAAGAAGGCCGTCGGCCGCGCTCGCCGCAAACTTTCTAAGAACGGCGCAAAATCCGGACAGACAGACCAAAAGGAGTCTTGCAATGGTTGAAATAAAGTGAAGTAAAATCACAACAACAACGGTGTGGCGATAAATAAGCAACAAAAAGCGGCTAAGCGACGCGACCGGAAGTGTCGGCGAATTCCCCTACGCGGGTATTTATATAAAAGTGGCGATAAGCGGCAGCGTCTTGTTATGCCAAATGCAAATAATTGCAGCAGCAACAATAAAAAGCGAGTAGCAATATCAGAAATGCCAAACGTTGTTAGACGCCGCGGGCGATTTCAAGGTTGATTCTGGCTGGATATGAAAATGCGCAGACATTGTAATTGCAGTTGTTGTTGCAATTTTAAAGTAGTAGTAAAGCGTAGAATGTTTGTGAGGAAAATGTATACATTTCAACAAATTTCTGTTCAAAAAATTTAAGAATGATTTTGCGTGAAAAAATTTTAGACCAAAAATTTAATGAAAAATTAAAAAAAAATTCAACACTGACAAGAAATTTAAGTATGATAAGCAATTTCAAAACTACTAAACAATGGAAATTTATTAGGAAAAATTACATTTAATAAGAGTTTAATATTTTAATTGTTATTTATATGGCAACCCTATCCAGCTCATATTTTTTTAATTTTAAAGAGATAATAATTTTAGTAACAATATTATCAAAAATTTAATTTTTATTAACATATGTATATATTAAAAAAAAACTTGAAACAATTGGCAACCCTATGTATCAGAATTTTTTATTAAAATTTTATAGAAATAATTTTTGATAAGAAATTGAAATTTCATCACAAAAAATTACATTGATTGAAAGTTTAATATTTTCAATTGTAGTTGGCAACTCTATATTATAAAATTTTTTTTTAAACAAAGCTTTCTTGACTGTACTCTCTCCACTCGATTTGTTTTACTTAATATAAAAATATATTGCTTTAAAATTTTTTATGAAGTTGGTAACTCTAATTTAATTATTGTTTTCACCAAAATTTCCTTCCAACAAATTTTAAATTTCTTCACTAAATAAATTTTCTAACACAATTGATTAAACCCACAATTATATTAACTCTTGCAAGCGCCCACTAAAACCCTAGAGATCGCAACTGTGGAGTTGGCAACTCTGACATTAACAAAATTATTATTTAAATTGCCGCTGAAAACTGCAAAAAGCCGCCAAAGAACAAAACAAAAATTAAAAAAAAAACACAAAAGCCAACAGATATTTCACACACAACAACGTTAGGCCCACACAAAAAGGGTGGCAACATTCGCACTATCACCAGTCAATGGCAAAGTAAAGCCTCAACGCCAACAGAAAACAACGAGCTGCCAGTCAGCATTAGCATAAATTCCAGTTGTAACGGTGAAAAAGTAAAGCAAAACGCGCAAATGCAAAAGGAGTGTACAAAAAAGCCGTCAGGCCAAGGTGCCAACCCAACCAACGGTACATGGTTGGTAAGGTAAAGGCTGCAACAGACACGGAGTCAACTAGACAAACTCTGAGGACCTGAGCACAACGCGCCGCACGGGCAAAGCAATAAAGTGACAACAGCAGCTACAAGTCCATTTGAAGTTGCCATAGACACTGCCAATTCCCGTAAGAAAAATCAATGGCGGCGACAGCGTTGAATGGACTACTGACGCCGCCTGCCTGCTGCCGGCAGTGCTCAGCAGACAGGCAGCTGGTGGCTGTATTTACTTATTTGGTACTGACTTTTTACTCAGCAAACGATTCTCGTGATTTTTTTCTTGCTCCTTCGTCTATTTTGCTTTTATTAGTGTTTTTATTTCGTGCTTTTCTCATTTTCTATTTTCGCACTCGCTTCTCTTTCGCCACCGTCACACTTGTCTACATTTTGCCATCATTTGTTTCTATTATGCCATTGTTCGAGCCATTTCATTGAGATTGTAATGCAAGTGACACAGTTTTTGTTTCCTCTTCTTCGCCTGAAATTTATTAGTGAATGCCCTGAATGTTGCTGAAAATGTGCAAAATAATGAGAACGCTCACAGATAGTTTTTTTTTTTGTGTCCTCTAATAACAAAGAGCTAACAACAAATGTGTGCCAAAAATATATTTCCAATGGAGATTATATGAATGAGCCTTAAGGTGGCTGTAGACGATGCGAAAAAAATCGATAATCGATATACCTTATAAAATTCGGATAGACTGAAGATGTTTACGCTTACTTTTTGTTTTGCTTCACCATGACTGTTGAAGTTTTACAACGGGCTACTTAAAAAAGGACACTATCGTTATCTAGCACAGTCAGATCTACTTAACCGGAACGGATCCGCATTTTTACCTAACAAGATTGTCAATTCTATCACGCTATACATAGCCTCAGGTACATGGTACTATTGCCAAATGGAGATTCAGTTTAAATTGAGGTGAAGTATTCGTCATACAGGACGTCAACTTTTCTGTGAACTTTAAGAGCGGCTTGATATATCCGTTTGACACTTCGTCCAGTCCTTTGAACTCCGGAGCTACTTCAGTCAAGTTCTAGATAATAGCAGACCTAATAAATCTTTGATAGCCTCCAAGCGCTTTGTCGATTTATGAGTGTCTACATTATCAATATAAAGGAGTTGTAAGTATCACAAGGACCAGTGTACTAAACTATCTATGTGAGCTTCTTCTTGCGGTTTGTACAGGATCGACCTTTCAACTTAACCTAATAAACAAACCAAAGTGCCACCAAGGGGGTTTTATACCAATAACCTTTCTCGGAATCTCTCTGGTAAGTGAGTTAACGGTTTTCGAATGCTTAAAAGTAGTTTCTTCTTATAATTCGCAGCTGTGGTGGGATCTGCCTCTACAGGTAATGTTAAAGCCAAGTATGATAGATTTGCTATTTTATTCAGGAAACCTAAACCACTTATCTTAAAAGTCAAGCAATATACATGACAGAGAGTGAACTAGAGATCCTATTATATTATATTAGCTTATAGGAACTACAGTTAGACTTAGACCGATTTCATAAAAAAAAAGATAAAAGTGATATCTAAAAACACTGAGGTTAGGATTTAAAGACTATTTCGATTTGAACAAAAAGGTCTTCTGTCTAAGAATTATAATCCATTTTGGGTAAATAGAGAGAGAGAAACCTCAACAATGGCTCGGTAAGAGTTTAAAACTGGTAATTCTGAAAGCCTGCCTAAAGCCTAAAGCCTAAATCCTTTGTGACCGAGTTAAAATATCAGCGCTCACAATTGTTGCAGGTTCAGATTGGTCAGAGATCTTAACGAGTAGAAATCAAGTTTTAAATCTTGAAGTCTGCGGTAAGCTACTCAAAAGTTATTACTGAACCTCGTCGGTTATATAATATATCTAAGTTACCCTCATACTTCTTAACTTGATTTGACTTAGTAAAAGCTCGAATATCAGATAGTTCTAGCGGACTCAGAATTTTTAGCGGTCCACGCGCGGACTCTTATCTTTCTTTTAAATACGGATTTTTTGATAAAAATTATTAAATTTTTTCCTTCCAAATACTTTAAGCGGAGACTGCGCTTCATACTTCACAGAAAATACCGAAAACTCAAAGGTCTAACTCACCGTTCACTGTGAATTTTCGCTGGTAGAGCTCTCCCCTTCACTGACTCAACTTGCGGCTGTATTCATAAATACTGCAACGCAGCAAAACCGGAAACGTTGAGATTTGCCAGCAATGCACAGACGCCGGCTACAGCACAACCACACGAGCACGTACTATAGCAACTTCCGCTTATTTATATGCATTTATGCATATGCTTATGAGGCAAAGTAAATTATCCACTTAAAAGTACCGCTTTCGCGGGCACACTGAGCGCTAAAGACGCAGGTGGGTTGGTAACGCTGTTTGAGACCGAAGCCAATGTGTGCTCAAATATGGCAGATTGAGGCTTCTTGCTGCTTGACAGCTGATTTGCTGAGACGAAATATAAATATGTGACGCGTTGTGATGCTGTGCTACACATATGCACTCCACTGTTGTTGCTGCTGCTGCTCCGCTTCTTTCATTTGCTTGATGCTCCTTGTCACAGTTGAAGCACCTTTAATCCTTAAGCCTTAATCCCGGCTGATAACGATGAAAACGTGCAGACTGAATGGCGTCGCTGTGGTTCTCATTTAAATGCAACAGCAGCAGCGTCAGCGTTTAGCAGACGCCAGCCAAATAACACGGTTTTGCGGGCAGAGCGCGGAGCGTGCAAGGTGGCTTAGCAGCTGAGTTCGGTGGATAGAGGAAAAGTGGAAAAACATAAAACGAATTGTTAGTGGCAGTTACTTTGTGACTTTTAAAACGAGAGAGATAGAGAGAGCGAGATGCCGAGCAGAGAGTGCGTGCGAACTGGTGCGTGCAACGTCAAAATGCCGAGTCTTGCACAGAGAGAGCGCGCACGAGAGTGGGTGCAATGCACCGCCGCTTGGCGCTACGTGGGAATTTCACTTATCACTACGCCAATTGTTGCTTGTTGTTGTTTTCCGCCTGTGTTGTTATTGTTTCGTTACTTGTTTCTCACTTGCATTTAAAATAAACAATAATAATTGCAGATAATGCACTTTCTTCTGGGCGTAAAAATAGTTACAACAACAATGATGACTAACACATCGAAAATTGTTGTTGTACTGGTCCATATGCAGCTGATTGTATAGCTTGCATGCTGTACACTTAGTCAGAGGCTTTGAACTCTGTGCGCTGATAACGGCGTTGCAAATAACGGTAAAATGTGAATTCGTATGCATAACGTTTTGTGAATCACAATAAAGTTTTTAAATAATACGCAAAGAAAGCGATTTACGCCTAGTTTTGTGCTTCACGACAGACTTTAACATATAAATATCCAAATATCTGAGGCTTTCACCGCTTTTTACTCTATCTTCGATAAGCTATACATAATCCTTAATAATTTGAGCGTTTTCATTTGGCTAAAAACTCGATTAGTACACTTTCACAATAGAAAGCTGCTCAAAATAGCTTTTTTGCTTCCGAAACTGTCATCATATCGAAGCTTTCACTAAGCAAAGCTTAGCCTCAGAATGAGTATACAGTTCAAAGAAAATAATTGATCAAAATATAGCAAATTATTAAGATCTTAAAAGATTATCTAAAAGCACAACACTGCCTAATTCGTTATATAATTTACATAAATGAGCTTTTTAAGCTTTTTTTAAAGACACTATTTTGAAAATAATGCCTGTGGTAAATTTTTTGAATTATAGATCTGAGGACATGTCTAAAAAATTTACTTTGGCTCTAGTGCGAAAGCTTAGTTACGACTATTTGAATATTTAAATGCGCCTTGTAAAGCTTTCGGTTACACCAAAGCTTTTGTTGAGCCGAATCTGATGTTAAAAACACATTGAGCTCAGGATCAATCATGCTGTCTATAGAAAGCTTTGCATGGTGGCTAGAGAGAGCTTTCAGTTAACCGTTATATATTTGTGTGATAGCTGCAGTAACGAAAATAGGCTCTTTGGAAAAGTTATGGAACTTTGGGCTTTTAATGACTTTGGGCAGACATAGTAATGGGTTTTAAGCTTTATAACAGTAGATTGCGTTGGTGCTTTAAATATATTTTTATTACAACATAAAAGCTTTTAATTAAATAAAAGTATTCAGAGTTTTCTAAATTTAATATCTATTTAAATTTTTTATGATAAAATTCAATATTATTTTTTATTGTTAATTTTTATTTTATTTAATTTTTTTTTTTTTGAATTTTATGTCGCAATTTTAAATTTCTAAAATTTTCTACAATTTTTTTTATCAAACTCGGATTTTTTTGTAATACAAAGACTTTTAGCATATTAATTTTTAAAACATTTACTTATTTTTTTTCCTTCAAAAATTTTAATTTGTTAGGATTTTATTATATTACAGTATTAACTAAATGAAACCCGTTTCAATTATTTACTTACATACATATGTATTATTATTTTTTTATTTATTTATTTATTTTTGTTTTTTTTTTTTACGATTCATTTATGCTTTCTTCTTCCTTTTTTATCCTGCCAAAAATTTTGTCAAGATAAATTTAAAGAAAGTTATTCATTTTTTCTTAACAAATTTTCATTGTTACAAATTCTAGTTCTTGTTACTTTTAAAGAATTAATTAAACATTTTTGTTTTATTTTTAATTTTTTAAATGTATGTATGTATATTATATACATATACATATGTATGTACATTTATTTTTTTTATTTTTTTATATTTTTATTATCTGTTATTTCATATTTATTTGTATTTTATAATTAATAATATATGCCACGCACCCTAGCCTACTTCTAATTGCACTTTCTTTGCAACTACTCCACCCTAACACGCAACTGCATCAATTGCCATCTTCCCCGCAGTCACTTGCGCTTTGTTTTTGTTATTTTTTGCATAAATATACGCACTCTGCATATGCACACGCTCTCTGGCGCTTCAAATCACTCGCTCTCTCTCTCCCTCTCTATATTTGCTTTGCTCTTTTGTGGGTGGCTGGCTGCGCCAATGTTTTGGGCTGTGCCAGCAGGTGGCCATATGTAAGTAGTTGCTATTACTTGTTTATTGTTGTTGCTGTTGCTATTGTTTGTGATTTTTTTCTTTTTTGTGCTGTTTGTTGGCGTAAACGTCAAAGGAAGTTTGGGAGTTGGTTTTTCGTTGACATTCGTTTTTTGCTTTTTGGTTTTGTTTCGCAAAAAGCAAACGCAAAGACACAATTCGATTTTTCGCACAAAAATCTTAAGTTAATATTTATGGAAATGTATATTTTAGGGGTGTATATATTTATTTTTGCTAGTCTTTAAAATTTAAGGAGTTTAGTGTATTTTACAGAGCAGCGCAGCGCAGATTTTCGCTTAAACACAAGCCAACAGCTGTCAAAGGAGCACGCTTACCGCCGTTAAATGAACGTTTTGCCTTTTTTATGCACGCATGCTGCTGTATATATGTACATACATATATTATATGTACATATACATATGTATGTATATTGCATGTGTGCAAGCATATGCAATTACACGCCGCTGCTTGCAATTGTTTTCGCACGCCAATTCGCATATGTCGGTATGCAGCCTGGCGTATTGGCAGTTGTCATAGGCCTTCAGCTGTCACAGCCCCACATTTGCACGCTTATGTATACATAAATATATATGTATGTGTATATGCTACATGTGAGTATGCAATTTTGCATGTATGTATGTATGTATATAAGCAGTTGCCACACTCTACGTCAATGCACTTTATAAAATTCAACACTTGCGACACCCTCACATGCACTTACTTTGCTTTTTTGCTGTTGTTGCGCGAGCACTGCAATTTTTTGTTGTTTTTCCTTCGCGAATACCGCTACGCACACACGCCGCTTTATTAATTTTATACACGCTTACGTTTATTTCACACTAAAAATGCACAATAACACGCGTCAAGCAATTCGAGTGCGAATTTTTTATAAAATTTATTTTTTCTTCTAAATTTCCTTTACACAGAATACCGCACCGATAAAAGTAACATGGAAAAACACACAGCCGAAAAACGGCAAACCAAACCCAAACGCATGGGCTAAGGCAACGAACAACTAACTAACTGACAATGGACCGCGCGACGGCTACTACGACGACGACGACAACACAACTTCACTGATAGATGACAGCAGAAAAACTGCTCTTCCCCAACGAGTTTCGGCGACGGCTATGTAAGCCGAAGCAACAGTGAGCAGCAAACAATCAAAGTGTATACACACACACACACACACACGCACACACAATTGAGCGCTGAGTTGGGCTATGCCCATTAGTGTCGGTGAGTTGTGGCAACAACAGCAAGTGACAGTGGCAAGCAAGAACACATACATATATTATTGTTGCATGCGAATTTCTCATGCTCAGCTGAGTGTGTATTAGTGGCGCACAGTTGGAATTTACGCTCTTTGAGGTCATCAGCAACAGCCGCTCTGCAGGCCAATGCATACGCACGCACATACAAATACGCATATATGCAAGAAAATTATTTGAAAACCTACCGTGAAGTCAGGCTACTTAATGTCACTACTTTATGCTGGTTTACTGTGCCAAACTATTGAGTAGTGGTGCTAGTTGGAGCGGAATGATAGCGCGCTGCTGCTCTTTACTTTGCGCTCAACAAACTGCAAGTGTGAAAATGGATACTCTTCACCTGTGTGAGCGCGAATCTGCTGGTGTTTTGTTGAAGAGAAAATAGCAAGTGATTGTAGCGGGTATTTAGTGTATGAGCACAGGGTGTGTCAGAGCACAGAAAATTTTCTTTGATGCCTGATATTTTGCCACTGTCACGAACTCAATATTTTTTTAGACAAATCTTTAAAATATTGAACATGTGTCCAGCTGAGCCAAACAATTTAAGGAAGCGACTGCCTAAACTCTCAAAATAATCTGAGAAGGAGTTACATATCTACATATTCCAATAGTCAAAGTGGTAAATTTTTCTAGAAAAGAAAAAAGTCTGGTTTTATCATTAGCAATACAGTTTTTACTAATTTGAATATTTAGACATACACACAGAGGGTTCATGATCCGTTCCACAAGTTCACAACAGAATCGAGGTAGTAAATGCGCCTTAATTTTTGCAACTCAAAACGACTTCTTAGTTATATCATCTTTACATTTCTTGTTCATTATCAATCAATCATCGCTCTCATCTTGGTACCATTTTGAATTCAAATACTTAGAAATTCTCAATTGATCAACAAAACAAAGACCACATTCTCTCCACCAGTGCTGTCTTTGCCTGGTCAAGCACCTTCTGATACTGTTTCGAAGCCCTTTTACTACTTCAAAAGAGTACCAAGAACCAGAACAGAGAACAGATCCGGGACTGATACACTCAGAACTAGTCTACTAACTAGCTTATATTTTTTCCTAGACCTCTTAGTGGCAAACTTGCTTTGATAAAAAGCCCCGAGCATACAAATATACGAATAAAAGTCTTAATGTATCCCTGTCACGGATAATTGCAGACGGAGAGCTCGAGAAGGTTACAATATTGTAAATATCGACTCAACTCATAAAGTTTAGCTATTTATTAGACCACCGATGACAAGTCCTAAACTAAAGGGTCGGTATTATGGTGTTTGTACACAATTTCTTTAACCCTAAAACCCTACTAAAACTGGAATACATTTCTCTGCACATCACTGAACGCCCTTAAAGAGTATATCGAGCTCGAGAACCTCTAGAAGCAGGTAGAATTAATACGAAATTGCTTTTTTTATATGTTCTAGAAAATCGTAATCTCACCAGTCTAAACGAACTGGGATTGAACGACACTGAATCTTGCGAAACAAATTTTAGCGATAAGAAATTTAGAGAAACATCCTTCGTCGATCGTTTTTCGATACTTCGAGGTAAGAAAAAAATTATGAAGTCAGAGAGAGACAGCTATTATGTAAATTTCTAATCCAGGTCTCTATTTTAGAAACCTAAGCCAGTGAAAGCTCTGTCCTCCCACCACATATCACAGTAAACCAATTGAATTCGCACATTATTTCGTGTGTCCTAAGTGAGGTCTTTAAATCACATGCTCTCCACTCAGTCGCGGGTATTTTTTATTGCAGAACATCATCACTCTGAAACGCTTCATTTGAACTGAAAACTGCTTTTCATCAGCTGTGATATGTTTATTTGCTGTGAGCTGTAATTCTTACACGCTCGCTCTCACTCTCTTGCTGGCAGAAGGTCTAGGCTACACAGCTCATTGCCAAGTTACGAGCGCAAATCTGCGTTCACACGCTGATGCACTGTTGCACCTGCAACTTTATGCAACTTTAAATGCCATTAAATTCACTTAGACGGCAGATAAACTGGCGTACAGGAGCAGAAGCTCATTCAATGGACACACACAGTCGGACGCTGTGCAAACTCTTTATGAACCGCCTCACATATCTCACTTGGTTTGCTGGAGATGTCCATTTCATCGACAGACCGACCAAGTACTTTGCTGTTTTACAAGTCTTTTATTTTTGCCCAGACGCTGGAAGCGTTGTAGGTGTGCCGAGCTGTGGGTTTCTGGGTTGAGGATGAGGATGTTATTTATGGCCAAGAATTTCGCCTGCTGACGGCAAGTGAAAAACGTTTTGGAATGTTTCCTAAGTGTTCGGCTAAAAAAAAAACAGGTATACCTCATTTCCCAGTGAACATAAAATATGTGCTTCTTAAGCGTTTGAGGAAAGTATAATTCACAAGTTGAAAACTCAGATATTTATCAAGTGATTCAATATAAAACATTATAAATTTACAAAAACTCTGAATGCTGTAGAGACATGGGCGATAACAACATCTGATGAGTCGACGTTACGAGTTTTCGACAGAAAGGTTCCGCGGAAGATTTATGGTCCTTTGCTTATTCACAACGGGGAATACAGCAGTTGTTGGAACGATTACCTGTACGAGATATAAGAAGACGACATTAACATAGTTCAGCGAATTAAGAGACCTCGGCAACGTTGGCTAGGTCATGTCGTCCGAATGGATGAAATCACTCCAGCTCTGAGAGTATTCGACGCAGTACCCGTCGGGGAAGCAGAGGAAGAACTCCACTCGGTTGGAAAGACCAGGTGGAGGATAATCTTACTACACTTCGAATCTCCAATTGGCGCCAAACAGCGAAGAGGAAGAACCACTGGCGCACTGCTGTAAATAAACAAGTTTTCTATACAAGAACTTGAGTTCGATTGGTCAGTTTTGTATGGCGGCTATATGCTATAGTCGTCCGATATCGGCGAATCCGACAAATGTGTAGCTCCTTAGTAATAAAAGGCCATATGCAAACTTTCAAAACGATGTCTCAAAAACTGAAGGACTAGTTCGCGTATATAACTTAAAGCTTAGCCGCTGTTCAGGGTATGAAAATAAAGCTTGTTGGGTTGCTTAGAAACCCAGTTGCATGCGTGGCTCACAACTTACGGACAACGAGTAAATCGCAAATCCTTACTTAGATCAATGCAACGCTACACAACGGCCTCTTCAACTAATCCCTATTTGCAACGAAATCGTTTTCGGTATTGAAATTTTATTGTTTTGTGCTACAACAATTGCAACCCTGTGGAGCACCATTCATCTGCTCGATGAAGACAACAACTCAACATGGCCAATTGTCAATTGCACGCAATGGACACCTCTCAAAGGCACAAACAAAGAGCGAAATCAACAGAAATACCTTTGGTAGGTAACCGATTTCGGACAATAACTGGCAGTTCCGTTAAGCATTTGTCAGTGCTGCTTTACGCATAAATCCAATTTCACATCAATCTCAGTTGCAACGTAAGCAACAACAACAACTACAGCTACAGCGAACGCTAACAGCAACACCATGACCACCAGCATCATCAGCACCACCACCATCAGCACCACCAGCATCAGCGTCATCAGTTGGCACATCAACGGCATCAGTATATTCATCAGTGACGTCTCAACGTGATTTCCACTGACTGCAAGCGGCTGATAGCTTCTCACTTCTTGACTTTCTCATTTAGCACGTACGTTGGACACATAAAATTCCCGACAGCCGGAGTACGCGTGTGTCTTCATTGCCAAGCTCATGTGGTGCAAGCACTTTCTTTTGCCGTGTCTGCGCACTTCACTGCACTTCGCGCTGATTTGTACCGTTATACAGGTGTACGCTTAAGCCTTGTATATAGTATGTATGCTTTGCCAACTTCCGTCAAGCCAAGTCAACATTACACAACACTATGCCGCACAGCACTACAAACACTAACGACCAACTTCAACTTCAATGTGCAACTTCAATATCCTTTACCGTTCTTAGGTGAGTGTGAGCGTGTGCGTGTGTGTCTGTTGGCATTTATTTGCCTCTTCAGTATGTCAACGGTATTTGTCCAACGTCCTGTGCGCCTTTCCATGTCCTCCTGCTGTGTCTGAGCATTGTTTAATGGTTTATATGAGCACATATGTGATGACGTTATGGCATGTGGAAGAGATTTCAGGGAAGATGTCAGAATGGGTGCGGAAAATCATGCAGTCATAGCGCAAATGTGCAAAGATTTAAATTATTACCGACAAACCTGCAATATGTGGGAAACAATGTTAGGTGACGGGGTTTCCGACTGGGTACCTATTATACCGTGCCTTCAGGATTAGAAGGATATTCAGCGAAGGCTACTTTTGGACGAACTGCTTCGAAGGTTCATTGTGAATTGAAATACAAAACTAGGTTCAGCAGGGGTACAGCAGAAAGATAATAGCTCGATCTTGCAAAGATCACGGAATATTAATTATTTGAAGTACGAACAGTCATTACATTTAAACTTTCATTCTGTTCAGATCTGTCCGGTGCCAAACTTCATCGAACTCATGAAAGGCCGACAATATTTAAAAAAAGAAAACCTTTACTACTGGTGAGATCTTCGTATATATAACTACACAGCTAACTGAACCATAGGACAAGAACTCGGACTAGTCCGAATTTACTCCATAAAGTGAAACGAATTTAGGAAGTTACAGCTGTCCAGCTCAAGAGATAAGAATGCCAAGCTGAGCCATAAGACAAGAGTTCGGAAATTTTTATAGTCTCCCCGGGGGAAGGAAAATCGATTTCTGACTAGTCCGAGTTAACTCCATAGTATTAAACGTATTTAGAAAGTTGCAGATGTCCAGCTCGAGGGATAAAGCAGTCAGTAACTCAGCTGAACCATAGGACAATAGTTCCGAAATTTCTTGTAATCTCCACCGGAGTGGGAAATGGATTTCTGGCAAGTCCGAGTTCACTTAGCTCAAGAAATAAAGCATTCAATAACTCAGCTGAGCCATAAGACAAGAGTTCGGAAATTTTTATAGTCTCCCCGGGGGAAGGAAACTCGATTTCTGACTAGTCCGACTTAACTCCATAGTATTAAACGTATTTAGAAAGTTACAGATGTCCAGCTCGAGGGATAAAGCAGTCAGTAACTCAGCTGAACCATAGGACAATAGTTCCGAAATTTTTGTAATCTCCACCGGAGTGGGAAATGGATTTCTGACAAGTCCGAGTTCACTTTACAGTGTTTAACGTGTTTAGAGGTGTCCAGATGTCGAGCTCAAGTGATGAAACATTCAAAAACTCATCTTGTCTAATTTCTCGGTCTGCGTTTTCCAAAAATGCCCCCTAAAACCCCATTAAAAAATCCACGAGCCTTAATTGGACCGTTCTAATGGACAGAAATTTGCTTTCTTTTTTGACTCTGCTTAATTAGGCTTGAACCGAAGTCCAGTGTATCGAAATTACCTTTCTACGGGCACGAAACATGCTTCTCTTTCGACTTTTTGCTATTAAGCGTGATCCAAAGTCTGGAGTTCCGTCATCCCCTTTCTAAGTAACGGACACGGAGGCTCTTAAGATCCGGAAAAACTAAATCTTCAGTAAAACCTGCATTATAAAGCTTCAGCATGTAGCAGTATGAGCGGCAGTGAGTTTTCTAGAGTACCATATCTTAAAGCTTTTTGAATGTGGCATACAAAATCTAATTGAGGCTTTGTAGTTTTGTTCCTGCCTACAATATCAAAGGCTTCAGTCCGAATATTTCCATTCTTTCCGAGTGGTCAGTGCAAAATAAATCTCTGAAGGTCTTAAAAAGTAATTTCCTTTGGCATGTTTACAGCAATGTTTATAATTTGCTTTGAAATTGGACACCGAATAAGTTTTTAAGTCTAACTACTCAGCGGTGAAGCTTTAGTTCGTAAACGGAATAATAGGCTACTTAGTTCAGATCAGCTCTTGAGTTATCCGATGAACTAGAGTTCCAAAAATATCTAGAAAAATATATCAATCGGACAATAAGAGGGTCGTCGCATTCACTGTTGCTCTAAATAGAGGTTTTTCTTCTTGAGTAAAAGTAAAACTATGAGCTCACCAACTAGTGCATTAAGCTGGAGCATTACAACCAACCAAGGTAGCCAGAAAGAGCAACTCACCAGCGCTTCTTTTACCTTCTTCGTGTCAGGTGGTCACTTTTGTAATAAGCTCGGACATAATACATCTTTTGCCTAGTACACCATTGTCATTGTGAGACCCCTGCATCAGCTTATTCCAGGTGCCGCTGTGATTATATTTGATTGAAATTCTCAGATTAATTCTGCATGACATTTACGGCCAAACGTGACGCTGGCACAATCAGCAGCGGCACAACAAATATTAAGGTCCTTATTGGGGTCTGTGTGTGGGTGTCTGGGAAAATAAGCGCCAGAAGTGGCCAGCCTGCCATTTATACAAATTACTACATTTACGCTCGCACGCATTCAGTCATATGAGTATCCGAATGGACGGACTGCACACAGCACACTCATTTACCTGGCGCTTCGCATGCCATGGAGCTGTTGACTGTTGACGACACGACAACATGGCGACTCTGTTGCACGCAAGTGTTTATGATGAGTGTTTCCTATTTATACCTGTACAATAAACGGTACCCGCAGCGGCACCGTGAACGGCGCCCCAACTGCTACTTATACGTGCCGGTGCTCGTCCAGCGCTGCCGTTCAGCACTGACATTAATGCGCGCTCGCATATTTCGCACCAACCTCGCGCAGTCGTCACAAATGTGAAATGACGAAATGCTATTTTAAATGTAACTACAACAATAGCAATGGCATGTCATAATATTTTCAGCGTGTGTGTAGTCAACCGGCACTTGTGCGCCATTTCAGTTGCTTTTCATCCGCTTTCGCCCGGCCCCAGCTTCCGTTTCCCACCGTTTCCGCACGCACGCAGGTGTTTTTGGGTTTGTAATGAGTTTTGCTGAGCTCCTCTCCCGTATTCACCTCTTATATATTGCCATTGCGGCAATCTGTCATAAGAGCTTCCACCTTCCGCCAGCTCTATACGTCATACTGTCGGCGCTTTTCTTATTATTGTTTTATTTTCATTATTTGCCTTTCGCTCCGCGCCGATTCACTCATTCATTCACTTTTATGCTTCACAAAACAATGCCGCATTCAACGCAACATTGTACCGGTGCGTCGAGCTCTTACTCGCATTCAAAGTTGTTTATGTCTTTTGCGTGATCGCATATCCCCGATGCAGGAGTAGGTGTCTGCATGAGTGACCTGAAAGGAAAACCCGCCGACGAAGTGTGCCATTCGTTGTTCGTTGAATAAAGCTCATCTTCTGAGTGACCATTATAACGCTGTGAAACTCTTAGAAGCCTAACCGTCAAAGTCAAGGAGCTCAAGGAACCCAGACCTATTTATGTCCTCAAGACAACACTTCTATCCAGCATTCCTCATCAAACTAACAAGTTCCGCCGGGAAAGGCATGGAAGGAAAGACAACCGAACCCGCAAGCAATTCATGCAAGGCGGCATATCTGCTTTCGTTCTTACAAATCTCTGAGAATGCTATTGGAATTTAAAAAAGAATCGAGGTGCAAAAGAAAATACTTAGAACGACAGGAGATCATAGTAGTCTGAAAATGTATGTTCAATCCAATATCTGCTGATGTCGAGGCTCTAAAGATTATGAGATATATCTTCAGGAAGACTACAATTCCTATCCAATGTAATCGTTAAGACACTACAGAACAATATCTGCAATCTCTACGGGCCTATTAACTCAAACTAAATTGAATTTACAAGTTCTGTTACAAATCTGCTGTTTGAAGCTACACAACCGACTGGATTGAGCAGAAATTCGCAACCGCTGTCTCCGCTAAAGAGCCCAAAAGTCCTTGTTGTTCCAGCCGTTGGTTGACAGATTAACACTTACTGATCCCAACGGGGTTAGATCGCCGAAATAACAGCCCTTGGTCGGATGAAATCCGAGTAAATTCCGGTGCGTAGAACCGGCTGTCGTGACTGTCCAGCCGTTGGTCGACAAGAGTGTTTTGACAATAATTAATATCTAAAATAATCAGTTCTACAACGCTTGCATTTGAGGTAACAAGAGAGCTCCGGAATCAATTTATCTGTTTCACATCAAACTTCTAGATAACAAAACCATTTGAATAGTACTTCAATAGAGCCGAAGCCCGTAATTTCAAGCTTCCTACAACCATAGCATTCAGCAAGATTTGTGTAATCCCCCCAACTCTTTGGAAGCTTAGCGAACTTCAAAACCTTAAGCTTAGTACAACATTTGTTTTGACATTTCCTACAGGGCAGCTGAGCTTATGCTCCCGCTACCAAATACTCAATCTCCACATCACTTTGTGGAGGAAATTAATTTCCCTCCCGAAACGCATAACGACAAAGAGGTGCGGAAATCTCATTCAGATACAATGTTGAATTTTAAATAGGATAAGTCGTAAAAAGTGTGGTGCTCACATTGCTTTTATTCATATGTGCATTTGAGTTAAATATTTTTACAGTTATGCCTTTTAATACGGTCACAAGTGTGTCTAATTGAATGTGTCTCAGCTAAGGCGTAATGCATATGAATTAAGAAATTAACTGGGAATTTGAAATGTAAAATTTTATTTTGTAAAAATGTCTTGCAATAAAGTTCTTCTTGTTAGTGAGGGAGCCGAAGATTTCGTTAGAGTGTTAACTGTGCTGAGAAGCAGATATTTTAGAGACAGAATTGTCCTTCCATTTGTACTACTTTTTCCATGTGGAGTAATTCAATGTAACAATTTACGAGGGGGATCCGGAAAGTTAAGCAATTGGGGCTGAAAACTACAAAATAATTTTATGCACTCCTTTCCAAACCATACTCTTCGGCATCTAACTCAATATCGGACTCGAACTGACCAGAGCTCTTAAAGCTTTACAATTTCGTTTGGTAGTACGATGGGTTACCGAGGACAAAAATTGAACAGCCGAACCACACTTATACTTGGACTCAAAGAAAACTGACGGTGGACCCACAGACTGATTACGAACATACATTAGTGGATAGATAGACAATATGGAAACCTGGATTTCCACCTGACCCAAATACTTAGTAAACATGGAGCACTTTGGGATTTAAGTGTCTTCTTCTCCATGGAGTAATACTTAGTCCAGTGATCCCGTGGTAGAGATATGTGATGGGTATAGGTTAGGTTAAACAGATTAAACTTCCGACTCCGGCTTTAGAAGCTTCCCCCTACTATACTAAAAAAACCTTATACTAAACAATGGTTTTTGTGGACGAGATCTTCCTTATCTTCTGATCACATTTTTTAGACATATTTGCATTTTACGGAAGTTTGGAGTCCACTTACGTTCCATTGTGAGTTTGACTTCAATTCGAAATACCATTTTAATTAAAATGAGCTCAACAGTTATCACTTTCTTCAATTTTTTGGGACAGGACTTACGAATTTGCATCGCTTTTGAAACAAAATGATCAACTGATGATCTAAGACTCGTAAGGTGGTCACATCGCGTACTCTTAAAACAGTTTGCGTGGTTCGGTAGGTAGAATTAATAAACCTTGGCAGAGTTTTTTAAAAACTGTAAAAGAATTAGCCGTAGCTGTTCTTCGACGGACCGCATCGTCAAATAGCTACTTTTATAAATTCTAATAAAGTCTACATAGAAAAATGTTAAAGCCAATTATTTGAGATGCTAAACACAACCAGTGCAACCCTCGTACCACCTAAACTCACGGCAATTCCTGATACAACCCTGATAATCTCCATTTTGCAGTGCTGACATTTTCATTGTCACTTGTTGGTTACTTAAGTTGTCAGTGCGTACATTTCTTATGCGTTTAAATTTCTTTAACCTTTTTAATTTCACGCCCTTTTCTTAGTTTCTTATGCAGTTAAAGTCGGATTACGTTTCCCTCTACTAACTACAGCTGACAATGCTTTTAATTATAATAAACCCACACATTTAATTGGCAAAAGTATTGCAGGGTTGTGCAGCTGTCACAGCGCGTTTACAGTATGAGCCTCAGTTTTGTAGTTTTACTTTTGTCTTCTTCACGTTGTGGCAACACTTTCGGCGGATGGAGTTCGCCGCTGTTGAGGTGCTGACTTAGAGGTTATGGTTACTGTTTCAATGGTATTAAAAGGATAAAAGAGAGAAGAGGCCAGTGGTAAGGATCCTCTTTCTCTCAAACCACTAGTAATTTGGGTTTAAAATCGATTAATAAAGGACATATAATAAGAATTACCAGGCCCTTAATGTTTTTATGACTATGCAAAGCAGAGAAGTGATTTTCTTAAGAATTATTGAAGAGCATCAGTTTTGCTACAGCAAAATATGACGAAAAGTTAGCCGAGTGCGGGAATAAACAGAGACTTTAAAACCTCTAATGAAAGTATAGACTCTCTTTACGTACATTTCAGGATACTAAGCTTCTGATAGAGACATTACATTCCACTGATTGTCTGCTTAACAATGTATTCCAATTCCAACGGTCTGTGGAGATTACAATATTAGACATATCAATTTTTTTAGCTTTACGGTTTTGAGAGACTCTAAATTCAAGTTTTTGGAAATTATATATTCCGTAACATTATTTTATGAAAGGAAAAAACTCCATCAAAGCTGAGCACTCCACCTGGTGCTTTTAAAACCAGCAGAAGTTCGGAAGAATGGGGTCAATTTGAGTTAAGGACTTCCGACTTTACTATTCAAGAATGCAAAGTAGCACCTGTTGGCTCTTGGATGCAAGAATAGGAATTAAGTATAATCCTACAACTGTACGGGACCAAATAGCGCCGAGACCTGGACAATATAGTGTTTTGTCTTTGTTTGTCGGGATAGGACTTTACTTTTCAACTCTCAACTCAGCGAATCAAGAGACATCGGCTGCGATGGCTAGATAATGTTGCCGAAAGCTTTCGTTTCAGTACCCACCGGTCAAAGTAGAGGAAGAATAAGACCTCCACCGCCTAGCTGCACTTGGTATCTCGAATCAGCGCCAAACAGCGAAAAGAAGAAAAGACTGGCGCGCTGTTGTTAACTCGGCTATAAGCGATTCTAAGTCAATAAAGAAAAAGAAGACACCGAAAACTGATATTCGAATCTAGTATCTTGGCTTACTTGAGTTAGAAAATACCTTTCTATAACCTTTGACGGCCTTGCTCATCACCTTAGTCTCGCGGAAAGTAAAGTCGGACGGTTTGATTACTCAAATAAGTTTGAGAGCTTCAGGTATTCTGAGTGATCATTCGCTCTTTTCTGTCTCAGAAACCCATAAGTTATCTGAAGATGAGAACTTAAACTTGCGAAAATCGAAAAATGTCTGAATAAAATAGGGGTTCAACCAACACTAAGCTTACTAAACTAACCTCTATAGGCAACCATTGGTTAAAAGTGGCGGAAATTAAAGAAGAAGAAAAAAGAAATGATATCGAGTATTGCTAATAATTTTAAATTTGAAATCCTTCGCAATACCGTTCAATGAAAACAATTTTTAAACTACTCATTAAACCACTTATTAAACAGCTCATTCACATAGCAATAAATTGTGGGCATTAATCACAATTGGAAACAAATTCCGAACAAACTCATTTATGATATCAGTTTAAAGTAAGTTTTCACGAGCACGAACAACTAAAAGTATGCTATGCAAATAATTGCGCTGCTGCTGGCGGCAATAAAAGCGGAAAAGCGCACTTGAGAAATTTCGCAACAAACATGCAGCATTATTGCTCGTAAATTCATGGCTGAAATCGGAGCGGAGCGTAAAAAAGGCGGAGGAAAGGTAGAAGAAGCGAAAAGTTGTGGAAATATATACAATACACTGCTTCGATAAAGACAGCTTTGTAGGTATTCGGACGCAAATATAAAATGTATGGTGTTTTGTGGTCTGAGGTTTGGGACAAAATTTCGAAATATTTAAGGATTTCTTTTCATATTTTTCTGATAGAAGTCAGAGGGTGTGAGAAAAATCTGACGATGCCGAAAAAAAATTAAATACAAGTATTAATATGAGAGCTTTAATTACATACAATTCTGAAAACTTTTAATATTCAAATTAGGGCTGCCATACAGTTTTTATTATATTACAATATTTACAAAAAAAAAACATGATTATTATTAATTATTATTATTATAGTTTTTAAATATTTATAATAAAAATTTTGATTATTCCTAATCATAACGGATTAATAGAGTTGCCAAATATTTCTATAATATATAGAAAAAGTAATAATTTAAATATTTAATCCTAAAAAAATATTGAACACGTTTCTTAAACTACTAAGAAATCAAGAAGATATTTTTAAAATACATATCTATTTTCGAGTTACCATACAATTTTTAGTAAAAAAAATTAAGTAAATAAAATGTCAAAATATAGAAATAGTGCACAGAGTAAAAATCTCAAAATTAATTTTCAAAATCAGCATCAGGGAAATGAAAAATTACGTTAATGGAGTTGCCACATATTTTTAAACATTTTTGTAATCTCATAATATGTAATGCGAATTAATTTTCTTCTATTTATATTTAATACGGATTAGGTAAATATTTTTTGTAAAACTATTTTTTTATAAATAATTTTCATTCAAATTTTTTTTGTATTTTTTTTTAGTTTTACGAATAAAAAAAATATTATGAAAATGTTTTAGTGTTTTCGTTATAAAATACTTGCTTGCAGTAGCGCAGAAGGCGAAAAAATTAAATTTATTTTTTAGAGTTGCCACATATGTATTTAGAATCTTGTGTTTTTAAAATTTGATCTTTAATACTTTTACAGTGTTCAGAAACCACAAATTTAGATATTTTGGATATTTTTATATTTAATCCGAAAAATAGTTAAATATTTTTTTTAAAAACTAGTTTTTTACAATTAATTTTTATTAAAAAAATTCATTATGACAATTTTTTCAAGTTTTCCAAAAAAAAAAATATTAAAAAGATTTGTTTCGTAAAAAAAGTGTTGTTGCTGTATACTACTTGCATGCAGTCCTGCATTAGGCGAAAAACCTAAATTTATTTTTTAGAGTTGCCATATACATACATATGTATGTATGTATTTAGAAGCTTGTGCTTTAAAAATTTGATCTTTAATACTTTTACAGTGTTCAGAAACCAAAAAAATTCTTTATGGAAAGAAGGATTGTGTTTGAAAAAAAAAATAAAATCGTAAAAAGTTAAAAAATAAAAAAACAAACTATACTTAAAGAAGTTAAAATCATGTACCGCTTAAAATATTGATTTTCACATAATTTTTTTCTCGAATTTATTTGTTTGTACGTTACAATTATTTTGCCAGCAATATTTCTTCACAATTTTTTTTTACGAAATATTCTTTACAATAATTTTTTTTTATTTTTATCGAAATTTTTTATGCAACTTTTTTTTAATTTTTTATCCAAAATTTTTTTTTATTTTTTTAGAAAAGTTATTCAAAAAATTTAAAAAAAATGTTACAACAAATTTTTTACATTTGATTTTACCATAATTTTTTATAAAAACTATTTTACAATTTTTTTAATATTATTGTAACAAAAAAATTACTAGTGAAATAAAAAAACAAAAATTTTTTAAAGAAAATAAATTCTAATATTGCAACAAAAAAAAATACTAGTGAAATAAAAATATAAAACCTCTTTGCCTATAAAACATTTTATAAATTATTTGAGAGTCACCCTAAGTCCCCCGTAGCAAAGTTAAAAAAATTAAAAAAAAAACTCAAAACTATGTGAAAGTCCCAAAAAGAGCCAAATATAAGCTCGCATTGGTATAATTTACAATATTAACTAGTTGTCATTACAGCCATATATATACATATGTATGTGTATATGTACGTGTGTGCGTGCGCCACTCGCAGTTCAAGTGCACCTGCACTCCATGAAAACAGTCGGCAACTGGCAAGCAATGGCAAAGGCAACCGACAGAAGCCAAAGTCAAGCAGTTAAATTATGGTTTGGCCCCAAAAGGCGACAAATTTTGCGCGAGTACTTTTTCATTTGCAAACGGGGGATAAGTACAAGTACTCGCATATGAATTTACGAGTATCGCTCGCAATCTCACAAATGTGTGTCGGTGTGTGTGTTAATGTGCGCTGCGAATTTCACGCCATAAATTTACACATTACACGATAAGTTAACGCGAATTACCTTTGTAAGCAGCGAGAAATTACAATTGCATGCCCTACAGCGGGGAGAGGAGGGAGGTAAGCAGGCAAGCAAGGGGTGCACACGACGGTGCCACTCACACATATGAGTTTATATTACCTTCACCTCATTGAGAAATGCAGAAACTCATATGACTCCAGCAAAGGTAAGGCATTACTCCCTCTAAAAGCGGTTGTGTGTAAGCATGTACATATGTATGTCTATGTGCTTGTGTGTGTGAAGTACAATAAATTTCGCAATTCGAAGTGCGAATTATTTGCCATGGCAGTAAAGAAAAGTGGGCGTGCATGTGACAATAAACTGAAGTAGGTACAACAACATAGTAGCAAATACTCACCTCACACTCTCTCATCTCTCCACTGAGTGCCAAGTACATTTTCTATGTGTTTGTGTTCAATTGTGCTTTGATGAACTTTCATACCCTTTTGTTGTACATTTTAAGGGCAAAGTAGTGCTTTAATTTTTATTGCTACGATTAACTGTTAATGTAACGGAAATTTTTTTCGAAGTTTAAAGCTTAAAATTTGATTGTGACTTTTTAGAAAAATTGCTGAAAAAATTATTTTTTATTGAATTTCGGAAAAGTTATCACAGTTATAAAAATATTCGCACTATTTAAAAGCAAAAAAAATACTTATTATACATATACATATGTATATCAAAATTAAATATATCCAAAAAAGTGTTATGTGCAATATTATTTCCACAAAAATTCGAAATTTGTATAAAAATTTCTTAATTTTTCGAAAATTGGTAAAAAAAATTAAATTTAATCTGAAGAGAAACAGAAATACAAAATTTCAAAATTTTTCGAAAATTGTTTAAAAATAATAATAATTTAATTTAAAATTTAATGTTAAGAGAAATAGTAATAAAAAATTTGGAAATATTTCAAATACCAAAATTCGAAACTTATACTCTGTAGAACGATTTCTAATGATTTCAAAAACCCTTTCAAAAAATAAAATTTCAAATAAATGAACTCTGAAAAATTTTTATAAAAATTTATTTTAAAAACTTTTTTGCAAAAAATATTTTAAAATTTCTTTCCACATAAAAAAATAGTTTCTAAACTCAAATTTTTATATCAATAAAATAAAAAAAAAAAACAAATTATAAAAAATTTGTTGTCGCTGAAATTTTTAATATCAAAAATTTTCAAAATTCTATCTTTCGAATATTTTACTTAAGACTGATCTATTGCTGTAAGCACAAAACAACCCATTTAAACAAATTTGTGGTAAATTTTATTTGGAAACAATTCGTATTTATTTAAAATAATTTTAAGTCCTTAAGTTTGAAAATAAAATTATAAAAGTTTATTAAAATCTGAATTAAAAAAATATATTTTTTATCATAAAACTCAAAATTGAAAATAGTAACAATATTTCGAATTTCTTTATTGAAATTCCTTAAATCTTTCTTTTAATTTATTTCGAAAAACGATTAATTATTAATAATAAAATTATTTTTTTTTAAATAAATATTAATATTTAAAATTAAAATTTTGTAAAAACTTGAACAATTAAAAATTTTTAAACACAAACGTATTATAAAATATATAATTATAATAATTTTTTATATTTTTTTAATTTTATAATTAATTAAATTTTTCTATGTAATTATAAAACATAAATTATAACTATTTTAAATATTTCAGATTTTTACAAAAAATATGTTTGATGTTTTGAAATTCCAAAATTTAAATAAAATAAATTTTTAATTTCATAAAAAGCGAACAATTATTAATAATACAAATATTTCTTTTTTAATATTTTATACGATACTAAAAATTTTATACAGAATTCAAGAGTTAAAAATTTTCAAACAAAAAAGTATATGGAAAGTATAAAATATAATAATTATTTTTTTAATTTCATAATTAATTAATTTTTTATTAATTAAAAGTAATTAAATCTTTTTTTAATAATAAATAATTTAAATATTTAAAGTTTTTAGAAAAACAAATTGTTTTCAAACAAAAAAATTTATTATAAAATTTAATTATCATAATTATAATTTTTTTAATTTTATAATTAATTAATTTTTTTTATTTTAAAACATTAACTATAAATATCTTACATTTTTACAAAAAATTTGTTTCATAATTTGGAATTCTAAATTTTAATTAATTAATTAAAGTTTTTTAATATGCTTTATTAATTATGAGCATTTAATTTTTTTAATTTACAAATAAATAAAACGAAAAATTTTGTTTGTAAAAAAAAATAAAGAAAAGCAAACAAATAATAGCGCTTTTAAAGAAATTGCTTTAAGATTAAATCTAAAGACGCCCTGAAGTATGCTACAGACAAATTACAAAAGGCACACTTACACACACACAACATCTTGAAAGCGAAAAATGCAGCGCTTCAAAATTCCTGACAGCAACAATTGCTTATGACAAACGTGTACGCTGCTGGACAGACGACAACAACAACAATAGCAAACACATGGTCAAAATGCCGTAAAATCACAACCAGAGCAAGATTGCACGCCACTAAACAATAGCAGGCAAAACAACAACATCAACAACGCTGAATTTTTATTTAAATTAAATCAAAACGCCGACGCGCTGGCATCGTAAAATGAACGCAACGCCGCCAGCAGCATTTGACCCCTGGCGTTTGGTGGCCAACAGGAGCCGCAGCAGAGCAGCCACCACAGCTCGACGGCAAAAAATGCACCGTTTTTTGCTTGGTTTCGTTTTTATTTTGTTATCTTTTGCCTTTTATCTCGCCGCGCGCTGCACGTAGCACAACTCAATCTAATTTGATTAAAGTCAAAAATGTCCGAAAATTTCAAATGGCCATGCTTGCTGAGTAGGAAGGATGAGTGGGACTGCAAACCAACAATAACAGGCAACTTAAAAATAAAGCGGCAAATAAATAAAAGGGAGAGTTTAAATTCGGTTGGGTGTAATTTAATTTTAAATTTGAGATTTAGGCGCACGCCTAAAAGGTGACTATAAAAATAAGCGCATATTAAACAAATAAGTGCATAAAATTGTAGGCTGGTAGGGCCTTAAGTTGCTAGAATTGATAATGATGGTGAGGCGCATTTTCGTTTCTATACGCTTCGTGGCCCGTTTTAAACGCCCATACCCCGCTTCTTTGTTAGTCTTCAAAATTGAAAAGTGTATGGTGTCTATTTAAGACTTGCCACACCAATTACTCTGGTTAGTTGTTAACGGTAATAATTTTTTGCTTACGTCGTTTCATCTTTTAATATTTAAAGCAACTTCATAAGGAAAACAGATCTGTTATGAAGAAATGGAGTCTTTGAATGGCTTAAACTCAATCCACCACATATTGTAAATGAAGAGCTCGAGTTGCCTCTTCCAGTATATGGAGTCTTTTAATGACTTGAACACCACCCATTCCAGACGAAGAGGTCGAGTTGCCTCTTAATTCCTTCTGAATACAGTGCAGGTGAAACTACTACACTTCCTAAATTGAACACGATCCTCCATCGCCATATCTAATATATGTATGTATCTCCTACCTGCCGAATCACTTCTTTGTATGTCCGGTGAAACCAGCTCTTCTATCAACCTTCTCCCTATGGTTTGAAGCGATCGAAACGGCACGTTTCTCCTAGGCCATCCCATTTGATGACAATTAACTAACCACAAGGGACCCGCTGGAACAGAAAAAACATGAAAACCAACAGTAGACCCGAGGTTTTGAATTCAAAACTCTGTGACGATTTTCAAATTAGTAGAAATCCCAAATCGTTTTCTGAGAACCAATGAGGTCGACTAGTGGTAACATATCTGCTCCCACGACAGTCGTATCTACGTAACCGAAACGGACCAGATTTTTATAGGGCCAAAAACTGTCAACTCGTCCGAATTCTGCGACCACAACAACAACAACAACAACTAGTAGTAATAAATCAGAAGAATGCAGCAGTGAGTATGAACTACTTCAGAAGCTCGGTTTAAAAGAGAACTCGAAGAAGCTTATTAAGGTAATTGTTTTGCAAATATTCGTACACGAACTTACCCCCGGAGTAGCCGCAAACTATTGATTGCAAAGAGTAATAACCAACTAAAACTAATCAATCAAGGTTGTCTGTCGTCTAAATTAGACTAAGAAGAAAAGATAACTTGAGTTCTAGAATTTAAATTTTTCTACCACTTAAGACCATATTTGGCTATCCTATGGCGTTTTGGACCGCTTAACATGCTGTGTGTTTTAATAAGTTTTATACACGAGAGGGTGTTGTAACCTCTCACAGAACACTGTGAACTCACAAACCTACACGAAATGAATATGAATAACACTTCTTCCTTCAAAGAAATATGATTTGGATTTAATTGAAAACCACATAACAGCAGTAAAGTTCTCAGTCACACTCAATAACCGCTGACTCACTCCTGCCCCCTTGAACAGCAGCTGCACACACTACACGCGGCTAACTGACATGCGTTGTTATTGTAGAAAACTATGTGTGCGCGGTCATAAATTCATAGCGACAAGTGGAACTTTCTGGCTGCAAAACTGTCTTCGATTTCCGCCAGCAACAAATGAAGCGGAAGAAAGGTCTATAAACTTGGAGACGCGTAAACCCCAAGTAGAAAGAAGCCAGTATAGCGCCAAAGTATTTCTAATAACAATAAAGCTTAAGTGTTTTTGATTTGTGGCGCGCGTCAGTTGCCGCCCACTCCAAAGGCACGCACGCCTGCAAGTATGTTATGATTTCTAGATCTATTTTTATTTTTGAATTATCGCCGCTGTCGTTGCATGGCAATGAAGCCAATAAATTCCACGCACATATGCGAGCGCAACACATGCGTGTGCCGTTAATGGCGGGGCACAACCCCCCCGGTTGCAGTATGTTAAGGGTTAATGTGGTTAAGTAGTTGCGCGTGTGAGTAGTGGCTTTGCTTAATAGAGTGCAATTTCGCCCCTGCTCGCGAAGCTGTTGTGCAGTTAAGTGAATTTCAAGTTACTTGGAGTTGCTTGAAAAGTTTTTTATGGGTGGGTGTTTTGGGGTTAAGTATTTAAATAAATTTCACTAATCAATCAGATTGAAAGTTTGCGTTATTTATCGCTCGAGAAACTTAGGATGGGTGAATGGAGAAAAGTAATTTTCTTAAGAGTTGCTTAAGAGATCCGTCGAATGAAGTTGATGAAAAAGAGAAGGCTTACGATGCCACCTGTAAAATTAAAGGCTGCAGCGACGCGAATTTTATGAAAAGTCTGTCCCCTTCTCAAACTTTAACGGATTATTGGTTCTATCGGACCCCCTGCCAATAAATTTTATAGATAATCAGAATGCTAAGAATTCTACTAGTATCTAATATTTCTTAGATAATTATTTATATCTTGACTGCAAAAGCTTTAAAGCCTTTGCTGTTGAGAGCCGATGAGTTGAAGGCAAAGATTTTGCAAATACTCGAAGGCGATGGGAGCAGAAACGTTCCTGAACGAAACTAATCGACAGAAACGTATTCACAAATAAAAATTAAAAACGCATAACTGAAAGCTTTTTTTACTGAATCCCAAAACAGTTTGCGAATTCGAATATTTCGGGATCCCGAAATTTTTCGTTATACATAACCATTCTCAAATAAAAACAACGTAAAAAAATAAAAAACAAAAGTAATTAATTATTTGAGAGCCAGTTAATCCCGAAATGGTTAATGAATATCAATATTTCGGGATCCCGAAAATTTTCATCATATATAGAAATTAATATATCAAATTAATGAATCGGAGGTATTTCTTTGAATCCCGAAAAGGTTAATAAATTCCGAAATTTCGGGATCCCGAAACTTTTCAGAGAAGAAATTCTAAAATTGACATATGCGAGAGCTAATTCTTCGAATGCCGAAATAGTTGATGAATCCCTACATTTCGCGATCCCGACACTTTTCAAAGTAAGAAATTCTCAGATTGACGTTTCTGAGAATTAATTCTTTGAATCCCGAAACGGCGAATAAATCCCGATATTTCGGGATCCCGAAACTTTTCAGTATAAGAAATTCTCAAATTGTCATTTCTGAGCGTTACTTATTTGATTCCCGAAACGGTGAATGAATGCCGAAATTTCGTGATCCTGAAATTTTCCGGTATATACATACATCTTTTGTTGATACCTTTAAAATTTACATACTAATTTTTATTAATTAAATATATTTTTTCTAAGCAAAAAATTTTGCACAATTTTTCATTTGAAAAAAGAATTATTCATCATTTCAAGCAATAAATTAGCTAACAAGCGAAATTTTCCCTTACTTATGCGAAGAAATATAAAAAGTATTAATCAAATTAGGAGTATATACATATGTACATATGTAGTAAAATATGAAATTGTAGAAAAAAGCGCTGAAAAGTAGACAACGAAGCATGCAAGCAGCATGTACTACACAGTTATATTGCTATACTGGACAGCAGCCCGGAAGCTTTGCGCGCCAATTCAACGCTTTTGCATTCATCTAACCATAAATTACCAGCGCTTGAAAGTTGTGATGCAGCTAAGTGGTCTTGGCAGAGCAAATTCTCCTCCACAACTAAAAACGTAACCCTTCGTAATAATAAAATTATAAGAATGGCTGAAGCGATGTTGCGATCTTTGATAGTCTCTCAGACTAATAGAGCAGCTAGTGCGGAAAAGTATGTGAACTTGATAAACATGACTAAGGTCCCGAATATGATTTTCAATTAGAGAAATTTTTGTATTTCTTATTAGATTTGTTGAAAAAGAATTTTGCGTCATAGGTATCGACGTTTGTGTCATCGCTAGCTCGCCAATAATGTAGTCAAATTTAACCAGTTATTATTATTATTACTGATACAGAAAATAAAAAAAATTAAATAGAAATAGATTTATCGACTTTTGTGTTATCGATAACTGATTATTGCTACAACCAACTACTTTAAAAACTCAAAATTCGTCGAAATATTCGATTTATTGATTTATAAAGTGAAAAGTATCGAAAAAAAAAAATGTATCGATATTTATGTTATCGATAACTTATTACTGCTCTATTTAATTACATTATGAACAGAAAAATTAGTCAAGTAAACACAGTTTATTAGTGAATAGACTGAAAACCAAGTCAAGCAAAAACAGTTTATTAGTGAAGAAATAGAAAAATATTGATTAAACGAATAAATATTTCGACTTTTGTGTCATCGATAACTTATTATTGATACAAGCGAAAATACGTCTATAAAACTCGCATTATTTATATAGGATTTAAAAATATTGGCACCTAAATGAATATATCGACTTTTGTATTATCGAGAACTACTTATTTTTAAAATCAATTACTTATCTAAATACGAATTTAATCAAGTAATCTCAAATTGTTGATAAAGAAACTGAAAAATATTAGAACAAAAAAAACATATCGACTTTTGTGTTATCGATAACTGATTATTCCTACAACCTAACGTAATTGATTGCGTAAAATTAGCCGAAGAACACGAATCGATAAAGACACAGAAAAACATTGAAAAGAAATAAAAATATCGATTTTTTTTGTTATCGTAACTGATTATAGCTATAACCAACCACTTTGAAAACTGTAACATTTGTCACTAACACGCCAATTATTGATAGAGACACAGCAAAATATTGAAATACAAATTAATATGTATATCGGCATTTGTGTTATCGATAACTTATTATTAATTTAACGAACTACTTTAAAGATTAAAATTTTGTCAAAAAACTCGAATTATTGATGTAGGAACTGAAAAATGTTGAAAACAAACTTAAAAATATCGATTTTTTTTGTTATCGACAACTGATTATTGCATCCCCAACTGCTTTGTATCAAACTAATTCTAATTAATGGCGTAGAAACTGGGAACTCAAAATTTATCGACCTTTGTGTCATCGATAACTAATTATCGATATACACACCCATGACCTGTTCTTTCAGCGCCTTGAAAAACGTAAACTTTGTCAAAAACGCACAATAATTCCACCTTAAAACTCTACCAAAGTTCCAACTAAGCGCTCTACAGTGTCACTTTTTTTACCCATCGTCCTCTTTTCCCACACAACTCATTATTATTGCCTCTGCATATAATCCACTCGACCGCAAAAAGGCGAACGCAGCACTAATGCAAGTAGCTAGTCGAGTAGAAGTTGTGGCAAATAAGGGTAAGGGTACATATGTATGTATGTTTGTATGTATACAAGTGGACAAAAATACTTAAGTACATATGTATGTGTGTGAGCATTTTCTCAAGTGCCGTTTCAACAAGCCAATTCCCATTATATTAAATCAAAAACAAGCAGCATAGCAGCACAAACAACAACAACACACGCTGTCTGTTATAATTTAACAACCTACAGCCAAGGAGAACAACAATAAACATAACGGTAAAGACAAAAATAATAATAGAGCGCAAAAGAAAGTCAAGAACTGACAAAAAGATTTGCACCCAAAAATGTACTGCAAATAATTTATTGCTGGCAGTGTGTTTGTGTTGGTCATAAGCACGCGTGTGGGTGTGTATTATACATATGTGATTATATAAGGATATGTGTGCGTTGGTGTGACAAACACGTTTTATGCGCTTGTGTGCTCTGCTCTAGTCACAAGTGCAAATATATTTCATAAACTGCACGAGATATTTATATGCTGACAACGCGAAATTCACTAGTGTGGCAGCGCTTGCCATGAACTATTTATTTATATTTATTTTTTTGAGGTTAGGAATTTTTTTTCGAGCATAATGTGTTTCGTATGCGGTGAATGGAAGTGATTTTGGTGTATTTGTTTTTTGAATGTTATAAAATGCAGACAAGCAAGTGGTGCTAGTATGAAATAGTTAATATTTAAGACAAAAGAATTCTTTCTGTCAATACAGTTATGTAAAAAGCTAAAATATATATACTTTTTTTGACTTACCAGCATCATAAAGGCGCACACAAAGTTGCCATAAATATATCTGAAATGAAAAGAAAAAAATGAAAGTAAATATTTTAGACAGCGTTGATCTATGTATGTATGGTGTATCTTATATGCTCCTAAGCTACTTTTTGTTTCTAATCAATAATATGAGTTTTCAATCAGTTGAAAAGGCTCTATGGACTATTTTCATGGATCATGGAGTCGCCAAACCGTACTCTGGCGGCTCCTTCTTTGCCCATATACAGGCGAGGGAGTTGTGGATTGGAAGAAGTCGTTGGAGGAGAGGGGCAGTGAGCTTCTTTACCGAAGGGTCAAAGCTTAAGTGGAAGGTTAGTGGATTTGCTGCCAGAAGCTCTTCATCAACTCCAGCTTCAGACTTTTTGACATTGCTGTGTATTCCAAGCCGAGGTAGTGCGGTCTCCTTCAGAGAAGTGACTATCCACTCTGATAGCAGAGCGGCGATACTAGCATTGAACTCATTAACAGTGCGTTCAGAGTTGGTCACAGAGTGCCTAATCTCGCTATCAATAGCATTGAGTGTCTTTGTGATAAGACTAGTATGGGTGCTAGGCCACAGCGGAATCGCAGGAAATTGTAAAGCTGGTGAGCTAGCAGGAAAAGACACACTAGAACTCCTCTTGGTAGAATGGGAGCGGGTCGGTGCCCGCGAAACCTCTTATTGATAGCTCGGCTTCGCGGGAGCTTGACCAGGGCTGGCCCACCATTGGTACATGAGCTGTCGAAAAAGCATTTGGTCAATTTATAAGTTCGAACACAGGAGTTCTTCTTCTTTATGACTTCACAAAAGATTACATATAGCAGACCAAGTGCGACCTCTCTAGATCAGCCATCTAACTTACGCCGGGACTTCCACAACTTAAAAAATGGTCTCAGAATCGTCTTGCATTCAATTCCTCGCGCTTACTGAGTATTATATCCACAAAGTGCACAGTCATTTTGACGTAGTTCGCGTAGGCAACAAGTTCTATGGTTCTTTATTTACCATTCCCACGACAGACTTGTCTGTGTAACCGGAACGAACCCGTATTTTTATCCAACCAACGACTACCAACTCCGCAGATTTCTACTCTACAACAATAACAACAACATGGTTCTTTGTTCAGTTCTTCTCTTATTCACTTGGAAAACAAGCTCGACGGGGTCTCCCCCTTCATTTCGATGTTATATCCAGCCAATTCCTCAGCATGGCGAAAACCATTCCTGAAATAATGTCGAAAAATGGTTCAGAATTGGCAGTTCTTGGCAGGATAGAAATACGGATGCATTGCGATTACTTAAACCCGACTGTCTTGGGAACGGCCCTCCTCAGCCTTGTCAATAAGTTCGATAGGTTCTCCATCTGATTCTCTACCTATACTGATTCTCAATCCCTTTAGTCAAGACTAGCATTGAGTCGTCCACCTAAGTTTTATCAACACTTCGATTCATTAGATACAACCTATCCCAAAGTGGAGTTGGTATAGAGGGGAGGGGTGCGGCATACTTCCTTTCACCTGTACACGTATCCAAAATATCCTCAGTGATGCCGTAAGCAATGAGTCCACATTATTGTACTATAAGTTCGATGTGGTATTCAGTTATTCCCAGCAAAGTCTAAGGATCGAACGATAATGCTGTTTAAGAAGAAATCTCATCGCTTTTGATTCCTATACTACACACCATGTCAACCTTATTCGCTCTACGGAATGAACACTCATTCATGTTCCATTTGTAAGAATAGAATCCACGCGATTACTTTGCCTTAAGAGCGCCAATCTACGCCAAAGTTAGCCACTTGGCAGTTCGCTGCCAAAATTAATATTCATATTTACTCAAGTCGCACTTTCTTCTTCACTTCATAGGGGAATGTACTAACTCGCGACAATTGTCTGGAGTCCGCAAACGTCGAAGTGTCTGGCAAGCTAGCTTGCAACTTAACAATAAGCCATAGCTTTTGTAGCAACGATTAAGTGGTTCGAAAGTAAAAGTTGCCAAGGCAATGCAAAATGCATAAAAATGGAAAATATGACTTGATAAAATTCGAAAGAAACCTCGAGGCAGCGACAATAGCAATCCACCCAACAGTGCCAGTAAGAACACGACTCGGTCGGCTACCAATCAACAGCGAAAATTCTAACAACTGAAGTGATTTCACAACCGTGTCTGCCGCCAACCAGGAACACCTATTCAACAGCCATCAAAAAGACGAAATGAACTCGCAGCCCATTTTAGTCCGCCGAGCTCACCGGTTCAACAATACCAATAGCGGCTCACCTAACTGCCCTACTTACAGTCCATACCGTCACTATCAAGCTCAGCAGTTGAACAGCGGTGAGAGGCTCAAATCATCGACCCAACCGAGCTCACTAACGTCGCATGCACCACTTTAAGTGCCTGTAAGTGGCGCATCGTCGCAAATATAAGTAGCGTTTCGTCTTGCTATGATTGTTGCCACTTTGATTTGAGTGTATGGCCGCCGTGGGCTATTATCGTTGCTGATGGAACTTCTTCGCGGCAACTGCTGAGTTGACAACATTTGACTATCTCATCTTTACTTTACACATTTTGATTATTATTATCATTTTTATTGTTATTATTATTGTTTCTGTTGTTACATTAGTTTTTCCCCGTACCTTGGTTTAGTTTGTGTCTGTTTTGAGTAAGCCTTGCGGTGCTGTTTGTTCTAAAAACAGTTGCGGAATAGTTGTTTTGCTTGGTTGCTACACTTTCTTGTTCATTTCAGTGTTCTGTTTCAACCTCAGTTCGGCTTTGGTTATCGCATACCCACCCTTCACCTGAAAAACACACGTTCCAGCACTCCAGTTTGAGAAAAGTGCAGCATATTGCTTCCTTCCTCTAAAATCTTTTCTTAACTTCATGAGTACTTGCGCCCTCAGGCTTTTTCTTTGCTTCATGTCCATATTTTCATATTATTTTTGCTTGAAAAGTCTGGACATGCAGAAATTATTTGAATAACCGCTGGCTACAGTCGTCTCAAACATGATAAGCCGGCTGAGCTTCAACACAAACGCAGCGATTGCCCTCTTTCCGCTTCATGTGGAAGCGCATGCATTTCCAATTGGTTGGAAACAGTTCAATAACTTCAGTCATAAATCGATGATAGTGAATACTTGTATAATGTAAGAAAGTTCTCAAATTTCAGCGCCCGAGGTGCCGAAAACTCTACCAGCCGGTTAGAAGGAATCAGAAAAGCGAATGCGAATGCGCTAGATTTGTAAAGTTTTTTGAACTTAGTTCTTCCGTATTACCAAAGTTTTTAGTCACATGCTTCTACTAACCGAAATGAAATTCCGATTTCTTTTCTGTCAAAGCAAAAGAGTCTTTTGCGAGCTCGGCGCCACGGAATCTGATCTTCATGTCATAAGCACGCAAAAATCATCATCAATGTCCTTTCTAAATATTTTCAGATAAGATATTGACCATATCACCATGGGATGAGATCTCGCTTTAATTTAGTTTGTGGTACATTTTCTACATATAACTCTCCCGTTTTAGGTATTCAACGATGAAGAGGAGAACTCATGCTATTTTTGAAGCTAAGAATAACACAGTTAAGGAGTGTCTACATATATGCCCCTTAGTTTATACCACGATTAACTTAATTCATTTTGTTAATTTTAGACACTAAATTTCCTTGCTTGATGTCTTTTTGTTGCATAGCAACAACTTTGTAGCACAACAACATTGTACTCAGTGATAAAATATAAAATTGTACAAATAAATCTAAAGTGATTTGTATTTGTCAGAGATTTTGGAAAGAGCGACACATTTGGTTGGACAAATAAACAAAGTAGTAAAGTGGAGAGCAAAAACAAAAACACATGTGTATAAGGCAATACAAATGCGGGACTGAAAGCAAGTTTACACTGAAAAATTTACTTTTTCAATTATTTTTTTTTTATTTTAAACAAATACAACAACATGAGACAAGTAAATATTAAAAAATATACATATATTTCGGTGACAAAAACCCCAATTTTTCCAAAAAAGTTTCAACAAAAATTTTATATATTAGAAAATGTTTTAAAAAAAATATTTTGAAGAAAAAAAAAATAAGAACGACAGACGAATCAGCTGAAATTATTTTAATATTCATATTCATAATTTCTAAGCTGTTTTTTATTTTGAAAAATCATTCATTGTTCATTTTTTTATTCGAGAAAATATTTACGATTACTTAACAATTTGGAACAAAAACTATGATAATAAATTTCAAAATTTTTTTACAGCGTTTCCTTAAATTCTCAAAACTATTTTCACACATTTTCCAGTATATTTTTCTATCGTGAAAAGTGTTTTTAAGTACTTAAACAATTTTTTTAAGCCTCTTAGTTTGGCAGCTCACACTTTTTTTTCAAATTTACCACGAAGTTTTACAAAATTTTTTCCAAAACTTATTCTAGAAATTTAGTTTTGAGCAAAAATTATTTTTAAAAATTCGAAACAAATACTAAAAAGTTTTGAAACTTTTTAAAAACGTTTTTCCTCAATTTTCAAACATTTTCCAGTACTTATTTCCAAAACATTTTTAATATAAATTTTTTCCAAAATTGGTTTTTTCATTAAAAAAAAATTTTAATGTGCTTAAATAATTTTTTTCCCAAGCTCACACATTTTTCCAAACTTATCACGAATTTTAAAAAATTTTATCTCGAAATTTATTTTTTTTTCAAAAATTTTTATAAAAAATAATTTTTTAACAAAAATATTTTTCAAACATTTAAAAAAAATGTTTCCACTTTTGCAAAAACTATTTTTTTGCCAATTCCTACCACTTTTCCTAAAGTTTATTTTCAAACGTTTTCAAAACTAAATCTTTTAAATATTTTTTCTATAATTTTTTTCACAAACCAAGTTTTTTGGCTATTCCCACTTTTTTCCAAATTCATAAAAAATTTTTCAAAATTTTATTTTTAACAAAAATATTTTCGAAAATTTTTTCCAAACTTTATTTTTTGACAAAATTATTTAAGAAAAAAATTTTCAAAAATATTTCCAAACTTTTCTAAAAAAATTTAACTAAGATATTTTCAATTTTTTATTAACAATAAAAATATTTTTAAAGGATTTTTCAAACATAATTTCTAAAAATAAAATACCAAAAACTAATTGCTTACAAATTTTTCAAAGTTTTTTGCCAAAACTTCTTCCTAAAATTTATTTTTTAACGAAAATAATTTTTTAAAATTTTTCCAATTATTTTCCAAAACTTTTATTCAACTTTAACGAAAATATTTTTCAAAATAAGTTTTCTAGAAAAAATTTTTTTTTTAATTTTTTTGCTAGCTCCCACCACTTTTCCCAAATTTTTTTCGACAATTTTTGAAATTTGGGTTTCCAAAATATTTTATCAAAAATAATTTTTTCCCAGTTTCTACCATTTTTTTCGCTCAGTGTAGCTAACAAGCGACGAACTAGCAACTCTTAAAAGTGTCAAATGCCAAACAAACAACAATAACGGCAGCAACGCGTTAGAACAAATGAAATGGCAAGCACACTAACGCAACAACAATAACAATATGTTATTTAGTGTAACAACAGCAAATAAAACTGATAGTTGGCAACTTCTGTGAACGAACGATTTATTTGCAACACTTTTACTGACAGCACAGCCACCACCGCTAGTCAGCGGCAGCAGCGATGCTAAAGCAACGCTACCAAAGCAGCTAACAACAATGAAGGCAATGGCAGCAAAATATTGGTTGCTGTCACGGCAAGTTGCAACTATTTTACGATATTTAAAAGCATTTGGTTTTTATGTGCTATTTTTAATTTTACTTATTTTTTTTTATATTTTTTTTTCTTATTATTTTTTTTTGCAAATTTCTTAATTTTTTTTATCTTTTTCAAACTTTTTTTTTATTTTTTATATCTTAGTGTTGCTTTATGCACTGCTCCGCTGTTTATATTTACCCACAAACCCTTCTATGTGCAACATTAAATATTTGTTGCAACAACTGATGTCCTTGCACAGTCATATGCAAGCGCCGCCATTGTCCTCGTTGCGGTATGTGCTTTGAAAAATGTCATTCACTTTTATTTCCTGGCATTGTTTGTCTCACATATTTATTTGTGTGCGCTTTTTTGCCCACGAACATTCTAAATTTTCATTTGTGTTGCAGTGATGAAGCGGAAATGAGTGCTAATTCATTACTCAAAGAGCAAATATGTAGCTGTAAGTATATTCTGCTGTCCTGAATATGGACTCTGTGTGAGCATAAACTTTTCGAAATATTTTTCAAAATGAGCAAAGCTGCAACTTGTATTTTCTGTCATTGTCCGGCGACATGGATTATTTGTAAGAATCTAAGGATAAATCATATGCATAAAATGAAGAAGGAACATGACAAATGGAAGTGAAATTAAATGTAATGTACTGGCAAGTAATGTGCAGCATAAAGTAAAGAAAACACGCCACACACATAAAGTTGGCTGTTGCCTAATATTTTGTGAGGTCACTCATACGCAGTGGAGCCTTCGAATTTAGCGATTTTTCAAAGAAGTGTGCTTTTTTACCACACTGGAACTCAGAAATCTGGGTATGGAACACATTTTTGTTTCCTTGAAAGCTTAAATAAGCTAAAAGCTTAAAGCTCTTTGAACACCGAAAAAAGCTTAAAAGCTTAATTGTCTTAGCAGCATCTCCGTCGATGAACACCTTGAAAGCTTAATAAGCAAGCTTAAAAATCACCGAACTAAAAAATCGTTCCTAACTTCCAAATTTGAGCTCTATAATTGATGATAATAGATTATTGGCTCAGAAGTATTCAAAATAATTGAGATATAAGCTCGGTATAGTTTCAGCTGCCGATTGAAGCATCTTTCAAGCTTTTGACACACTAGACTAATGTTAGTTAGAAGTACCGACCTTATAAGGAGACCGTTAATGTTTAAAATTACCATTTATTCTAACAGATAAGTAAAAAGCTTTGATAATTTAGGCAAATAGCGTGCCAATACGAAGTCTACTCTTCACGAGAGAACCAATTACCCGGGCTAGGAAGTTAAAGTTAGGAGTCTAGCAAAGACAAATTAATGTTCAATCAAGGTCGAGTTAGAGGTGAAGGGAGATCAAACTATAGGCCAAAGGTTGTCTAGCCAAGAGACCAGCGAACTCAAGCTAAGAGTATGCTCATTTGTTGAAACCGACGTCATCGGACTGTTATGGAACATATGTAGCTGTCCTACAAATACAAAAGCCTGCCTTACGGATATAAAAGACGTTAAAGCGTTTCAAATGCTTTTATTTAAAACTAAAACATTTGCTTGCGCGCTCAAAAGTATGCTGAGAAAAGAAAAATGCCACGTTGCATGCCACATTTACCGGCGAAAATCCTCAAAACGCTCATACAAACAAATTTCAAAGGAAATTGCCAAACAACTCAAAAGCCGCCAAATCCCATTTTCTACACATGCCAATGCATTCAAAGGGCCCAAAAACAATTGTAAAGGGTTAAGGTGGCAACAACAAGAACAATAGGTGTCTGACAGCGAAATGTGCGCAAAATTTATGATTACTTTGCCGCCATATATGCACCTATACGGTTAGTATTGTGTTATAGCTTAGATTGCTGCTTTTATTATTGTTGTCACTATGCCCTGAACAAGGGCTATTATTGTAAGTTTGTCACGAAGTTTGTAACAACTGAAAGGAAAGCCTCAGTAGTCCTTCCGTTTTTGAGATATCACTCAGAAATTTTGCACACACTCTTTTCTTGACAAGAAGCTGCTCATTTGTTGAAACCGACGTCATCGGATCGTTATGGAATATAGCTGTCATACAAAGTAATCGATCAAAATCAAATCCTGGTATGGAAAACTTTTTTATTTTACAAGATATCTTGACGAAAGTTGGCATGGATTATTATCTAAAGCATTCATGCATTCTCAGAAGAAATTGTTCAGATCGTACGACTATAGCATATAGCTGCCATACAAACTGGATGAGCAAAATCAAGCTCTTGTATGGAAAACTTTTTTATTTGCCAAAATATATTCACGAAATTCGACACAGATCATTGCTTAAAGTAGTGCTACAATCTCCGAATATATTGTTCAGATCGTACGACTATGGCATATAGCTACCATATAAACTGATCAATCAATATCAAGTTCTTGTATAAAAAAATTGTTTAGTTGCCAACACATCTTAACTAAATTTGGCAAAAATAATTTACCAAAGTAGCGGTACAATCTCCGAAGAAAATGTTCAAATCGAACAACTATAGCATATAGCTGCCACATAAACAGACAGATCAAATTCGAGATAAAGATCTTTTTATGCCCTTTTATGCTATAAAAAACGCAGCTGTGAAGGGAATTATAGCTTCAGCTAAACCAAAATTCATGTTTTTTCATATTTTTTGTTATTTTTGTTGTTGTTGACGGGTATTACCGCGTAAACGCATCCGTCCGCTCAACAAAATCCGGACATGTGGCAAAAGAATAACAGCAGACGGCGGAAAATAACAATAGAAAAATTGTTGCCATGCAAATGTGCAATATAGTTGTATGTGTTGTTGTTGTTGCTGTAGCGCAAATCACTTTGTTGCTATTGCCGGCGCTGTAGCGCTTGTTAAATCGCGCATGAGTGTTTGTGTGTGTGTTGGTGCGGCACGTTAATGCCAAAGCTACACATTGTTGCCAAAGCAAGAAAAGTAGTAAGCTACAACAAAAACAACAAATTATTGCAATAACAACGCGAAAACGCTAGCAATACACCGGCGTAAATGCAAAAATTGCCTCGAGCGGCGTGTGTGGAAGTTCAAATTGCAGCAGGTGCACGCATGACCCAACGCTGCACAAATACCACAGCAACAATAACTACAACAAACATGCATTGTCGGTGTAAAAAGATTGCTGTGGCGTTGTTTTTGCGTTTTTTTGTGATCCCCTACTTTATTGCATACTTCTAGGGGCACCAACTGCAGCAATTGAAGCAATATTTGCTTTTCGCCCCACGAATAACAGCTATAATAACAACAACAATAAAAACAAATACATATGTATATATGTGTGTTGTTGTGCACAAATTGCAAACGCAATCGCAACGCAGGTGGCTTCGCCAGCACATTCGTTTGCCCGCACACACACTGGAGGTTACGCATACGCCACGTACCCTCTGTCGCTGCCTAAGCAAGCAAGTACTGCTGTAGCGCGTATGTGGTGAGATTAATGTTCTAGCTGCAGCTGGCACTTAAAAGGCTAAAAACTCGCTGAAACATGTTTATAAATGTTCGCGTGTTGTTGTTTTTTTCGCTAGTTTTTGTTGCTGATTTGCTATGCTTTCAGTGTGGCAGAAAGTAAGAAAAGAAAATGTGGGCTCAGCTGCTGATTTTCTAAGCGTAACGCATATGTGAAGAGCTTACGTATTCTCAAATATATTTTCAATGCTAATAATTTAAGACCGTCTAATAAATTTTAGCGCTTTTCTAAAAGAGAAATTAAATTTTTGAGAAGGTTGATGGGTGACAAGTGTCAGTTGATAGTTAACAGGAATTTAATGTGAATTCTTCTTTCTTCTAGGCAATAGTTTACCATATTTAGAAGAAACAAATATTTTGACTAAGAAGTCTTGAATTTATTTATGAATTATAAGTGACAGCTGACAATTGACAGCGGTAAAAGTGAGCACATTTTCAACTTAAGTTCTGATAATTAATAGAAAAGTACGAAAAGGACGTTTAACTAATCAAAAATCCAAAAATTTTATAAATAGCGCATGACAGCTGACAACTGACAGCAGAAACTATGAGCATATCTTCAATTTAAGGATTAATAATTAATAGAAAGGTACGAAAAATGCATTTGACTAGCCAAAAATCTAAAATTGTTAAGAATAGGGCATGACAGCTGACAGCTGACAACAAAAAATGTAAGCATATTTTCAATTTAAGAGATGATAATTAGTAAAAAAGTATAAAAATTCTTTTGATTAACTAAAAATACAATAATTTTGTAAACAGCATGTGACAGCTGACAGCTGACAATAGAAAATATGAACACATTTGCAATGCAAGAGCTGACAATTAATAGTAAAGCACAAAACATGAGTTTCATTAGCCAAAAATACAATAATTTTATAAATGACACATGACAGCTGACACCTGACAGTAGAAAATATAAACATATTTTCAATTAAAGAGCTGATAGTTAATAGCAAAATACAAAAAATTAGTTTCATACAAAAAATCCAAAAATTTTATAAATAGCGCATGACAGCTGACAACTGACAGCAGAAAATATGAGCATATCTTCAATTTAAGGATTAATAATTAATAGAAAGGTACGAAAAATGCATTTGACTAACCAAAAATCTAAAACTTTAAAAAATAGCGCATGGCAGCTGACAGCTGACAACAAAAAATGTAGGCATATTTTCAATTTAAGAGATGATAATTAGTAAAAAAGTATAAAAATTGTTTTGATTAACTGAAAATACAACAATTTTATAAACAGCACGTGACAGCTGACAACTGACAGTAGTACATAAATGTGAACACATTTTCAACTTAAGAATTGATAATGAAAACTAACGTACAAAAAATATATTACTAAAAAATATAATAATAATTTAAAAAAAAGGTGATTGACAGTTGACAACTGACAGCTGATAGTATATAATGCGTATGTTTAGAAATCTATTTTAAACATTTTATTATAACAATATTGACTTTTTACTGAAAAACATAATTTAAACAAAAAATAATGCCGAGTATACAATAGTAGTAGAACACATAATAAAATTATGACATGACAATTGACAACTGACAGAAAAAAATTATAGCCAAAAATATAAAATTTTGTAATCACTAATACCTTTTCGGAGTAAACATGACAAATAAATGAATTATTGTTTCAAAAATAATAAATGACAGATGGCAAATACTGACAGGCTGACAGCTGAACTACAAATCAATATATGCAGAGACATGTTTTGACTTTAAAATATACATCTACCTGTGTTACAAACATACTATATATTATAAACTACAAAAATAACTAGCAGAGTTAGTGAGGTCGGATTGCTCTCATTTAATCATAAATAGAGACTTATTTAAGTTACAGATGAGAGTTGACAACTGACAATCGAGGTTTGATACCTGATAATGACAGATTGAGTTAATTTGAACAATTGCCGCACTTAAATTTTCAAATAGTATATTGAAACAAAAGAACTGAAATATAAATACTGACAGTTGACAGCTGTTAATTAATTTTTTAACCTTATTAGTCTTGTTTATGTCATTTATAATATTTTGCTATAGTTTTTTTAATTTCAATTAATTTATTTCTTTCGAATAAACTAATAAATCAAGACAAACATTCCCACAATATTATTTTTAATAGAAATACTTTGTTTGGCTGAATCATACTAGAAAGTGCTGTAAATAACTATATGTATGTATACGCCTAGTAAAACACCCTTTATACTACATATACTTTCAATACAATAGACAAAGCGCCATTTTCGAAGCCGTAGGATTTGTTTACTTTTGCTTGCAGTCGATTTTGTGGCACAAATAAGCCGAAAAGTTGGGAGAATTTGTAAGATGAAAATTGAAAACGGAAAGGGCAAATACGAGCACAAAAAACCAAAAATTTTTAAATTTTAAAAATTTTTATTTTTATAAATATAATTTAATTTACTTTTTTTTTTAATTTAATTTAATTTAATTTTTTTCAAAAAAAATAATCTAGTGCTAAGAAAGTATTAAAAACATTGAAATTTGTATGTACAGTTTTCATTTTAATTCCAAAGAAAATATTTTTGTGAGATGTCTAATTCACTCTTTTCATTAAATTTTTAATTTTTTAAAAGACTATTACTATTTTATTGAAAAAACGCTTTTTATTAGATTTTTATTTTTTAATTTTATTCTAACAAAGAAGCTTTCAATTAGACTTTTTTTTGGAAATGCAAAAAAACACAATTTTATTTAAAAAAAAAATTGAATATTTTAATAATTTTTTTTTTTTTGACTTTTAAATTTAATTAAAAAAATTTAAAATTAAAATTGAAATTTTTTTATTTCCAATTTTTTTTTGTTCATTTCTAAACTTTAATTAAATTATCTTCCAATTAATTTGGATATATTTTGTGTTTAAGCAACATTTTGGAAAAAGAAAAATAATTGTAAATTTTTAAAAAATTTTGCGGTCGCACCCTACATATTCAATTTTGGCAATTTATATTAGTAATTACATATTATTGAAATTTGCAACTTGATTACTTTTTGTGGCTTTTTATGAGATTTTTAATTTTTTAGATTTTCTTCAAGAAAAAGCTTTGAATTAGATTTTTAATATTTTAGAGACTTTTTATTTCAAACAAATTTTTGATTAAAAAAATCTTTTTATAAGATATTCTTATTTCAGAAAAAAAGTTTTCATTTTATTTTTAACATTTTTAAAGCGCAAAATTTCTCCTTTTTAGCAATTTTAATAAATTATAATAAAATTTTTAATATTTTTAATCAAAACTTTTCCAAAATTCTAAATTAAAAGAAATTAATTAAAAATAGTTTAATATAAAATATTTTATTTTTCTTTACTTTATTTGATACAATTTTGGAAATACACTCAGTCCTTTTTTTACGCGACCTCTTTTAACGCTATTTCACTTTAACGCGGTTATTTTTGCAGCGCAAATTCCTTTTTTTACGCGAATTTCTCACTTTAACGCGATTGCTTTTTTTCGTTTTTTGCTTGGTCTTAAACTTGCAGCAGAACGTGCACGAATTTTTCAAAAGAATTGAGTGTATGCATGTTAAGATATAAAGAACTACATCGGAATTTATTGGGTCTAAAAAGAAGCATTCAAACAAAATTAACTGAGTTTATGGTGCAAACTCAGTCGGAGACGCTAAGTCAATCAGAACATCATTCCATAGTTCTTACTATTGATTCTGATACAAACTCTAGTGATATCAGTGCCGGCCATCAAAATAAGCGGCTAAAAATAATTTAAACTACGGATAATGACAGTGATTAAACAGCATTCAACGGTTTTTTTCAATAAATCTACCTATTTTCTACTTTCTTCTCTTTTATATATGGTTTTTGTTTTGTATTTTTTATTTTGTTATGAATGAATAAATCATAAGTCTGAAATTTGAAACTTATTGTATTGCTTTTGAATATTTTTTTGCGCGTATATTTTGTTATACGCGATATTTTTTATATTCGGAACCAATTCGTCAGTTAATATTGGAAAACTAACCATTTTTACGCGATTAGTGGCAGAACCGAAAATCGCGTAAAAAAAGGACTGAGTGTATATTTTGTTTAAGCAGCATTTTGGCAAAGAAATATTTTTTTTTTTAATTTGGTTCCCATTTACATTTTATTATAAAATTTGATATTTTAATTTTTTTGCACCAGTAGCAAAAATTTAACCATAATCTTATTACAGGGTGCTTCAAAACCGTACTATGGTAAATTATTAGTTAAGTTTTCTTGTAAAAATTTGTGATTTGACCATTTTTTGTTACAGTGGTAAAATTTTAATTAAAAATCTGAACCAACATCATATTGCAGCACCCTGTAAAACACCATAAAATTGCATTCATGCGTGTATTATCCACAGAATCCGCACGAATGCGAACCTAAACCAGCAAAACGAACGTAACAAAATCAAAACAATAAACAATCAGCTACAACAACATAGTCTGCTATCCTTTAACAGCAACAAGAACAACACAATAGCAACAAGAGTATGGCAAATAAATCGCAATACGCTCTTGTTGCCAGCTGCTAAAGGAAAATTGCAGCTAAATACCAGCATAGCTTAGACAATAGCCATGAAACTAACAGCAACAACAACAACATACGACTATAAAGTTTAAAAATTGCAAACATTGCAACGGTCTCGCACAACACTCGTGATGGCTTACAATTTGCTCACAGCAGTTTTGCATTGCAATTGTAAGACTGAAAATGTAACGGTTTACCAAAAACAAAAAAAACCAACAACAAACAATAATGCGTTGCTATGTAGTGGTAGTGTGTTGTCACATTTGCATTGAACGGAAGCGGTGAAAAATTGCCAAAAAAAATGTTTGCGCTTATAATCGATTTTGTTTTTCACAGTGGCGTTGCCAACTACGTTCATTCGATGGCAGTGTCAATATTTGCTGGTATAGTAGCAAAAACGCGTAAAAATTGCAAAAGCGCTAAAAAAGCTAAAGAAAAAAATATCAAAGCAAAGCGATAAAAAAATTGTGTTGAAAGCGAATTTTCGCCGAAATTTCCCCACAACTCACAGGTGAGTCCGAAAATGGCAGTTCATTTAAGCGGCGTTGTGTGCGAGTTTTGTTGTTGATTTTATGTTTTCATAGCAATTTTTTTAACCAAATTTTTTCATTGACTGAGCATTTTTTTAACTCATAACCAATTTATTTATTATTAATTAAATTACTTTTTGCAGTTTTTTATATGTTTAAGGCACGACTTTTGCCAGGTTTTTAATTACATTTGCGTTCAACCAATTTTATTTTAGAACAATATTTTTTTATGGTTAAATTGTAAAAAAAATGCTGTCACTAACATTGATAATAATTGAATTCGCGACAGTGCTTTGTGATTTTAACAGATTTTATAAAAAGGGACTTCAGTGCAGATGTTGAGATGGTATTTAAGTACGTAAAATGCATTAAACCACAATTTAATTATATTTTATATTATTTAGTAGTTTACTACATATATTAAAATTAAATGTTTGCTTTTTTTTATAAAAAATTACCTTCAATATTAAACAATTTATGGCGCATATATTTATTTAGAAGTAGTCTCAAGTGCCACGTGCGTAGAGCCCACTTTTAACAAATTTCCCAAATGGGAAATTTTTCAGATATTCTGCACACCTTATTATTTTGCTCAAACTTAAACCTTAAACACAAAATAATGTTGCTTAAACAATTCCTAACAAATTTCCTTGAAGGGAAATTTAGTAATCTATCAAAAAACATATTCGTTATTGAAAACATCATATAAAAAAATTATATTGCCTAGAAAACACACTTGCGAAAAAATTTCCCTTAGTGGGATATTTAGTATTCTATCAAAAAACCATGTTTGTTATTAAAAATATTGTAAAAGAAAATGATATTGGCTAGAAAACGCATTTATAAATAAATTTCCCGAAAGGGATTTTTTAAATTTCTACTAGAAATTAATATTTATATTAATTACCATATTATACAACTTTATATAAGCATTTTTTGTAAAAAAAATTGTATACATATGTATGTACATATACATACATACATATGTATGTACATATGTATTTTTTTTAATTACAAATTTACTTTTTAAACATGCAAGAAAACTTATATGAAAATAATGCTTTTTATCTCAGCCAAAGCATCATCTCTCTTCTCTTCTTTTAACTTTAACTCAACTACTCTTCCTACCTTTATTCATCAACTTTAATTACGCACTTTATTGCACCTTTTCACATCATTGCTTTCTCTCTGTTATTTTTTACTACCTCACCGTTAGCCATGCAAAGCTGATTGCATACATTTTATGTACAATTTTCAATTTGCTCGCTTCAATTTTATGCAGTGTAATAAAAGTTGCTCAAAGTTGAATTATTTCCATTTTTATTGCATGTAGTTTCAATTAAAAAGTGAAATGAATTTTGCGTGAAACGCCATGACGACAATGTTGCAGACAATCGAAAAAACGGGAGTTTACTGAATATTTAATTTTTCAACTATTTTATTATTTGAAAAAAAAAGTTTTCAATGATTGGACAATGGAAGTTTTTTAAGCAATTTCTGGCTGTGCTCATTCAAGGGAGAGGAGAGTAGATAAATCTCCTTTAAACTTTATTTAGTGGTATATGACGAAGAATCATAAATACAAGTACAATGTAAGATTGTAAGGGCAGTGCCTTACTTCTACATAGAAGTAGAGAAGAGAAGCAGTGAATGCACCTTAACCCGGCTTACTTTATATTTACTTACTCCAGGTTATCCTCTTTCATGTAAACACAGGGAAATATACTCAAGCGGTAAGCAATTGTTTCGAGGTATTAAGAGATTTACTCAGAATGCATATGAAAATGCGAGTCTACGGACTTTTTGTGGTTACAAAAATTAAATAATAAATCTGCATACATATGTACAAACATACATACATATGTATGTATGTGTATAAGCGCGGATATTATTTAAATATCTTATACTGGCCCACAACCGGCTTTTAAAAGAATTTCCTTTTTTAAATAATTTACCTCAAAAGGGAATTTTTCTTTTTTTGCACCAAAAGTGCATTTATAAACAACTTTTGAACGATTGCCACACATTTATGAAATAATTTCACTACCTTCATAGAAATATCCCTTAAGAATACTTTTCAAACTCTAACATATTCGAATTTTAAACTATTTCCTTCATAATATGAATGGTTAAATTGAAAAATTGTACAAACAAAATTATAGAGGGGAAATTGCTGTATAAAAATATTTGCAATATTTATGATTATGTACTATTGATTATAATTGAATTTTTGGAAAAACTCCCCAAAAGGGATATTTTATTTTATGCTTCAAAACTTAGCTGCTAAAGTATAGGAATACAAATATACGACTTTTTTGTATGGTAAATTTAAAACTTGCAAGAAAAATTAGTTGAAAAAAATTTCTTTTAGGGGAAATTTCATTTTGGTCTCAAGAATATCTGCGGTATTTATGACTATGTGAATACTTTAATTGAAAAAAGCAGTTTTAGAAAAAATTCCCAAAAGGGAAATTTTGTTTTTTTCTTCAAAACATAGTTTTTGAAGCATAAGAATATGTGTACAGAATGCCTTTGTGTTATTTTTTTGTCAAATGAGAATCAGTTTACTGGAATTTATGCTCTGTAATAAATGGAAACGAACATTTTTGAGTGAATGTGTAGTAAGCAATTAATACCGGATGTTAAAGTACAGTAAGCTCTAATACGCAATATTGTAGCCCAACCTTGTTATGTAAGAATTACAATTTAAGTACATATGTACATATGTACATTTGCAGGTATGTATGCCGGCAAATATATGCATAACTGTCACACGAGCATACAATCTATCAAATATAGCTTACGCGTCGACTTAACTGCCAGCAGCTGCTTACGCCGTAAATTAGGCTAACTTTATGGGCTTTGCATGAATTTGTGTATGTATGCATATTTAAATATGCATTTGTTTGCAACAACAACAATAAGCGCATAAATTTAGCAACAAAATATTTGTAGGCGCCTAATCCTGCGCTACTTACGACGGCATGTTGGAGCAATGCGCTACAACTACACTGGATATGCATGTACTTCACTCTCACATACACGCAACATGCACTCTGGCATCGCTGCGCGCCCTTCATATAACGACGAGGCTGCTTACTATGCAAAATCTACCATTATTACGGCTAATTGCAGTTGACATAGCATAGCTTTAGGGGTAAATTGTACTTACAGCAGCAACAACTTGCAATTTCGGCTAGTAGCTATTTAAGTGTTTCCGCTACGCCTAATTGTATGCTATAAATAATTACATGCAGTGAGCTAAGACGTTGCAGCTGCTACCAGATGACGCTATGCGACGCTCATAGTCGAGCTGATCGCTTCAGAAGCCGCTAGAGTGATTGGCATGTGGGAAATATGTCGACGAAGCTTAAGCGCCTAAATGCATAACAGCAGATGTGTGTGAAATCGCTAGAAGAGTTTATAGCTTTGGCCTTGCAAGAGAGCAGGCGTTTGTATTATGTCAAAATTTATGTAAAAAAATATCAAAACAAACTTGAAAATCATATTTGTACGAAATATTTCAATGAAAGCGACGAAATTGAATTTTACAGCGTAATAAAATGTCTGCGTGTGCGTATTAATTAGATTGTTGCTGGCGCGCAGCCAGCGTTTTCGCTGTAAATTGACAAATGTTGACAGTTTAAATGCCATTACGCGCAAGTTATGCCAGCGAGCGTGTCTGTCTGACCGGCCGGAAGGGAACGCGGGCTGCCGGTAGCTTGCTTCTGCGCTTTTGATGTGCCCAACAGCTGCGGATTCCGGCATAAAAATGTTGTAAAATTGTTTGAAAATTTTTCATTTGCTTTTTGTTGTGCATAAAAAGCACATAAATCGCCTAGCATATTTATTGGCGTAAAAGCTTTGAGCTAATGCTACAATTGAAAATTATAGAGTAGCGCGTATTTCTTTATAGCAAAGCAACAGCTGTGAATTGTGACATTTCTTGTGAAGCTAATGAATTTAAAAATGTTTGCTAAACGAAATTGTGTTGCCTACATCTTGGCGCTGTATGTATATAAAACCGTTAAGCTGTAAGCACTAAACTGCTAAGCGCTGTGTAGCATTACTAAAGTATATTGAGAGGGGAGGAGGCTAGACCCAATTAAAAAGTTGTACGTCAAGTGCAGCGCGCGCACAAAATTAAAAATTACCGTTACAAAGAAATATTTACAACCAAATACTCGTCAAGTTATAAAAGCTGTAACTGTGTAGTACAGCAGGAACAACCGCAGCAGCGCAAAATGCTTCACAATAGTAAAGCCACAGCAAACAATTCAAATTTTCATGTAGTAAACGCCAAAAAGTATGCATTTAAAAAGGCAACCTGCCACATACAAGCCTTATGCACGTCGTATTTGTTGTTATGGTACCACAATTTGCCTTCAGTTTAGTTTAAGCTTGTTATTTTTCGACGCGTAAACACTCCTTGCCACTAAACGCTGCTCAACACCCACACTCCTCACCATCGATACACTATATACATACATATGTATATAGTCCACCCTTCGGTTCCCCTGCCACAATTTCGCTTGGGTCTGGCAATTGTTGTGGACAAGCAAGTTACACTTGATTTGCTTTGAATTGCTGTGCATTCACATATGCTATCAGGCTTACCACATTGTGTTGCATACTTTTGTGCGCCAAACAATTTTCATACAATTTTTGTATTTTTCATATTAATTTTTATGTTGTTATGCGAAATAAATCAATATTTCTGCATGATTGCCATTGAATAGTCGTAAAAAATCTGTCAACTGCAGTGCCTTTGTCGCTTATAAGCCAGGAGGAGACGAAAAAAGTGCCTTTTTTCAAGTGTTTGGTAAACCAATTGAAATATGGCTAAGTATTTTAATGGAATGCAACATTCACTGATTAAGTTGTGTGGGTTAAACGCTTTAAATTTTAAATTTCATTCGCGTGATCTATTCGTTTTGTAATTCTCACACTATTTACGAATTTAAATAGATATGAGTATGTGGCTGTGATTCGGAATTATTGTACTCTAAAATAGATCGTGAGAATCTTTAGAATTAGTATAGATACTCTTCTCGTTGTAGAGACCCAGGTTTGGTATCATCGATTATAAAATTAACCTATTTCTCAAAAAGCAACTTTTTCAACGAACTTTCTCTTTGCCACTCCCACGAGTAGACCCAAAATTTGCCGTAGATCACTTTGGTTAAAATGTTCTCGATTTTAATTAAACTTTTAACGTCCGGTCAAGAGTCGAAAAAATCCAAAAACCTGTCAGAGATTTTTATAACTAACAAGACTATGTATTTCCCGACTGTAAACGTTTGTGTGAAACTTTGCCCATTTGAAACCATAGAGGTCTAAAAGCTTTCTGATACCAAGTAAAAACTATTCCCCGACTGAAGTACGAAGTGAATATTAGTAGCCACTATAAAAGATCTCGAAATTTGAAAGCAATTCACTTCGGAAGAGACGAGAATCAACTACCTGTAATACTACTAATTTGAAATTCTAAAGTGTCTAGACTAGCGAATATATAATTTTGTGACTTAAAATGCCCTCATCGAAGACATAAAGGATAATTCTAGATAAAAAAAAATCCAATGAATCCGTGGGTGATTTCTAGAAACTATAAGCATCTGTTATTTGCAAAGGAAAGTTTCTGGCGACGAAGAGTTCTTACAATTCTAGGAAACAGGTGACCAGGCAAAAGCTTAGAGGAAAAGCAATCAAACTTACAGAAGAAACCAGCTTCAGAAGCGGCAGCTATGGATGATGAGTAATTCTGAAAGATTAAGACATGTTGTTGGACGAAAACTTGGACACACAACAACCACATACCAAGAAGACTTCGTTCGGAAACAATGACAATTAACTGACGAGTGAAGAACTCGTAACTAGCGTAGCTTAACGGTCTCAAACTCAATTGACGAACGCTTGGAGCAGCATAAAGCAAGCAGATCAACGGGATGAAAGTAAAACAAAGTGTATAAATACTTTCTACTCCAATTCGACATTACCGATAACGACACATTTATTTTTCTGCACTTTATAGCAAATCCACAGCAAGCTTAACGATTGCGCTGCTGCACTAAAGCACTTAAAATATATTTGCTCAAGAAAGTGCTCAGCTTTTACAGCGCTTAGTGTGTACAAAGGTCCAGTAAGTATATTTGCTGTGAGCTAGCTGTAAATATATTCATATGTGTGTGTCTCGTATGTAATGACACGCGTCTCTGTTTACACGCCGCACTTAATGGTCAACACTCAGTGTTTGATAATGAATTGCACGACATTCATAATTTATAGTTGTTGTCATATTGGTTTTCGTCTGCGCCGAGCGAGCAAACGCTCGACAATAGCGGAAACACTTAGGTTCAAGTGTTTAATAGCCACTGGGCGCAAGGAAAGGGCTCAGAAGTGCATGCAAGCGCTGAAGCTACGTCGTTGACTGTGGGCGTTTGCTCAGGAGGTTTGAGTTTGGGGAAAGGTAAGTTTGTGTTCATATTCTTCTAGTTCAACTGCATTCGGAAGAAGGGTGAACATATTATATAGTCTATGCTTGTAGACAGTTCTACACAGCTGTGGTCAAGTGCCCGCTCTAGTGTGGCTGTTGAGCTGATGAGAGATCTCACTGTCACTTGTTATTTTTACACTCTTCACTCAACTAATTGCCTTTATTAATGGTCACTTTTACGTTTGGTCGGCAGTGTTTCAAGCAGCAAACTAAATATGTTGCAAAATGTTAGAAGAATTGAGATTTTGTTGCAAGTACTTGAACTCGGAGCTTGAAAGATTTTAACAATTCGGGACTTGTATTGATAGTACAGTAGAGAAATCCAACATCTTTGATCTGGATCTGGATTCCAATATAGAAATATACCGAAAACTACTGTGAACCCACTATTTGTTGCTTTAAAAGCCGTGTAAGTATAATATATTTAAAGAAGTTATAAAATAAAAAAATTCAGAAATTGGTATGAAGGGAAGGCTTTTACTAAAATAATCATTTGTCGAAATTTTTTTAATATGGAATTGCCTTATGTAAAAAAGGGTATGAATGAATGAATGAAAAATGATTAAAAAAATTGTATGAAGGGAAATCTTTCACTAAAAAGAATTTATTACATATTTTTGAATACAAGGTTGCCATATGAAAAAAAATGTCTGGAATATAAAAAATTAAAGAAATTTCTATAAAAGGAAATCTTTTACTAAAAACAGATTTGTTTTTAATTTTTGAGTATAGAGTTACCATATGTACAATCGGTATAAAATAAAAAAAAATAAAAAATTAGTGAGACGGAAATTTTTTTATTAAAAAATACTTTATTAGAATTTTTTGAGTTTAACTGATTATATTAAATAATGTTGACTATAGTGTTGCCATATTTAAAAATGGGTATAAAATAAAAAAAATTTAAAAATTGGTATGGAGGATTTTTTTTACTAAAAAGTACTTCATTGGAATTTTTTGAGTTTAGGGTTGCAATGTGTAGAAACAGAATATAAAATAAGTTTATTACAAAACTGGTAAGAAGGAAAATACTTTACTGAAAACAAGACTTTATTTCAAATTTTTAAATACAGTGTTGCCATATACATACATATGTACATATATAGAAGAAAGTATATGATATAAAAACTTAAAAAATTGTATAAAGGAAAATATTTTACTAAACAAACTGTATAACATATTTTTGAGAATAGTGCTGCCACATGTAAAACAGGTTTTAAAATAAAAAAGGACTAAAAAATGGAAGAAGGAAAATTTATTTATTAAAAAAGAACTTATTACAAATTTTAGAGTATAGGGTTGCCATATGTAAAAGATTTTAAATAAAAAAATATTAAAAAATAGTATGAAGGAAATTTTCTAACTTAAAAAGACTTCATTAGATTTTTTGAGTATAGGGTTGACCCAGTTAAAACAGGGTACAAAATAAAAAAAATTTCAAAAATTGGAGAAAGAAAAATTTGTTTACTAAAGAAATAATTTATTACAAATTTTTGAGTATAGAGTTGCCATCTATAAAAAAGAGTACAAAATAAATAATTTGTATGAGGGGTTATCTTTTAATAAAAAACGACTTCATTATATATTTTTTAGTATAGGGTTGCCATATTTTTTTTAAAACATAGTAACCAACTCAGAAAATATTAACACCATAATAGATTATATTAATATAACATTGAAGCAAAATTGATAACATTCGAAATGAAATGAAGAAAACTTTAGAAAACGCAAATATATTTAATACAGAGTTGCAACCTGTTCAGGAATTTAAGCTAGCTTGAAAGAAAAATGGATTAACCTAGTAATCAGACTATTTGCGATGATTTCAATAAAAATTTATAAGTTTAAATTTGCCATTTTCCAATATTTTTTCACTTTAATATATTCCCCATGATGAAAGATAACACATAATTGAACTTCCTGCGCCGCTAATTTTAGAAATATTATTCATAAATAGCGCTGAATCTCTGAGGCTACTTCACTTTCTAGCCGAGTTGTAACTAGCAATCATTCGACAAGAGAAACACCGCTGATTACAACGCCGCCACTAGTGAAGCATCAATAGGGCACAGCCGCGGCAAAATGAGACATCTGTCCAACGGTGGAACAATTTTATCAGTTCGTGATGTTAAATAACAAACGCGCAAGCAAGCAGATAAAATAATTTGTCATTTCGTTAAGATAAAAATGGCAATTGTGAAAATTGGAAATAATTGGTGATGGAAAACTGATGGAATTTTAGTGAGTGCCAACTGAATGGACCTGCTGGATGCACATAATTATTCAGTGCAGAAACGTTATATTAAATAATAAGTGGAAGCGGAAAAATTATTCAAGCAATTTAAGCAGAATACTAAAAGTCTTAAAAAAAGTATTTAAAAATATTTTACTAAAAAATGTATTAAGAAAATATTTATAAAAAAATATAAAAAAAAGTTGATATTATAAAAAATTGAATTATAAATAAAATACTACATTGTAATTAAAAAAAATAAAACGTTTTCAATAAATTTTGATTTAATGAAACATTAAATTCTTAATAACTATATAATAAAAAACTATAAAAAATATAAATATATTAAAAAAGGTCTGTGCAACGTGTTCAAACTAAAAAAAAATTAATTGTTGTGCAACACTTTGCAAACCGCATGAAGCATTAAAATGAAATTTCATACATATTTTGTCGTTCTACTAATTTTCTTGAAGAAAGGTGAGTCAAAAAATATACCAACATACTGGAAAACTGAATTTTTTTTATTGGCAATCGATATTTGAATGAGATCTTTGAAAAAATACAAGATATTTTCGTTCACCATTGATAACAGTTATCTTTGCAAAAGATAAGAGATTGTGGTGAAGTACAAGAGAAGAAATTCTTTACACTCATTAAATAAATTGCCTTAGTCAAGGCAATAAAGAGCGTAATAAGGCAAATTAATGAGAACAAAATATTGTAAAAAACGAATGACAGTCCGAACAAAGGCTCTAATGCGACATTGGAACCAGTTTAGAAGCAATTTCAACTCTTTCCACTTATTCTTTCTTTGTTTCTTTGCTCAGACTCCGACAAACAATTAATTCCTAGATGATTATTTTCGACATAAATACCGCACTTTTCTCCGAAGCAGAAAAATCCACAGACTCCCAAGGTAGTCTCATCAAGTGGGGTCTTTTCGAGTTGCTTAACCGTAGTCAAGTCATTAGATCAGCACCTTCTTACTCTTACATACGATAAATATATCAGGTTAAGATCTATCACATCTTGCCGTATGAACCAGTCATACCAACTCAAAACTCGCAGCTCTTCACCGAAGTATCCATGTCTCCTAAGTTCCCTTTTTCAAGCCCCTCCACGAAAACGGTATTTCCAAAAATTTCATAAAAAATCTTTGATATCAACCATAATTAAGGTATTTCAAATATCTTGAGCATTTACTATTAAACTTGCGAACTCTTCCAAACGTATAAAAGGTTGATAAGCTAACGTCGAAACGACAATTGACATCAAAATTAAAAAAATTCTAGATCTCTCAGGAATATTGTCATAAACAGATGACCCTTTAACTGACAAAGAAAGAAAGCACTTTAAACAAATCCTAGCTAAGAACACTTCTTGTTCTATTAGTATCCCAAACCAAAGATCGAAGAGTAAAATACTTAGAGTAACTTTACTTTATACAGTAAACTCTTACTATCTTAGTGAACTCCTCTAAAATCTCATACCTTCCTTACAGCCAATGCTGACTACATTCAGTGCTATGTATGTGAAGATTGCGAGGAAAATGAAGGCGAATTGGTGTCCTGTGCACTTCTTGGGGAGTTACAATTAATAGACCCAATAGTTCAGACAACAGCAGAGACCGCTGCGCTCATCAGCTCAACACAGATGACAACCACAACAATAATAAACGAAAATACCACTTCAGCCAACTTTGAGAACCTGACCTCAACGACGACTGCAGTCAGCTCAGCCAATTTTGAGAATGTGACGTCCACGATTATTGCAGTTCAAGAAAACTTAACTACAGTTAGTATTCCGAATGCTATTGACTCCATGGAATCTTATGAGGATATGGAGTGGGAACGGGAGAGCGCAGAGTCGCCAATCTACAACGAGCCTGATAGAGAAACGACGAACAGAACGAGTGGAGAAAAGGAAATTTTGGTAGCCAACGCCACTGCGATTACAACCAATGAGACCGCCGAGACAACGGACGACGAAAGCGAATTAGCAGAACCGGTTAATTTGACTACCACTTTACAAGAAAATACTTTCACGAATACTACTGATGTGCTCGGACTGAATGCAACTGCAAACGAAACTTTCTTGAACTCAACTACATTTGTCACAACTCCCAATGCTACCTCGGCAGCAGCACCCGGGAGTGAAAGTTTTGAAAACATCACCCTTGCAGTCGAGACTACTGATGTAGGTCCTCTAAATACTTCGGTAAACGTAAATTCTACCAGCATGGCTACTGAGGTTTTGGAACTCAATGGTACAGAAAACTTGATCTCGGCAGAACTTAATGGAACAATACAAATTAACACAACTGACCTAAATTTTGGAGGTGATACAACAACAGTCAATAATACGAACCTCAGTTCTGACAACGTAACATCAACAGAGATTTTAATATTGGAAAATGAGGCCAATTCTGGGAACGGAACAATTACAACTACGCCAATATTGGCAAATGAGACCACGAGTTCTTTGGGGCTGAATGGTACAATACAAAACAATACAATAACCGTATTAGAAAACGGAACCTCGAGTTCTATGGAGATTAACGGTACAGCAGGTCTTACTGCCGGGACCTCGCTATTGGAAAATGGAACCGCGAGTTCTGTGGGACTTAACGGAACAACAGCCCTAACTTCTGGCAATGTAACAACTACAGAATCCATGACCAGTTCCGTAGCTTTTAATGGTACCACAGAAGTTAATACAACAGCTATAAGTTCGGGAAATATAACCACTGAGACGCAAATATTGGAAAGTACTATAGGAATAAATGGAACAGCACAAGAAATTTCTTCAGCAGTGGATTCTGGGAACCTAACGACAACAGGAAATTCGACATTGGGAAGTGACTTCATGAATTCTACTTCCATATTAGAGCAAGACAATTTTACGATTACTGAAATAATGCAACTGGCTGAAAATCTTAACGGTACACTGCAAAATATTACCACAGCTACGCTTTTGACAAATTTGACGGCCACTATAACAGGCAATGAAACAAGCGATGCGATTGAACTTAATGGTACTTCAGAGTCTCAAACAAATGCGACAACAACATCGACAAATGCCAATGCTACATCAACTGTAAATAATGCGCCGAACGAGGCTATCATTTCCGAGGAATACTCAGACGAAGATGATGGTAACAATTATGCCGATTCTGACGAAGAGTTCCGCAAACGCTCGAAGACTTATCGCGGAAAGCTTGGTGCTACTCAGGAAACAACAATCAACGGCATCCAGTTGTCCAAGCCATTCCTAGTTAAACAAACTCCTACAGACTTTTTACTCAACAAATATAGTAAACTAAGGCATGTAGCGGGACTGAAGCAAGTGAACATAACCTATAAATGTTACACCGTACGCGTTAAAGGTAAGATTAGTCGATGGATGAACTCTAATTGGGGCAGTAATGCTTTGTTTATATTTTTAAGCTTTCTTTTTAACAATTTGTGGGGTATTGTAAGACGATTTCGAAGTTATGAACTAGATGTATTGATATCTAGGAAATTTATTTTTATCAAATATTGCTCTTCTGAATTTTGCAAAACGTTAACTGTTATTTACGTAATTCGTACACCAGTACGAAGTTTTTGAAATTGTTGCCTGTTTGATAGACTACATGACTTCGATCTGCCTTTGCTCTATCAGAGAAAAGGCAGAAATCAACTAGCTCTTTTGTAAAATCTTAAGTCTCGAACTTAAAACTTAAATTCCACTATCTTTCCGTTAGTGCATCTTTTTCAATGCATTCATTTGGATCCGGAATTCGTCCATCACACAGTTATCAGTCACTAGTTTCAACTTAGGACTGCCACGTTGATATGTCGTTCACCACTTTTATCTTGGAAAGCGTCTTTTCATAATATTTTACACACTACTTTATGTTCTTTTTAATTTTTCAGGCGAAAATAAAGTGCAAATCAACAAAGGCTGCATTGCAGTGCCTGCAGAACGGACCGCCTGCGAGCTGCTAGGAACAAAATATGGTGAGGACGCGTTGCAGGATTGCCAAGTGTGCTTGGAGGGCAAATGTAATAGTCGAAGCAGCAGCAATGATTTGAAATTTTCCACACCGAGTGTTATCTTAACAATTGTAAGCGCTTGGTTACTCAGTTGAGCTCTAAATGGCTGTGCAACCTTTTCTTCAGTTTATTGCAAACAATATATCTTTATCAATTTAAGCGGTATAACCGAAATATATCCGATATTTTTTGCCTTTTCGTTGCAATTAAATTAGCACGAAAACTTATTTGACACTTTGTTTTCATTTTCTCCTGGATGTACGCGCTACTTTTGCCATGTCACTTATCATTACAGATATAGGTTATCTGATTTATAATAAAAGCGCTAATGACAGGGTTGCACTCATAAATATTTAGCACCTTCCAACTACGGCTGGCAAGCAATAATAACGGGAAGGAAGTGTTTTCATTTGAAACATGATACTTTCCGTTAATAGATACAAAAATAAACAAATATAAAGGTAAATAAAGTAAAGTAAAAGGTAAAAACTTTAAAGGTCACTAGGTGCAAAGTTGACAAATGAAAAGGTAAGGCAACAGCGAACATCTGAAACAGCGATAAGCGTTAAGCGAGACGAAAGAAGCCTAAGAATGCCAAATATAGAGGAATTACCCAAAATAATGAAAAAGGCAGAAATGTATAGCAACAATGTGCAACCCGCGAAAGTTTGTCGAAAAAATAACAGTATCATAACATCTTAATGTCAAACAACGTGATTGCTAGGGTGTTTGGAGACTCTTGAGCATACTTATGTAACGCAATTATGCTTCACCAGTGCGCTGGCTGTTATTGCGACAATTTTACGCTAATGAATTTTGATGATAGGCGGTTAGCGGACAATAATAAGAAAAAAAGAGACGCAATGCATAGTTGTTGACACTAGGCCATAACGACAGGAATGACGGTTTAAGTTAGAACATACTATATGCAAGGGAGAGGTTAGAACTACATAACCAACTAATTCAATAATTCTAAATAGTAAATAAGGATAATGCATGAGCTCAACACTTCATTTCAAAATAGTCATAAACTAAATTTGCATGTTAAGAGATCATCTCTAACGCACAAGTTTTTAATAAAAAAAATACCAGCAGACTCTCCGGAGCTTTGCTAAGCCATTACTAGGAGTAAGTGGAAGGAATTTTTGTATTTTGTTGTCAAATCAAAAGGAGATTCCTTTATCTGTCTTAATCCTTCAATTAATACCAAACCATAAACCCTAAGGCCTAATGCAGACACCTTGAACGAATTTCTCCACAGAATTATTATAGATTTGTCGACTAAGATGTCACTTGAAACTCTTTAACCGTATGACAATGCTACAGTAAATAGTTTAATCGTTGTAACTGGAGACGAGTTATTCTAAGGATTAGTAGAATAAAATGTGACTTAGAATAAGATGTGGAGCAATGATACAGGAAAGATTTCAATAGTTGTAACTGGAGATACTGGATTTTGACAGCCAGGACATTTGCGAAAACGAATTAGTTTAGGGATTTGTAGAATAAGATCTGGCTTGGTCCGTACTTCTTTTGAAATGAAGCTGGCTACTGGTCAGTTACTGTCAATGGAGAGCGTTATAAATCGATGATAACCAACTTTTTATGACCGCAATTGGAAGAAGTTGATCTTGACAATAGCTGGTTCCAACAAGGCGGGGCTACGTGCCACACAGCACGTGCAACAACCGAATTATTGCGAGAAAAGTTTGCAGATTCGATTATTTCTAGAAATTCTGACATTGAATGGCCTACAAGAAGTTGTGACATAACACCATTAGACTACTGCTTGTGAGGTTATTTGAAGTCATTGGTCTTTAGCAATAAACCAGAGTCTATTCAAGCTTTACAAGTCAATATTGAGCGTGCTATTCAGAAGTTATAGAACAAACTACAATATCTAAGACTATTGACAACCATTGAAGACCCAAGAGTTAACTAAATTTTTAAATAAGAAGAAGAAGAAGCAAAATCTGAGGCTACTAAGCGCTGCAAAGAGCCAAAATCTGGCCAAATCTTAGTAGAAGAAAGCTACTGATAGCCCCTGACGAATCAAAAGTCAACAAAATTTTAGAAGTAGTAGAAGAAACTACAATATCTAAGGCTTTTGATAGCCAACGAAGGCCCAAGAGTCAACAGAACGTTTAAATAAGAAGAAGGAATATCTAAGGCTACTGGACACAGCAGAGACGCAAATGCTGCCCAAACCTTAAAAGAAGAAAGCTGCTGCTAGCTCCTTAGGAACAAAAACTTCTTACCAGTTAAAGAGAACTCTAGCCACGGAAGGTTTACTTGTTTTTCTACAAAATCTACTAGGTAATTGTTAAACACACCTACAAAGAGTTGAAATACAATTTTATTTTACCAAAATTTCAATTGAAAACACAAAATTTTCGATGAATTTCGAAATAAGGCAATAAAATATAAATTCATATGCGCACTTTTACACTCCGCATCACATTACACAACGCATAGACACATAAAAGAGAGCATAAAATTTAATTCACTGCTATTTACAGCTACAACCAGCACAACAGCAACAACATGACCAAACAACACTTGTGTTGTTAATGAGATTTTACGCCTTTCACACGTGCTTTTAACAACTGTCAAATACAAAGCCAATAATACAACAACCAAAAAAGCAACAAAAACAACAAATCAACGGTATATCCTGACATACATATACTTGTATTAAATTATATGTTTGCTTGTGTGTTAACAACAATTTTGAAGGCACAAACATTCATGGCTGAGTGGCTGGCACTCGTTGCTGTGCATGTGTGTGTGTTTATGGTGTGAACAGGTAGTAAAATATGACTGCTTGATTTCATTTACACACACACAAACATATTGTACATACATTAGCTCAACATAAGGTTTAAAAAGGTTGCTTAGAAAGCTTAAGAGCTACAGCGCGCCATATTAACAGCTTATAAGTGTATGTGTGAGTGAGTGCTTGCATGACTGTGTTTGTGTGGTAAATTGTATAACTGAAAAGCTATTGAAAATAGCGACTAACCGAAAAATCATAAATGTGGCGCATTTATAGCGGCATTTTATTGCACTTGCGCGTTCGCCCGCCGCAACCATGTGCTTACGCCTGTGTGTATGCCACGAAATTTTATTATCACAAATTGAATTAAGTCGGAAGCGTGCTACGTATGCATTTGTACGTGTTAGTTATAGTTATTGGAGAAATTCAATCAAAAGCTGGTAGTGGAGAGATTTAATAAGAAATATTTCAAAGAGCTCGCGATAGAGAGATGTCTTAAAAGGATGTGGCGTTAATGGAAGGCAAGCATATGAGTACCTATGTATGTATATAATATATGGAATGGAAAATAATATTTTCTCATAAAAGGAGTTTACAGCAGACGTGAGCGTAGTAAATACCGAATTTGTGCTTTAAAGCTCACTAGTTTAAACAAGAAACACGAAAACCGTTATGTGAAAAACAGGCTTTGGTTCCAAAAAACTACGTCCATATTTGAATAAAACAGTTTTAAGTAGAAAAGTATGATCAGTAATGTATAATTTCTTTATTAGATCTCTAAATTTCAAAAGATACGGTTTATTGCTATTTGCTAACTACTCAGTATAGCTTCTCTGTTAGATATATACAAACCCTTTCTTCATTTTCTAATTCATCATGAGCTTTGATAGTGTACAAAAAATGCATCTCAAGCCTAAGCTATGAAAAACCAAACCCTAAATGTCTCATAAGTTTACCAAGCTACCAACTATCAATTTTAATCAGGAATCAGGCCATGGCCCGTATCCTTCGAGACATTGAATCTGATATTTTTACTGCAAATGAAAGCTTAAATCACATGATAAATCGCTACCCTCTATAAAAATTCGTCTGTCCCTATTCTTCAGGACCTCTGTTGGCGTTAAAGTTCAGGCTTTTAGTCAAATCAACAGTAGTTTTCAGCTGAAAACACATAGATTAAAAAGGCTTTTCGACACTTCAACAAGAGGTTTTGCTTGAATGTCGCCATATCTGTCCTCTCGAAAAGCGTTAGTGAAGAGCTTTGAGCAATTTACTGTACTCTCTTCAAGATATTTAGGAAGTTAAAAAGCCTTTCGACACTTCAACAAGAGGTTTTGGTTGAATATCGCCATATCTGTCTTTTCTAAAAGCGTTAGTGAAGAGTTTAAGGCGAGATATTTCTAGTTAAATAGAAAATAGTACTTTTCAAGATTCCTTATACTCGCTTGAAAGGCATGTCACGACAAATCAGATAAGTATCGTAGTAAGCAGAGACAGATTTGTACTCAGCCGAGTTGGTAAAAAACGTTAGATACCGGTACTTTTAAATTGTATTATTTTATGAACCTTCTTTACATACTGAGCTTCCAACTTTCATCGAATCAAATCTCCAAATTACGTATATAACTTATTTCGCTTCGAACCCACAATAAGCTTTATTTTTATCTCCAAAGCTTTTAAAAATGGCTCAGCAAATTTAAATAACTTTTCAAATAACACTTTAATGCTTCAATTTATGTTTATAGCCATACAGATGCAACTAAATCCTGGCAATTTTTATTAAATGATTTCCCCCTGAGTAACTACCTTTAAAAGGCTTCAACTAACAAATTGGCAAACTAAACGAATTTCTCAAAAACACAGCTTAACGCACTTGAAAACCGCTACCCACGCCACTTTAGGCCAACTACTTAAGAGTTCACGCACACACACATGCATGTAAGGGCAAAGCGTCAGCCTTTCGTTGAGCGTGTGTTGCCTGCCAGCCTGCATGCAATCACATGCTCCATAAAGCGCATGAAGCGTTCCACTTCCTTAGATTTCATCAGCGCAGCGTTGAGGATTTGCTGAGTACCTGCGCATGTGTGTGCGCGCGAGTGTTTGTGTATGCGCCTAAAAGTAGGTATTACCCCAACTGCTTAATTTCGCATATTTCTACTTTTTGACTTTTCTGTGACCAACTTTAGTTTTTCACTCATTTTCTCTCTACGCGTTGACAAAATAAAAATATGAAAAAAAGCGAAGTAAAAATTTTAGGAAAAAGTTATGACCAACCTCATACAGGAAACAAACACATACGCAGCAAAAGTCGTGCAATTGCAAGTTTACGAGTAAAATGACGAAAAATGGCAGAGCCATCCTGGCATATGAAATTTTTAAAATTATTTCCTTCTTGTTTTTTGTGTTAGAAATGAAGTCACTCACGCTTTGCTGAGTTGCGCTTAGAGCGAGCGAATGGTGAGGGGTCACAGGTTAGGTAAACGCACGAATGTAAATGCATGCAGCATTTTTAAGACGGATATAGGCGCAATCCCGAAATTTCGGCACTGTGGAATTTTATATTTAATAATAGAAAATATGATGGAAAACGTCGATTGAAATGCAAAGCATATTAGTTTTGAAAACTCGAAATTACGATAAAATATGCATATCAAATCAATAAATTCCGGATTATTTAATTAAAAATGTCGACTAAAATCAAGAAAAGCATTAATTTTGAAATTCCGGTATTAAAGTAGAATATTTAAAAGTCTTAAATTCTGAAAGGGATCACTGATCCCCTAAAATGTAAAAAAGGGTCAGTGACAAAATGTAAACAAAGGTTGTGAACTTGGCTAAACATAAACAAAAGGGTCATTGACCTCAAAATGTAAACAAAGGTTCTTGTCTTGGTTAAATGTAAATAATGTAAACAAAGGTATAAACTAAAACTAGCTCCCCTTCAATAGGCGACCCGCCAATACAAGGTCCTCGAGCATCCTTTGTGCATAAAAAAACTATTTGTATATGTAATAAACGCCAAAAATTTCAGGACTGTTAAATATTACATTTAGTTTAAAATTTTCAACATTATACTCTCATAAACGATGGGGTGCTCATATATAAATTGAAAGAATGAGCGTAATTCTCATTTGGTAGTTTCAAAGCTACATGAATTTTATTTTGCATTTCGACAACTAACTTTTAATCACTTCATAATCGTTGCTATTGCCTACCGACCACATATATGTATATATACCCTCAAATTCTAATATAATTGTGTTATACCCTACTTAGGACGAATATTAAAAGCAAATATGCCTTCACTAACATCAACTATTAACATTTGTACAATAAGTCAACAAATATTTGCTTTCCATCTATTGTTCTGCTATTTGCTTGGTAATTCGTGGAACCTTGTCTGCTTTGTTTCTATGACTTCGGTGGGGTTGCTAAGCAAATTCGTAGAGTAATCAAACTGAAATTGTGTTAAGCTCACAAAGTGCGTCTGACGGACTGACATTCCTCTGACTAGAGGGTGCAAACAAATCAATTAAATGCAGATATCACATAATGACAGAGACACAAAGCAGTAAATTGCCGTTTAAATTTAAATATTATTTGGGGTTTCAAATGTAGTGAGCATGAAGAAATGAGCACAGTATTAAATGTGAATGGAAAACTGCTATAACCGAATTGGGGCGTGTGACGGTTAGGGGAAAGAGAGAAGTATGGTTTCATAAGCTGTTTAAAGGTTCCAACTTTGAACTCTATGTATTTATATCCCTACTTGACGTTTTATGCGACTTATAGAATATATTGTGTGAGAGGACAGTTTAATGCAGCGTAATCTCAGGATACATTAAGGGGTTGCCTAGAAAACCGTAGATGAAGACCTAAAAACCTAAACCAATTGGGTCTAACAAAGTGATTGGAAACGGAAAATAGAAGTGAATTTTTGTATCAAATACAATCATTCAATCGACCAGAGCCAAACTCCTGCAAAAGCTCGCAAAATATGGAAAGGAAGCTGCTCGGAGTAAACTAGATGGTGGAAAATATCTTATCGAAAACCAAAAGAGAGGTGGCTTGATCTGGACCTCAGGAAATTTCGGAACTTTTGCTGCGTATCGCCATTCAAATGAAGAATTTCTTAGGAGTGCTAAAATGAGCTCCTGAAAACATGTGTTCGACGGTCAAACCATACTTGGCTGTAAATTTGAGCATTACCACGAGAAATATCTTAGAAAATGAAAAAGTTTCTGCAATCGGCAGAAGTTGGTCTCTAGACGGCCCCTATCAAACAAGCAAGCAATTGCTGCCCAAAAGATGAAGCAATCATTGTTATTTTTAAAGAAGTCGAAAAGGTAGGAAAAAGTCAAAAAAGTGTGAAATCTCTGTCAACTTTAGACCTTAATTTACCTTAAACTTTCATTACAGGTACAATGATGACAAGACCTAGAAAGTCGGAATCGAAAAGTAACGAAGTAATGATATTTAAAGTCAGCCAGCGAGATGTTCTCAAAGACCTGTTGTGAGAGCTCTGTTATATACCAACCAATAACCAAGCTAGCTTAAGCTAGCTTAGAAGGAAATAAATAGTTGAAAGATAGAAAATTTATAACCTTTAACCTTTCAGGAGTCGGAGGGAGTGAGCGCTGGCATATTAGGAAAAGCTTATCTTAAGTAAACAATCTTCAAAAGAATAATCTTGCTGCCAAACCGAAATAATGGGATGAGAAAATGTTTTAAATTAATGAAAAGGGTCAACAATTTGGACGTTTTTTTCTACACCCAAAGAAAAATATAAAAGAATAAGAATAACAGTACACACTTTTCACCTCAACCCCTTTACACCTCCACCAGCATCCACAGCTCCCAAAAGATAGCCAATTTAGTGCTGCTTTTATAAACATATGTACCGATGAATGCTTTTAAATTTGCGCCAACAACAAATGTGCCCTTTAATAAGCATAATAATTCTTTCTTTTCAGACATCTTTCACATGTTTTTTCCACTTTTCGTTATCAATGCATTTTTTTCCTTAGACGCACGACTGATACGCTCAAATAGAGTTTATAAAATTTATGTAGTGCAACATTGGCATGAAATTGATATGTGAGTGAGGGCGGAAAAAGGTCAATTCGTGCCCTCACACCACACTGCATAACGGAACTTACTAAATAACATGACAGCGTGGTGAGGGGTTGCTCAACGGTCTGCGTTTGTACTTATAAAAACAACGGGAGCTGGTCGGTCGTAAACGCCAGGCGAAGCGGATATTAAAAAGAAATAGTGCAAACGGAAATTATCGGTATTAAACGTTATCTGATGGATTGCTTAGCTGGTTAAACGCTCGCAGGCATAAAATTCTAATAACACATATGCGTAGAAAATATACAATAGACAATAGTTGAAGCTGCTTGGAAGCTAATAAGCATTCGGTAAATTGAAAAGTTTTAGATGAGCTATTTAAGACAGACGAGTATTACCGAGCAACCATAACTAACACTACTAAAGGAACATGAGGAGGAAGTTTTATTTTACTTTCAGTTTCTTTAAGGGTTAAGAAGACTAGAATCTACCCAATTTCAGGTAAAATCTAAAAAAATTAAGCTCAAATCATCCTAAAACTTATTCCAAAAAAACCAAAAACGATTACAGAACTTAGGATAGGAACTCTGAAAAAGAAGAACCATTTTTGTCCTTTTATTAACCGTTTCAATAAAGGCCGCGCCTTTGTAAATGTTATACTCGACAAACATCTGTTAACTCGGTAGCACTCCTTAAAATTGTTGGAGAACGTTTTCAGCCGCTGCAACAGCAACAATGATGACCTAGCATAGCTAAAGATTCACAAAATCATCCATGAGTCTAACATTACAGAGAAATTTCGGGTTATGGGACATAAATATGTAAGTATAAAGAATTTTTCACGTGCCTAGAGTATTAAAGGGCATGTCAGAAAAATTGTTTTTTTTTTTAATTTTTCATAAATAAGAATTTTTTTAATAATCTCCAGGAGACGAGCAAGATTTTTCTGTTTAATATTATCTCAAATTCAGAAACCAAAACAATTTATTTTTGCTATAGAAGAATCCCAATAATGATCGAAGAATTAGTCAAAGTTTCCATTTTTGACAAAAGGGCCAACTCCCAATAAACGTTATTTTTCGTGAGAACAATCACACTTAAGAGTGGCTTAAAAATGAAATTAACTGATAAATATATGTACTATATAGTAAGTCATTCAGGTCAATCAGTTCAGCTACTTCAAAGAAATTTTCCCCACCGACTCTGAAAACAGTTTCTCGAAAAAATCGCGTTTACATTCGATATAGAGTACGAAAAACAAAAAATCGAATAAGTGAAATAACCAAGTGAATAACTGTCCCATTGCTATTTAAGCATAGACAGCGCCATCTGTATAAGATCAGAGGAAATTTCAAAGCCAGTTTGGCAGCACTGTCCGATAAAAAATTAAATATTAAAAATTACAAAATTTGTCTCTCCTTTATATTAAGTTACTGTAGTTTGCATATACTTGCGGAAGTTACGCTGAAATTACTTCCGGAATCAATGATTTATGAAAGAAAATTAACTTGTAGTGTATAGGGCAACGGTTAATTATAAATTTTTTTAAAAGTTGCTGTATAAGTCACATTCATTTTAAAACAACAAATTAATAAAAGAAAACTTAATTTACGCGGAAAAAGTTTAAAGTATAAATGAATACACTTCTCCACTAAAAATTTGCAATTTTAAACATTATTATCCGTTCGCTTTCTAGCCACTAATTTATATAATAACTTCCGGCAGAATTAACATTTCTTACTTTTTAGCGCCACCTATCGTTTAAGCATGTCTGAGTATATTTTTTGTTATGCATAAGTGGCTGGCAATACCACAGCCAAACAGCTGACTTAACAAAATTCTTTTTGCACATCTCGCCGCAAAAATTATGAACAATTTTATATGTATGTATGTATGTATATATAACTGTTGACATTTAGATTTTTTAAAATAATGCGAGGGCGAATAGAAAACAAGCATTATTAAACAGTTTGTCCACATAGACATCAGCAATATGTCTAAACACGACAGCAGCACATTGCCAGCAATTGCATTATAGGACTTGGTAACTGCTCAGAACTTGGTTCTAACTAAGTGTTACATTATTTATAGTTTCATGCATTCCAGAGTCCAACAATATCTTAACACTACAGGAAGTCATTTAACGAATATTTATTATGAGGAAGGCATTTACACCTGCACAACGCGAAGCTAGCGATACGTGTGGACTATGCGAAGCTGATAAAGCATTTAATGACATTTCAAATATTTCAGTAAAAATTAATACGCACCTAGTGAAGGTTACGGGTGAAATTAATTTTAAAATAGCTTTCCACAAACGATTAAAATATTTAAGATTATACATGTCAGTTGTAAATAATTTAACCCTTTTGGTATTGCGAAATTCAGCTAGTTTTTTTGTTATTGAGAAGGAATATTAGAAAGAATACTGCATATGTAATGAATCGGTGAATACTTTTAGTGAATATTTTACACAAAAAGCGAATAGTGCGCTTATACGATTATAAAAATATCTCATCCATCAGCAATGATGGATTTTATTTGCATCACGAAAACAGCAGCCACATTATGGCACATATGTACATACACACATATGTATATGTATTTACGTATGCCACAATTATAAACTTGAAAGGAATTATAGCAAATTACTCCGGTGGAGACATCTACAGTAGCAGCTTAATTTACCCATCATTGCTGCCGGAAGCAATTATTTTACAATATAAATTTTTGCAACTTGTATATAAAACAACGTGTAAGGAAAATTTTTAATAATAATTATTATATACAAAATGTTAATTGAAAAGTCCCACTCACCTTGTGTGTGCGCACCACCAAACTGAAAACGGCTGAAAGCTGCAGCGTTTAGTTGCAATATACTTACAGACGGAAGACCGGCACCGGAACAAGTTAAACGTATAACGACGTGATTCTATTACTAAAACGCACACACTTGCAAAACCAACGATATGTAAGAATTCACTTGTCAGTTGTAAATAATTTAACCCTTTTGGTATTTCTTAAGTTCTGCTTGTTTTTGTTATTGCAGACGAATATTAGAACGAATCGTGTATATATAATGCAACGGTCAGTACTTTTAGCGAATATTTTACTTAAAAAGCGAATAGTTCGTTTATACAATTATAATCAGATCCCGTCAAGCAGCGTTGATAGTTTTCATTTACATGTGCAAGCGTACTTGGCTCTTTAATACAAGAAAACATATTAGCATTGCACCGCAAAAGCAGCAACTGGAAAATTGGCTTTCCTATAGCGACTACAGTACCGACTTAGTTTACCCATCACAGTTTTTTCAAACTGTGTATCAGACAACATGCAAAGAAAAATTTTTGTAATAATCACTGTATGCGAAATGTTAATTGAAAAGTCCCACTCACCTTGAGTTTGCATAAATTGGAAACGGCTGACAGCTTTAGCGTTTAATTTAGAATTATTGCAAATGGACGACCGACCGAGTATAACCGACGCGATTCTATTACTAAAATGCACACACTTGCAAAACCGACGATATGCAATTTTTAAAACGCACAGAAAACTAATTGCACACTTTACACATTCAATAATATACACCACACACATAGAAAAACACTTAAACTACATTAATAAACACTTTAAACTATGAAAACTTTACTATAAAACACTTTTTTCACTAAAATAATGCACTTTATTAACACAAGCAGCCGAACGCTTTAAAACCCGCAATTACACTAATAACATCCGCCAAAAATGTGACAATTGTTGTTACTGTGCAGTGACACCTAGCGTAACAAGTCTAAACATGCATTTGTCACGTAACAGTAGGTGGCAATAGCGCAGTTAAACAGCTGATTATCTTGAGCAGCTGTAATTTGGTTCAAAATTTTGCAAACGTACGGCACAGAAATTGTAGTTAATTTTATTAAGCGGATAAAACTTATTGTTCTGACTTTTTAATTCAGAAAAAACGCAGTAGCAACTGTTTCTATAAGTTTGTGCTGGTAACAAATAGCAAAGATGTCTAAAGACAATAGCGGCATGTCGCACAACTCCAGTAATATGTCACTAGAGGATTGGGTAAGCGGCCACAGATGTGCAAGTGTAATTGATTTGTACCTGGTACATTGTTTTTGTTTTGTATTGCTTCACAGACCGATCACATTAACACGCGTCTGGATGTAATCTATAAAGACCTCTGCGACTTTGAACAAAGCGTTACTGCACAAAATGAAACTACCGATTCGGGTGAAGTAAAACTGATGGAGCTGCTTGAGGCAGTTAATGAGATACAGCGCACTGCCCGCAGCATACGCCCTATAACGGGCACATTGAAAGACAAACAGGCGCATATGCGTGAACAAATGGAGATGCTGCAACGGTCAGTCGAGCTGATGGAATTGGAGAATAGAACGCGTGCAGTGGACATTATGGAAGAGCCGATGGAGTGACGGCGGTATTGCTATAAACAACAGTTACATAAACATATGCGAGCGTTCATTTACATCAACATAAATACATACATACAAACAATATTGAGTGGCATTTATAGTGCAGCAGCATTTAATTAGCCCTTAATTTTCAATAGTTTTGTAAGCATTTAACGTAGTATTATTAATTTAACTTTGAAATAGTTGTAAGTATGCATGTATGTTAGTGGAATAAGTATAAAAGATGGCGCACAGCTGAAATTAATAGTTTAAAGGTTTGGAGATTAATTTGATGTTATTTGTTATTGGAAAAGCGTAAATGAGTAAATTGTTTTCTGACTGACGGAGCTTTTAACTTTTAATTTATAATTTTTCGAATTTCGTGTTTTTAACTTAAATTATTTACCGAATTTATGTTTATTGTTATAATTAATTTTTTTTTTTTGTAATTTTGAAAAATTAAATTGTTTTGTAAAAAAAATTATTTTTTTTGTAATTTTGTATAATTCGATTTTTTATTTTTTTTTTTGTAGTTTTGCAAAATTTGATTTTTTATTTTTTTTTTATTTCAATAATTTATTTTTTAGCCAACTTCAATTATGCTCAATTACTATTTTTTAAATTAATTGCAATTATACTATGAATAAGGGTATTTTTCAATTTTATAAATTTTTAAATAATTTTTTAATATATTTTTATTGAATTTTATTATTTTGCTAGTGCTACATAAATACGCAGCAACAATTTTGCTTGATTTGCCATACAATAACTGTTACTTAACAAGATTGTTGCTTTTCAGCAGACATTTTGCATATTGTTTTATAAATAAACATACACTTATAAGTACATACATATATATTTCGTTAATTATTTTATATAAATATATAATAAAATTCGTATATTCATTAATAAATATTGGAGAATTTTGCCAATTTTGAACTTCCAAAAATGAGAAACAACAGTAGAGAAAAATAATTTTGCATAAGCATTGATAAAAAATAAATAAAAAGTAATATTAAATAACTTAAAAAATAAATAAATATAAATATAAAAAATTTATAAAAAAAAATAAACCAAAATTTAAAAAATAAAGCTAGCATATAAAAAGTATTAAAAATATAAATTTAAAAAATGTAACAATATACCTACATATTTAAGTATGTATGTACATATGTATGTACATACATATGTCTGTATACAAAATTTACAAAAAATAATAATAAAAATTAAATATACATACAAAATACATGTAAAAATGTAAGAAAAAATTCAAAAAAACCGAAAAAAGGAAATATAAATAAAAAAAAAGTAAATAAAAAAAAGTAAATAAATAAAAAACAAATTAAATAAATAAAAAAAAATTAAAATACATACAAAATACATACATACAAAAATTATATAAAAAGTTATATAAAAAATTAAAAAACAAATAAAAAAATTAAGAAATATACATTTCTTTAATATAAAACATATAATTAATTAAAAAGAGGAGAAAAAATATTTTAATAATATTGCTACAACTGTTTAGATTTAAAACTAGGGTTTTCAAAAAATTTCACGGTTTAACTTTAAAATTTTTTATATCACATTATGGAACATTATTTTAAGATAAACATACTTAGATATCTCAAAAATGCAAATGTTTTTAAACATTTATTTTTTAACTATAAGTGCATAAACGTATATGCATACAGTGGGCGGGAGGGGGCGTAAATAATGATGAATACTATTTTTAGAAGCAATTTGGCCACCGATTTCGTTTCTTAGATTTTCGTTTGCTTTTTTGCATACCTATCGCCTGCATTTACACCAAATAGCGGCGCTTATGTGCAATAAGTGCAAAACGTTGCATAAAATTTATATAAAAAAATAGACATGTACGGCTTTACTGGCTAATGTGTGCTAGTTTCCTACTTGTCGTTGTTGTTAGTACATTTTTGTTGTTGGTCAACAACGCGCATCACTCCTGCCCGCATTCGCATTCGCACTCACATTCACACGCGCACTCACAGTCATCACACACAGCACTAGCACTACCATTTGCGCCGTCCAGCCCCTCCGCCATACCACCACGCCCACCGACTATTTGCAGCCAAGCCAAAAGCAGCTGCAATGCCGGCCATAGCAGTACCAAATTTCAGATATCAGTATTGAGACTGATGCGTGTCAGAAACTCGCCTTGCGAATCGGCCACCGCGCGTATTATCTCCAAGAGCAGCTCACGTGACAGAGCGCCGATCTTCGGCAAACGCGCCACTTTCGTAAAATCCTTCACTATTAAACGCAAGGCGTAATCTTTGATATCGTAAATTTTCGTTATGTCCGAGGCTTCCAGCGTCTGCAGAACATTCTCATACGTTATATTATGCTCGAGCGAATATTTACAGAAGGCGGCTAAACGATTGTTGGACAAGCCGTAAAAGCAGGGCGCTTGAAACAGATACAAAGCATCCTGTGGTGGCATTTTCGTTTCGCCATAGTAAATGTAGCGCAGTAGCGACTGGAAAGCTTCTTGTGAGGGTGAAATTTCACCGATTTGTATCTAGTGGCCAGAAAGAAGGTAGCGAGTGGTGAAAAGTTAACTGTAAAACAGCGTATACTTACATTCACTGTGTTATCGGGTGGCATAAATGAACGAAACATGCCTTGGAAGTAGGTGCAGCGTGCGGAGAGTATGGATTTGTGCGCGGGTATAGCTTGGCCATCGAGTATGAGATTTATATCGCAAAACTCTTTGCCGGTGGACTCCAGAAAGACCGCCATGTCGCTCTCCAGTGTGGTGCCTAAGTATAGAGTTTAAAATTTAACATATTTTTGTGCTCAAATTAAAAAAAGTTATTATTATATTACCTTCGCTCTTTTCGAAATTATTTTCCATAACAATTTTACCCGGGTTGAGGCGCCTGCGCACAATTTCCACGATTAGCGCTTTGTCTAGATCGCCGAATTCGCTTGACAGCACGACGTCTGCGTAGTTTTCATCCTTTATTATGAATTGCATGCAGTGATCCTTGATGATTTGTATTCTACAACACATAATTTGAGGTTATGTGTAAGTCAAAATATAAAAATGTAACTAAACAAACTTGTTCTTGTCCGCATTGTACAGCGCCTCCAGCACATTCTGCTTGTTGATCTTGAAATCCAAGTACTGTATGCAACCTTGCGCCAAGCGCGGCATTAGAAATCTACCCGCCAACTGGTATATATCGGTTATCAAAATTATTATATTTTTGCTATACGACTCCTTCAGGTCGATTCTATCCGTATATATGTAGTTCAGGATGATTTCGAATGCTTCCGGTGATGCTTGCGCCAAACGCACCTCCAGCATGGGCGCGCGATCTGCGCCGCCGCTACCCACCAAAGCGCTACGTATATCCATGGCTGGTCCGAACACCTTTTCCATCTGCTGTTGACGCGCTTCACGCGCTGCTAAGATTTTCGTGCGCAAATGTTTCGAACGCGCCGCCACAAAAGCGATATGCGCTAAAATTTTTATCTCCTCAGCACCAACTATAAATTGTATATCGCAGAATTGTTTATCGTGAAAGAATTTGCCGTAATCGTCGCGCAGTGTACATTTCGGATAGCTGGAGAATTGAAAGCGATAGGTATCGCCGCGACGCACGCTATTATCAACAGTGCCGCCGAAAATGTACATAGCATCACCGATAACAGCGCTCGCATGGAAAACACGACCCGAAGGCACATCCGAGTTCGGCTCGGGCGTTATTACCGACCACACTTGCGAGTCCAAGTCGTAACAGTGCAGATCGTTGGGCAAGGTGGAGTCCGCCGAGCCGCCGAAAACGTATAAAAAGCGATCGTGATGCACCATAGTGTGCCCGTAACGGCGTGAAGGTGGTGCTGAAGCGGCGCCACGTAGCACTGATTCGTTGGAGATACGACGCCAGCTGGGGGAGAGGTTTCGTTCATAAATTTACAGTTATTTACATACAAATTTACATACGTTTTGGTTTTAAAGTGGAATTCGAAGAGCGAGTTGGTGATCTGCAGACCACTTTGGCCGGAGAAGACATACATGCAGTCGCGCGCAACAGCGACGGGAAAATTACAGCATGTTGGCGGACGTTCACCCTTTTGCTCCACCTCCTCCCATTGATGGTTTTCGCCCTGCATAAAAAATATAATTATTTATTAATACGTTGTATTTAAATTACTAATAAAACTCACCAATAAATTGAGCGTCCACATGTCATTCAGACGCGCATTACCGTCATAACCAGCATATATCCACATCTTATTATCGTAGACAGCAGCGCCATGCGCAGAGCGTGGCACTGGCACACTAAAATCATGCAAAACAATAAAAAAAAAAATATTTCACACTACTACATTTTTTGTTTTTGGTACGCACCGTCCTGTGAATTTCCACTCCACCCACATGGCCGTCTGAAATTTATACTCGAACAAATCATTTTTATTCGTTAAATTCGAGTTCGAATGTATATCGCCGGTGTAGCCGCCAAAGATGAACATTGAACTGCCGTAGACCACGGCGGAGTGGTGATAGCGCGGCGCCGGCGCCACGCCGGTAGCACAAGCACGTCCCCACGATTTGTCTTTCACACCAAAACGTATTAAGTCGTTGAGCATCGTTTTGCCATTGTCACCGCCGAACACAAACATTGCATCCTTATACGCCACAACGGTGTGTTTGCTGCGCCTGCAATAACAAAGAAATTAGTAAAAACGAACAATAAAGATTGACTTAACACTCACTTGGCACCCACAAACTCGGCGCATTCGAGCATTTTCGACCACTGATGTGTGGCCGTGTAGGAACTAAAGTCCACATTCAATGCGTTCAAGCTATAACTGCCCGGTGATATTGACTTGCAGCTGCCTACATCGTACATGCAGACTGCGCCACTACTGCGACAGCTGCTGCCGCTACTGCCCCGCATTGAACTCGAATTGGAATGCGACATTTTGCTGCGCGATGAAAAACTTTTGCGACTCTTACGACTGCCCGTGTTGCTATGACACTTTTCCAGACCTGCCAGGCAGACGTTGCAGTAACCACTGGAGGAGAGACTGCAGACAAAGCCGCTATTAGCGCCACCTACACTGCCACCACAAGTCGTTTGATTGCAATTGCCAGCCGTGCCAATGACACTGCCACATGCAGCGCTCAAGCTGCTTGAAATAGAACTCGATGCTAGACTGATGCTACCCCCACCACCACCGACTCCGCCGCCGCCACCTGCAACACCACCACCACCTCCGCCACTGCTGCCGCTACCGCTACCGCTGGCGTTGCCACCGCTGCCACCGCCTGCGTCTTCAGTGGAATCTGTAGACTCTGAGCCGAGCAAAGCCTTCAGCATTAACGAGTTACAGGTGTAGAATCGCTTTCGTTGGCTTATTTTGATAGCTTTTTACGCACTTGTACAGAGTGAAAAAGTGTCAAGCGTGCAAACTAAAAACGCAGTTATACTATATTATTGCAATTAAATTAATTGTTAACGCCCACGCAATTTGCAAGCTAGCACGCACACACAAAGCCACACACGCTTTACTGGAGCAGGCAAACCACAAAACCAATGTCGTTAAGTCCAGCACTTCGCACTGCCCCACACAAAACTTGCACTGTTAGCAAAACCACAAGCTAATATTTATATTTATGCATTTTTAAACAAATTTTCACTAAAATATCGTTTTTTTTCTGCAATTTTCGCAATTGCTTTGTCTGTATACCAGAATGTATATGCACAATGAACACCCGCATTGACGTCGCCAACAAGAAATTAGCACAAAATTTATGAATGAATTGACAGTTTGTACTGTGCCAAACAACAGCTGAGCGACAGGGCTACCGTGTTTTAAAGAAATAAATGATTCTTTGACAGTAGAATTTGGAGGAATTTTAAGTGGCAGTGCTTCCAAGTGCATACAGTATTAGCCATTTCCACGTCCGTTTAGTTAATTCTTTTTTTCAAATTCAAATAAAAGGAAATATGAAAAAAATATATAAAAATTAAAAAAATATATAAAAAAATATTTAAAAAAAATATATAAAAAAATATAAAAAAAATATAAAAAAAATAAAAAAATATAAAAAATATAAAAAAATAAAAAAAATATAAAAAACATATAAAAAATGTAAAAAAAATATTAAAAAAACATTAAAAAAATAAAAATAAAATAACATATATTAAAACAGGGTTTTAAATTATTTCAACATATATGTAAATACGTTATAAAAAACTATTAAGAATAAAAAAACACAATAAAGTATTTTTGTCATTTCATAGCATCTTTATTTGTAACATTTTTTGTTCATATGCGCTCTATACATACATACATATAAGATTTATTTAATATTTTATAAAAAAACTTCCTGTTTACAGGAAGAAGGCTGAAAACGTTAACATTCGTTCGCATTTGATGTGTTCATAGAATAAATGTGTATGCACCATTATGTTGATGTGTAAATAAATGAATAAACAATAAATAATATGATTTTTATGAAACAATTTTTAGTTTGTGTGTGGAATAATTAATTGTCAATTATCGAAGGCATTAACTAATAGCTACTTTCTCGGCTAATACTAAACTTATCACAATAATTTGTTTTTGGCAATTTTGGGGATTGACACTTAGGCGGATGTTCTGGGATTATAGGAGAGCTGTATTAAATTAATTATTTACCACTAAAAAATAAAGGTCACTTTTATAGCGATTGAGGAATGCTTGAAAATATCATTGTCTTTATGCATAATTTACGATTGTAACAAATAATACTAATAGTTTCAGTTATTTGAAATAAACTGTGGCAAACTTATGGCATACCGTTATTGCGCTTATGTCTTTGCTTTAGCTGTCAGTACACAACCCATGAGTGGTGTTATTATTATTAACATAAAACTATTTTTAGGCACTTTGAAATTACTTAAATAAACTTGAATTTTTGCTACTGCCGACCTCTACACATCATCCGGCTTTTGTGTACGCTCCAGCGGGAATCCCTCCTGCATACTACTCTTTCTTTGCGCTTGTGCGATCTGCACGATTCGCGAGAGTGGCGAATGTGTGCTGCCAGTTGTAGGCGGACGTGTGGCCGCGCCAACAGCCGGCGTAGCAATGGAAGTTGAGGGTAGCAAGCGAGTAGTACTCGTCACGGTGCCACCGCTGCCCGTCGGGCTGGTCGGACTGGGATCACCTGAACTGCTCGCCGACGAAGTCGATGTTGAAATGTTTAGCTCGCGCGCCAAAGGCGATGGACGTAACGAGAGACGACGCTGCAAGACGCTTTGCGTAGATGCTGATGGTAATGTTGGCGCTGTTGGTACTATATTTTGTGACGCTAATGCGGCATTCATATTCGCACCCGGTGGTGGCGCCTTACCCGGCGGTATTTGTAGCGCTGTAGGCCGCACACTGAAGCGACGTTTGAATTTATTACTAGGCGTAGTAGTACTGTTAGTTGTTGACGATATATTGGTATCACGTTCACTATAACTTGGCGGTGGTTCGGGTATTTGTTGCACAGCTGATGACTTGCGGCGGCGCGTCAGCATGCTAGTTGGACCTGACGCCGCAAGCGTTGTTGTTGAGCCTGTGGGCGCATTGAACGAGGTGGGCAAAGCGCCAACAACTGTGGAGCGTCGTGCATATAAACGATTGGCAGCGGCGTTGTTCATAGCGCGTTTATTGTCATTGCTGAAGAGTGAGAATAATGGTGGCACGTCTGGTAAGTCCATGCCAGCATTACCCATTTTACGTTGTTTATTACTGCCACCAAAGATGCCACCCATATCGCTATGGGTTATTACTGGCGGGCTGTCGGCGGCTTCCTCCATTACAGTTTGCGTATGCATCACCTCTAAAGCGCGTATCAAATCAGCAATTGTTGTATTCTCCAACACCTCTCGTTCCTCCTCTGAGGCAACCGAGAAGAGACTAGGACGACGATCAGCTGCACCACGACCCCCAGTGGGGAAAAGACTGCCACGACGCGATGGCGTGCCTGTGTTTGGCTGCATACCAGACGTAAAAAGACTGCCACGGCGTTGTGTAAGTCCAGCCGCATTGGAAGTGGGAAACAGACTTCCACGCCTCACGCCTGCGGATGGTTTCTGCGTAAATATGGATTCGCGTCTTTTGCGTGGACCACCACCAACAACGGCATTACTGCCACGACGTGCACCAGCTGCCAAACCATTGAGTGCACCCGATGGCTGTTTCGATGTCAAACTGCCGTCCGAAGGATAACTGCTAGGCGCGCCAGGTAAACCTGAAGGTTTGCCATTGCCATAATAAGGCGCATTCGCATCAGCTGCCACTGTGCTGTAATAGTCGAGCGGTGGTGCGCGACGCGCCGACTCTGGCACGCTCATAATCGAAAAGCGGCGTGTGCCATTTGGCATCGAAACATCCGTGCCAGCCTCAGCGGCAGTTATGCGTTCTTGTGAGGGTCGCTTCTTTGACGGGAACAATTTACGCAAACCATCAGGCATTGAGAACTTCTTTACACGCGGCTTTGGTGGCTCATCCTCCTCCATATTCACAACATATTCGCGTGGCGGTAAACCGAAACTTGACCGATATAGATCACGACTATCACCCTCCTTGTAACGATTGTTGATCGCCTCTTGTATGCGCTCATTATCACCGCTCCATGTCCATTCCGTTGGCAATGCAGTGGGACGACGTTGGCGCCATGGTGGCTCGAAGTTGTAATCGGAGTTGGCGCGTCCACGAGGCTTAGGTGCCTCATGAATACTCGGATACGACCACTCACTAGCCAATATTTGCGAATCAGACAGTCCGTGATAACCACCATACATGCTGAATTCATCCTCCTCTGGGGGTGGCACACGGACAGCGCCCAAAGCACCAACCACTTTGGCCAACAGTTCGGTAGTTTGCAGAAAAGCATCTGCGTCCTGGAAGGATTTCTGTTTATCCAATTTATCGAGAGCAGTATCGGAAGAAGCGTGAATGGGCGCGAGAGCGCCACGCGCCTCGATGACGTCATACGTTTCAGAGAAGGCGCGTTTGCGCGGGAATTCAGGTGGCGCATCCTCGCGATACATGGTGAGCTCGGGTGCAGAGTTCGAACGGTGCAGCTGCAGTGTTGGATCCGGCTCGGTATAGACCGGCTAGTTGAACGGAAAGAAAATAAAATAAATAAATTGTATGAGAAGGAAATTAAAATGAAAGAAATGTTAAAAAAAGTAAAATTATTAAATCAATAATTTAGGTATTTTTTGCGTTATCTGCACATAAAAAAAACAAAAATTGTTTAAGATTTTTTGTCATTTTTTACATTCTCATCTTTTAAAAAAAGTGTGTTCCTTTTAATTCTGTACATATATTATTAATTTCAAATGCATACTTACAGCAAATTTCTTGCGTCCAATATTATAGATTACTTTAGTAAAATAACTATAAAGAATTAAAAAAGAATAAAACTTTTCTTAAATTACTTTGTTTGCTGTTAACCATATTTAACCCGCTTAGTAATTGTGGTACACAAAAATAACACTTTTAAAAGTTGCAGAAACAACAAAATTGTTCAATTATTTTGAGGTTAAAATTTTAAACCGTTATTAATTATGTATTATTTGTTAAAGTGATGACAATTTACTTTTATATATATTCTACTTGAAGGGATTAAATTTATTTCATGTGCAAATAACCCAAGAATATTGTATAGTAAAAACTTAAAAAGTTGTTAGAGTAGAATAATAAAAGAAATAAAATAAATAAGTACTAAACATTGACATTACTATTTACATATAAGTTTCCAGTTTTTTCAATAATCTTACCATGTTTATCATTATTTAAAACATCTGGCGGCATTTTAGTTAAAAAAAAATTAATAAATTACATTTTACTTTCAATTACAATTGTTTTTCTAATATTTATATTGTTTAAATAACTAGTTATTGTTTTACATTAACCCATTTCGCTAAATAGTCGCAATAAAATTTGATAGTGTGAACATCTGGCTATGTATCATAAACAAAACAGTAACGGAAAATTACACATGATTTAAAAAATAATGCATTCAATGAATAGTGTTGAGCATTATTTCATACAAAATTTAGAAACTTACTTTCAAACATATTCGTGAAGTGTTAAAAATAAGTTTGAGCTGTAATATATAATATATCGATTTTTCTAACGAATAACAGTAATTAAGCAAAAAACTGCGAACAATTGATAGAGCGACTGCTAATCGCTCATATCAAGATTTAAGCTAATAGATATTGAAAAAAATAATTTGTTGGCACTTCAAAGTTCTATTAAGTATTTGGGTTTCGCATTGAATTTCAAAATTAATTGTGTTATACTTTTATCGTCTAAATATATTAATTTGTTTATGTCCCAGTAAAAATATTATATTATCATACATAAAAGACAAATTTTCGTTGTTAAATTCATAGAATTTTCATTACCTTCACTCGCAGTATATACAGCTCATTCAAAATCCTTCGTAAATGTCCGACATCTTTCGTAACACCACTCCATATGCGATTTTGTGTTGTTTTTATATTCGTCGATAGTTGTTGTTCTAAACGTCTTAGTTTCTTACTTTGTAAACCACTGTAAACGATTTTGAAAATGAATGTAGGGTGCAAATTTGTTCAGAGATTATAATAAAAAATTAAAAATGTTATATATATGTGAGATTAGTTATTTGAAACCAGTATGAAACTTTTAATGTGCCAGCGAAGAAATTATAAATATTAATTTATAATAACATGCAATTGCGTTTGGTATTTAAAAAAATGCATAAATAAAAACTAAATATTTATTTAAAAACACCCAACATAAATGGTTATAAAATAATTTCTCGATAAAACTAAATAAGTTAGTTTTAATAAACAATAATCAAAGTAAAAGTACGAAACCCCTTTTATAAATACATATAAACGTTCGTAGAAGCTTAGATAATATGAATATTATGGCTAGGACTTCCAGTCTTGGTGCTATAAAAGAAACTGGGTAGCTAGTCTCAAATTGATGTTTATCACATGATCGGTAGTCATTGTTATGACAGAAGCCTATCTGCTGTGCCTATATAATAAATTCTACTAGTTGGCTGTAGACAGTCCGAAATATCGTCATATGATGTGTTACCAAAAGTTGCGACGTGACATCACCTGATCGGTAGTAACTGGAGTGGCGGCAGTCTCTGGCTGAGTTTATATAAAAACGGTGGTAGCTGCTGCAGATAGTCGCATTTGACATCATATGACGCAATAACATGTGACGTGACGTGATATCACATGGTGAGTAATGATTGAGGTAGACTGGGCAAATATATAAGATACGGTGGCAGTTGGCTGCCGGCAGAAATGGTGTCATATGCCACCATGTGATGTATCATATGATGTGTTGGGATTACTACGGCAGCAGTTGTTAGGCCTCAGTCTATATAAGAAACTGTAATAGCTGCCTGCAGGCAGTTTGAAATGACGCCATACGAGGTGATATCTTGCGCTGTAAGGTGATATCATATAATGTGTATTAAGTGTTATAACATCGAGGGACTAATCGGCTATATAAGAAACTGCTCGTTTCAAACAGTGCACAGTAGTGTTATATGGTGTGACGTAATGTGAATTGATAATATGTGAAAAGTGCTATGACACGGAATCACTTAGAGAGTATACAATTTAAGAAACCATAGACCTATGCTACAAAAAAAGCTGAAGGTACTTCCGAGAGAAGCTGCCAAGAGGTATTATTTTTTACTTTTATATTTAACTACTTTTTTAATTAATCTGTCACCTTTTATAGTTGCCATAAAATTTGCTACAAAAGCATAAAACCTAAGGGAGGATTAAATAGTGGTAGCTGAAGCTTTAAGGCTTTTAAAAATATGTATAAACAAGCTCGTTAATAAAAATAAATTATAAGATTGCACCAATTTTACAATATTATACGCTAAATTTAATAAAATTGTTAGAAATTATTATTTGAAAATTTAATATTTTAATAAATACTTTAGTTAAAGAAAAAATATGAGATTTTAAAAACATGAATGCATAAATTTATAATAAAAAAATATTAGTAAAAACTAAAAGTAAAGCATTAATACAACGTTTTTTGCAATACGATTAGCTAGACAATAACATGAACACACACACACAAATCCCCACACAAATATTTATTTTTAAACATAAAAATTTAAATAAAAGTATAATATAATTACCGCGTTATGAAGCCCATAATCATAACTAAGTATCCCAAAGCGAATATGAACCACATTATGACGAATATCTCATATACCACAAACCAAGCACCGAACTCGCGTGGCTGAAACGGAAAGAGAAAATTGTAAACGTTTCAACGTTTTATTAAAATTAAGTTTTTTTTTTATTAAAAATCACTAAGCTCACCTGATCTGCTCCAAAAGTGGGCACATAGTCGCCGAAACCAATAGTTGTTGTGGTTACATAAGCGAAATAAATCGAAATGGAGTAAGACCACTTCTCGAAATATGTAAACACAAGCGCTGGTAACAGTATAAAAATACCGATACCCGGTATCAGGGCGATCAGTATGGCGGTGAGTAGACCCAATTGTGGTGGCACATAATGTTTATCGCGTGACAATTTGAACTTTTTATAGCGGCGATAAATTAACTCGAACTGAAAATATAATAAAAAACAATACAAATTTAAATTAAAAATATTACAAGAAGTATTTATATTAATTTACCGTTTTGCCAAAGTAGTCACCCAAGCCCGCAAAAAGTATACCATTAACCGGTATGCCGATGATCGAGTAAAATATCATAATCAGCCGTCCCGCTAAAGTGGTGGGATATATATTGCCATAACCGACGGTTGAGCAGACAGTGAAGGCGAAGAAAAACGAATGATAAAATGTCCATGTATAAGGTGGCTCAAATTCATCCGCTGTGTAGTTCGTCACCTTTTTACCGCAATAATCGGAAATGTTTTCAAGTATCTCTGTGATGGTGCTCTCGTTTTTGCCGGACAATTCGCTAACGAGGTATTCTGCAAATATGTACCATTGGAAAAATATTACAAAAATGTTTGAAGCCCAAAATGGGTCCCGTAGTAGCATGTTTCAGATCTATGACAAAAAAAATTACTATTTTTCTTTGTTACAAAATCAGCAGTTATATTTTCAAATATATTATGCAAATTCGGACTTACTCCGAAAACGGAAAATACTGTTTAATTCTGTTTATTCTATAATGTTAGCAAAAGTTTGAAATTTGGAATCCATTAGCAATTTCGGACTGACTCCGAAAACTGTAAGGACTATAATGAAACTTTTTCTTCTATTACAACTAGAAAAATCTTAGTCTTCTCAATTCATTATGCCAATTTGTACTAACTTCGAAACTCAAAAGGCAGTTTCAATAATTTTTAATCAATTGCAACAATAAAAACTCCAATTATTTAGTCCATTAGACAATTTCGAACTCGCTACGAAAACTAAAAAACTACTTTTATACTTTTTCTTCTATTACAAAAATAAGAACGTCAATTAAAAACTATTAGGAAATTTCGGACTCACTCCCATAAATTATTTGAATACTTTTTATTATTTGCAACACCAAAATTTTCAATTTTAAAATCTTTTAGGTAATTTTGAAGTCATTTCGAAAACTGAAAAAAGCTACATATGTTGATACTTTTCTATTAGAATAATAAAAATTTCAATATTATTATATATTATGGAGTTTCGAACTCACTCCGAAAACTCAATAAACTATTTTGACACTTTTGTTCTCCGAAAATTTAAAAAATCGAAGAATATTTTACCTTTACAGTGATAATAAGCTGTAATGCCGGTTCAAAGTGCAAATTCGGAATCACTCCGAAAACAAAAGTATTCATTTTGGAAAAATTCTCGAGGAACTTACACACTTTTCGGCGCGTTACTGTCCGTGCAATGTTTACAATAAACTCAATGCCAACCTTACTTATGGTAAGTAATGTCAAATAAGTCACAAATGAAATAATCAAATTCATTAAATTATTTTTGATTTACAACCCAATAATTTCTTGTAAATGTGGTTCTGATTGTATTATTCTTCTTCTGGCACATTGTATGGCAGAGAATTGACTTTGAAAAGCCACAAATAATAATTTTCCACTTCTTGAGTGTGTTTTCGCTCAACTTTCGACAAAAGCCCCGCGTCAATTCTTAGTTAGAGGACGTGAATGCACTGGAGCCACTCATAAATATACTTATAGACATCATATAAGCAAATACATTTGCAGCAGCCATGTAAACATGCACAGCTTGAGATTTACAACAATTTAAAGCAATAATCATAACAACGCAAGTGACTTAGTAGTGCAATATACTTGCACTTAATCGGCGTCTGGATGATTGCTTATTGTCGCTCAGTTGCTTTATTTGTGCTACAAATTGCATTTGGCAGCCACTTGACAACCACTGACATTCGAACAGCTGTTCGCCATAGTCAAAATACAACACTTTGATTTGTTGTCGCTTTGTCCAGCCGGTTTGTTTGCATAAGTTAAGCGTTTTGCTTAAATTAGTAGCAATTTTCAGTTATTAACATTATATTTTCTTGCAATCTACTTTTTCTTGCTTTGTAGAAATTGCCAGGAATTGTGTGTAAATTAAGAAAATTGTAGGCGTTTATGACTGTGTAAATGATTTGAAAATTGCAATATTTCTTTTCTTTGGAGCATTTGCATACACAAGCGGAAGCAGAAAAACATGTCGCAAAGGTAATGGGGCGTATTTAATTAGGAAATTGTCCTAACCGTTACGACCTCTGAGAAGCTCTATTCAACAGCGTTGCATGTGCTTATTAATCACAAAATAAGCCTCAAAATTTTAATTGCTTGCATTAATAATTTGACATTGGAAACCCCATATAAATTTCTCGGGCGAGACTAATAAACAAATGAAGCTAAGGCTGGACCCAATTTATATACATATATGAGAATTGTAACGTTGGAGTATTTCTGACTTTTAGGGCTAATTTTCACTTAGCTAAGTTAGAAAAGGCAGTCAGAAAAACAATTCTAAGACATGCAACTGGCACTGGTCATAAAGCTACAATCAATTATGTGAGAAGGAACTCCTTCAGCTGAACTTAATAAGCTCGTAGCCATGCTTATTTAATATCGGGTTATTTATGAACTCAATTAGTGTATTGTTTGGATGGTCCTCATGTGTTTTGTCAGTTTTAAAGAAGAAAGCTTTCCCGGATACGACTTCCCAAGACACAATAAAGATTGCAAGGTTTCACCCAACAATTTTTTACTTCAACTCGCGCCAATTTTGTTACCAATGATTCTTGAGATTAGAAACCCACAAAACTATGAGATTTACCTTCGGTAGCTATCTCCGTCATCCGATCGATTTGGAGCCAAAAGAGAATAGTAAGAGAACGCTTTCGGATGAACTTGTTTTTGTTTTAGTAGCAAAAAAGATTTTTAAGGAAAGTTCCACACAGTTATGGGCAGTTAAAAATCTCGGCCCGCTCTGTTCATAGAGCCTTAAAGGTTTTTTCAAACGTCAATTTAGATAAGAAATTAAAGAAACTAAGCGAAACATTTATCCAGAAAAAAAGTGAAGATACCAAAAGTTCAAATGGTGGCAATTCGCTTTTCGCTTGTACATACATAAACCAATTAAACTCTGTAAATGTCGAAGCACAACGGCTTTATAAGGTTTAAAGTCATTTTGACTAAGTTTAAAAACAACAGAAATCAGCCTCAGCTAAGTTTTAGAAGCATACATTGGCTGTAATGTGAGGAAGAAGTAATATATTTAAAAAAATCGAAAAGCGGTGAGCCAGCATAAACGGTAGCCAAGCCAAGATTGAAAGTCAGAAAAGTGTTTCTGTGTGTTTGGTAAGATTATCAAGGAAACATCTAGTATAAGCTGCTCACCTACGGCTAAACTCCTTATTTGAACATGTGCTATCAACAATTAGATCGTCTGAAGGAAGCAATCGCGCAGAAGAGATTAGTTTTGGCCATTAAGAAAGGAATTGTGTTCCATCAGAACACACACATCGACTAATTGCTTGCTACCTGTTCCTGTCTATGGCAAATGATTTTGTTAGTCCCTTAGTTTTTGAGATATCGATTTAAAGTTTAGCACACGTTCTTTTTTCCCCAAGAAGCTGCTCATTTGTCAGAACCACCAATATCAGATGACTATTGCATATAGCTGCCATACAAACTGAACCATCAAAATCAAGTTTTTCTATAGAAAACTTTTTTATTTGACAAGATATCTTCACGAAATTTGTCATAGAATATTGTACAAGACAACACTACAATCTCCGAACATATTGTGCGGATCGGAATACTATAGCATATACATAGCTATACAAATTGACCGATCAAAATCAAGATAAAGAGCTTTTTATACCGTTTTGAGTTAGGAGAAATGCAGCTTTGAAGGGTTTTACAGCTTCGGTGCAGCCAAAGTTAACGTTTTTTCTTGTCACTTACATATTTACATTCAAACTTACGTATGTACATCATTTTGTATCTATACAGTACTCGGTAGTACGCTGTTTATTTGCTAGCGAAGCATTTTATTTTGATTGCATTCGCGAAATGTAACTGATAAGTGATACAAATACCTAATCTTAATGTCGAACAGTGAAACAACTACTAAATCAACAAAACCAAACGAAATAAAATAAATAAAATGTCATTAAGTCATTGTAAATGTCAATAAAATGTACTTAAAGTCAAATAGGAGCGTCACACTGTGAGTAAATATGTGCAAATTGTGCAGTATATGTGTGTACATATGTATATATTTATGTATAAAACATGTGTATGTACATATGCACAACTGTAATTACATAAGATCCAGCTGCCATACAAAATGCGCCATTTAAACGAAATTAATTAATTAAAATAAATTTGTAAAAATCACTGATTCACTGATATTCGCTATCAGTTTGTATAATAGTGCAAATTATGTATGCGGAAAATGCGATCATGCATAAAAATAGGCGGCGAAAGTGAAAAGAATAAAACTGAAAGCGTTACTTGCATTCAAAGGCATAACCAATATATCGATAACAATTTAAATCGATTACAGCAAAACATGTGCTACACTTTGTTTTTGGGTTTTTTCGCTATTTTCACTGTCACTGTGTCAGCGCATAGCCGTGACACTTTAAACGCCGTTACTTCCGAAAACCATCAATCAGTGACATCACACGAAATGGCGGCGGTAACTACAATGGAACATACGACAAGCAGACAAAACAAAACAAAAATACTGTAATGATTAGAGGCATATTACATAGTTATTTAGCACAAGACAATACCAAGCCGAGCCGAGCGATTTTGATTTTGAGCAGAGATTTCTTTTGAGTGCCGCAACTTATTCATTTGCAAGCGCACACGAAGCACTTGTAGCTGGACACACGAGCCCACAATGAAGATATATAATACTTCCGCACTAAACACACATATACAAATACAAGCTTTGTAAGCCGGTGAGCGGCAGCTACCGCGTACGCCCACCTATCTCCACTAAGCATGTGATATTACAACGCCGAATGCTCATAGATCGGCTACGCGGCTACTCAACAGCTTCGAATCGTTACTTTTATATGGTTCATTGAGCATTTTGCTTAATTTACGTTGGCTACTTTAGTCGCACAGCTAAATTTCAATCAACTAAACGAGACAAAAGAAAAATTTGAAAAAAAAAAATTCCGATCGTAGGTGTGTTTCACATACAAATTAATTCGTGCGCGAGCGGTAAAGTTCGTTTACGGAAGCGCTTTTACGACGATACATTACCGAATTAGCTGAGTTTGCAGTTGCGCTGGTCATTGGTCGTTGGACATTCAGCCTGAATTTGCATATCGTTGTATGCACGGTACGTGTGAGTGTGGTTTACAACTAACCTACAACAATACCAACTCGGTAAATGGGGGTTAGCGGCAATAATTTCAAGTTCGATGTCAATGTTTTGTACGATTTCGTTAGTATTTGAGCGCGCATTGATGAGTTTGTGGGTCGGTGGGTGCAGTTTGGTGTCGATAGTTTTCAGAACTATCAGATCAGGGTAAACGAGCGTTCAAAAAGGCAGAAAACATCCCTGAACTAATTTGGAGGAGTGCTGCCAAGTTGACAGTTCTTGGTCGAATAAAAACCCGGGTTCGTTTCAGTTACGTAGACCCGACTGTCGTGGGAACGGTTCATAGAAAAGGATTGCCGAGTTGACAGTCCTAGGCCGAATAAAAACGCGGGTCCATTTCGGTTACGTAGACCCGACTGTCGTGGGAACGGCTCATAGAAAAGGATTGCCGAGTTGACAGTCCTTTGGCCGGATAAAGATCCGGTTCCGTTCCGGTTATGTAGACCCGACTGTTGTGGGAACGGCTCAGAGAAATGGATTGTCTAGTTGACAGTCCTTGGCCGCATAAAAATCTTTTCAATTTCGACTCTTGTTTTCACGTTCGCGAAATCTAGATTTATTGATTTCCAAATATACCACTTCTCAATGTCCGTTTTAAGATCCTTGAAATTCTTATGTTTTCAGTATCGGTACTCTAAGAGGCTCTAATGATAGATCGTCTCGGTTCAGTTGTTGTATGCCGAAACCGACACCCCACGTCAAAAGACAACTCTCACGAGAGTTTCTTATGAATCAATGCAATAAAAATCTCAAAGAATGTAAGATGTTTCGAGAAACCTCTTCACCAAAAATACTGATTTATGGAGCCTTGGGGGAACAAAGCTACACAAACTAGTTTTTGATATACGTAGACGTGAATAAGTGGCGCTTGAAGCGCTTAGAAGTAATCGTCTTTATCTCACAAGCTCTTACTAATGGCTTTAAGCTACCATTTCACTCATAAAATCTTTCAAAATAAAGCACAGATCAAAGAAAGAGGGACAGCAGCTGATATAAACAGCGGATGTGGCTAGTGAAGGTTTCAATAGCCTTACTTCCAACAACAGATCCAACTTAAAAATTTATCGGCGGTTCAGTATAACCTTTAGAATCTTCTTCTAGTCTAGCCTAGAGTTAAATCCTGATCTCTCACAGCAAGATATTAGATTATAACATTTATGGCAATGAAACTTTATATATACATAGGTAGTACATATATCGGATCAAGTGTCTTTACAATTAGGTAAAGTAGAGATCAAAACACTGGGGGAGAAGCTTTAGTAGTTATAGACTGGTTAAAGACAAATATATGAGCTTATAAAAAAATCTCTTGATTAAATGGGGATCTAAAATCTTCGACAATCCTCTTTCTTAGAGAGTGATAGATCGGAACATTGATTTCGTACAGTTCTTTAACGAAAGTTGTATTTCTTAACCAACACATTAAATGATCCGAGATGATGCTAATCGAAATTAGCAGTATTCTTCATACTTGCAAAGGGCTTGAGCCCCAATGCCTTTTTAGCGATGCGTAATTTATTCTAATTCCAAAATCATGTGATGAAAATGCACTATTTCAGAAGTAACACTTTTGATGAAGCAACCCCAAATACAATAAAAACTGATATTTAAATACGTCAGCCGCGATTAAAAATATCTCAAAACTTGCTATTTTTTCTAAATTTCTCTTTTCGTTGGCCAATTAAAAGACTTGTGTGAAAAGTTTACTCCCACAAAAAAAGCAAATATCTCGACTAATAGTCTGCACTGATTTGCTTAAACAAATTAGACAACTTTTATAGTTATTTTACACAAGAAATTAACGCCTGACGAAATAAACGCTAATAAATTGGATTTTTATATTTACACAAAGTGCGCGCTCGTGAGTCTGACAGTGATGTGCATATGAGTTGACGTGTATCGAAGCATCGATAAATAAACAAAAGCCGCATTCCAGTAGCAGCATTTAGATTATTAATAATTATTATAAGAATCACCTGCCGAAGTGTTAACGAATTTCAAGAAGCTTAGCAAATCGGGCACGAACAGCAAATATTTACATTTTTACGGTTATAATGCAAATTAGGCGGAGATGGATATTTTGCTTGTGCAAATTTCTAAAAATTAACTTTTTAACGAAAAAATCAATTCATAAAACAATTGTGACGTACATGCTTTAAAATGCAGTGCAAATTGCTTTAGCAAACGCCCTCGGTTTGACTCATGCGCAAATTTATTCACTTTTGCATTTTTTTACTTGAGTTGTTTGCCGAATCCTTGACTAAGCAACAGTCACTACTGCAAAAATGTGCGAATTCGCGCTTAAAATGTATTTCAAGGCGAAAAGTGTTGCGTCTAAACCCAATATAATGGCTTAAAAGCACCGAAGAAATAAATAGTTCATATTGACTGAGTTCAAACGTGGAAATTTATTCATATTATGCATTTTTTTCGGATGCCCGGCCTTCACCTTTCCTCGTCATTCAAGCTACTAGAAACAACAAGTTCAATCAACAAAAGTATTCATAAGAGAACAACGTCCGCAGCCAGAATCCAAAGAAATTAAATATTCAGCTCTTAAAAAATATATGTCCGCTTTAATCCCGTTTGACAAACACTTCGCTAACTTTCGAAAAAGACACAAAAAAATCTTTGGAAAGTCTAAATTAATTTTCCATCCTTTCTCACTCCAAGTCATTCAATGGGAAACAAATCGATTGTTTAAAAGAGTAAGTGGACAAGAAAAAAGAAAGGGTCTAAAATTATAAATTTTTTTTATGGAAAATACAACGTTTCTAGGTAAATTTAAATGTATTAGAATGGTTTATGTATGGAATTCCGAAATCACGGAATACCGAAACTTTGCGGTTTTATTGCTTATGTAACATTTCTAGTAGTTTATATACTGAAAACCGAAATCACAGGATTTTAACATAATTTTAAGTTTGTTGAACTCAGATATGTATAACCGTTATTTTTTTTAATATGAAGATTGAAAATTTGTTGAACTCTCTTAAACATACATTATGTATTTCAGCTATTATGCTAATTGCCCGATTTTGAGTATGTTTTTTATATTTATATTTATGTATAACTTTATTATTTGATAACGGTACTTTCTAGTGTTTATATTGAATTCAATTGAAAAGTTATGTATATAATGTAAATGACTAATTATATAAATTTATTTGATAAGCAAAGAGGTATGTTGCTACAAGCGGCAAAAATATTTTTTTTTCGGGATCCCGAAATCCCGAAATTTCGGGATCTCACAAAAATTTATTATACCTTATTTCGTAATTTACGGCATAAATACATATATATATATATGTATATATCTTCGGAATCCCGAAATCAAACTTAGTCAATCCTAAAACTTCGGGATCTCACAAAAATTTACTATATTTATTTTCGTACTCACCATTCATTTCAATACGTTCGCGCAGATCCGTCGCACGTTGTTGTTTCTCGATGCCATGCTCTATGTGATAGTAGATGCTGGCACCGAACATCAAGTACGCTATGTAAAAGATGAGCAATAAAATCCAGCGTCGCGGCGACATAACTCTGCTGACACAATCCTGCGGCCGTTTGCGCTCGCCTCCGCAAAGCACTTTACCACGTGGAAATGCGCGCAAAAGTTTGGCAAACATCAAGCAATACATATTGATGCAGCGATTTTTCGGCGTTTGTTGAAGACAAAGCAAAAACAATAGAAGCACAACAAAAACAATTCAAAAAATGCACATTTGAAATTTTTGGTTCACTTAAACATGCGGCAAATCATTTAAAGGTGACGAAGGCGTTTTCGATTTTTTTATTTAATTTTTTTCAAGTTTTTTATTTTTAAATTTATTTTTATTGAACTCCCAAACAGCTTGTGTTGCGTTCAAAATTTTAATTTGCAATTTAGCGCTAGAACCGCTTTTGAGCGACGCAATATGCACATGCCGCGAGGAATATTACGCGCAAACTGCTGACTCTACCGCTTATAAAAGCGTATTCAAAGGCAGCGTAGATATAAGAAATTATATCAAGTGAAATAAAATCAAAGAAAATAGTAAATAGTAACAAAACATTCCAAATACTCCATTGTAGTAAGTGCTTAAGTATTGCTTGAAGTGGTTGAGCGCATTATCAGCGCCTTACGGCCAAGCACCTGCGCGCTGCTACACCACGACGCGCCTACGCCAGTACAAAACGCGTTATTTTATTTTTGTTAAAATTTTTGTTCTTGCTAATGCTAATTGAACGTCATATAATTATTTATTAATTACAAAATGTAGAGATGCGACGTTATCGAATCTGCAAATCTCGCATATTTTGTATAAATACCATAATGATGATGACGTTGTTTTTGTGCTCATGATTGTAGTTACTTGTGTATGTGCCAAGAATGTTTACATTCGCGTATCTAAGACGGGTGTGTATTTTTATTGGCAAAATATACCGTGCAATAGATTAGAGTTACTTGAAGGTATTTGGAACGTGTACACGCAGCGAAAAATTGCGCTGCATGGCGAAATCTATTTTATGGAGGCCCAGTTCGAGGTTCATTATTAAATTTATAATGTTCAGTGGTCATTATTAGTAAATAATGATAAGTTTCAGTTTAAAAACAAAAATTTGCAATAGTTATATTCAATAGTGGAGATAAAATATCGATAAGTATTGAGCAAACAGTTAGATAACCTAAAGATAATAGTGTGATAGAGGGAGCAGTTTAAGTATACTTAATTATTGATTATATTAATAAAAAATATAAATAAATCAATAAAAATAAATATACACATGTACATATACAGTGTGCGACAAAACTAAAGCACGGAATCTGCCTTGTCGGTATTTAACCGAATAAAATCATAAAGTAGGCATTACGTGATGTTTTATTGATTTGTATTATTAGTTCATGTATTCTTCTTTTAAAATTAGTAAAAATTAAACAAATTAACTTATTAAAAAAATATATAAAATACCATATCTGAAAAACTCCAAAAATTTGGTGCGACAAAACAAAAGCACGAAATGGTTTTATGATTGAAAAATTTATGTCTTTCAATATTTGGTTGCGTATCCCTTATTTTTCAATACAGTTGCACACCGGCATGGACTCAATTAATTTATTTGATGTGTCCCAGGAAATGCTTTTCCATGCTACCTTCACTTCAATGTATAAAACGGCCTTATTTTTACAATTCTCAAGTCTGATTTTTCGATCTACAATTTACCATTGGTTCTCTATGGGATTGAGATCAGGTGATTGTGCGAGTCGCTTCAAAACCTCATTCCTGTTATCAACAAACCACTTTTTTACACAAATAGCAGTGTGTTTCTGGTCGTTGTCATGTTGATAACTCCATTTTAAAGCCATTTCTTCTGCAACATGTGGCAGCATTAATATTCTGAGAAATATTTTTATGCTTATATTTGTCCATTATACTGTTTATATGATGAATTTATCCTATTGCATTCCCTGAAAAACGACCCCACACTAGTACATTGTCTCCACCATGTTTCACCGCGCTTGTTTTATAACGTTGATTTAGGCGTTGTCCCTTCGGTCTGCCTACCAGCTTCAGCCCATCTCAATCTTTGATATTAAACTTCGATTCGCCAGAAAAAAGTACAGTTTGCCATTTGGTAATCGCTCAATTTATGTACATCCTCACAAATTTCAATCACGCCAGTGTGTTCTTTAAATAAATAATACGGCTTTTTTGCAATAACTTGCTACAGGTAGCATGAAAATTCCCCATCGACAGCTCGACGTTGTATGGATCTCTGTAATATATTTAACCGTCTTGTCTTAAGGTTGGTACGCAGCTCTCAAGTAATTGCTCAAGAAAAAAAATACATTATTTCTCAAGTAATTTTGACAGCTGGTTACGCATTGTGAATGATCCACATTAGAAGAGCAAGAGAGAATAAACAAAAAAAACAAACTTTGTGCGTAATATGTATGTGTGTATGTGTATGGTAACATAAATATTTTCATTGAGATTTAAGAAATGTTGTTGATGATTGGTAGGTTTTATACAACATTTCAAAATTGAATATACTTCATAATAATGATTTCAACTAATTTAGGATGAATTTGACGATTACTTCGATTTTCCTTCAAGAAACAATTGTTGATTTGATGTTTCTTCGCAAAACCAGGTTTGCCATATTCACATTTTACTGAAAAAAAGTATTAAAAATTAGTACTAGATTTCTTGAGAGCTGCGTACTAGCACAAGTAAATTTATCGCAGGAAAGTTTCTTGACCGTTTCTTAAGCGTTTTTTTATATGCAGTTTTTACGTTATACTATATAAAAGGTTTTTTATTGCCCGAATGACTCCCTTATCCTCTCGTTCGGTTGCTCTCCACGGCCGTCTACCTCTATGCGCTGTAACCAAAGAGCTTGATTTGCCAAATCAGCTAAATGTTCGGGAAACATTAGGATGATTTATTCCAAACTTTTTTGCAATAGTCATAACCGATTCTCTTTTCTTAAAATCCTTAACAAATTTTTTTAAAATGAACAGAATACTTATTTCGAGCCATTGAAATATCTTTCTCTTTAACATACAACCAACCGTACTGAATGACGAACTGCAACTGAATATGCATTAATATTTTTCTAATTAGGTAATAACTACACATATCCAACATTTTTGATCATTAAAAACCGTTTTAATGTGCAATTAATGTAAATTCTTAGGTATGTGCTTTTGTTTTGTCGCACCAGATTTTTGGAAATTTTATATAATATTTTAGTAAGTTAATTTGTTTAATTTTTACTAATTTTAAAAGAAGAATACATGAACTAATAATACAAATCAATAAAACATCACGTAATGCCTACTTTATGATTTTATTCGGTTAAATACCGACAAGGCAGATTCCGTGCTTTAGTTTTGTCGCACACTGTATATATGCAAATACATATACACGTTCTTAGCAAAATTTTTATTTTTTTATTTTAGAAAAAATTTTAAACAAATAATTGAAAAAAATTTAAATAAAAATACAGAAAAATTAAAAAAGGGAAAAACTAAAAATTTAAAGAAATAAATATTAAAAAATTTAAATTCAAAAAAATAAATTAGAATAAAAAATTATTAAATCGTTTTTAGTAAAAAATAATATCTGTGAAAAAATCAAAATGTTTATAAAAAAAAAGAAAAACATGCCAGACGTTTAAAGTAAATACATATTGTCACCTAAAATGCAAAATAACGTAACATTGCTTTTTATAAGTTTACAGGCGAAGGAAAAACGATGTAATAGAAACCACTCATATTTAAACAAATTTGAGTTTTGATTATAAAATGGTTATATATTGGTTATAACTGACAGCAAGAGGTTAAAATTTTATGATACATACATATGTATGTAATATGATGTAGTAAATCATAAGCAATAAAAACTCAATTTCGATTTTTTTAATTATACGTAGTTTTTAAAAAAAATGTATTTGTTAAAATTATAATATTTTTATTATCTAAAAAATAAAATAAGAAAGATAACATACATAAGTATGTATCTCAAAAATTAGCCATAATAAATGTTGGCCCTTTGCTCCCCACCGCAAACATATAATACAATAAATATAATCGATTTAAAACATATTCATATTTTTGGAATTTGGAATTTTTTTTGTTAATTTTCCTTTTAGTAGAAATGTTGATTATTTATAAAAAAAAAAATTATTAAAATGTCTAAATTTCTCCATTATTTATATCATATGTATGTATATATACATACAAATAACACAAAATTATTAATTATAACTCATAAGCACTAAAACCATTCAAGTGTCATACCAACAGGTTACTCATACGCCGTGTTAGCCTAAAGCATAGTTTAAAGATTAATATTAAATATTGTAATTATGATTACAATTAGACTAGCTTAGTAATAACACTTTTAAGTATTATAACACATGTTCTTTACTGAGCTTTAAGATGTTATTATGTTATATATGTAAAAAGAAAAAAATTTAATATTAACTTTTGCTGATAGCAAAAATTTTTCTGAGTGTAGCCAAATATGGATATGTCACCATAACAACAGTTATTACATAGCAATTAAAAATCGAAAACTCCCAATAACGGTACGGCTTGTGGCCAATTGAAGTGTATAATGTTGATTAAATATTTCTAAAATATGTTCATCATAAGATATATTAATTTTACATGCTATATATTTTTGATATTGAAACAAAATAATTTTTGCAGAGTTAACAGCTGATTTATCAATGCATACTGCAAATATGAGAGTACTACCAAATTTCAGAGATTTTCTCCCCATAAAGCTTTATGTGAACAGAGAGAGACTGCAGTCGTTTGTTTGGTGCCTTAACTCGCGCGATTCTTTTTCTTTGTTTTTTAAATTGTTTATTTTGCTACGTAGGTGTTCGATTCAATATTTACTATTTTTTGTTATACATACTCTCGTGCCTTCTGGGCGGTTTGGTGATAAGAAATTCAAAGGCATTTTATTATATTCCTTATTTAATTGGAATGACCTCAGCGTTATGTGGAGTTTTTTTTTTATCATCTTATGTTTTTGTTGTTGTATATCTTTTTTACCAACTTACGGCAATATAAATATACTAGAACACATCTGCCAACAACGTAAGATGTGTTACTCTAGCAAACTCTTGCCAGTACTCGAAAGTACCACTTTAATTTAAGACGTAATTTGAGAAGTACAAAAGTTCATATATCTTCTTCTTCTTTATTGGCGTATAAAATATTATATATGTATGTATATAACAGCATATTAAACACTTCAATTTGATTACATTAAATGAGTTGGAAAAACATGCAATACACGTGTATAAGTCACGTGTGTTTTGAGAGAGAGAAAGATAGAAAAAGAAAAACGAGAGTGATAAACTTTCTTTGCCATTCTTAACATAGCCGTATTTCTAGGATCATGGAAGAGAAATATGCTCCCATGTTCAAAATGTGTCGTTCAGAAAGGAATTGTACGACGGAGATAAACTTCAAAATCGTCACAAATTAGGCTAATATAGGTGTGTCTATAAACCTAAATTCAGTGGAACCAAAAGAAGTATCATGAAAAAGTGGAAGTGTAAAAATCCGATGATTCCCATCCACTAACCTCAATGAAAATCTAAATTTACGTTCTCAGAACTCATCGATTTAAGAAATTTGCACTAAAAATCTGACACTTTAATGATAGTTAACGGGAAAACACAGTCCAAGACACGCAACTTTATCTTTACTGAAAAAAACACGCTAAAAAGCAGAGGCCATTTATTAAATACGTTGTAAATTTAATATCAGCGGTCTTCGAAGAAAAATAATTGGACGCTTATCAAACTTAAGCTGGTTTATGGTCATAAATTTATATATGCCTTAAAAATCTTCATGACCCTCCTCACTATAGAACATATTGTGCGCACATAACCTGCATAAATAATCATATACGCATGTCCGCACGGACAATACGCTTTTGCTTCTTCTTCCGCTGCTTCTTCTTCAACTTAAAGCAACTACTTGTGGCTACACTTTTGGCGGCGAGTGTACGCCTCACCTAGCGGCAGATTAGAACTCAAGTAATTAGCCAATTATTAAAGTAGTTAATTGCTTTTTTATAACCTGGTTACTGATATCTCGAACAAAATAAAGATTACTTGAGAAGAATACGATTTGCCATGATTTATTGGTATGGAATATTTCGGCGCAGATAGGGGAATAAAAGTCAGTGATTTATGTGTAGAAGCGTGTTTTCACTCTTTACGTTATTGTTGGTGTATTGATTGTTTATAACATAAGTGATTGGTTTGCAGAATTGATTAATTACAGGAACTTGATTGGAACCCAGGAAAACTTGAGCAAATATAGGGTTTTATGAATTGGACGTGACGTTTTATAGGCATAAATTCATGCTTTATTGTCACATAATATACCTACGACCTAATTAGAAGCTATCAAGAATCTTACTTTTGACTGTGTGCCGAATTTCCTGATAAGGTGACATTTTTATGTTTTACTCGTAGAAACTATAAAAACGACAGCCCATAATAGAGCATAAATCAAACCGGGTTGCATACAGTTACAAAGAACTGGACGTCCTACGAATGCGGTTACCAGAACTGTGACCAATTGGATCGGCCCGGATTTTGCCAGGTTCTCCGAAGATATGACTACCAAAATGTTTCAACCGCAGTCTTGCAAAAGCTGAACTGGGTGAAAAAGCGTCTGGGTGTTTCCACCTCATCTTCGGCCACACAACTTTGACTAACTGACCCGGGTTTTTTTACGTCTGACAAAATTTTCAGCCTTCTCGTGGGCGCGCTTGTTGGTCAATACCCAGCAAGAATTTTTAAGATTGCGACAACATGAATTTGTTCAGAGCGAGTATTTCAGTGAATCTCTTCCCACACTAAGCCACAGGTGCCAGCCAAGCTCACGCGATGTCCAGAGGTCCAGCGCAAAAGGACAGCGGATACCCAACATATTCCCGATCAGAGGTAAACGACACAAGCGAAGGAAAAAGGTGGATAGAAAGATCATTAGACTTATATTTAAGTAAAAAAAAAAAAATAAACCTATTGGTTGGATTCCGATTCGTAAACCTTTAGGGCTTTTAGATCGAGCTTCTGCTTTTTCTTATAGCTTACACCGATATATGGGATATTATATAAGTTTTAAGCGGCGTCGGAACGTTTACGGACGCGAAAAGCCGGATCGCCAATAAGATCTCCTTAACTTTCATTGCCTATTGTTCGGTAGCTTCCACGGAAAGCTCTTTGAAGTGCGCGGTATGAGCTTTTAATTACTCGACAGCTTTGTGTCAACTTATTGCTTGCTGTCGAGAGTTAAGTGTCTTCTCTGAAGTGTCTTACTGAATCCAGAAATCTCATGTAGTCTTATTTCCTTAACCGTTAAAAGAATAGATAGGATAGGATATTTTATAAGTTTTAAGCAGCGTCGGAATGTTAACGTACTCGAAACTGAGACCGGCAATGAAATCTCCATAACTTACATACTTCTGATAGCTCTTTGAAGTGAACGTTTTGAGCTTTTAAGATGGATTTGTTTCGACTTATTGCTTCTACTTGCTTGCTTTCGAAATTTAAGAAAGTTAAGTCTTACTGAATCCAGGAAGGTTAGACCAATTTGCAATAATGTTATCGCAATGATTACATTTACATAACTTTATAGCGAACATTGTTGAGCAAGTAATGAGTACTCATCTCTTAAATACATCAAATTACATACATATAGTACATAGGTAATATTTTTCGAGATAAGCGCGTTCATTTCAAAAAATGCTCGTATACCAACAAGTAGTAGCCGCTAAAAGTCTTAAAGGCTCACACTTATCACTTAATTATCGATAGCACACGAGTATCACAAGCATTCGCATCGACTAACGATAAAGTAATGACACTGTTAAACTCGTGCTCGCATTTATACAATAATATGAAGCGCTTAACGGATGATAAAAAGCACACTTAAGTAATGTATATCCATATCATATATGTATGTATGTATGTACGCACTTGTAAGCAATAAATAATAGTATAAATAAATGAGCGATGACGTTGACGTTAATCATTGAATTAAGGAAAACAACATTGATGAGAGGAAAATTTCGGTGTGCGATAGCGTGAATTTATAAGAGTGTAGTGTAAATAAAATTGAGTATATTTTTTTAAATCTTTGAAATTTTATTTTTTTTAAACAAAATGCATGAATGGCACTCTAGATAGGCGAGAAATTGCAGTTGCAATAACAAATGTAATTTCCTTAATTTTCATTTGATTTTTTTTTTTTGCAGTAATACATTTTTATCATTTCTATAAAATTTATCAGTTTCCAACTCGTAATGTTTATAAAGAATGACCATTCATAACTCTTGAAAAATATAAGTACTTATCAAGAAAATGTGTAGTTCGTTCCTGTTATCAATTTCTCGAAATGTTTGCACCAAATTTTGAGTTTTGTAGTATTTAATTCTTACATTTTCATTATGATAACTGTTCATAAACCAGTAGTGTTGTGAAGCGTCAATTTTTCGAGTACAGACACGGTTATGCCTAAGTAAACACGTGCTTACTGCACGAGCCAACTGAATTCTGAATCTACAAGGAGATCAAAGAAAATATATTCGTCTGGAACCGGTAAAAATACCAACTTTAACTTAAGACCTCTTAAACGACAACCTATATATGAAGCATAACATGTATGAGTTGAGAGAGCGTGAGTACGAAGAACTTGACAAGCTGGCCGACAGTGCTCGAAAATTCTACGAAAAGACGAACAGAACTAACCCCGACTAACACAAAGTTTCAAGACCGGAGCAGAGGTGGTCTAGTGACTGATGCCCAGAGCATACTGAAATTATGGAGGGAACACATCTCCAGCCTGCTGCATAGCAGTGAAAACATAACACCTGGAGATGATGAACCCGAAACAATGACGGTGAATCAGACATTCCACTGCCCGACCATGAAGAAGTTCGAATAGCAATTACCCGTTTGAAAAACAGCAAAGCGGTAGGGGCTGATGGATTGCCGAGATTTTCAAATGAGGCGGTGAAGAACTGATAAGAAGCATGCATCAGCTGCTTTGTAGAATATGATCGAATTCAAGTATGCTCTGCCCAATTCACAAAATGGAGACCCCACAATCTACGCCAACTACCGTAGGATAAGCCTGCTCAACAATGCATATAAGGTTCTATCGAGTGTACTGTGTGAAAGAGTAAAGCCCACCGTCACCAAACTGATTGGACTTTATCAGTGTGGCTTGAGGCCTGGAAAATCAACAACTGGCGAGCTATTCACCATTCGCAAATCTTGGAAAAGACCGTGACACCCGACACACCACCTCTTCGTCGATTTCAAAGCTGAAAAAGAGCTGCCTTTATGCCGATGTCTGAATTTGGCATACCTGCAAAAATAAAAAGGCTGTGTAAACTGACGTTGAGTAATATCAAAAGCTCCGTCAGGATCGGAAAGGACCTTTTCAAGGCGGTAGATGCCAAGCGAGGTTTCAGAAAAGGCGACTCCGTGTCGTGTAACTTCCTCAATATAAAACACTCCAGCTCTGAGACTATTCGAAGCAGAGGAAAAGGAAGACTTCCTCTCCGTTAGAAAGACCAGGTGGAGAAGGACCTGAATACGCTTGGAATTCCCAATTGGCGCCGAAAAGCGGAAAAAGGAAAGACTGGCGCGCTATTGTAAACTCGACTATAACCGCGTAAGCGCTGTCTACGCCAATAAAGAAGAAGAAACGTGGCATTAGAATTGCTATAGTTGACATTCAATATTTTATTATATCTATTATTTTCTACATATGTATTTATCGAGTGTCCCTCGTTTATATATGCAATAAGGCGTGATTTTCCCCGCTTTCTTGGCACATATCGACAGCTCCGCCGCTTATTAGCGGTTGATTGACATTTATTTGACAAAATAACGTACGGTAATTCCCCTCACACCGCAACGACCCGATACATTTTTAGCGACTTACGTTCAAAAATTAGTAACTGCGACTGCTTTTTTTTTGTTTTTGTTGCAAATTTCTTGAAAAAGAAGTGAAAAATGAAATCTCAGTGGCGTCAGTTGACAACTTCGACAACTTTGTAAACAAAACAAACACGTTAACGAGAAAAGCGCATGTTTGTATGAGTATATGTATGTATGAACATATGTAAGTGTTTGTATGCACAAGTGTCAATGCATATTTGCGAGTATTTCTATACGTGATCAGCGCTAAGTTGTTTTTATTAGCGGCGTTTTCAACGACATTACGCTAAATTAGAGTGGCAAAGGAAGTGCACATTTCAGATTACAGCGGTGTTTTTCTTACCAACGGGAAGTGCAGAAAATAGTTTACAAATATAGATAATTTATATTTTTAATCAAAAAATATTTTAATATTTCTTTTACTCTTTTTCTTTACCAACAACAAAACAGCCAACAGGTGTTCCACTTTTTTGTCGAAAAGAAATCAAAAGTATATACATTTTTTCACCTGCTTATATTTCCTCATTCAATTATGATATTCAACGATGTTTGCATTATTCTTATGACATTTTTGTTGTGTCAACTAGACACTTCTACATATTTACATTTACGACAACAAACATGCAAACATGCATAGCTACCGAAATTTTCGTGTGAATTCCGCAAATTGTCACATTTTCGCTTGGCATAATGAAAATGATTAGCAGCTTAAAAAATTTCAAAAAAACAACAACAAATGAAACGTCTTGTAAATAATGGATAAACGTAAATAAGCTCATTGATCGTGATTTTTTCGCAGAAAAGCTATGACATCAAATAAAATGACAAAATACCGGTAGTACTGCAGTGAATTATTTTTATAAACGAAAATGAACAGCTTTTACGTAAAATCTTTAATCATCTTTAATAATAGAAGGACGCATATGTGGGCACTTCTGCATATTAGAAACACAAAAAATCCTTAGGATCAGTGCACACCGCAGCAAAAATTCCTAAATTTGACAAATGTCACACTCCCAGAACCCCCCAGAAACGCAAAAAATCCTTAGGATCAGTGCACACTGCAGCAAAAATTCCTAAATTCGACAAATGTCACACCTCCAATTGGAAATTTATTATTGTGATAGCAAAAATAAGAAACCGCTTTAACTTTGTCTGCATTGAAGCTTTAATACCCTCACAGCTGATTTTCTTATCTTGATCTGATTCTTAATCTTTTTAATCTTGATTTTAATCGATCGAGACCTTTAATCTACAATATGTTCTACAGAAACACCCCGCCAAGTCCATTTCAAAACTCAACCACGTGTTTGCAATAAAAACAGCGTGCATTTGTTTTTAGCATAAAATTATCGTACTATCGATTATAGAGTACTAAATACTCTGAGACATGCAATAAATCATGTTTTGAATATTAATGTAAATTTAAAACACCCACATATTGTAAACTGTAACCCCCGAATTGTGAATCGAAAGTGTCAATTAAATTAATTATAAAACAATATAAAATATTTTTAGCTAAAACAAAGCGGCAGACATTTTTTTCGGTATGAATTGTCATTAAATAATTAACAAGTGTTCGTTAAATTGTGGTAGCGATGGCGCAATGTGACGTTATTTTTACTATATATAAAAAATATATGAATTTATTGTATTATTTGGGCTCAACAAAAAACTTTCCGACATAATCCACACCTTTTCATACGAAAATGAGAAATAAGTAAATATTTTAATATTTATTTAAGATTAATAAGATACGTAAATGGTACGGAAAAATTTAGAAAGGCGTTGTCTTGTCGATTTTCGTGTTTTATGATTTTCAAAGGAGTTGTATCTATTATTTTATCTACAAGATATAAAAAAACACGCCTCTTGGACGTAATGGAAATTTTATTAAAATATATTATTTGCATAAGTATGTATTTTCAAGATATAAAAAATATGGAAATTTTATTAAATGTATATCTTTTGTATTTAAGCAGTTATAAAATATATGTATGTACATAATTATGACTCGCCATCAAATAGCAGACAAGGATCGCTCATTGTGAAAATCGATTGTTATCGATAGATTAATAAGTGTTCTAATAGTGAATAATGAAATGAGTTATACAGCAAATAATTTTATGTTTGTGCTTGGAAAATTGATATTTTTACAATCGCACTAAAATAAATAATGAAAAATTAAATAAAAATTGTTAACTGACCAAATATGCTGTAAATAAATATTTAAGTTTTTCTGTATGCTTATTATTAGCGCGCTGCTATCAATGTTGTCAAACTTTATCAGTATTTGAAAAGAAAACTATATATTTGAATGCTTATCTGTTAAATTACCTAAAATCATTTTGAAAAATTTGATGATTTCAAGAGACCAAATTACAGGCGAAGAGATAGCCCGCTTACAAGTAATCTTTAATTTACTCAAGTTCACCTCAAATGATTTAGCGCTGTAGGGTTTCAGTTAAATTTATTGAAACTATATAATTCAATAATTTACAACAAAAACACATCAGAAAGAAAATTTGTAAATTTATGTACCAAAGGCAAATGTCTGCGGAGCTTAGAACTCGACGCAGTATCGAAACTAAGTCAATCTCCAAAATTGCGTAGCCATTAAGCAGAACAACAATTCTAAGACTCTCCAAATTACGACAAGGCTCGAACAGAGCTTCACAAAGTCATTGCGAATAGAAGTGGTTGAAAAATGGACCACATATGTACGTTGTAATATTACTAATAGAGGCGCTTACTAGAAAAATAACCACGCAAAAGTGTGGAGTCTGTATAGCCGCCAGCCATATATTTTTGTCCCATTAAAAAAAATCCAAAGAATTTTCGGGCCTAAAAACGTACGAAGGGCGTTTGAACACTAAAAAAAATTTCAGCATTATTTAAAAAATTTATACACAGCGACAGCGAATGTAAGAGCTCTGCTATTTTCAATCATTTAGTAGCCCCACCTTTCAAAAAGCTAGGGAAGAGATATTTGCATCAATTCAACGTTTCAAAATGAAGTTAACTGCCCGACAATATCGCAATAAAACTCATGCTTTCCTTGCATTATATTTGCTGAACAAAGAAAATTTGATATTAATAAATTTCATGGTCGCCTTTCTACGTACTTTTTGTACAATTTTTAAATATTCTTGCAAGTGGCCGTTTTTGTATGCATATAATGTATTTCCTAGTTACCGCATCGCATTAATCAATCGGTTTACAACACAAGCGATATGCAATGACAGCTTATCAATGCTTCGGGCAGGTCAATGTACGGTAGTTAATGATACAGTTATTTTAATTATTGTAAGTACTATTTACTACTGTTATACGTGGTTTTAATAACTCAAGGTTGACGCTTAAAGAAAAATTACATACATATGTATAAGTTGTGTTTTCACTGTAGACTTTTTGCATGGAACAACAAAAAACGTTAACTTCGACTGCACCGAAGCTATATAATACCCCGCACAGGTGAATTTTTTTTAACATAAAAAGTGTAAAAGGACATTTATTTTGATTTTGATAGGTAAATTTGTATGACAGCTATATCAGCGATTCCGATAAATGAGCAGTTTCTTGGAGAAGAAAGATCGTGTGATGGATTTTAGATCGATATCTCAACGACTGAGAGACTAGTTAGCATATAAACAGACAACGGAGAGACAGCAGCACAAAATTATATAGAATTTGCTTATCACGCTGATCAATTATGTTTAAGCTTTATAGAAAACTCAATTTTATAGAGTTTCCAACATTTCTATCTGGCAACTTCATGCCAAACTTAATATACTTTCATTTTACTATTTTTAAGTTAGGCAATGTTGTTTGTACAAAAATAATTTAAAATCATATTAATGGGATTTATTTTTATCACTTAGTAGTTTGTTTAATATTTTTTCAAGCAACTCTATTACAGAGCTGGTTGCCCTTTAAAGTTAAGAAATAGTTTTAAGAACCGGCCTATTCTATTATGGCGCGTTACGGCATACACACTATAACATTTACGTTGACCATGCGCTGACCCATTCTCTAGCTGACAATGCGCATAAATCACAATTTAGCACAAATCAACTCACACTTAATCGTATTGCACACATTTCGAGTGTCAATTTAGCGTAAACTTCGATAAGATTGCCCCAGTTTGCGTTGGTCTAACCTATGTATATGGCACGCCGCGCCTGCCTACAAGCCTACCAGGCTGCTTGATCAACAGCTAAGCTGTTGGCGGCAAACGACGCTGATATCATAACTTGTGCAATGCAATTTGATTACAGGTACATACTTGTATTGACGCAATTACACATGTAATTCAACTTTGTTTATTATACATTTTAAGTTTTATTTATTTGTTTTTTAATATGTGTGCATACTTTCTGATATACATATTTTACTCGCAGTACTTTCGATACAAAATACTACAAAAACACTTGTCTCTCCTCACGTGCAGGGTTGGCACTTAATTAGTAGTGCACAAAATTTATGTTATTCATAAATTTAAATGCAGCACGCGGGCAACTGTATAGGCTGTACAATAGCAACAACAACGACATAATAAGTAAAAAAAATTGTTGTCACCCGCAAAATCCGTAAAATCAAGTTCAACACCAAATCATATATTATAGTAGTAATGAACAACACAATCACACATGCATACACAAAATATGATTGATTGTTTACAAATAAACCTGTATATAATTCATATTTGCATACGCTAAGGCTTGCAGTTTAAATGCCGACGATTTGTACGAGGATTTGCATTGGCTTTAGCGCTTCTTTTGCTATTCAAATTTGACAGCATGCCTTGTAAGCGCAGGTGAGTATGAGTCGATAACGCACATACTATATGAAAATAATCGATCGATTATTAATGCTTGAACAACAATAGAGTGTTTACATGCACAATGTTACAAACACGTATTTGTAGCAAAGCAGGCAATTTTTTGTTAGTTCGTGTGTTTGCATGTAGGTTTGCTGGTGAGTTTGGGCTTAAAAACTTAAAAACCCCCACCACCACAATATACATTTATTAGTTAGTGACAAATTTTATTATGACGTTGGCATTTGGCATAGTGCCGAAAGCGTGACCTTCGTCGGGGCGTTAACTCGGTTTGGGAAAGGCATAAATAAAAACGCTGTTTGCATAACAATTGAGCCGAGGATGCATAAATACTTTTTATAAGCCAATAAAGAGGAAGTATCAATGAGAGTGGCTACCAAAAGAAGTAGTAAATACTAATATCTGCTATGCGTTATTTAAGTACGTAAATACTAAATGTCAAAAAAATCGAAACGGCGGAGAGAGAATACGGAAGAATTATTTTTTAAAACTGTTTATACATATATAGTAAATTAATTTATTTTGATTTTGGATTTTCAATAAATAAAAAAAAAAAAACAAAAAAAGCGAAAACTTCGGTTTCATGGATAGCATAAAACGGTACGGATCTTTATTTTGATTTTCATCGTTCAGTTTGTATGGCAACTACATAAATGGGCCGATAGTGGTCCGATCTGAACAACATGTTTAGAGACTATAGCGTTGGTTTGACCAATAACTTCAATGTTAAATTTCGAAAAATGTCTTCTTAAAAATTGCAAAATTTCAAATCGATAGATTTTGTCTAATAATCATGAAAAGATAATTAATCGATTGTTTGAACTATTGTACTTTACAATTAACGACAATTAAACAGTTTTATTAAATATAACATGCCACATCAGCTGATTGTGTTTGATATTTTCGTTGCCAATATTTTACTCCTCTTAATTCTCCCAACGGTTTATTGCCAAGCACTACGAAAATAAGTTAATATTTTTAATATCAACAATGCAAATATTTTGACAAATCACATTTTAATAATGAATATATAACATAAGAGGTAATAATTAAGCCCTAATAAGTATGTGTGTAAGTGCTCGAGCAGGCTAATAATTGATGGGCATAGCGGTATTTATTTCAAATCAGCGTATTTATCAAAACAGTAATACAGTAAGCTAGCGGATTAGTTTTTGAAAATGTTACGTATATTGGCGAAGTTGCTAAGGAGAAAGTATAAATTTGGTTGGTGTATTTAAATAATATATAGAAAGAAGCAGAAAGCTCTTTGAACAAATTTTCGTTTGGCAATATACGTTCTGCCGCTATTAGATTAGCTTAGTGAGTTGTTTGTTCGATTCGCCACTCTGCAAATTTTAAGCGATGGATTTTAATGGGTTATTAACAGTTTTTGATGAGTATTTCCAAAAAGCTTTTTACAAAAATTACGCAGGAAAGGCTTTAAGCTCATTCTGGAGATTTTTCTCCAACTATCAAGATCCCACTGTTTCAGCTCTAAAAAGTCCAAAGAGACAAAAAACCGTTTTATTTGACTGAATTTTCGCCTAATCACTGCTAAAAACAAGAGGCATAAATAAGATTCATGGAATTCCTGATTTAACACATCATGGCAACAATTTAAGTTTCTTTGCTGCGTGTCAATTCCACTAATTTGACATGTTCTCTAAACTGCTTTGACAAGTTGGTATTAAAATGTTCGTTATGTTTGCGATAACATTGAATCTAAACTGTCGCACTTCGTACCATCATTTGACATGTTATTATCTGCTTAGGTTTGTGATGGTATGAGGTGTGGGTATCACCGAGGCGACGCGTAGTTTTTGCTACTTTTGGCGTCAGTAAAGCTAATCATAAATTCTTTTAATTTAATTTTGAAAACATCATGGCACAGTCGTTGCTTAAGTCCCTTTGAAGTGATAAAGTGTGGCATTCTAAAGGCAGGAATACAAAGAAATACTTTAATAATGTGTAGAGGGTATTGGAATTTTAAACAAAATATTTAGTGGGTCAGTTCAGAATCCTTGGCCTGATATACAAGTATGTACATCTGGGTCCGTTCCGGTCACCCGACTGTGCTGTGACTGTTGCCGAGTACACAATCCTTGACCGGGTATCCGGGTTCGGATCGATTACGTAAACCCGACTGTCGTGGAAATGGGTTGTCAATTGTCTTTGGAACAGCTTGATTTACACGGAAGTCTTATGGCTTTTAAAGTTATGGTATCAATTTTTAGTGCAAGTCCTTGATAAAGACAGTTCCGCATCCTTTGAGAACAGTCTAATGTTCAAGTTTGAGCGGAATTAGAGAAGACAAACATAAATATATAGGATCTTTTTAACTCGTTTCACGAAAAGTGCATGATTGGAGCGGACTTCTTCATATACGAGTACTACATTGGAATATTGGAGGTTAAACAACCTCCTCTTCTACTAGACTCAATGGGTGATCTAAAATTAAGCAACCTGTCTCTGGACACATGCAAAATAGAACCTAATTATCAGACTAAGCAAAAAAATAAGAATAAACGAAAAGATGGTATTCCAAATGGCATTAAAACCACCTAAAAAATTTAATCCTGAGAACAGCTGATCGAATTGCAAAATAATATTCTCAAAATTAATAAATCTGGTTTACATTACTCATTACTTAAGTGCTAATTACAAATTCGGTTAATGCAATTTTAACATTTTATTAATTACATTATGATTACAAGGTGTTGATATTATTAATGAGTGATTTTTTATTGTTATTGAGCTGGCAAAAGCTAACAGCGTTTCGGTACAAAAACAGGGAACGAATGATAAGCGAAAACCGGAATCGGCTTAAATGCAGGGAGAAGACATTCGTCACACTTGTAAAATTAAATCAGCTGCTTTTCTAATTCGGTGCTTTGAGGTATTCTTTTTTTTAATTACTTTCAGACGAAATGCAGATCAAGCATATTTACGGCGGTGAAGCTTTTCTCATATATTTGCATATATATAACGTCTTAAGTGAATTTAAATCGTTTATTTTTCCAAGTCAGACACATTATAAGCTTAAGAGTTCGGTTAACAGGTATTTATGCGTATTTATTATTACACTCGCCAGTCACTATAACATTAATTCCATAAATAAATCCCCCACTCATTGGAATCAAGCTCTTCAGCTGATCTGCATATATCAGATATACTATAAGTAAGCCGTCTGCCGGGAGGAATGTACGGTAATCATATTCTTTACTTCTTGAACACTTTTTTGACGCTATAGAACTGCAATGAAGTCCAGTTTCTAGATAAGTAGTTAGAGTTAGACCACATTACGCCCGCAGGAACCGTCAGTACGAGAAGTTTTTCAGGGAACTACGTCAGGGAGGCTCGCGAATTACGTCAGGGAAGCATTGCGAAATGGAATTCAGAGTTGATCAGGAGACTGATCACAGCAAAATTATCTAGACGGAATGAGTTGAATGGGTAGAATGGAAGACCTGGAAGTTTTTCTAACAACCGAAGATCGGCGACAGTTTTCTAAACACATTTCTGGCATTAGGCGTCTGAATCCATGTATGTATATAGAATGACTAGATGCTCATAATGAATTGTAGTCAGAGCTCGGTTATTACCTAAAATATGTTTAATGAAAAAGAAGCGCCTAAGAACCAATTTGATCAAGACTAAAGCTTAGTAGAACGAGGGTAGCTATTAAATCAAATAGATTAGAGGCGAAAATTATGTTGTAGCGGCAAAAAATATTCCTGCAGGAAGTGAGTAGGAATGAGTTGACATTCCATGCCTGGGTCCATTCAGGTTACATAGAGCCGACTAACGAAAAACTGTTCTTCCTCTCTCGTTAGATTATAAATTCGAAGTTAGTTAAATTCTGGTTAACTTAACCAAGACTTCTTCTTTCGGTAAAGAAACTTTTTATACCCTGAACAGGGTATATTAAGTTTGCCACGAAGTTTGTAACATCCAGTAGGAAGCGTTGGAGACCCTATAAAGTATATATGTATGTATGTACATATGTATATGTATAAATGATCAGTATGTTGAGCTGAGTCGATTTAGCCATGTCCGTCTGTCTGTCTGTCCGTCTGTATATATACAAACTAGTCCCTCAGTTTTTAAGATATCGTTTTGAAATTTTGCAAACGTGGTTTTCTCTTCAAGAAGTTGCTCATTTGTCGGAAGTGCCGATATGGGACCACTATAACATATAGCTGCCATAAAAACTGAACGATCGGAATTAAGTTCTTGTATGGAAAACTTTCACATTTGACAACGTATCTGCACAAAAGTTGGCACATTTTTTATTTTTGTTATTTTCTAAGGGAACAATGTAATCTCCGAAGAAATTGTTCAGATCGGTTAACTATAGCAAATAGCTGCCATACAAACTGAACACATACATAGTTACTAAAAGAAATGCACCTGTGAAGGGTAGATTAGCTTCGGTGCAGCCGAAGTTAACGTTTTTTCTTGTTTTACTGACAGTTTGGCTGCTAACCAGGCATTGAGAAAACGGTCCTTTGACTCATAACGACTAACCTCACTTTTAATTATCAGCTTAGAATAAGAAAACCATGAGTTCAGCGCCTCAATTAGTTAAGCAGATTATTAATTTAGTTTCTGTGAGCTAATTTAATAATTCGATTTAATAATAATTTATATTGTTAACGCGCGTCACGCATGTCACGTACCTTCAAATGATTTTTTGCACATTTTTTTTATTATAAATTAAATAATTAATTAATTTGTAGTAAATACTCAACCTACAGTGATAACAAAATGTCAATGCACCAACTGCTGCACTGCTGCTGATCCTGCGCGTCCGCGTTACTTAAAATCGTTCTGCGTTGCCAACAATTTGACAAGACAGTATGGTTTCGTTTAAAATAATGTTAATAATGCACTTAATTTAAATGAAGTGTTAACGGCACAAAATGGTATTTTTATTATTATTTAATTGCACGCTTGTATAACATTTAGGTAGCATTTAAAAAATCGCAAGGCGTTAACGGCTTGTAAAACAAATTGTTTTGCGCTTCTCTTATTTTTATTTTTATTTATTTATTTTTTTGTTTTTGTTTTTCTTTAAAAGGTATTTATGCTGCGCTTGTGACTTTACTTGTGCAAGAAATTTATATGCCGCCGAAAGCGATTTATTTAAACGTTTTCTTATATTATTTATTATCAAACAAATTCAACATTTGTAATGCCAATATTTGTACATTTGTATGTATGTATGCTCGTATGCACTTAGACTTGTTACTTTCACGCCTTGACACACGATTTAGCACCGATAAAGCCACACCACCCGCCGCGTCTGATTGACTTACTGGCCGTCAAATTTACAGAAGTGTGTTTGTATGTAAATACAAGCATTCAACACACAGATTGATCGAGTTTCGAGTGCGTATGGACAGACAGATCAACACCAGGCGACGTTTACAGCTTTGTAATGAGCTGCTGCTCAGGCCGTAATGCGATTTTTTTTTTTAAGTAATTTAAATACTTTTTTAAATTTTATTATTTAATGAATTCAGTTCGTATTTTTCGTAAAACTCAGACGCGTGTGTACGCGTTGAGTCGCGTTTACGTATTAGTTGCGCGTAAGCTTGGCGCTGTAAATTTACGTATTTAATTTATGATATTGTTTTTTCCTTTTGTTATTATTCTTTTTAGTTAAAACTGTAACACTGCAAACCGGCATACGCTCACCGGCACGTCCATAATATGACTGACCGCTTGCCAGTGTGCACCGCTAACGTTAAATGAAAATTTCCTTTTTGCACAAAATCGAAAAAATTAAAAAAAAACAAAAAAAAATTTATAATAAGTAGCGAAAAACGCGTTCACAACACAGATTGCTGAACCGAGTTTTCTTGACGCGCCTTTGCTGTGTTGTGACTGCTAACGCCGTTGCTCATACTGACTGCTGCTCCTAAGCGTTTACTGCTGATGTTGCTGTTGCTGATATTGGCACGACTGTGATTTGTTGCTGTTGCTGCTGCTCGATTTTCATTTTCACACCAACCACCACTGAGCTTTGCTACCGCTCTATATAGGCGCGCATGTGGTAGTGTTTGGCTTTTTGTTGTTATTATTGCATATTTGTTACACAGCATTAGGGGAAGCAGCGTTGGCGATCACAATCGCGATCGCACGGCTACACACTCAAGTGAATAATGCAGACGCAGCACACAAGCGCAGAAGTGAGCAGCGCGCGTAGGTGTCACAATAATGCTTTCGCACACACACCTAAAAAGCGGCGCACACACACTTTGTGTAGTTTAAGTCGAGCGCCGAGCGCTATTGTTTAATGGCACACATACATACATACATAGCCACATATACACAAAAAATGGATCAACGCGCGGTTGTGCAGGCAGCAGTTGGATGTAGGGATAGACATTCGGAGCGCTTTGAAGGCGCTGCAAGACGCGCTTTTGAAGATTTCGAAATCACAGCAGCAGAAATGCGCGTCGCTGAGAAAAGCTGGAGCGATAGCGTTAATTTTGTTGTGATATTTTTCAGGCCTTTATTATAATTTATTTAATTCTATATGCTTTATAAATCAAATTCACTTTCACAACACAAAAAGTTCACAAAAAATATATTAAGCGCGTACATCGCTGACGAGCAGCTTTGTATCACCCCCATCAGCCATACGCCGGCGCTTTATTGTTGCACATCTATAGACAAATTAACAGGTAGTTATTTACTTAGATTAGTGAGCGACTGTGTGTGTGTGTGTGAGTATGCAGTGGTGACAAGTATTCTGGTGTCGTCTTCAATTTCAATTTTTAACTTTTAATTTATTGCACGCCATAAAATACGTTGTCTCACACACGCATATACATACATACATTTATATTAGAATTAAAGCGCTCCCCGAAAATTCGTTGCCCATATAAATACGCTTGTCGAATTCAGCGTTGCTCGTGCACTCACGCATACGCAACACCAACACAATTACAACACATTGAGCGAAAAAGCGCTTTTCGCGATCGGCGTATACAAACACGAATAAAATTTGCTACTAGATTTATGTATATGTATGCACACACGTATGTATATATCTACAAATCGCTTAGTTTGTCATACTAAAGCTAAATAAAATAAATAAAGCTTGTAAAAAATAACATATTTTTGCAATGTATAGATAAATTTTAGTTAAACAAGTAGTAAGTAACGTTTAGCTTTCTTGTTTAGGTCTTATTATACTGCTCTCGAGCGCAAATATGCTTAGACAGGCATTAATCGGAGCAGTTACGTACTCCTTACATTTTTTCCTACATTCCTAATGATGTGCAAATAGCGGTAACGCTTTAAAAAGCTTATTAAAAACCGGTAACTCGCTATTGAGTTAATTTCAAATGCAAAATTAGCACAAGTACAAATATATACATATAAAAAAATATATAAAAAGTTTCAAATTATTTTTGGAAAGGATCTGGAGCATTAATTTTATATGCGCTTTTCTATGTGATCGCTTATTTTTAACTTACTAACTGAATTTTTATAGTTTTAATACATAATGTGTGGCAAAGTGTCTGTTGTTAAAAATATGGATTACCGATATATACTTACCGATTTTCCATTCTGTGCTGCTTCCAATAATTTTTTTGGTCCAAATTTTTCAATGTCATTCTTCACAAAGGATGTTCGCGTACAATTTCCTTGACTTTCCTTGACTTTTTATAGCACAATTTACATTCGATTTTATAACACAATTAACATACTGATATTCACACTAAACTCATAACACGTTTTAAACATAAATATTTGCACATTTAACGGCTAGTTATAGGCAATTAAATCACTTTTATTAAATCTTAGTTTCAACTGTTGACAAACTGAAGTTGACGTTAGGTAACGGAAATGCTTGTTGTGAAGTTTGTTTACATTAGAATGTTAGGCTGTTCCTTGTTGTAATAATGACGGCGGTGAATTTCGCAAAGGTTTAATCATGCTTGTTAGTAGCGTATTTTATAGTTTCGCTGATAAATAAATAAAATTGTTTGTATTTATAAATGTAACACCGATTACTCTAATTTTTGCACTCTATAGGTAGTATACACTCAAACACGACGTTGTGAAAGGCGTACATATTGTATTTTTGTAAATAAGAGGAAATTATGACAATAAATGATTTGTTGACGCTAAAATATACATACTACTTCAGGCTGCAGCGAAGCAAAAACAACAACAAAGCAAAAAGAGATGAACTCAAGTTACACCAATACTAGTAAATTATTGTTCAAACGCATACATATGTAGCATGAGCACACACTTATGAAATGGCAAGCTGTAGGAGGTAGCGAATTTGCAAATAAGCAACACAAACAAACAGTAGCAATGAATTAAATGTATTATCACCTTAACGATGCGTCTGCTGCTGGCCTCAGAGGCTGCAGAGCACACAATGTGCTTACAGGTTGAAAATTAGCCGGCGCATTTTTAGTTTGATTTACGCAAAAATTTAGAGTTTTCGTCCAAAGTGAAAATGTGTTTGAAACTAAGAAAAGGAGATATTTAAACATTTGTGCGTGTGTAAAGCAGAAATTGAAAATATTGTTAAATAAAAAAGTCATAAAAATAAAATTAAAAGTACATAGTATATAAAAAATATATATAAAAATATATAAAAAAAAATATAAAAAATAATTAATAAAATAATAAAAACATTATAAAAGATATGTACAAAAAATACATAAAGTTAAATTGCATGCATTTTGTAGCGGAAAGCGTCATTCTAACCAACTTTAGCCAAAAAAAATACAGGCAAACATATGTACATAATTTATTACATTCATATAATAAATTTAAATGAAGAAGAAATGTATCATCACTTTCAGCTAACCAACTGCGCCAATAAAATTGATAATTGACTTTAGATAAACATTTGAGGGCGCAGCTAAGGAGTTGGTTATTTTACAAACATATGTATGTATGTATGCACATTGAAATCTATGAGCATAAAAAAGTCCAGAGATATCAACATAAGCAACTGGGCTTCAAGGGCACCTGTGACGTATGCGTGTGCCGTAGGAGTGCTAGACTAGCCCTTGCAGACATAAAATACGGGTGTACGACAATTGACATATTTAACATGCATAGAGAACATACCCAAAATACGATGTTATAAAAAAATTGTCAAACTTAACGAAATTGTCTAACTTATAATTGATTTGTGTTGTTTATATTTTTTATAATTAAATGTCAATTTTTTAATTAATATTCACTGTCAAAATTTCGCATTTTATTTGCATTAGAGTTGTGCAATATTTAAATTGATTTTAATGGATGACTACCGATCAATCAGATAGCGAAAAAAATGTTATTACAAGCACTTATGTGTCTGTTTTAATTTCCCTCAAGACCTAGAAATTAAGTACTCACTTAAGGCATTCATAGACAGGTTAACAAGTGCGTGCGTAGGTATTCAAATTAATGCGTAATTTGCATGTAAATTTCCGCCGACAAAGATTTTTATTACAGATTAGTAATTGCTATTAATTAATTGTTACTAAATTTTTAAGTTGCGCACTAAATGCAAAAAGGAAGTGCCTTATGATTTATGTGTTAGTTGTTGACAACCTTTTTTAAATATTTTAAACGAAAGAAAATTGTGATTTTTTAAAGATTTACTTGAAAAAGTAACGTTGTCTGATAATAATTAATATTTAAATTAGTTATAATTGATATAAGAATTTTTTAGTTTAATTTTGATCAATAAATTTAAATGTACATACATATATACAAATCATTTAGCAGTCATTTTTACTATCTTATATATTTATTTATAAAATTTATTATTATATAAGAATTAATAATTAAAAGTTTAAATTTATTATTTTAGTTTATTATATATTGTATTTAATTTTAGTATTAAATAATTATTTGCTTGTTACTTTTTTAATTTATATTTGAAATATATTTTAAGTCATAAATCGCACATCTGAACATACCATAACCACTAAAAGCGCCCATACACGAGCACACAAGTGCGTTCGATCGGTATGTGTGCGCTTGCGGTTTATCGTGTATGGGCTTGTTCGCGTACCGATCCATGTTCGCGAAAATGTTTGATTTTTTACGATCGGTGCGCGAACATGTTTATCGTGTATGGCGTTGTCGGCGCACAAACTCTCATTTTTCTCGTGTCGCCGAACAGTGAAGATCGCGGACAATGGCAAGTGTTAAGGGGAGAGCCTGCTTTCGAGGCTTCAAAAAATCGATTTTTTGAATATATATTTGAACATCTTTCACAAATTTTTTGGATACGAAATCTTTGATATTCTGTCTTTGGGAAGCAATTACCCGATGCATCTCGCATGTACATTTTTCGGACGGCGGGCAAACAAAAAATTTCAAAGAGATTAATATTTTTTATTAATTTATCTTCTAGTTAAACTAAGAAAATTCCAAAAAAATGTGTAAAATTTAAAATTTTATTAAAAATTGAATAAATAGTGGCTTCTGATCAAAAGAATTTTACTTTATGCTGTTTAAAAATATGTTAAAACTTGACTTTTCTTAATATTTTTTTAGTTTAAATATAAGATAATTTTATGTCAATGATAATAAACTTTGCCCTAATTCCATACGACTTTTAGTTTTTTTCCTATCCTGCCCGTCAATTAAGAATAATCGTAAAAATTAAAAACCGAGAAATCACGCTTCAAAGTTTTCGCTTTTTGCCTAAACGCTCATACATATATCATGTAAGAAAAATAAAAGTTGGAATAACTTATTAACGAAATACAATGAAATAGATAAAAATGCTACATTAGAAATAAATTCCAAGAAATGTTCCGCTTGCCTGTCGCATATGTTAACTCTGTGAAGAACGAACGCAAAATGGATTTGTGTGTCGTGTATGGGCAAACGAATTCATACCGATCGAACGCACTTGTGTGCTCGTGTATGGGCACTATAATCGATAGATATGGTGTCACTATAAACTTTGATTGTTATTTATCAATCAAAACAAAATAATATTATATACATACATATGTATATGCATTTAATTTATTACTTTTATAAATCAAAATAAAATGTAAGCTTCTAAATTGTTAAAGTGGTTAAATTTAACAGGTTGAAATACATAAAATTTCTAAACTTCAAACAACACATTAAACTGTGTCTTTAATGAAAAAATAATTTTAATAATTTTGTAAATTTTTTACCCAAGCTCGCGCCCACTAATTATAAACAGTTAACATATTTTATTCATAGCCCATTTAAACTAATTTTTAACTTTCAGAAACTTGCAACAAAAAACCCATCTGACAAGCTATTCACGACTCTTAGGTAGTTATATAAATGCATCATGCTTGTTAATAACTTAAGCAAACAGGCAATGAAACCTAAAATCATTTAAGTAACTTTGCTTATTTTTTTCGATGACCCGCCTTATCGTTTTACATATGTATATGTATAAGCACATTAATTAAAAATTAACAGACAATATTACTAAATGGATGTTTTTGAAGTATTATGAATGAGGTAGTACACGACAGACGCAGGAAACATGGTCTTGTAATTCATTATAAAATGTTGGCAGGGGAGAAAGTTTAGACACATACTATGTATGTATATATGATGAAATATTCATATATGCAAGTAATTTAGAAAATTCTAAGTAAATGTACATATAATATTAATAAATCACTTAGTGATAAGCAATCACAACTTATTTGCAACAAACTTGCAAGTATGTATGTATATAAATATAGTGATTTAAAAAATAAAAATTATGAAATTACGTCGTTTTTAATAACACAGTTAATTGTGAACTTTTCCAAACTTATCAGGGAGCAGCGTATAAAGCAAATATATATGTACATATTTAGTATTTCATAGGAAAATTACAAATTTGCACCTTTCATTTTCATATGCACACATTCTTGTACATACATATGTATATGCAATAACTCATTGTTTACAAATATTGATAATGAAAAGGAAATTAGGTTGATTTATGGAAATAAATAATAAACGCAAAGCTTAAAACTAAATGTCATACAGGTAAGTAAGTATATCGTCGTTTTTCTAGAATATTTCGCGGCAGCGCATTTTTAGTTGTTTGTCAACAAAGGGATAATTTTATATTTTTTTGAAAAACTTTGTTGCGTGTGCAAACTAAGCCTATATTCCTCCATTGGTTTCTGTGTTCACGCCCAAACTGCACAAATATGCCTTTAAACACAATTGTTCGGCATTATTTAAAATGTGATTTTGCAAGGCTTTCGCTTGGTCCCGACTACAAAAACAAGTACATAAGAAAAGACAAACAAGAAAGTGTTTTCACATATTATAAATTAGAATTAAAAAGGGTAAATTGGGTAAATTGATTGGCATTACTCACATATCGGGCAGCACATTATCATCGCTAACATTCAAATTTTCTGTGTAGAGGTATAGGTGTTTCAAAGCCATCAAACGATTGCCGCCGGTGATGGGTGGTATTTTTAAAAGGGCTTGTTGTAGAAATTGTAAAACGCGCAAGACTACAGTAACACAGAGCAAGGTGGGTGTATGTTCGGCTGGAAGCTGATCAATGAAGGACTTTTGTGCAGAAATAACGGACTAAAAACGAGAGTAAAAGGAGGGGATCAATAATTGCGATCCTAAACATATGTTTCCATAGGAAACTGTGATATTTTTAGGCAGGCTTCAATTCACATTTGTACATAAAACTTTTAGTTTTCTACGCTACAGTTACTCAGGTAGATTTTTAAGGTTATATAGTTTTTAATATTTCAATAGTTTTGATTATATTAATGTGATATTTTTAAGCATACTTAAGTTCATATTAACACCAACAACCTATCAAGTCGGCTACAAACTCTACTACAAACTAATGCATCCCTACAAAAAAACTGTATCAGTAATTTTAAAGGGGTCATATCCACTTTTGAATTTCAAAAAATCGATTTTGCTTAAATATCGAATAAATGCATATATTTCAGATTCTTCTTCGAGAAGTTAAGTTGACCGCGCAAATGTTGTAGTTTCGTAGATATGAACGCATTTGAAAGAATTTTTTAATTCAGTGAAGCTTGCTCCCAAAATATTAAACGCGTTTTTCTACTTCAGAACCGAAGGGTAAAATTTTTCCGAAACGGCAGGACCCAACGGCATCAAATTTGCACACGAATTTCTTAGATCGATGGAATAAGATTTTTAACAATTTCGACATTTAAGTCACTCTAAAATGAAATTTTTTCGTTAAAAAAAAATTTTAGGCAGCATTTTAAAATTTTAAAGCAATCCAAATTTTCAGAGTGAATCAGCGATTATTAAAAAAAATCCACAATTTTTTTTTTTTTTAATTTGCAAGTGTATATAATCCCTTAAGAAACTCAAAATACTTCAACAGAAATGTATGGTAGGTTTATTGTATGATTTAACCGTTAGTCTTCTTGCTAGGAAATTGGTGATTCTAGGTTATGTTTCGACTTATTTTTTCGAAACATTTGCAACAACTTGAAATACAATATATATTATTTATCATTAACAAACATATATTTAGTTTTGTACTCCCAAATACCTAAAAGGTTAGAATTTTTTCTTCGACTCACCTGTATAACGTCTATTGTGAGCGGCGGCTTTTGATTGTACAAATTGTATATTAATACGGCAGAAATATGCGCAAATATTTTGGAATGGTGTTTTATTAAAGCTTGCATAAATGCAAATAGTTCATCCGCGAACTTATGTGTGGGCTACAAGGCAAAAGAAATTATTAAAAACACAAAAATTGATGTTACAATAATTTAAAACGAACAAGTGATAAGGTATTTTTATAACCTGAATAGGGTATATTAAATTTGTCACGAAGTTTGTAACACCTAGAAGAAAATGGTATGCGACCTGCAAAATATATACACAACACAATTCCTCACTTTTTGAGTTATCGATCTGCACACGTTCTTTTCTCCCCAAAAAGCTGCTAATTTGTCAGAACCACTGATATCGAAACGATTAAAATCAAGTTCTTGTATGGGAAACTTCTTTATTTGACGAGATATCTTTACAGAATTTGACAAGGATTATATTTTAAGGTAACACCTTAAGAAATTTCCTAGATCGGTCCATCGGATTATAGCACATAGCTGCCATACAAACTAAACGATCAAAATGAAGTTCTTGGAAAACTCTCTTATTTGACGAGATATCTTTAAGGAGTTTTCCATGGATTATAAGTAGACTACAATATCTGAAGAAATTTTTCAGATTGGAGCATTATAGCGTGCAGCTGGCATAATAATGGGACGACTAATATTAAGTTCTTGTATGATTTTTTTTTTTTATTTGATCAGATAACTTTACGAAATTTGGCAAGGATAATAGACTAAGGCAGAGCTATTATATCTATCGAACCACTATAACATATAGCTGGCATACTAACTGAATTTATATATTAAGATCTTCTTTTATTTGATTAGATATATTCACCAAATTTGGCAGGGATTATAGGCTAAGGCAGAGTTATAAAATCTGAAGAAGTTTTCCAGATCGCAGTTCTTTTATGGAAATTTTTTTTTTTGTGAAGTGCATTATAGCTTCAATGTAACGGAAGTCAACGTTTTTCCTAGTTAAATTTGAATTTTAAATGACCTGATTTCAAATTTAACCGCTACAATTTTCAAAAGGCTCATCCTTAATGTATGCAATGCATTTGAGGAAGAAATTAGCTGAAAAACACCAATACTCACCGCACCATAGCGCAAACATAACTTCCAAGCTACAGGCGATGGTAGTTCAATATCTTTCGTTGAGTGCAGCATCGTGAAACTGTTAAACATACTTCGCTGATAGCTAATAATATGCTTAGGATGAAACTGCGACTCCTCTTCACTGATAACTTGCAGTTTCGGCTTACGCTGCAAACAACTAGAGAGCAACGTTTCAACCAAGACATGATATGGTTGTAACCTAAGTGGCAGCTTGGGTATATCAGTGACTTCACGAAATGAGTAATATAGGTTAGTAAGGCAGAGAAAATACTATTGAATGAATGAAAATGTAAAATTAAAATATATTTTAATTTAAAAAGTTATATGTATTTTTATGTATGTATTTACCGTTTTCACACGATACATTTGAGCATTAGTTGTTGACTCTGCTTTGCTTAGAAATTTAACTAAATAATTTTCCAAGACGAGTATTTCACGCACAAGCCACATTTTTGAAGATCTTGTGAACTCTTTATTGTGTGACAACGTAATGCAGCCACTCACCAGCAAATCAATGGCATACACATCTAGTATTTATGAAAATTTTGAAAAATTCTTGTTTAAGTAGCAAGTGGCACTTACCAATAAAACTTTCTTTTTTATCAACAAACTTTTGTATTTGTTTAGTTTGGAGTAGGCGCACATGCAGCGTTTTCATAATGTGTTCCAACTGATCAAATACGTTATAGCCTACCTTCAATAAAACACCAATTTTTTGTATAACATAGCAGTAGTCATCCACTTGCTGCGCACTTGGTGACTGTTCGCATATATATTAAAAAAAAAATTAATGATAAATTTATAAATATTTTGGAAAATACCTACTTTTTCTGCACCAAGGCCTTGAAGCGCACGCTCTATAGCTACATATTGTCCATAGACGTGTAAACCGCATCCATCCAATTTATAGAAATTCGCTGTCTTTGCAATGGAGCGTGCAAAATGCACAAATGAAGCATACAAATAGAGATAGTGCACCTTTCTAGCACCCTTAAATATCGATATAAAGTAGTCTTCAAGGTTAGGTAGAAACTGGAAGCAAAAGCATTTATATTATTATATTTATTTTAGTTTTAATGCCACTATACTTGTTTTAATTCAGCTATATGCTCACACAGCATTTCCTGATCAGATATGCTATATATTTGCAGTAGTATGCCATTGACGCACTCGCTATTTGATTCTGCGAATAATGTAGGCAGCGTTTTGTATACGAAAATAAATTCATTTGCATAACGCTCACAATCTAAGAATTACAAGAAAAAAATATTTGCAGCCTAATTATTTAAAGTTTTTAAATCAAACATTATGCTTTTACCGTCATACTCCAACATTTTTTTGTACACCACAAGTATAAATTGTGCAACAAAATAATGCATGGTATCTGGCACGCTTCCAGCATCTTTCAACAACTTAAAATATATTTCTATTGACTGCATATAAGGAAAATAGGACCATAGAGCATTAACATAAGGCACCATCGATTCCATATTTGTCTGAAAGTAATAAAAAAAAAGGATATTTATTTAAATAAATAAATGTTTAACGTATTAGTACTCAGCACCTGTTCTTCCAAAAAAAACTCCAGTATATGCTTTAGTATATAGTCGTCAGTGCATGTCTTGTCACGTGCAATTTTAATGTACAATTCTGCTGCAGTTAATGAAATGCTTTCATCTTTATGCAATGCAAGTCGAAGTATTGCCTCCAGAAACGTCTGCGATAAACATTCTAAATCGAGTAAATGTCTACAATGCGCTCTCAATTATTAAAACATTCTTCGTAAAACAAAAAGTTTAAGATTTGCTTACGGCTTTAGTTTCTCCAAAAAGGTAAGTGTAGCCTTTAGCAAGCCCTTCGTCCTTTCCAATTTTAGAAATGTGTAGTAAACTTCCTGCATACCCTTTTCAATAAGAAAGCTTACAAGCTGACGATGGTTACTTACACTTTGCTGTGTTAAAAGTTTATCCAGCATACGTATGAGGCTTTTAAAAACACCACAATGTGTTGCTTTTTGGTGCTGTGCAAAGATGTTATACATTTTTTATTATTTAAAATGCTATGAACACAATGGCTTTATTACCCCCAATCTAAAAACAAGGCGATAGAACTGAAATGCGTCTTCATTAAAGCCACTGGATGATCCAAAATACTGCTCTATAACTTTACTTAAACCTTCAGCTATGTATGACTGACATTCCTCAAAACTGTAAAAATGAATGTTAACCTTAAATTACAAAATACATTATAAAACATACTATAAGCCATGTAAGGCGCTATTCAGCAGATATCTGCAGATTAAGTCTACCCCGGCAAAATCCATACCACATTTTTTTTTAATTTTGTGCACACCAAGAAAAAACTGGTAATCTGTAAAAACACTTCATTTGAAATATGTCCAACAATATATTAAAAAATATATTTACTAATTCGTGCAATTGGTTCTACGAGAAACTTCACTTGCATATCGGAGTCTTGTTTCTGCAAATCCATGCAGCAATTACACCAAATACCCAGTAATTCGAGATATAGCTGGAGTGCCTTCGATTCCACCGCTGTTGTTTGTATATTGCACACTGTTTTACTTAGCTGATTAAGAAAAAGCTCAAATCTGTTGAAAAATATAGAGTTACGATGAAATATATAGCGGCGGCAACCAGCTGCATCCCAGTCGAAATCTTTTCCCGTCTCACACTGCTGTGGAGTAATCTGGGTGTGCAAGCCAATCGCTTTGAACAGTTCATTAATAAAATCTGCTGCCGCCTCCAGGGAAAGCTCTCCTTGGGGCTCGGAACGAAGCAGCAACTGGTTCACACATCGCGATGCCACCACCTGCCGTATGTATTTTCACAATATAGTTCACACATTTGTTTCTTTGTAAAACAAAAGCTTACCTCTGGTGTAGTACCACAAGTAAGAGCGGCCACAAAATTCATATCAAATCCCTTATAACTTAAAAAAAAACCAATTGCTAATAGGCGGGAATAATAACAATAATTTTCGATAAAGTCGACAGAACAACCGTTACCTCTTATGGAAAGACTCAGAGTTGCAAAAATCGTGTACACTTCAATAAGTTGAATTCGATAAGTACTACAAAATAATCGATAAAGGTAGTAAATAACATACTAAATAAATAAAAAAAGTATTATCATAATACCTCTTAATAGTTATATTACTTTTCAATAATTTATATTTTGTTTGGGTTTTTTCGTTTTTGTGTTATTTTATAACTTTCATATAACTGACTTTTTAATCATTTCCGGTGTGTTCTTCCTCTTCCTTGTTTTCAAAAAAAAATAAATATTTATTGCATACGGCAGCGCTTCAAACAGCTAAACCAGCTGATCTTTGCTGACACGTTTATTGCATATCTGCTGGTTGTTGCTTTTTTCCCACAAACTTTCAGCTTATTTATAATTTTGGTTATTTCGCCAGTAGATGCAATAATAGCTAAATTGTATATAAATATAGTGAAATTAATTGTTGATACCAACCAATATATATTCAGTTGTTATTGGCCAACACCATGGAACCTGAGCAAGACGAAAACTGGTACCTCCGCCCACTCTGCGACCCGCGAACAACGTGAGTGCAATATTCATATTTTTTATCCTCTGTTAAGTGTGCAATTTAAATATTTTTTGTTTCAGTAATGCCCCTATCAAAGTTGCGCCTACCAAAGTTGCTGTGAAGACTGAATTGCAAGAATTGCGTCTATCGGAAGATTCACAAAAAATGACAATGGAGACACTGCGGGCGATACATGGCCCCGATTTTCGTCTTAATGACGCATCAGTTTACAGCGATCGGGGTAGTCATATGAAAAAAGCTTATTGGGAAGATCGTGGAACATTAGTTGTACATAGTGTCTCCAACTACTCAGCCGACAGTCAGAAAGCGGAAACTCCAGAGGACCGTTTGCGGCGTTTCGCTTTGTTAAAGTTGGAAAATTATGGCTTCGCGCCTTTGCATTGCGCAGAAGCTTTTGATCACTGCAATGGAGATACCGATGCTGCGTTGTTGTTGCTTTATCGTAAATATATGCGTGTACCAGCTACTCAAACAGATGACGAAGCTAACGAGTTCTTGAATAATGATATAAGTAAAGAAGATCTCTTGGAAATGCGTAACGACGAAAAGGCAGCTTTAGAATCTATTTATGATAAAGCTTTTGAGGAAAAGGAGAAAAATACGGTTTGGAGTTTGAAATTCAAAATAGATCATTTACTGATACATAGTCCGTCAGAGCGACGAAAACGTACTGGTATACCCGACCAAGCAGCGCAGCAGAAAGCGAAACCAACAGCCAATGGAAAGGCCCGCTGTCGTAATTTTGACAGCAATGGCACATGTCGGTTCGGCAACAAATGCCGTTTTGCACATATAGCACCTTTTGTAGAAGAAGGAGAGGGACAGCGGAAAAAACACGAAAGTAGGAATAAATGATTTTTTATAACATGGACGTGTTAAAAATTTTTGCCGCACTTTCAGATTTTCTCGATGGCAACGAAGAATACAATTGGTTTTTTCTTGAAATACGATTTCCACCCGATACTAAGTACCCATACGAAGCACCATTTATCTACCTCAAAACAACATGCCACGATCTACCACGTGATATATTGTTACTTGTAGCGCGCCGTTTATATTGTGAGGCACGCAGCATTTGCGCCGATGGCATGGGCTGTGTTTATAGCATTTGCGAAGCTATACAAAGCGAGGAGGCCTACTCACAACTGCCGAAAGGCGATGCCTATCCATTTCCTTCAGATGCCAAATCACTTTTCGCCAATGGTGGCGACGTTGAAACCACAACAAATGGCGGCGCGCCTGAAGTACTGCCAACACACTATGAACGAGGTCAGACGTCCCATGCCGAACAACAGCGTTCCACCAAACAAACCGAAAATGAAGATCGTGTGCTGCTGCGAAAATTTCTGCAAAGACAGGAAGACGAAAGATACCGTAAAATGATGTTGGGGCGTCGGAATTTGCCTGCTTTCGAGAAAATGCTTGAAATACTGGATTTAATAGAAAAGTCGCAGGTATTTTAAAATTTCTCTGAATAACGAACATAACTGTTAATAAACAAATTGTACCTTCAGGTCATTGTAATATCAGGCGAGACCGGCTGTGGAAAGTCCACACAAGTACCGCAATTCATACTCGACAATTGGCTATTTCATGCATCCAAACTCAAAGATTCCAGCAAAATACCACACGTGGAAGTAGTGTGCACGCAACCGCGACGCCTGTCAGCGATAGGTGTAGCAGAGCGTGTAGCCGATGAGCGCACCGAACGTGTGGGTCAAACGGTGGGCTACCAAATACGTCTAGAAAATAAAATTTCATCTACCACACGTCTAACTTTCTGCACCACCGGTATCCTCTTGCGACGTCTCACTGCCGATCCACTGCTTAGTACCGTTTCGCATGTTATTGTCGACGAGGTGCATGAAAGAAGTGAAGAATCCGATTTTCTACTTATGATACTAAAGGACCTGCTCAAAGAAAGACCTGAACTTAAAGTGATACTCATGTCAGCCACTCTAAATGCCAAATTGTTTTCGGAATATTTTGGTGGTGCACCAGTGTTGGATATACCTGGGCGCACATTCCACGTCGAGCAGTTATTTCTCGAAGATATTCTGGAAGTATGTGATTATGTAATGGAATGTGATTCGCAGTATTGTCGTAAAATTACCAAAAAGGAGGAGGAAGAGCTAATGCGTGAATTAGAATACTCGGATGTAAAGTCAGAAGCTGCCGAGCCTGCCAGGAGCATAAAAGATGACAAGCTCACGTTGGCGCAGATGTATGGGCGTTACAGTGGTAAGTGCTTATTTGAGATTGCTTAAATATAGGCATTTTTATGAGTTGATTTGTCTGTATATACTTCAACTTGTCCCTCAGTTTGTAAGATATCGCTCTGAACGATCAAAATCATGGCCTTATCTTCACGATCAACATAGGATAGCTGCCATACAAGCTGTTCGATCGAAATAAAATTCTTGTATGGATTTGTAAAGGCTATTATAGTTTAGCTGCAACCGAACTTAACGTGCCTTCTTGTATGTTTTCAAATATCTCATTATATTTTTTTCAAAGATTATTCGAAGAAAACTTGCAAAAGCATCTACCTAATGGAACCAATGAAAATCAATCCTGAATTAGTGGAGTCTGTGCTGAAATACATTGTGGAAGGGGAGCATAACTGGCCCAAGGAAGGCACCATATTGGTATTTCTACCGGGGCTGCAAGAAATACAAACCGTGCATGAAGCGCTGGGCGATAGCTCCCTCTTTGGAAACAGGTTACTATTATTTGTTCTATTTTTATGTTGCATACGCTCATTATTTCGTCTATTCTCTGCCACAGAAGCGGTAACTTCATCGTCATACCGCTACACTCATCGCTCTCCAGCGAAGAGCAATCGTCCATTTTCCGACCAGCACCGAAAGGTAAACGAAAAATCGTGCTTAGCACTAATATTGCCGAGACTTCGCTCACCATCGACGACTGCGTATTCGTTGTGGACTACGGTTTAATGAAAGAGAAGCGTTTCGATGCCAATCGTAACATGGAATCGCTGGAGTTAGTTTGGGTATCACGCGCCAATGCAATGCAACGCAAAGGACGTGCCGGCCGCGTCATGCCAGGTGTTTGCATACATCTCTACACGGGTCATCGTTTCCGGCACAACTTCCTAGCACAACCCGTGCCGGAGATACATCGTGTACCTTTGGAACAGCTGGTGTTGCGCATAAAAACCTTGCCTTGCTTCAGCACTAAAAATACGCTGGAGGTGTTGGGGCGTACACTGGAACCGCCTACCGAGGAAAATATACTTTCAGCTGTGCGCCGTTTACAGGATGTCGGCGCTTTAGATGAGACTCAAGACTTGACAGCGCTGGGTCATCACTTGTCGGCGCTGCCGGTTGATGTGCGCATCGGCAAACTCATGTTATATGGCGCCATCTTCCAGTGTTTGGATAGCGTGCTCACCATAGCGGCGTGTTTGAGTCACAAATCGCCCTTTGTGAGTCCTTTTAATAAACGCGCCGAGGCAGAGAAGCGCAAACGTGAATTTGCTATATGCAATAGTGACCACTTGACAATGCTATTAGCATACAAGGTGAGTGTGTTGAAATTTATTTGTTGTGGTATAACATATCTACTTTTAACTTGCAGAAATGGTTGGAAGTGTCACGTCGTAACTTCTACGCCAGCCGCAATTACGCAGATGAGCATTTTCTCTCACTGAAAACATTGGAAACCATTTCCGAGGTGAAATATCAATTCTTGGAATTGCTCGTCTCAATTGGTTTTGTGCCCATCAACATACCACGCAAGCGCAAAAACGCCAGCGATAATATACTCGACTTAACGGGTAATACAATATACTTTCAAATATATTTGCTAAAATATATCAAATTACCTATATTACACAGGTGCCGACTTGAACGTGAATGGTGACAATAATCGTCTGCTCATATCGCTGCTTTACGCCGCGCTTTATCCCAACATTGTTAAGGTGCTTACACCCGAACGCAGCTACATCTCGACTGTCGGCGGTGCAATGGCCAAAATGCATACGGCCAAAGATTTGCGCTTCAAAACACGCCAAGACGGCTTCGTCGCCATACATCCATCATCGGTGAACGCGATTGTGGGCAGCTTTCAATCGCCGTTTCTCATCTATCAGGAAAAAGTGAAAACGTCGCGTATATTCATACGTGAGTGCTCCATGTTGCCTCTGGTGCCGTTAGTATTGTTCGCTGGTAGTGATTTTAAAATCGAATTGCATGGCGGTGATTTTGTATTTCTGCTAGAAGAGGATTGGATTATACTTAAGGCGCATACGCATGAAACGGCGGAGATGATACAATGTTTGCGTTTGGAATTGTTAAAATTGTTGGAGGAAAAGATCAGCGATCCGTGTTTGAATTTGCTAAATCATGAAAATGGTCTGAAGATCATTAAAACAATTGTACATCTTATAACAAATAATAATTAAGTGAAAACATATACATCTGTGAGTGTGTGTATGCTTTAGATAATGTATGTGTATGTGTGAGTATATGTTGTAAACAAAATTGTGCGAAAACATTATGTCTATAAGGTGTGTGATACAATATTGTAGTTTTGTAAAACCATCTTTTCAGTTTTACATATTATTTTGAATAAAATATTTTAATATGCTAATTCGCATAGTGTTAGTAGCAAAATTTTGTGAAAGATAAAAAAGAGATTTTTTTGTTTAATATATAAACTATATAAAATAAAACTTTTTGTTTAAAACGGACAAAGCAGTGTAATTTGGAAAAATAAATTTTGCTAAAGGTATTTTAAAAGCTTAGCATATCTTTAGGCGAATTAGCTCTTTGGAATGGTAAACTATGTTGTTTAAGTAATTGAAATTTTATATAATTTATAAAAATGAAAATGTTTTTGTAGATTGGGATCAGTAATCACAATTTATCTAGTTTTAAAATTACTCCGCCGGTTTCGAAGTGAAAACGATTTATTAATTCAATTCTTTTTATATTGCTTATAATAAAAACGAATTTTGATAAAAAACGATATGATCTTTTATTTACTTGTGTATAAATAAGTGTTTCCAAAGCTTTAGAGCTAACGGTTAAGTATAACAGAATAAAAACGTAACTTTACAAAAGAAACGGAAACTGAACAGAAATGACCACAAATTTTACTATTACAAGTAATGAATTTGGTACAGTCGAAAAGAGAATAATACAACCAGATATACATATGTAAGTATGTTTTCTAATTTGACTCAATCAAATTTAATCAAATCTTTTAAGATTTTCTGCTTCTGTTGTTAATTCTGTTTCTATTTTATAATTTGACGCTGTCGAATTAGAGGCTTTTAGACTGCTTCTATCTTTTATTTTGTTTATGTTTTCAAAACAGTTCTCTAATTTGACCTTCCCGATATTATATTTATACATATATTATATATATATATGTATATTATATATTTATATATAATTTTCTGTTTCTGTTGCTAATTCTGTTTCTTTTTTCACAACTGTTTAATTATTATTTTTAATTATTTATTAATTTTTAATGGTGAAGGCTTTTTCCCTAATTTCTGTTCTAGTACTCTAATTGATGCTTATTTAGCTAACATTAAATTTAAAATTTTCTAATATTGTTATAAAATAATCGATTGTTTTCCGATAAATTTTCCAAATTAATTATTTTTGATACATAAATATGCACCTCAAACAAACTTTTTCTTTGAGTCCTGTAATTTTTATTTTCTTTAGCAAAATCATACAATCTGGCAACAATATTTAAGTATGTTTTGCGCCAAAGTAAAGGCAGGCAATTGCTAAAACGTTTGTTTAGTTTTTTTGCGTTTTAAATAAAATAAATAGTGTTTCAACAGTATATAATGAGATATGTAATTAATTAGACGCAAGATCCAAAGAAACAATTGATAATATAATAGACATTTTTTAAATATGAGTTTGAGCCTTTGTCGAAAACGACGCGTCCAAGACCATAACGATGTGTCTAACATTTCTACAAATTCCACCGTAAATACTCAGCATCGTAGTGCACGACAACGCAGAAGAGACGAGCTACCCTCCGAAAATGTGGGAAATGAAGCTGCGGCACAGGAAGATGCCCCAACGTGCAGTCAAGCTAAAAGACAGAAACGGAGCGAAGGCACACTGGTAAGCAGTTTTAAATGTGCTTTGGTACAATATTTTCATAATATATATATGTAAATTTTAAATTTATCGTAGTCAAATTCTCAAATTGGAATGGACGCTACACGCTGTGGAAAGATTAAAAAAGTTGTTTTAGTCAATTTTATGTGTCATGCACACTACTGCATTGAGTTACATCCGCGTGTCAATTTCATGGTAGGTCGCAACGGTTGCGGCAAAAGTGCTATATTGGCGGCATTGGTAGTGGGTATGGGTGGGCGTGCTCGTGCCACCAATCGCTCGACGTCATTACATAGTGAGTATAAAATTTAAAATTCATGTGCACAATGAAATTGAAAACGTTTTGTGCGAAACTGCAAAAAATTGCAAAACATAGTATCATGATTGTTAAACTTTTTCATTTTATTTTCTTTTTATTTATATTAAGGCTTAATCCGTAATGGTCAAAATTCTGCGCGTGTCGAAATTACAATTTCCAACGAGGGTGTTGAGGCTTTCAGACCAGAGATATATGGTGATGAAATAACGATTGTCCGCGCCATTACCCAATCGGCAAGTAATTATAAAATTAAGAATGCGAGTGGCCGTGTTGTGTCAGAGAAGTTTGATGAATTGAAGCGCATTATGGACATACACAATATACAAGTTGACAATCCGGCTTTTGTCATGAACCAGGACAGTGCGCGTGAATTTCTCAAAGAGTAAGTTTGCTATAACACTGTATATGGAATTTATTAGGAATGTGATGATGTCATTTCTTTATCAGTATGGAACCAAAGAAGAACTATCAGCTGTTTCTGAAAGCTACACAATTAGATTCAATACAAGAACAACTTATCAAATGCTATTATGAGTATCAAGATCATAAACAACGTTTAATGCACATTGAAAAGGTTTGTTAACATATATCGTAAATTATATAAAAACGGATAAAAATTTTAATAATTTTATTAAAGAAATTGGAAGAAGATCAACAAAATATAGCTGAACTTGAAACAGAGTACCGCAAAATATTATCCTTTGCACAACTAAAGGTAAATTTAATTAAGCCTAATTATTAATAAGAGGACAAAACATTTACACATATTTGTTATAGCAAGAAACAAATCAGAAGAAGGCCGAATATGAGTGGTCTTTGGTAAATCAGTTGGAAATGGCCATTAATAAGATAGAAGAAGCGATTTCTGAAGCTATGCGAGATCGTGACAAACTTGAAGAGCAGGCGAATCGCAAAAACGAAATTGAAAATAAACTCAAAGCCGAAATGGAGTAAGATTGCGAATACTTTTAAACGTTGCAAACTATTTTTAATTTATTTTTTTTGTTATAAATCTGTAGTACCTGTAGAGAAGTCATTGGCCTGAACCGCACAGAGTACGATCAAAAAAAGGATAACTGTCAAGCGATTAATACGCGTTTGAAAGAGAAAGCAAAAGTGTATCATGGTCTCAATATCGATATGGAGAGTCTTAAAAAACGCATTCATCATTTAGAATCGCTAACTACGGATTTGGAGCAGAATATAGCGCAACGCTCAAAGTTAGTATAAACAAAACAAAACAGATTTTAAAAAGTTCAACCAAGTTACGATTTAATATTAATTAGATATTATGATTTTGAAAATACCTTCTTATTAGAACAATGGGCGTTGAAGAGCTACGCCGTCGCAATGAAGCCGAACTGGAGACCTTGCGCAGAGAGCAGGCCGAGAATAAGGCTATGAATGAATCAGACAAACGTGAATATGAAATTTTTGCCGAGAACAAATCACAAAAGGAGGAGGAATTCAGAAATATTAAAATTCAAATAGATAATTCAATGCGTCGAATCGGTGAGTAAGGCATAAATGTAAATATATAAATTGTTATATATCTGCCAGTATATTTTTATTATAATAATCTTTCTTTTTTAATATTATTTTGATTATTTTTTTATTTGTTGTTATTTTTATTTATTATTTATTTACCTTGCTTAATAGATGGCATCAAGCGCGAAATTTCTAACTTACAAGCAAACAAAAGGAATCGATACTCAATTTATGGCCAGGAAATGCAAACGCTATTGGAGGAAATCGATCGCCAATACCGCGCACGCAAATTTAGTGAGCGGCCGCGCGGTCCCATTGGCAGTTATTTGGATGTACCTGAGCAAAAATATCGTAATGTTGTCGAAAATCAAATTGCCGATTTGCTGCGTGCCTTCATTGTTAACAATACAGCCGATCGTACGCTATTAAATACGATTATACAGCAACGCTGCCCTAATATGCATGTGACAATTATAACGGCGAAATTTTTAAACAGGGTTAGTAATCATAACTGTAAAGCGCAAATTTCTGTAAAATTCATCATTCATTAAATATATTTTATCAGGTACATGATGTGCGCGCCGGTTGCGTACGTCCACCCGCCGGCACGCGTTTGCTCTATGACGTCATCCAGTGTCGTGATCCTGTCGTCATGAATTGCTTAATTGATCAGTTAAGTATTGAGACCATACTTTTAACAGACACTAAGCAGACCGCTGAGCATTTAACCATTCAGCAGGAACAGGTGCCGCAAAACTTACGTAAAATTATCGTAGACGCCCAACCGGCCTTGGAGTACTTTCCGGCGCCGAAATATCGTATGTACTCGTTGAATATACGACCAGCACGGCTGATACAAATGAATGTAGACGAATGCATAAGGTGATGTTTGTGAAATTTTGTATAAAATAATTTAGGTTTTTTTTATTGTAAATATTTGTATTGTGCAGCCAACTTAACGACAATTACCGCACGATCGAAAATGAAAGATTAAAACTGCAAGAAGCTTATGCAAGCACAGGACGTGAGTTGCGCACTTCTCTGGAACAGTTTAAAGAGAAGCAAACGCTTATGCAAAAGCACCGCGATAAAATTATGCGCCTGGAGCAACGTATTGCCGATTTGGAAGGCTACGAATATCCAAATACGAATGAATTGTGTATACTGGTAAAGTTAATGATATTGACTACACTTAAGCAGACGTTTTTTAATTTTTTTTGTTATACAAACAGCAAAAAGAGCTCGCTGAAAATGAAAGTAAACTAGAGCAATATAAGAGCAAATTGGAAGATAAGAAGAGGGAATGCGCTGACGTTGAGCTTGAAAAGCAAAATATAGAAATTGAAATGCGTAAACACACGGATAAACTAGAGGGTATGCAGCGTAATATACGCGAAAAAGAGGTAATTTAATTCATTACAATATATTTTCACGAATATTAAGTAGTTGGACTCTAAAAATCAGAAGATATTTTCTATATATTTATGCTTGCTTTACAGAATGAATTAAACAAATTACAAATGGACATGCGCACCATTCAGGACAATTTTCTCAAATTTGAAGACAAAAAGCGACGCATTGACGAGCGCATACACACAGAAGAGGTGAGTTTCAAAATATACTTAATTTCGGTTGCATCGTAGCTTTAATATCCTTCACAGGAGCATTCCTTGTAGCATTAAAAGATATAAAAATAAAGATATTTTCTTAAAAAAAAAAAAAGATTTTTCCACAAAGACATGTAGATATGTGAAAAACTATGGAACTGGTTCGCATATACATATACAGATGAAGATAGTTAAACCTTCTCAGCACGTCAGGATGATGGAGTCTCCGACGTTTCCTTCTGGACAAACTTAATATACCCAATATAAATATATATTTATAATATTATTAATAATTGCCTGTATTTTTTTGAATATATTTTATTTTTTGAGTTTTTTAATATATTAAACACACACAGACAAACAAATCCGTCAAACTAAAGGAGCTGAATGACAAAAAGAAAGTGGCACAAAAATTTGGCCAACGAGTGCAAACAGAGCGTACACCCGACGAGATACTAGATGAAATCAAATTAGGTGAAGTTAAATTGAAGCAAGGTGCGCCCTTAAAAGAAGACCCCGACAAATTAGAGAATGCAATAAAGCGTTTGAAACGTAAACTCTCCGTTGATCGGAGCACTTTGAAGACATTCACACTTGTCACTGACCAATTGAAACAATCGCATTCGCGTCGCATGTATTTTGTGAAGCATTTTAAGGGACACATGATAACCATGCTGCAGTATACTTTTAATGTGAGTGGTTTTTATGATTCATTATTGAATTATTTCTTTACTATTTATTATTATATTATTTGCTTCAACTTTCATCAGACTGCCGAACTAACCTAACCTATATTTTTTTATTTCTTACAATTATTTTGCAGAATGTGCTGAGTAAACGTCGGTTTACCGGTAAAATCGAGGTCAATCACAAAGAGCAAACGATGGAAATATCGGTGGTGCCACGTGACAATCACATCGCCGATGCTGTTACAAACACGCGTTCGCTGTCGGGTGGTGAGCGCTCGTATACAACGGTAGCATTCCTAATATCACTTTGGGCCTGCGTGGATCACCCGTTCTTCTTTCTTGATGAATACGATGTGTTTGCGGTATGTATAATATATTTTCGTTTTTTATTTTATGTTTCAAGCAAAATTTTATACTGTGCAACGCTTTAGGATGAGGTGAATCGCGAATATATGACGCGTTTATTGAAATTTGAAGGCCAAAAGCGTCCGAATCGTCAATTTGTATTCTTGACACCACAAGATATGTCCATTGAGGCTTGCGATTACATACGAATACATCGGTATGTATTTTATATTATTTAATTATGTATATTAATTTTCTTTAATCCACTATTCTCTTTTTGTCATTTTTCACACACAGTTTGGCCGAACCAATTCGTAATTGAGTTGTGGTAATTTTTTGGCGCTGTTTCGATCATGTTAATTTATTTAGTTACACTGTTGAATAATATTTTCTACATTAGTTTTATACTCACTTACTCAGTATTGTTAAATTTCGTTTATTTTCACAAACTACTTATGGATATTAATTTTATTTTTATATATATAATATGTATGTATGTGTATGTACACATGTTTATACGCATTCTCTTAAATATTTTTGTATGTATACGCGTTAATAAGTATGTATGGACTCGCGACGAACCAAAAACATTTACCAATATTGAAAGACAAAAAAATTACATAAGTTTTGTTAAATCGTTTCATTAAATGTGTAAATAAATATGTTTATTGCGAATTTTATGAAATAAAAAATGATTTTAGTCAATATGATACACAAATTGGCGTGAAATGTAATTTAAAAAATATGTGTCGTATATTTTTTTAAATCTATTTGTAAGAAGCTCTATATTTTTTTGCTTTATAATTTTCTGTTCAACTTGATTTTTATGTTACACAGTCAAATATATTTATCTTTATGTATTTTATGTTTTTTGATCTATATAAAAAATTTTACATAATTTTTTTGTTTTTGTTTTTAATATTTTAAACAATTTTTGTTTTTAATTTTTTCTTTATTTTAATATATGTATTTATTTATATTTGTATATTCTTTAGTTCTTTTTATATGTATATTTAAATATATATTTTTATTTTTTTATATTTATTTCTTTTTTTTAAGAATATATTTAATTTTCTTAAAGCTTCGCTTTGAAAGTTTTATTTAAATTGATTTTTTTATATAATTTTAACCTGTAACAATTTAATCTTTTATTTTTTTTAACTTTTTTTTGTTTTAAATTTTTAGGTTTGTGTTTCTTTTTATTCATCATTTTTTTTAGTGATGATTTCTTATATATCTTATTTTTTCTTTCATTATTTTTATATTATTTAAATCTTACTTTTATTTATTATTATAATTTTTTTTTATTATTTTTTTTTTTTTATTATTTATTATTATAATTTTTTTTTATTATTTATTTTTTTTTATTATTTATTTTTTTTATTATTTATTTTTTTATTATTTTTTTTTTTCATTATTTATTTTTTTCATTATTTATTTTTTTTTTATTATTGTTTATTTTTGTTTTTTAATATTTTTTTCTATTATTATTATTTTTTTTGTCACCTGTTTTTATATTTTATTTATATGTATGTATATATAATTTAACATCTGTCCTCAACTTTCTCAACATAGCCACGTTTAGTGCCAGCACGCGTCTTATTGCATTCTTTTACCACTTCCTTGAGCAGTTCAATTTCATCTTTAATAAAATCCAACTCTTTTTCGACTTCGTGACGTTGAAACAAAGGATCACGTCCTGAAATTGTAAGCAAACACATTCATATAAGTATAAATACTGTGTAATAATGTCTTTTTATTTTATTCGATTTTTATTTGTTGCTGTTATTTCAACCCTTACCTTGCCTGCGTCGCAACATTCTATAAATATCGCGTATGCCATCCAACGCACGATCCTTATTAAGCTCATTTGTGGCCACGCAATCTTTGGCGTTTGCTAAAATACGCTCCCAATGCAGGCACTCGCTACGCGCCTTATTATACGAACGTTCCAGCTCAGCTAAATCGTTTTTTAAACCCAAAACCGTTAACGCGGCCTCATTTGTCACCTTCACCATGCGTTTGCGCATCTCTTCAATTTCCATAAATTTTTCCTGCTCCAAACGCGATATCTCCACCTGAGCCAACACTACAATTAGAATACACGAAATAAAAGCAAACAAATCCAAAGCTTTAACAATTTTTCATGGACTTACTCAACGCATCACAACGATCCATGCAATCCTTCACCGAATCGAATATCTCCGATTTCTCCACCACCTCCTGTATGACCGTCTCATAAGGCTCCAAGTCGTCTACAGTCGCTTTCAGCACTTCACGAAACTCGGCCAACTCCGATATGGCGCGCTTGAACTTTTCAATATTCTCCGCCAGCTCTGCATGCAATGCGGTCTCTTCGGCTATCTTCTTATCAGCTACACGTCGCTTATCCTCACAGTCTTTGATGAAATTATTCACCTCAATGAAGCGTTTACGCAAATGCGCGTGTATCTTATAGAGTTTGCGTATGCGACTGGCGTTACTTGCCGCCTGCCGCTTCGAATTCTCCAGCATCTCATCTTGTAGACGCAACATGGCAGCATGCTCACGTTCATTGCGTATATAGAGCAGCTCAATGGAATCGCCTGCCGAATCCCAATTGGGTGGTTTGCTAGTGGGTGTTAAAGAGTCTTATTATGTGCCATGTGCCTCTAACTAACTTTATATGACTTCAAAGCCAACACTTTAGACAAAATCTAGACAAATCGTTACAACAACAACAGCAACTTACACGAAATATACATCTTGCTGCTTGGATTCGATGTAATCGCCAACCGCCTTCTCCGGGCTCAAATCCAAATTGCCGATAACATCGATTTTGGTTGTCGGCTTGAGACGTGGCATCTTCTTTTCAACTTCAAATCAATTAACAGTATACTATATGTAACAAAATATAAAAATTTGTAGAAATAATTTGTGTGCGTAAAATATTTTTTCTGCCTCAAACAGTCAATAAAATTATTTTCTTTTTGTCGCCTTGGTAACGCAGGCAGTCACTTACCCTTCCTAACACCTTGTGTGTGTTTCAAGTGTTAATTGTTTTTAACTGAAAATTAGGTTGTCTGTAGATTACCAGAAATAATTTTATTATTAATTTTATCGTATTTATTTTCTAGAAGATTGAACCGCAATCGTCCCTCAAAGACCTCCTCGACCGATTTTTGGTACGATTTGAAATATAACCTTGGCTCGAACAGAACAACTATGGTTTGAAGTCCCTTACACCTTGTGTTGGTAATGCAGGAAATTTTGCACACGTCCTTCACACTCCGAGGAGTTTCTCATCTGTCGCAACCACCCATAGCCAACCACTATATATTCGAACAAATTTGACTGATCGGATCTCTATAAAATATAGCTGACACACAAACTGACCGATCGAGAATAAGTTCTTATATGGATTTTTGGTGAGGGTGCTATAACTTCGAAGCAGCCAAAGTTTACATGATTTCTTCTTTGGATAAACCCTTGTCCCTTTTCTTCTAAATTCGATAATATTGTTGCATTGAAAAAATAAATTCAATTTTGTATTTTTTTATTTCTTAATTTCCGTATGTATAATGTATGTATGTATGTATGTGCTGCAGTTATATTAATTTAAAAATACACACACAAATAGCGCAATTACAGAAAGCTTAAATAAAATAGAGTCAAATATTTTCAATAATAATATTTTTTCATATAATTTTTTATAGTTGATTTTCAATATTCATATTTTACACTTTGCTGCTGCCGTTTTTTAACATTAATAAACAATAAGAGTAGTATATTTTGTAATTTTGCAACAACAAAAACTGTATCTGTGAACTAGTTAGTGAATATATTTTTTATTTTATTACTCTTTTATTTATTTAATTTTTTTGTTTTGTTGCGACTTGAGTTTTTAACGAATGATTTTAAATGCTTCCTTTTTTTTTGTAATTATCGCTGATATATTTTTATTTGCAAATACAGCAAAACTGTATTTTAAGATTATTTATGCTTTAACCTTAAAATTTTACTATTTTAAACATGTTTTTGTGTTTTTCTTGTAGTTAACTTAATATGTCCTATTTATTCTTTCTTTTATAAACAATTTTGAGTTTTGTTATGTAATTTTTTTAATGAAAATATTTTTTACTTATATTTCAAGTGAAGCCATTTCTAATGGGTTTTGCTATAATTTTTGTAATTGTTTGTAGTTGTTGTTAATATGATGAATTACTTACGCGTCATTTTTAAATGTGTTTTTACAATGGTTAGGCGAACAAAAAAATTTTTTTTGGATATTGCATTGAATTTTAAAAATTAAATTTAACCGAAAAAAATTAACTTTTTTAAATTAAATTTCACTGAAAAAAAATTAAATTTTTAAATTAAATTTCACTGAAAAAAATTAACTTTTTATTTTAAATTTTAAAGAAAAAAATTAAATTTTCCTTAAGTGCCATTTATAATGAAAACTACTAGTTACTAGTCAATATTTGTCAATCTTCTCCATCCAAGTGCTCCTCCATAAAACCATATGATATTTATATAAAATTTTCAAATTTTTTAGAACAAACAATAAAAAAACTTTATAAGACATACATACATCTATAGACGAGAATTGTTTTAGGCCTCACTTTGCATACAATTTGTGAATACGAAATTTTTTTATGGCGAATATAAAATAATTGGAAAAAAAAATTTAAGATTAAGGCTTTTAATAAAAGCTTATTCCTGACATTTTCATATTACTTAAATTCGATGTACAGAAAATATGTTTCAAAAATTTAAAACAAAATTTAAAGAAAAAATTATTTTTAATATTTTTTTAATTTAAAACCTCAAGAAGTGTACTTTTCGCATTTTTATTCAATATTTCATGGTGCCTAAATACATTTTTTAATTTTTATTTTTCATCAGTTATTTATTTTTTTATAATTAATTTTTATTTTTATAATTATTTTTTAATTTTATAATCAATTCGTTTTTATTATGAATAAATTAATTATTTAATTTATTTTTTATTTATAATGTTTTTTGAATATCTTTTTTAAATAATGTTACAAAATTATATGCTTTCAATACTTTTTGTTTAGTACAAAACGTTCTAAATAAATATTTCCCAAAAAAATCTCTCTAATTATACTGTTAATTTCCCTATGCGATTCCAATAATCGCTTAACGGTTTTCTAGTGTGCGACCAAATGTTATAGAGCGTGTTTGAGTAGGCAGACAATTGTACATAGACAATGAGGAACCAAGCTATATAACTGATTGTTTGTTGGTGTAGTTTGATTTGGCGTTTACCTTATTTGTAACTGTAAAAAGAGAGTAAAGAAATTGGAAAATGATTATTGATTTTTATCGCAAATTATACACTTTACTAAAATTTTTTTTTGGAAGTGATTTTTTAAATTAATACTGAAAGTGTGATATTTGTTTAATTACTTAAATAAGATAAAATAAAAAAAAATTCCAGAAATGGCTAAAAATATAAAAACGTTATTTGAATTACAAAAATATGCAATTAGGTGTATTAGTTTTTATTTTCCATATATGTAAGTTTTTACCCATTTTTAGGTAAAAAAGTAAGTATTAGTTTTATATGTGACATTTTTTCGAAATTTGTTCACCATTTTTAACATATAATTGCTACTTTTATTAGCTACTTTCTTAATATCATATTTTCGAAAATAATCGTAGTAATAAAATAATAGCAGTTATTTTCGAAAATATGATAAATAATAAATTTCGAAAAAAGGCTAAATTAAATTTCGAAAATAAATTTAGTAATTTTTCGAAACACGGTTTTATTAATTATACGAAAATAAATTTAGTAGTTTTTTGAAAAAAGGTTTAATTAATTATCGAAAATATATATGTATATACGCATTGCTGTTTTGAAGACATACATACATATTATGGATATAATTCTTCGGCGTACAAAAGAATTTTATTTAAATAAAAATGTTTCTTGATTTTTTTAATAGATATTTATTAACTAAAAAGTTTTTATTTTCACTTATAATAAAGACAAAAAAATTAGCATAAATTTTTCATTTCATTTACGTTATTTGTTGGTGTTCTTGTTGGTTCTCTTCATCATTTGTTCAACACTACACGTGCTTTGTAATACGGTTTTTCTTTATGGATTATTTTTTTTTTTTTTGTGTTTTCAGCTTCGAAACATGACAAGTCAATCAATTGAGGAGTTATAACAGTACAGTAATGAAAAAAAGTTCAAATACATCAAATACAAATACAAAAAAAACACAATATTTCAATTATATATATATGCAAAGAAGAGACAACAAAGCACGAAATAATTAATTAAACAAACAACTTGTAATTATAATTTTAATTGGTAATCGTAATAATGGTAATGTATATGTGTAATAATAATTATTATATATATACTTGTAATACATTTTTGTATAATTGTATATAGTTTTATATATGCAAAATCTATGCCGAACACACACACACGCCTAACGCTTTTGTTTTTGTTTTGTTTCGCTTTGTATCTATATATGTATGTAATGCAATGTTTTCGCTTGTATTTCCCTGCTATAGCGTTTAAATGATGTAACTACAACTACATTTACATGGAGAAATTGTGATTTCGCATTTAAATTTTCGTTTTTGAATTGCAATTTTACTCGTGTTTAAGTGTGTGTTTGTATGTTTCAAATTTTTTGCAACGTTACGGATTGTGTTCTTGATTTTTTGCTAGTTTTGTTTTTTGTTGAATTTCGTTTAATTTTCACTTTCAATAATGTAGTAGTAGTGGTTGTTGTGGTGGTGTTGTATTTGTAGTTGTTGCCTACATTCCATAGCCGGGATAAGCCATGTTTGGCGCATAGCCAGGCGCCGCCGCATAATTTTGCGCATATTGTGGTGGTATGCCCATTGCCGGTCCAGCGGTTATCATCAGTTGTGGTTCCATTGTGATGATATTCTTGTGTTCGACGGTTTCGTCCTCCTTTTCGCGTTGCGCTTCGTTTTGTTCCAGTTTATCCACTTTGCTGGTGTATTCGCGTATTACCTTTAAAGATCAAATGAATATTAACATGATAAAAAAAAATAATTATAAAAAATCTTACTTGTATCAAATAGGGCATGGCGAAGTCCATGATATTGTGTTTCCATGCCAACTCCAGTATAACATCAGGCCGCAGCAAATCGTAACACTAGAAAAAATTAACAAAAAAATTTATTTTTTCAAATTGTATTCAAATATGACTTTATTCCTTTTAACTATGTTTTTCTTTCTTTCTCAAAATATCTCGTTTTAATTCCTAACTTTTTCGAACTATATTGATATATCATCTACATCATCATATCATCTGACTTTATCTCAAATTTTTCCTCATTACGCTCTCTCTCTCTCTCCCTTACCCGCTGTATATTTTTATCTGTATTCTGAAAGTTCTCCTTTTTTTTCTTTGCGAGACTTTGTCTCCGCCCAAGTAATTCGACTTGAGACTTTTCGTCTCTGCCCCCTCTTTTTTCACCATATTGGAGGATATGAGTCCTTCAACTCATTTATAACTCGATATTTTCTTTATATACATATCATATCTGCCTGTTTACTTATCTCTCTTCATTTAACTTTATCTTTAAAGCTTACTTCATATCTAACTCTCTTTTTTATATCTCCCGATTGCTACTGGAGGCTCTTATCTCTCTCTCTGTCTATCATTTTCAATTATATATACGCTCTTTCGATCACTACACACTCACTTGGAATAGACAGGCAGCGAAACAATCATGGGCATTGCGTTCTAGGAACCAACCCAGAAGTTCTTCGGCAATCTCCTGTTTGCCAGATTCAGCCGCATACTCCATTGCATCCTTGTAGAGTTTGTCCTTTTTGCACAATTCGACGCTCTGCTTCCAACGGTTGTTGCCTATATATTAAAGAGATGTTTTCAGTCTCATAAAATTTGACCAGTGTTTTTAGGTTCATGATAATAGAAAACCCCAGCACACCGCATTCCAGTTAAGCGAATCTATTTTTTTTAACCAATTTTCTGTTGCCTTACTCACCTTTATACAGATAGGCAGCAATACGTCTAAATTCGGTCAATTCGTGCTTCTCCAGCTTTTGTGCCAATGCGATTGTGTCGAAGTTATCAAATCCATCAATGGAATTACGTAGACCCTGATAGTCCTCCTCGTCGATGAGTAGGCCGTTGAGCGCCTCGTTGATCGCCTTGTTGTTGAGCGATTGTACTGAACGTAAATATGGTTTCACCAATTGTAAATGGCCGGTCTTCGAGAAGAAGCTAACGGCCCGTGTATGATCCATACGTGGTGCCAACACCAATAGCATGTCGTTCAATAACAATGGTTTGTAATCCAAATAGAATTGTATAGCTTTGTAGTACAATTCGATGTTGGCCACTTTGGTGATGATGTCCTTGAAGTGACCCTCACGCCAAGCCTCCGTCGGATGTGCCATCATGGCAAGCACTGCATTATCGTACTCTTCATACTTGTCGTAGAGGAATACCAGTTCGGACCAAAGGTGCGCCGATTCGGCAGCGCGCAACACTTTTGGTATGTTGACACGCGACCAGAACAGCTCGAGATGCTCACGCATCTTAGACGGCTTGAATTTCGAATAGAGTATAGCCAGTTCGGTGAACATGCCCATGTGTGCGCGTTCCAGTCCCAAAGCGGACTCCAACAACGCAATGAGTTCCTCAAAGTAGCCACGATCTTGGTAGTAATTGATTAGATCTTCCAATTCATCGGCGTGCACGACGATGTGCAAACCGCACATTTGCGCTAGACGGAATTCCTCGGCATCGACGCAAGCGAAGCACACCTCCTTCCATGTGCGTGTCGAATTAGCTTTGCGTGCAGAGTCTACGGCGCCCTGGAACTCCTTCAAATAGACCAATGTAATGGCGAGACGTGCAAAGTTGCTAACATTGTTGTACAACAATTTGGCCGCATCGTACATGCCATCGTTAAAGCAACGATCGCCGATCTTCTGTATGTCGGCATGATTCGGACCCGAAATGAATTCTTCCAAATCAGCGAGACGGCCGGTACGTGCATAGGCATAGATCAACTCGCTTTCAATATATGATTCACGCGCCTTCTTGCGTGCCATCTGTAGATAACGCACCAGATCATCCCAGGAATCAGCCTTTGAGGCAACATCCACCACATCCATGTATGCGCTTGGATCGTCCGCTTTAATGTACGAATCAATGGCCTCCTTAACGAGTCCCTGTTGTAATTGTGCTTTAGCGAGCTGTGACCAAACGGCCGGCTCGTTGCAGCGCTCGGCGAACTCATTAGCGCGCTCCAAATTATTCACCTGCTCGATAAGCACCTGTATAGCTGAGGTATTCACATCGAATTTCTTGAAGATGGCGAATGCCTCTTCGTACAATTGATTCGAAATAGCGATATTCGCAATATCGGGCGCATCATAGTTGTCCAAACGATTGATATAGTCCATGACGCGTGTGCGATCGGCTTTGATAGCGGTCAAGATAAGCAAATTTTGCAAGTTACGATGGTCGGAGAACACAGACGAGTCAAGTATAATTTTTTCGAGCAATTCAATTAACTCATTGGGCAGATCGGCGGTCATGAAGGCCTTCACCGTCACAGAGATATCGTCTGGGTCCTGTGTTTCAGACAGCGCTGTCTGTACGACCTGATCGATCAATTGGCGCTTGTAGGGATTTGCCTCAGACAAAACTTCCACCCAAAGGGCGGGATCGCGACGACGCACCAAATAACGCGCCTCGCTCTTGAACAACGAATTCTCATTGCAAACAGCAATCAGCTCGCGATCGCATTGACCGCGTTCATAAGCTACACAAGCCAAATGGGGATCACGTTTCTCGCAATAACGACCGACCACGCGACTATCGTAGTATTGGTTCTCCTTGAGGAAACGTTCTGGATTATTATTCGAATCGATATAGATCTTGGCCAATGCATTGTGTGTAGCGGGTTCTACACAACCGTCATGCACGCGCGATTCCAACCACGGTAATAGTAATTTCAAACGATTACGCTTCTCCACTTCAGCCACTAGCTCATCGGTCGAGAACTGGCCCTTTACGACAAGTATCAAATTTTTGATAATATCCTCAGAGCAATCAACATCCAAGAGACCACCAACGACAACAGGCAAACGTGATGGATTCACTTTTTGCACGTAAATTTCAATATATTTCTGTAGATTGTTACGGTATAGGTAGAGTACTAGATCGTGTACGAAGTCGAAACGATCACAAACAATGATAAGTGGCAACTGATCAGTGAGTTTGGCCTCCTTTAGGAAGTTCTTAACGCGTTCTGCATTATAACAGTTTGATTCCCGACAAATGCGTTCAACTTCCTTGATTTGATTGGTTTTGCAAGCCGCCTGTATATACTTGAAATGCACTTCGGGATCCTGCGAGTAGTTAACGATCGAGCCGAGGAAGTAGAAGAGTCCCTCGTAAGACTTGAAACTCTCGAAGAGATCAATCAACGCTTTAGTGGTCAATTGCTCATGATATTTGGTAGCAATTTGCACGCAGATCTGCAAGTTTTGACGTATATTCGCCGTTAACATGGCTTTCAAGCACTCCAACGAGTCCTCCACGGACAGCGTTCCAAAGTAGCCGACCAGCCAATCGGCATTCAACAGATGTGTATGCACCACAGCGCGCTTAATGTCATACAAGTCGGTGTAGTGTTCCAATGCGCGTTGCAACAAGCCGGCCTTCTCGCATAGCTGTGCGATGTGCGCACGATCGTAATGCGTGAACATGGCATTGCCGAGAATGGCATCAGCCACTTGTGGCGCCGAAACCAAATTCATTTCCAACAAACGCGTCTGCAAAGCACCCTCATTGGGGCGATTATGCTTGAGTGCGTCCAACAGGAAGGCAGTACATTGCTGCACCATTGAATGCTCCATGAATATATCGACAATCTGATTGATATCGGCCAGCGGTTCTTCCTCTTCGGCCACCAACATCGAGGCGAAACCGGCGCCTTGTTCCGGATTGGTGCGCATCACCGAACGTAACAGGAATATATAATCCGGGGTATAGTTGACCTTTTTAGCGTACAATACGATCTTCTGGAATTGTCCCGTCTCGGCGAAACACTGTATAACCTTATTGGGCACATTAGCACGCAAGTAAATTGATAGCGCCAATGTCAAATCGGATGTCTTCACCAAATCACCCAATTCTTCGCTGCACTCGAGTTTCTCCTCTTTCAACCACTTCTCACATAACTGTTTCTTACCCTGCACCAACACGGGGCGGCACAACTCCAACGACTCATACTTGTTCAGTTTGCCCTGATCGAGTAGTATGCCAAAATATTGTAAGAGTGGTGGCGTCGTAGAGCCAGCAGGCGACTGCACTTGCTGGAAGCGTTGTATTGTTTGTGGTGTACGCAAGATTCCCTTTGGTGCGAGCGCTGCAACCTTAGCCGCTTCGGCATATTGACCTGCTGTGAAAAGTTTATTGAATTTACGCACAAAGAGATCCTCAGCGCCGGAGAGATTATTGCGCACGGCCATGCGTAAAGCCAAATCTGGATTCTGCAATACCGTATTGATGTATGGGATGATTTGCTCCTCATCGACGGTCACGGATAGTACTTGCCCCTTGCGATTAACACCGATAATGCCGCCACTGGCCTCGTGCGGTGCCGTCACAAAGATCGTATCGGCCGAGATACGATTCATGTAGATGCACGTGGCCGTTTCCATGTCATACAGATGGATATAGCCATATTTGGTGATCAAATAAATGGTATCATATTTGGCTGAAACTTGCATGGCGACGGGGAAATCGCTTTGCGCCTCCGGTGGGAAGAACACATCCACAGACTTTTTGGGGAAAGGCTGATTACCTGCCGGCGGGGCACCTACTTCGATAATATGCAATTTTCCACCGCTTGCAGTACGCACAGCGAAGCAGAACAGTGTCGATGCCTCCTTGTTGCCCTCCATTTTGAAGCTGGCGAAAGAAGCAGCGTGACCTGCATGAAAAAGCATAGGAAATTAGGTGTAAAAACAAAAACAAAAATATTTTAATAATTTTTATGATTTTAGGCATTATTTACAACACCACGCACTTACCTTCGATAGCCTGTGAGACCTTGCGCTCCACCGAGTACAACTGCATAGCACCGGCCACACGATTTGGCAATGCCGATATGCCCACCAACAACAACCACTGTTGCGATGGATTGCAACGATAGTTGATAATTTGACAACCATTTAACGATGAATGGCGATCAAACATTTTTTGCGGGGTGGAATCGCCTTCCATGGACCAATGGTAGACAGAGGTTTCGGTGACCAAGGCCAGTGTGTTCAAAGAAATCCATTTCCAGAAGACTACATCCTCGGTCATGGTGTGCGCCTTCATTTTGGATTTCATTTCGATATTGAAAATTTGCAAGGTCTTTTGAGCTGCAATTACGAATACATATTGGAGTGTTTATATTAAAAAAGTATGGCAAGGACGTTCTTACCCTTGAGCGCAATAACTTTGCTGGCTGGATTCATAATGGCCGAGTCGGCGGAGATGGGACGCCGGGTCGGGTTGCTGACATCGTTCATGTCGATAATGACCACTTGAGCGGTGTCATTGACCTTTTCACGCACGCAAATGAATTTGTCCGACTCCATGGTGAGAGTACTGAACGAAATCGAATTGATGTTGATGCCGACATTTGTGAGCTGCAAGGAAATAAATAAAAATTAAGGGCAATTATTAACGGAATAATTATTTTTGCGAAATTTTAAATATGTATGTAAATATAAAAAAAAACTTATAAATTTGTCAATAAAAAAGAAAAAAACATTCACACGACATTCAATCAAAAAAAATTATACCAAAAATAATAAATCTAAAAATTTAGAAATATAACAAAAAAAATATATGAAACAGAAAGAAAAAGGTTTTCAAAGTAAAACATCGTCATCATTTTCATTTAACGCCAAAATTTTCTATTTTTATTATTTTTTTAACAAATTCTGTCTAGTTCAAGGTTACCATTTGTTACACCCAATACAACCCCTTCAAGCTACAATAGCGCCCTCATGTCGGCATGTGCCTTAAGAAAAATGTGGCGCCATTTTTCATTCAATGCAAACTACAAGTACATACATACACATACATACATCAGTTTGCAGACAAATCTAATGCAAATATAAAATGTACTTGAATAAATACAGATTTAATTGCTACTAGCTGCGCCAAAGTCGTAAGAAAAATTAACAAACTTTTTGAACTCTTTATGCCGAGCGCGTTTCCAGTGATAAGCGAAAAGCGCACATACCCACACAGCACTTGAACGGCGCAGGAAACGCAATATGAGTAAGATTTATATTTAAATGCAATAAACTGACAATAAAAGCAGCAAGAGCAACAAAAAAAATCATTCAGTATATTGTTTAAAATATGCATTTTGCAATTCTCTCAATAGAATGTCAATGGCATCAGCTAAAATAAGACGGTAATGCCGGCCGACGGATGAGGGATCACGATGAGATGAAAAATGTTTCCAATTTTATGTTTTTGAATGGGAAAAACTTCCGTCAGCTGACGACGATAAGATGCGATCGCTCTCCTTCATACTCTCTCGAACACAGGGATAGAAATCAGCTCTCAAAAATATTTTAAGCTATTATAAACATCGAGACGCAATTGTTGATTTCTTTATAGGAAACGCTGCTGCGCATTTCTTTGTTTGATTTCGTGGCGATTGTAAGGCAGAAAGCGTGAAAACAAAAAACCGAAATAAGCCAAATTAACGCCATTCCGGCCACAATGCACAACATACATACATATGTATGTGTATAATATTTTATGCCATTACAATAATAACATGGAAATATGGAATATCAGTTAATTTTGTAGTATACATTCAGGGGCATTTAGGTAAAAGGTAACGTTTTTTCGTAAGGCTAATTCACATACATATTTCATTTTATAAGCTAAGTTATTAAACTTCTTCTTCTTCTGCTTTACTGGCGTAGACACAGCTTACGCGGTTATAGCCGAGTCAGTTATTAAACTTACCATATATAACAATTTAAAGCATACTTTTAGGCGCTAAAGCGATACTCTTGTTGCAATTTTCCAAATTCTTGCACTTATTATTCGAAAGTTCGCAAATTAAATATTAGAACATACTTTTAAGCGTCCAAACAATGTTAGCTAAATTTTAGCTGAAACATATAATTATTGATTATATTTTATTGCCCTAAATTCTCGCATAGTGCTATATATGTAATTGTTTTCTACAAAAATATGTATTATTATAGCATACTTTTAGGCTATATAACACATTTACAACTAATCAGAAATTACCGTTGGTTGCTGTTTTTTAAACCTATTTTGTTATAAATTTCTCATATTTATCATTTTTTATAATATATTTTTCATTGCTGTCTTAACTAAAGCATACTTTTAGGCTTATAAAAAATTCCATATAAAACAGTACATTAATTCTTGTTTTGTTTATCTATCACGTGCTAGACATTCAAATATGTATTAAATATTTACTCGCTAATTATAAGAACCTACTAAGACGCTTAGTGTGATGGTGTATGTGTGTTTTAACTCATTTGTCTAAAGACTGTAAATTACTTTGGCCCAACTGAGCAAACGGTGTATATATAGTATCTCTTACTTAGAAAAATGATGGCTAATCATTAAATTAGAGAATTAAAAATTTAAGAATATATCACAACATTGTAATGTTTTAAACGTGGAACTAGGTAAAAGGTCTAGAAATAAATTTAATTCCAGAGTATAGTCAATCATAACACATATTTACGTATTTAAATGTTATTGCTTTTTCGAAATAATGACAATGTGGCCTTCGCATATACTACACTTTTCTCCAAAATTTCGATTATGTTCAGACCATATGGCAACACAATATAAGAAAACCCATCACGCATTTATGTATGAGCTTATGAGGGGAGTTAACAAAAACAACAAATTAATGACAACAATGTTTTTGTGGAGCAGTAAAAGTTTAGTATTGTTGCAGTGAAGCAAACGAATGAGCACATAGTCGATATGTACAAATACATATGTACATATATATGTACATTAAGCTAATGCTTATAACGGCATACAAATTTGTATTTTCGTAAAAGTTCCGTTACTACCATATAATATGCATGCACAGTGGCGCCATTGAGTAGCAGTGGGTCAACTATTAAGTGATTGTATGTGGAACAATATATGTACATACATATGTATGTATGAGTGTATGTAGTTCCAATTAACTGGTGATCAAGTGTCACTGAACGAAGTAACGATAGGTACAAAGATTTAAACAATTTTAAGAGCAGCACTAAATGACCAAATTTTATCATATATTGCGATATGTATTTATTGTTAAATTTAAGTGTACAAAAGTGGTGTCGATTAATAATTAATTAGAGTTTAAACATAATTGTTTTATCTACATACTTAATTATAACGTTTATTATGATATAAACTTAATTATGAAAATATACAATTGGAGGACAAAATTAAGGAATAAAGCCCATTTGGAGAAAAAAAATATATATGTACATATAAATATATTCGATTTATTACAACAATTTTAGAATACAATTAAAACAAGTATTAAAAAATACAAATAACAATATTTCATAAATATTTTACTTCATGGGAAACGGCATATAAACCTACTTTAATTCATAATTCTTTCCTCACGGCAAAACACACGAAAACGTGAGCCACGCTTCTCACATAAAAGACGTCAAAGATTAATGAACTCGAGTGTACAAAATCAGCATAATGCATAAAGAAACACGTAAGAAAATCATTGGATTGTCAGGAGTACATAAACATAAACATATACCGGCGTAATTATAAAAATTGTGCTTCGTAGTTAGTAATCTAATTATGAAACAATGGAAAGAACATGTAGAAGCCTTAACCACAAGAGACGAAAATCATTTTTATGTCAGCGAAAGGCTTCTCCGGCACCAATTGGTCAAAAACAAAATTAAGCTTGAGTTGGTATGCGCACCTGAATACAAATTCATAAATAAAAATTTATGTCAAAACATACTTACATACATAAGTATGTACTTATGTACGTACTCATATTACGGCGACTATGAATCAACTAAGACAGCATTGGGTAGACTCAATGGAGTAATTGTAATTTTGTATATTTTTTTTACTATAGTACGCCATAAGAAGCGAATAAATTTAAATAAATCACAAAATACCACGAGAAAGTGGAAAAGTCGTAAAAGTATGAGTAAGCTCACTCAACCAGCGCGCTGTACTGAAATAAAGGTAACGAACCGGTTCAGAAGCTGAAGCCAAAACGAAAATTCAAAAGAAACACAGTAAGATGTACTAATAGTTAAAAAATGTTGATGTAACTACAATGACTAGCCAAGAGCGTGTGCTGAATCGAAGTCAGTTCTATGACGGCGAAAAAGCGAATACAATTACGTAGGAAACATAAAATTAGTGATTAGATAATGAAAAATGCAAGAAAATATGAGCATACGGGATAAAGTAAAATATTTAATGTGGAAAAAATTTATTATATAAAACATATTGGAGTTAGCGAAAACATATTATTTGATATGACAATTTGACCCTCAGCTTTGATATCAATTTAATTTTTTAAATAATAAATCTATTTTAATGAAAAGCCGAAAGCATATAAACTTAAAGTGCTAAGCCAGTAAGCAACAAAATAAATTAAGTATTTAGTCAAGAAACCTACATATATTTGCGTTAACCCCCAAACGCCAAGTGATGAGTCACATTTTTGCTGTATGAACACTAAAACATGCATGCACATACACTAAAACATGCATGGCGCATAAATTTTTTGAATGGCAGCAGCGATTCTACTGAGCGCAGCAATATGAGCATACACACATACATATATACATACGTATAACGAACAAACCGGCGGCCGGTCGCACCAGTCACCGACACACTCGGTAAAGCATTTTTTTATTCATTGTAAACTACAATGCGTTTCAATTTCAGTTTCATTTTTTTAAACAGAAATCAGTGCAAGTAAGACAGCAGGTTTAAATTTATTTTTTCTGCTTTATATAGCCATGTGTATGTATGTACCAAGTAAATGTGGAAATTGAAACTGTGATTTGATGTAGGCATTTATGTGGGTGTAGAAGGAAAATCGTGATAAAACAGTCTTCTTATCAAAACTCAATGAAAGTGTATGTATATATACATATGTATGTATGAACATCCTCCTGTAGAGCTTTTTATAACCCAGGAGGCTGATAATGAAACTGAATATTTTATGTGTGCGTTGAAAAGAACATCAGAAAAGTGGGTGTTTGCATTTGTAGTAACACTGTACAATATAAAAAAAAATTGCAGATGATGGTTATTATCAGCTAAAACCCATTTTTTAAACCACAATACTCTTTTAGGCATTTTTAAATAACTTACAATAATCTTACTATGATTCAAACACTCACCTGTAAATGCTCCTGGAAGCGTATAGGCAAAACTTGCGTCATTTTTTGCAGCTACAATAGTAACACACTAGTTATCTTTCACTGCAACGGCGCTGGAATTGCGATTATGATTTACGACTTCAGGGTCACAATGTGTTATAGTTGACACCTTTCGTACTATTTAAATTAATTTTAATATCTTCAAATTCTTTTTTCGTTCGTTCGATCGATTGTGTTTTATTCTTATTAGTTGTTGATTTGGTTTTGACAGTGGTTATTTAGCACTTATTCACCTTAATTAATTATTAATCTCTTCTCAGTGAACCTTTAGCATTTAAAATTGCAGCAAATGGAGATAACATGAAAAAAAAACAATGAAAGATTAAATGAATGGCAAAACAAAATGCAAAGCTAAGCAAATGAAATCGCCGCAATTCAATAATTGCATTCCTTTACAAAAATTGAATAAACTTTACTTTTTAAAATTGGTTTCAATGTTCGGATTCACTTCGCGGGGTTACAAAACACATCCGTATATTACAATACTTTTGACCTGTTCACTTTTCCTTTGTCCACATAAACACTGAAATTTTAAAGAAAAAGTATTATTATAAATTCAATAGATCTACACAAGATATATAAATTAAAATTATGATGCTCTAAAAAAACTACGTGACCGTACGGAAAGTGGGTAGATAGCTAAATTAACACGATTCACTGCTGGACGTCACCGCCTCTCAAAGAAAATAAATGTCAGTGAGCAAATGCACAAAGAGTTATGGTTGGACGTTAACGAATTTTTATTTTAAAATACTTTAAACTTACAGTAACACATTAAATTTTGGTTTCATTCGCAATATTACTTTATTCAAAAGAAAATAACTGGTACTGTAGAAAGATTACACGAATTTAACGGCACTGATATTAACTTTGCACTCGAACTCATTTACTGCTCGCCGATGTCGTTTTTTTTTTCATTTGACAGCAATGAAAATTCAAGCAAAAGAAAGCGCACCACTGACAGCGAAAACGGCGAATTGAAACGAAATAAAAAAATTAGTGGTGAATTCACAGTAAATTCTTTGGTAAGAATGACCTAATCAGAAATAATTGATATTATATACGTTTTGAAGATACTGTATATTTGTTTTTAATATTACATATGCCAAGTTAAAACAACAAACGTTTTCGAGTAACAAAAAGGCATGAAGAAAAAGAACTACGATGCAAAATTCACCACTACTATTTAGTACAAACGAATTAAATGTATGCAGTGATGCTGCATTTTACAAACAGCAATTAAGGTGCGATATACACGATATACATAGAAACGCACAAAAATAATAACTCCTGTAATTGCAATTAATCAACTCCTTTAGCCAACTGTAGAATTCGTTTAAAAATCTAAAATGCTATGTAAAATCCACGTATGCCACATAAACAAAAAATATGTATGCATGAATGCGGCGAAAAGTATGTAATGCTTCATTGCTGTTCAACAACCGCCCACCGCCAATAAGCGCAACAAACGTAGCTACAACATGGTATCCAATACCTGAACATATCAGTTAGAATGAGATGACGAGCTGTATATTTAACTTTTCCAAATGATAGTCATTTTTCACTGTAGTTATCTACAGTATCTCTGTTTCTCTTCCTTCGCCTTTTGCGTTGTCTACCCTTTCTCTAGCCAACTTGAAAAATTTCCACTTTTCCTTTTCGGTCACTTTATAATGTTAAAAAAATGCATCTTTCTTTGCACAGAAACTTAATTTTCGATATAATTCATATGCCACACAATTACCAATTATCGTTGTAGCTTTCTTTGTTATTTATTTGGTTAAATTCGCATTTAAAATCCACTTAAATTGCACTTAAAACGAGTTTAACCATATTGATTTCTCCACCACCGAAAAGCGAAAATGACAAGAAAAATTCTTTCTGACAAATGAAACTTCTCAACTGATGTCAAAATCGCTTGAACAAATATGATTGCATTCATACCATGGTGAATTCTCGACAGGAACTGTTCGATTTACGATTGCAATGAAAAAGAGGAATTTAAGATGTTCTTTCATAAACAGTATTTGTGGTTTATCATAATAAAATAACATATAATAATAAAATATATGTATTTTCAAATAATCAAGGACAAATATTAAAATTACAAAATTGGAGTAAATTTTATTTAAAAAAGTAATGATTCTACTATTTATAATATGTGTAGATTGTCATAAATCCAATTCGACTAAAAACGAATTAATTTTTGGACAAGTATGTATATACCTTCCAAAATTAATTTTACTGAATTATCTGCCAGTAGTTAATATTTCAGCAATTTTTTTTGTGTTTATTTTTTAAATTGATTTTAGATACGAGTTTTCGCAGTGTAGGATTTTTTAATGTACATGGAAGTTGGCTGCTTTTCAATAACCAAAGTGCGGTAAAGCAACTGTTGTTTATAAATATTTCATATATTCTATTTAAAATTTTATATCCAAACTCTAAAAGACATAATATTTTACATTACTCAATACATAATTTTAATTAAGCACTTTCACCATGCCAGATTCTCCAAAGCTATAAACTGCATGCAATTTTACTAGATTGTGTTTTGTATATATTTTAACAAAAAAGTCCTACTAAATACTACCCTGTGTAAGCAAGTGAACCCGCGCGTGCGGACAAACTCAAATCTCACGGAGTCACAATAGCCAACAAACAAGGCATGTAAACAATTGTAATTGTGCAAAAAAAGAGGCAAATAAAGTGTACAGTGGCGGAGGGACGCAATAAATTCGTGAATAAAAATTTAAATGTATTTAGTGTGTGCCAAAGTGAACAGCGTCGCATCGTCTTAGAGAATGTGAAAAATCAATAAATTAGTAAAAGAAGTATATAACATAGCTACAGTAAAAATAATTAATTTAATTTTACTAGCCAACAATAACTGTGTATGTATTCGCGTGAGTTTTATTGTGCAAATATTAATGGCAATAAAAAGGACGCGGATGTATCGATGAATTAAGGTGAGTTTTAAAATTATAAAATAAGCGAAAATAGTTTATAACATAATGAAGCAGGCTGTCTTTCTGCATAGTTACAGCAAAAATAGTTTATACTCAATGCTACATGTGCATACATATATACTTTTAAGAATATAATTGTATATAACTAATATATGCAAGTATGAGAAGTAACTCTTTGGATTTTTGTGCAAAATTATTCTATCTTACGATTATTGCTTCAATTTTGTGCTTTGCTGGTTTAACTTGCTGTTTTTGCTATATTTTGCTACACACAGATTTACTTGCAATTATACATATATGTATGTATGTACATGCACGCCTCCTGCCGTGCCTTGCACTTGGCTACGACTCTTTCGTTAGGTTGTTTTTTGATCTTCATGCAGCGGGTACAGTGAATAAGTTCCTTTGCTAGTTTTCGCTGTATTCATTGCATTTAGTTTCTATGTTTTTCCACATAAACTCCTCTTTAACGGCATTGTCTTGTGCTGTTGTGCTATTTTTATTGTGCATAGCTTGTTTTTAATTTTTTCCTGTCCCTTACCTTATTCGTGGTTATTGCTATTACTAGTTTTACTATATACTTTTCAAAAGCGAAGCGTGTGCCTGCGATTTGAGCTTCTAAACAGGAAAAATAATAATGTGCAACATTTTGTGACAAATTTACCCATAATCTGTTAATGAAAATCAAAGCAAGAAGAGATAAAAATTTGTATACTATATTGTATTTTAAATTAGAAATAAGTGAAAATAAAATAAAATAGTTTTTTTTTTCAATATAACGACAGGAAGTGCTGAAGTTGACGAGCCGGCGCTTGATAATTTTTGTTTGTTCCTATCATTGTGGAGGACATTGCGGTAATTCTCTATACACAAGGAAAAGGTGGATTCTACTATAATAAAAAATAAATCCCACCCTCCCATATTATTGCTAATTTTAGAAACGTCAAAATGCCCTTCGTGCTTCGTTCGCTATTGCGTTTTGTCAGCAATGTGACATGATTTTGGTAAAGTTAAGAAGCATTGACTCCCCAGCTAGCGATATTCAACTGTATACATATTCCGCCGAAGGCTTCCTTACCTAAAAGTAGCATACATAAGTATATATGTATGTATGTACGTTAATTTATTCACTTCTCGAATCGTTGCTGGTTTTTTTGCAACATGTTTTTTGTTCATCGTCTTCGCATTGGTATTTACAAATTTTCTTTCCCTCTGCGTGACATAGCAAAAGTGAATGTTGCACTACGTATACATGGCTTTCCTGCATCACACCTTCGCCTTTCTTTTGTCATTATTTTATATAGTGTGTTTTTTGATTTTATACTGCGAAGCGCGCACATATGTATGTATCTTTCCTCAAACAACCCACTTAATGGCGCGTTTTTGTTTCAGTAAAAATAATAATGAGCCACACTTGTAGGCCTAAATTAGTATTTTACATACATATTTTAAAATCCATTTTATTAATGTCTTAAAATCATCCCTCCAATGGTATATATACATATACATATGTATGTATGTATGTATATATGTATATGCACCGCGCTACTTTCTATTAGTGTATGCAATATTTTGTTTAAATCCTTGACAAGGTTACCAAGTTAGCCGCCGTGCAATAGGGTCGAACAAAATGTGCTAGAATACATATTTTGGATGTAATAAAAAACTTACAATAACTAATTAAATTTTGTATTTTTTATATGGATTATTACGCTTGAAAAATTTTTAAAATTAAAAACTAAAAAGTCTTAAAGTATTAAAAAAAAATAAATTTGTATTTTTTTTCAATTTGTTGTCTTTTTTATTAAATAAAAATTAAAATTATGTAAATTTTTACATTCTATTTTATATACTTATGTACATATGTATGTATCACCCTATTAACGTTGTGGCAATCAAAAGTTTTGTTTATTTATAAATCCTCTCTTTCTTTCTTTCTTGTGCTTGCTCCTGACTTTTGGTTTTGCGCTCTCTGGGTAATCGCATTTGTTTATTTTTGTTGAAAATCCATTTCTTTTTGCTTTTATTTTTGTTTCCTGTTTCGGTACATTTCATCCACCAGATATCATCATCATCCTTTCTTGCTCTTAGCCTTAATGTGTGTTTGTATATTTTTGTATGCACATACATACATATGTATGTATATATGTATGTATTTAAAATTCTGGTTTTGTTAACATTTATATGTATGCAGGTACATTTTCACATCCATACATATCAATTTAAATTTTATAAATTTTGCGCCAACATTTTTTGTATATTTGAAAAGCTGTTATTTCACTTAACAGCGATGTTGTCAAATTAGAACGTAAGGAGTGGGCGGAGTGTGGATAGTTAGCTACATATCTTCTTCTTGAATAATTTTTATTCTGCTCTAAGCATAGATAAATTATTTGTAGAGGTTAATGTCGCAGAGGTTTCTATTAGTTCACAACTAAGTAGATAGAATTTTGGTTAATCGAAACAAGATCAACCAAAAGGCACACAAGGCAGACGGGTTAAATATAGAAATCAAATTTCAAAAGGACAGTTTCTTAGCAGTGCTTGGTTGGAAGTTTAATTATTATATACAATTTCTTATTTCTTTTTATATATCAGTACACATAAACGAAATGAAATGAAATGAAATAACTTTCTTGCTATTCTATTTTTCTAAAAAATAGTATTGATTTCTTTAACTTGCTTCCTATACATGTGAATACTTATATGCCATAGTATATATGTACATACATACATAGCTTCATAAGTAGCTACGCAAAAATACATAATTATTTTTATAGTTAGTGCCGCCACTGCGACTTTTTGCGTCCCCTTTTTTGTGGTTGTTGCAAACTTTATATTGACTTTTTTTTATAACTTCTCTCTCAATGCCTTTCGCGAGCGCAAGACGCAATACAAAAAAATTATTTAAATTTTTTCTCAGGCAAATTTACTTGCTATCTCTTTCGTTTTGTGTCTCGCTAATTCCTGCTGCACAAAATGCACATGTATAGCTAGTAGATAGTTTTTGTATATATTTTTAAATAGCTTATGCTTGCCTACACCTTTGAAGAAAATTATTATTTTTCATTGTGCGCCATATTGTACATTTATTTATGTCTTCGCCTGCAATGTTGTTTAACCACCATTAAACATTTTCCCATTCCAAAGCGCTCTCCTCCTTGGAACATTAAACATTATACTTATTAATGTATGCGTGCGCTCTCACTACGCTCTATGGTTTACTCATCAATTTGTTATACCCGGTCGCGTCAGTCCTGCTGCATATTGTTTCTTGATGTTTTTTTTTACAAAATTGTATTTGTTAATGTTCTTTGGTGTTGTCTCTCAGCAATGTCTCGGTTATGCTGCCACATGTGTGCGCCGCGCCTGTTCTCTCGTTGGTAGCTGGTTAACAGGCAGGCTGTGTCGGTTTGCCTGCCTGCCTGCTTTCCTTTTTATTTTTCCTTAAAATATTACTTTATTTTTATTGTTTTTGCTCTTTGCTGTTGAAAAAATGCTAAAGTACAGTGTTCGAAATTTTGCGCTACACTTTAGTAATTGTAGTTTCCATTGTTGTTTTTGTTGTTATAATTGCTGTTGCCACTGTGCGGTGTAGTGTTGCTGCTGCCGACGCTGCCTCAGTCACTGTTGTTAAACTTCTGCTTGTATATAGTTGTTTGTTGCTGCTGCTACTTTTATTTTATTACTTTTTCAATTTCAGTATTTCTTTGTCTTTTGGCCTTTTCTGTTAAATGCAAAAAAGGAATTCCTACTTGCGCACGGATTTTTCAATAAATTTGCTGCAAAAGTTTCTGTCTTAAGAATGTGAAAAATAAGAAATTTTCATACAAAAAGGTGTGTGTTGTTTGGTTTTCAACAAAAATATGCTATTCAATATTTTATTCACAAATTTTGAATTGGTGTACTATATGTTTGTATGGTGTGGGTTAAATATAGTGAATTTTCAGTAACTAATTTTGGATGCTTCTTTGTCCTTGGTGTGCTCGCATTTTAGTGTGCAAAGTGTATGCGTATGCATGTGTAGTAAGTGAAGTTAAAGCAATATTTGGCGGTTGTAGAAAAACGCTCATACTTAAGTGAAAAAAAAAACAAATTGTATTAAAATTGGGAATATTATAAATCTAAAAAACAAAAATAAATAGTTTTGATTAGCTAATTATAATATGCAGTAATATACATAAAATTTGATTAAAAAACTTACATCTGTCATATAAATTGTATTAAAATTTTAATAAAAACTAAAGCGAAATAGAAACATAATATTTGGTGATCCTTGAAAAAGCAACTTCATTTCATTTTCCAATATTTTCTGTACACGTAATATTTTTTATTTATTAATTATAAGTGCAAGTTAATGATGTTAATTAATGGTTGAAAATCATAAAAAATTGACACGCTTATAAAATCCAGATTAGTCATAAAAATGAGTGAAACAGTTGCTTGTTGGTGTAAGTAAAATTTTTGTAGTTTTTCCAAACTTTCACCAAAAATATATTAAACGCTGGTTTCAATACAATTCTCAATCGTATTTAAGAAGTTAAAACGCGGCTAAACGATACCCGTCGGTTATGGATTACTTGTTATGCGATTTTTAAGGAAATTTTAATTAAAGTTGCGCAAATAGCGTGTATTACATTATGGGAAAATTTATTAGTATTTTTGTTATAAATAAATTTTGTGGTTTTCTCTTTTTAGTCAACGCTTAGAAATATTAGCGCTTCCGTAAGGCTCCGTACAGAGTTTAGACTTCCCTACAGCCAAAAACACGGCACTTCTAATTGAAAACGTGATATATTAATATACATATAAACGAGTTTTACGTGGAACCATCAATTTCTTACGGCAACAGAATTATTTCACCTCCAGCTAACGAAAGCCTGTACCTGACTCTGAACGCTTGGTTTGTCTACCAACGGCACCGCCACAATGAACGCGTCTCAGCGTCAGGAGTTTTGTGTGCGCTGGAACAGCCATTTGGGTAGTATCGGCGCCGCATTTCCTCAACTGTTGGCCGGTCAGCGTTTTGTTGATGTGACCTTGGCATGTGAGGGGCATCAAGTGCATTGTCATCGGCTCGTCTTGGCCGCATGTTCATCCTATTTTGATAGCATCTTGGCTGAGAATCCTTGTAAGCATCCAGTCATCATATTACCCAGTGAAATAAAGCTGTGGGAGATCCAGGCGCTCGTCGACTTTATGTACAAAGGTGAGGTGAATGTCACACAAGCCGGTTTACCGCAACTACTGCGCTGTGCCGAACAGTTGCGCATTCGCGGTCTTTATGGCTCCGATGCCGCATTGAATTTGAATCAGCTGAAAGCGCTTACGAATAAAGCGGCTGCAGCAGCTGCTGCCGCGACGCAACAACAACAGGCGGATGGCATTGAGACCGACACAGATACCGCTACCAATTCGACGACAACAACGACAGCAACAGCAGCTAGCGCACTACAGCAGTTACATGCTGGTGGCGGAATGTCAGCGGCTATGATGGCCCAAGAGCTGCAACAACAACAGCAGCAGCAACAAAAGTATCAGCAACAACCGACATTTATGATTAAAAAGGAGCCTATACAACAGGATATGGAACATGAACAACAAATGGAACAGCTGCAGCAGCAACAACTACTACAACAACAAAGCAACGGCAGCCTCGCGCACAGCGCCATGCAACAAAATCACCTTGAACACCAGCAACAGCTCGTGCATCAGCAACAGCTACAGCTACAGGCACAACAACAACAACAACGTGTACCGCAAGCAACATTAGCTCATGTGGCCAATGCTGCAGCGGCCATGGCTGCCGCCAGCGCAGCGACAAATTCGAATGCCAACAGCGAGGATGACGATTCGGGCGATGATTCCAATTCCAATCAGGCTTACGAAGAACACAATAAATATAGAATGCAGCAAAAAGTAACAGCCAATAATATGAAAGCGACACAAGCGGCCGCTGCCGCTGGTACGCATTTGGACTCCACCATAGAAGATGATCACAACTATGTGGCCGCACACGATGAGGATAGCAGCTACTGCGCCAGCGCGGACACTGAACACGAAAGCTCAGCCAATGCATCATTACTCAACATGCTGGCGGCGCAGGCGAACAGCGGTGCTGCTAATACCGCTGAAATGTCCGGTTCTCTAAAACGTGTGCGCCGCTCCGAGGCATCACTGGCTCAAGCAGCAAAGTGCGTTTCAAAAGGACAAACCTTCCAAACGGTCAGCAACATGTTTAACATACCAGTTTCGACAATACGCTTCTACATGGCGCGTAAGGGTATATTGCCACGTCGTAAGCGCGGACGTGGCGCCTCATCAGCGGTGAGTAGCGTGACCGCCGGTAGCGGCGGCATAATGACGGCCACGGCAGCAGCAACTATGGCGCAAGCGTTATCGCAAATGAAGCGTGCCGAAAGTCCGAGTGGCTTTCCAGCTCATCAGTTGGTGAGTGGCGCCAGTGTTGGCGGCAAGGCGCACATTTAATTCAACGCAGCAACGAAGATAAGTAGCGAGCGACACATGTTAAACTTGTAAAGTTTAGCAGTAAGCGTTCAAAAGCTCTCAACGGTTACGAGTGAGATTACAACTACAACTACACATACACTTAAGCGCCGTACGGTGAAAAAAAAAAACACAAAAAATACTCTTAAGCTAAGTATGTATGTGTAAGGAAATATACCGCAAACGCCAATTTACTTAAATAATTATATTATATAAATTAAAATTTAATTATTCTTAAAGTTTCTACGTAAGTCATTCTTGCACGTTAAGTTGTACAAAGTATTGTTTTAATTTCCTACATTCATGGTTAGTAGCTACTTGTGTACATATATATAATTTTTTAAAATTTCATAAATGTCATACTATACACTGTTTACTGTTCGTATTTGTTGTGCTGCGCGCAAAATGTTTCAAAAAGTTTTATTTTTTATGCCTTGCATTATTATTCAACAAAAATTCAAAGCAGCTGTATCACATTTTACGTGAAGCTTTTGAGTCATGGGCTGAGCAACAAAATATACATACATACATTCAAGAACATTTTCTATTTAAAAAAAATGTCAAATATGCATTTTATACTAATACAACTGTATGATCCAACGCAATTAATTTTATAATTGCTTAGTTATTTTTTTTATTAATTTTGTTTTTCAAAAAAACAACAATTAATTTTTTATTTGCGTTATTTATTAAACTTTTTTTGTGTATTTTTTTTTTAATATATGTACATTTAAAAAAATGTTTTCATGCTGTAAATATTTATATTTAGTAGTAAGTTTATAATTTTAATGCACAAACGATAAAATGATTGCATTTTTAATTTAGTACTACTTAAAGCTAGCTGACTATAGAATTAAGTTAATAGTTTTAAGCTTCAACTAAATTACTGTTGACGAAGCGTTCGATGTGTTAGTGCAAAAAAAAAAATGTATTTTAATTTGTTTTAAAAAATGTACGTAAAATTTCATTTATGACATCCAAATTTGTTCGAGGAATTTTTGCTAAAAAAAAATATTTTTGTTATTTAGGACATATAAAAGAATGTATGAAAAAATAAAAATAATATGTTTAAATTTTTTTTTTAATTTCTGCTAATTTTACTAAAAATTTTTGCAAAAAATAAACACAATGTAAAAATAAAAATTATATTTATAATACTTTATTATGTTCATTGATTTTGTTTATTGATTTGCGAAATTAGACTTTTTTAATTAAAAAATATTTATCAAATCCATTTGCTTCCACTAGCACATGTACGCTTCATTACAGATAGCTATCATATGCTTCGGTTCCATGGGTTTCCTATATTAAGTATGACACTTACTATATTTACAAATACAGATGTATATAACATACATATGTATATATTATATATGTATATGCATATATAATAGATAAGCAAAAAGGTCTGCGCAAAAATCTCTACACAAAGTACACAATGCAGAGCAGAGTTGAAAATGAAAAAAAAAATTATTTGCAATGTAAAAAAGTAAACGAACCAATTCAGTTTATTATATAAAACATTAAAAAAAATTCAATGTAGGAGGAAGTAAAGGAATCAAATCGGTTTATGCGAAAATTGATCGAAGCATAAATTCATAAAACCTCACAAACAAATCTTAAATTGTTGTTGTTTTGAATGACAACCAAAAACCAGTTGATCAATCGGGTTGCAATGATTATGGAGAGAATTTGAACATTTAATGGTGATTTCAAAGAATATTAAAACTAAAAAATCTTTTTCCTAAGCTACGATGTTCTGAAATTTTCAATATTTTGCTTTGCTTAATACGATTTTAAACACATGCTGCTTTCATGTGTTTTTTTTTTTTTGTATATTTTTATATAAGCTAACAATCATTATGAGTAAGTTTTAAATACTCCAAATAATAAATAGTATTATTTTCCAATAAACTACGAACGAAAGAAACCGTGGTTCAGTATTAGAAATAAGATTACGTATTAAGTGTGAAATTTTAGATTTAGTCGAAAAAACATAAACATTTTGGAAAAATCAAAGCATGTATTACATTTTTTCGTATTTTTAATTCATTTTTTTTTTACTACTCGGCACATTTAGTTTATCGATTGCAACTTATTCTTAATACAATAGTTAAAGAAGTTTATTTTTTTCGGGAATATAAATATCAATAATATAAATTGCCATATAACTGTTAAAACCGAACTGATTTTTTATATACCTGCAGTAATTTGCATTAAATGATTTAAAAACTTCTTAGTCATCAGAAATGCTTTAATACATAGTTATTAGTTTATGTTTTACAAACATATGTATCTCTCAAGTCAATCAGATTTATGCTGAAACAATTTTATATTTCAATTCTATTGTGAAATAGCCTAAAAGTATGCAAAAAAAATAATATTGACATACCTTGAAAGTTACATACATATACCTCGTTAATATTTGTTTTTCTAATAACCAAAAAATAATAATTTATATTAAATAAAATTACCTGAAAGATGGGTTTATACAGTTTAATAAAATAAAATGACGCTCGATCACCGATCTTGCTGGAAAATCTACAAACAATTCCTGTAAAATGAAAATAAATATTGAAAAAGTAAATAAAGACATTTTTAGTTGCTATACTCAAACACCAGTATTAACAAAAGTAAACAAGTTGGAAATGTTAAAGAGATATGATATTTTTCGAAATTTGACGCTATTAAGTGGAGTAAAACTTTTTTTTAAATTTGAGATTTAGCTAAAACATAATTAGCAATTATTTTGTTTCATTTATTATTAAAAGTAAGAATTGTAAAGAAATCGTTATTGATAAAAATATATAATATACATCCATACATATGAACATGTAGGCATAGTAGAGTGTGTTAAATAGCTGTAAGGATATAATTTTTTTAAATAAGTGCATTCTGAAAAGCTGTAGTAGAAATCTTACTATAGCATGAAATTTAATAAAATATAAATATGTACATATATAATATAAATGCAGCAATTTATTTATAAATAAATACGCTATTGAAAAATATTGTAAAATACTTACAAATGTGAGATATTTTAATATTTAGAAGTGTAAACAAAATAATGTGTATAATAAAAAGAAATGCAATAATGAACATGTTTGAAATGTCGCAAAAAATTCAATATTTATAAACGTAAGTATGAAAATTAATTTTTTTTTATAAAATATATATGTATGTATATATGCTGTAAAAATACAAAAATTATAACACCATTATTATTTTTTATTTTAAAGTTAATATACATAATAAGTTCTTTAAAGTAAAAAATGTGAATACAAAATTTAACAAAACAAAATAAATATTAATTGCAACACTGCCACACTATTAACTATTTTTCCACCCTTAAAATTGTAAACAAATAAACAGCTGGTGTGTTACACTGCCTTGTAGCAATACGCTAGAAAATTAACTTACAACAGATTTTCTTAAATATATAATAAAAAAGATTGCTGTTAATTTGGCTGCAATGTTACGAAATGTGCATCGCTGCAATCAGCACCTAATACATATAGAATGGAGCTCGAAGGGATGTGCCCTTATTTCAACCGCTTGTGGAGGCGTTACCTATGCAAAGGCTGATAACATCAAGTTTCAGAGTAAGATTATAAGTAAACTTGTTGGTCATCGTATATCAGGAAGCAAAAAACGTTGGTATCCCAGTAATGACGTAAATACTTCGAATTCAACTAGACAGCGTAACGCTGAGATGTTTAACAGTGCGCATATAACCAAATCCACTAGTAGTGGCGGTGGCAAAAATACAACACGTCGCATGGTAGTATTGAATAAATTGTTTATGAAACATATAACCGATCTCTTGGCAACTGGAGAAGCCTCAGAGTCTATATTAGGACGTGGTTTACAAGTGACACGCGTAAAGATCTCACCAGATTTCGCATACATTAACGTGTATTGGTTAGCTGGTGGCGAGCCGTTAGCAGATGCACAACTCGAAATGGAATTGCAACGTTGTAGTGGGCGTTTACGCCATGAATTGTCACAATTAATGTTAATGAGTGAAGTTCCACGCATTAAATTTGCTCGTGAGAAAAAATTGTCCAATATCGCACAAGTAGAAGGGTTGTTACGCACAATTGATTTTGGCCCGCTAGAAGAAACAGCTGAAGGAAGTACAGAAGCTGTAGGTGAACATGTGCAACACAATTTGGTGGCTAATCTGATGCAACGTGAATTTTATGGCAAAAATGACATAACCGTAGCAAATGAAAATAAGAGTGACAACGAAGAGGAATTTCCTGAAATGCGACATGATGTACTTGGCCTAGATCATCAGCATATCATGTCCAAAATATTGACAAAAATGCGTAAATCGCAACATGCTTGGGAACAGCATGCACGAAAAGATAACGCCCTTGTTAGTACCAACGAAGCAGGTAATGCTGCGGAATCACTTGAGCAAATTCAACAACAGCTTACTCGAGCGGCGGAAAACTCAACAAACTTTGAAAAGTTTCTGGCTAAAAGACGTGAACGTAAAAGTACGCCAGAGCGTAAAAGACATGATCGTGCATCTGAGTGGGTAGATGAAAGTGCTGAACAAGCTGCTTTGGAAGCAGCTGCTGCCACTGTGCTCACACCTGCGCAACGAAGGCTAATGGAGTCAGAAGATTATTTATTTGAAGATCAAGACGATAAACGTAATCCAAATGAGAAATAGAAATTGTGCAAATTGAAACAAGTTAGTAATTGCAATAACTTATTCAAGTCGTTTAATAAAATAAATTTATTTTAGTTTAAAATTCTTTGAAATCATTTATTTATAATTATTTTTTTTATATTTTAAAAATTAAACCTCATAATAGCTGAAAAGAAATAGTAAAACGGTATATTGATCGTATTGACCTCGTTGAGTAGCTGACCGACACACTTTCCTAAAATAAACAAAAAAAAAATATATTAGTATACTTTATAGGTAAAAACTGAAGCATTTTTTTTAAATTTTTTTTTAATCAGATAAAAACTTATGCAACATCAACGTTTATTCTCAGTCGAAAGATGGTGAAAGTTTTATTCATCATAGAGTTAAAAAATGTAATTTTGTATCAAATTCACATTTTTTGAGCATATGTATGAAGATACGGTGTTTTTTACTCACCTAAAATAATAGCTATTGGTTTTGTTGCTCCAGAGAATAGTCATATGTTTGCAGCAAGCGGTATTAATCCAGATTTCCTTCAACGATTTGTTTGTTGACATATATATCTATATACTATGCTTGAAATTAAATTTTCAAAAATCCCTCAATCCTAAAAACTTTACCAACCACCAATTCTGTTAATGACCCTATCATCTATCATTTTAAATAAAAGCAGTAATTTAAACGTGTAAAACTTTACTTTCTTTTATTTCATAGAAATAAAATTCAACTATGTTGTATAGGTTGTCAGTTTGTAATTATCCTTACAAAAAACACAATTGTGCTTTCTACAAGGAAATCTACATTCATTTTAAACCCTCCCGTGCTGACGTTGTTGACCGAAGCTTGAGCAGTAACCTGTAAGAGATAAAAATCCAATTAGCAATTACGTACGCATTAATGTATGCATAAAATATTTTGTTGTTTATTTAATCAGTAGAAAACTTATGTGACATCAACGTTTGTTCTCAGTCGAAAGATGGTGAAGTTTAATTCATCACAGTAATGCCGAAATAATGGCAATAATTTAGCAATGACTCACCCAGAAGTTTTGCACGTTTTTTGTTGTACTAGCGATTGCCAGTGGACCCCGTTAAAAAGAATGAATAGCTTATTCGAAGAGACCGAAGCCCATGTCGTCGTCCTCGGACTCAGATTCTTCCTTCTTCTCCTCTTTCTTGGCTTCCTTCTTGTCGCCACCAGCATCAGCAGCACCACCAGCTGGAGCAGCTGCAGCAGCAGCGGCACCACCAGCAGGCATGGACGAGAGTTTCTCGCGACCCTGGGCAATCAATTCTTCAACGGACTTGCCGTTCAATTCCTTAACAACCTTGGTGAGGCGTTCGGAGTCAACTTCAATACCGACCGAGCTGAGGATCTTCTCGATATCGGCATTTTTGGGGTTTTCGGAACCGCCAAGAACAGCCAACAAGTATGCAGCCACGTAACGCATTCTATAAGCAAATATCAAGAAATAATTTAGAAGAACACATCAAAGAGAAACCAATTGCGTACATCGCAAAAGTTTCCGCGCACACAACAACATATCAGCTACATATCAACAACTGATGTTTAACTTCGAAGGAAATGCAACATTTTTATCTTATAAAATCTTCAACATCTTGCACATATGTAAAACAATAACATATAAATATTATGCACTGTTAGTTGTGTTCGCGTTAGCTTTAATTTTTTTCCAATAAACTTACTTTTAAGTCCTTTTTTTCGACACGAAACGTGTACAGCACAAGAAAATACAACTTTCGTTTAAAAACTTTAGAACGAAAAGAACTCTGTCAGCTAGTTGACATTTACAGGATACTTCCGCCTCTTCGCCACTGCACAGTAACTTGTGCTATTACTACATATTAGAGTTGCATTTCATTTACATTTAGTTGTCAAAATAAGTGAAATAAATAAAATTAATTTAAAATAATTATAATTATATTGTATTTACATATGTTTTGCAGCAATTGCTTTAGTAATAAATATCATAGTTATATTTTAGGGATAATTTTGTTTAAAATTTTCATAAAAATATTTATTGGATACATTCAGTTAAAAAATGCGATAATCTATTACTATTATTATTATAAGTTTATAAATTATTGAATCTTATAAGAATTGCTCTATAATGGGGCATAGAACTTTGAATATATTAAAAAATAATAATATATTTAAAGGTCTGTTGCAAAATTCTGACAAATGTAATTAATGAATATATAAAAAAGGGATTTAGTAAAAGTAAATATGCTATATAAATTTTATATTGTTTATAAAGAAATTAAAAAAAAACTGATAACAATAAAACTAATATTTTTTTCGAAACTGATTGGCAAAGCCATCAAATTTATAAGCTCAGTGGTAGCATTCTTTTTTCAGGTTAGCTTAGTTGCTATTTTTCTGCACCACCGTTGGTGTTTCTAAAAATTTTCTGTATAAAAGATTTAATAATTTCACAGTAATTGTAGAGAAAATAAATACGTTTTAAGAGCAGAAGCATTTTGCATAAAACAAGTTATTGTGACGTGACGTGTACTAGCATTTTGAATTTATACATTCCAATTAGATAAACACAGCAAAATACATAGAAAACGGTAAATGACGAGTCACAAAAATTTTAACTAAAAAATAGGAGATTAGAGTTATTGCACATAGTAATGGTGTGAATTGGCCGTGAAATTGGTTGATAATCATATGTATGCATGTATGTGTGAAAATATTAATGAACTTCTTTGATTAAAGAAAGTAAAATGCAGTTTTAGAAAAGACGCTGCGGTGTGCTGAGGTAGGAAAAACATTGTTCGATAGCCGAACTGCCATTATGAATCAGCGTCAGATAGCAGTGAAATAGTAATTAGCAGCTGGATTCGCTTTAATTCTACTCGTGTACGTAACTTGCGTGTTTTGCAATTTTCTAGCGCTTTTCCTTATAAAATGCATCTGTTTTGGTGTATTTATGACACTTGTTTGTTGGATTGTTTCTTTTTTTGTTGCGTTGAATTTTTTTTTTACGATTTTTGACAGTTGGAATTATTTGTTTTGTATCTTCGTGTCATTTATTTATTTATCTGCCTTGTGTTGCTTTCTCTTGAATTACTCCTTGCCAACCTCTTCGTTAAAATTGTCAAAACAAGAAGAAGCAGCTGTAAAAGCAGAATTAACGGATGAAAAAGAATGGTAACGTAAAAGCAATTGAAAGCAAGGAACGAAAAATCGAAATCAGTCGAGGGCGAATCAAAATCGTGATAGATACCAAAGAAGTGGATGTGAGGAAAGAACGTATAATTTTTTCTCCAATAATTCCATACAGTGCTGAAAATTTTTCAAACTAATGAAATAAAATAAAATTAATAGAAAAATAATCGAAAAATTCTTGAAATAGCATTCAAGTTTTATAAAGTACGTGGTGACAAATAGTGTAGATATCAGACAAAAAAGTGGTTTAGAAAAAGTGGGCGCAGTACATAAAATCGTAATCGCTAGTGCAGTGTATGCGAAAATTTCTGGACACCACAAAGTGATGTCTTGGAATTAACGAAATCGTAATCGTGTTAATATTAAAATAGTTTTTATAGGTATAACAAACGAATTAAGATAGAAAAAAATAAGAGTTACAACAAACGAATAACCCACAAACGTAGTCGCGCAGTTATCAGTGGCCGTAAGGCAGCCACTTTTCGAGTAAGGGCAGAGGCCCAAGCAGTACAACTACCAGCAAAATGGAGCAACTAATTCCAATTGTTAATAAGCTACAAGATGCATTCACGCAATTGGGCGTGCATATGCAGCTTGATTTGCCACAGATCGCTGTCGTAGGCGGTCAATCGGCCGGAAAGAGTTCGGTGTTGGAAAATTTCGTTGGCAAGTAAGTGTACACCAAAAGATAACATTAACTTACTTATATGTATATATGTATGAACGTATATACTATATGAAGATATGACATATTGTATTTGAATAATCAATGAATTTGGCTGTGCTCCATGGGTCGCATGTGGGGCGGCATAAGATAGTTGGGTGATTGTGTCTGACTGGTGGGTTGGTAGGAACACTTTTAAAAGAAAAATGTACATTGTGTAGCGGTTATTATGCAGCAGGAAGCAAGACGTGATGGTGCCATGCGCAAACACTTATATATGTATGTTCTCGCATGTACGTTTGTCTCCTACTCCGACCACCTTGTACCGTATTTAGTTCAGTCTTGCTTTTGTGTTTCGGATTTTATTACCGCTTATTCTCCGGGCACCTGCCTGAGTGGCCAAAGCAGTAAACGAAACCGAAATGTTTGAATATGTGGAAAAATCAATGTCTTTACATTTTATTTCTAGTTTTGTGTAACCAATTTATACACACTTCAAGGCTTATCAGTTACTACTTATTACTTCTAAGAGTAAAGAAAAATGCAACTTCAGTACTTATTTTTTTTATCACTAACACAGAATTAGTGTATATTTTATTCTATGGATTTTTAAAAATAAAGCATATTCTATACATACACATAAGCATACGTTCATTTTGTGTATCTTTCAGCTTTTTTATCCAATTGCTTTTTCGCTTTATGGTTTTGTTTCATTTTATTTATTTCTTTTTGTAAAGTTTTTACTTTTCGTTAACATATTTCAACGCCACTGTCTTTTGTGTTTTATTTGCACGCAAAAATTTCAAAATTCACCTTCGTGAATGTGTCCACAGTCTTGGTTTTTAGTTTCCATTGCTGTAAAAGAAGTTTTCGGTTTTAACTTTTCTTTGGTATTTACAGATAATTTGAAACGAAATCTTAAATTACGTTTTTTTCTAAAATTTAATGATTTTTCCTGAACGCAAATACTAGTTAAACTTTAGTATTTGATTTTTTATTTGGAAATCTTATACCTATTAACCGTGTATTATTTTTAAACAATCATCTGCTCAGTTTGTTTCCACTATCCAATTCTTCTGTAAGTAATTGGTTTCTCCATCCGCATTCATAAACATTATCAAAAAGTGATAATAACCTCTAATACAACCACAGCTACACGAAACAAGAATATGTTAAACTGCGAACCCAAATTAAAAATGGTGTGTAAAAGAGGGAGTATTTCCACATATCATAAACTTTAAATTCCAAAAAAATATTTAAATATTAATAAAAATATTATACATACGTTTAAAAAAATAGCAATGTTATGAAAAGGCCTAAATGAGACCAACAAAAAAAATACTAAAAACAAACGGCAAATACAGAAAAAAATTATCACAAACTAAGGGGGTGTTTAAACATAGCGTATGCGCACTATCAGCTGACCAAAAAGGTCATGGCAGCAAGAAAGAGAGCGCTTGGGAGCACGCTTTCAAAGAGCGTACCTTAAATCGATGCAATGAAATTGCACAACTGAGAGCGATTCGTATTTTATATTGAATTTAAATTTTTTTTTTTTCATTTTTATTTTATGTGCAATTTCAATATCGCACTCCTACGCTTTTTCGCTATTTCACACTATCCCTATTCGCGTTAATGTTTCAGTGTTATCCTCCCTGTGGTGCTACGTGCGTAAATATCAAGTGTAGTACTGCCACTATGTGAAGTTTTCATTGACCTTTCGATCGAAAGATACATATGAACATCCATCTATTGGCGCAAATGTACTTAGTATGTATGTAGTTAAAGTTTGGTTATGTAAAGCAAACAAAGTCTCTGTTTTAGTTTTTTTATTTAGAAAAAAGATCTCAAATTTTATCTAATAAATAATTAATCTATGATTAAAGGGTTAGGTGGGTTTCAAAGGTACAAAAAAGGTATTTTTACGATTTTTTTAATGTAAACAAGTAGATATTTCAAAAATATAATATGCAATATCGAAGGTAGATATTGGAACAATGTCTCCTTGATATAAACATGTTGAAAATTCAGCCGCTGGGCTCTCATTAAATTTTTCATTTTTTTCTTCGACTTTGAACAAAAAAATCTAATTTTTTGGTAAAATTTTCGTCATTTATTGGCTTAAAAATAAGTTGTAATTAAAAAAAATCCTTCGTTCAATAATTAGTCAATGTTATTTCAAAGATGTGTACACAATTCGAACTAAATCGGTACATAACTTTTCGAGAAATCCTGTCCACCGACTTCAAAAATAGAGTTTTGAAAAAAACGCATTATGCTGTGCGCTACACCGACGTGGCGTGAAGGGCGGAACTTCCGAAGGGACTATCTCTAGAATTGTATTAGGATCGATTTAAAATTTTGGAAGAATGTTTTAAACATATTCTACTATTTAATAAAACAAAAAACCCCTTAATGGATGAGTAATCTATAAATAATATAACTGAGATATGAGATATAAAAAGATATGTAAAATGAGACTGTTAAATAATCAACCCCTTCGGGTGAAAATTGCAAGATAATTTACAACTGAAGAGGACTTTGGCTATCCTTAGTCACCGAGCGAACATTATCCCTTAAAATGTACTTATGTTTTTGGAGACAACGATCTAAAATTTCGCAAGTTTTTGTATGGAATTTTTTTTATTTGTTAGAAGTATCAGCTTCGGTGAGAGTTTTTTTTCGGTTTTTGTGTTTTTTCTGTAAGTTTGAATGGCTAAATTTTTGTCGACATTGGTTTTTTTTTATTAATTTTCAACTTTGTGCTCGATCTTGTATAAAACTACTTTCAATTTGAATAAAATTCCCTATTATATAATTTTTCCAAATTTAACAGATCAAAAGCAAAATCCAGAATTTTCGGCATATTTTTTCATTATTATAGGAACTGTTATTTTCTTATCCTATGCTGTTGTATAATTTCAGATTCGTTTCAGTCGATAAAGTTTGCAAAAACAAATAAGTACGAGGCAACGAATGAAAATGTAATTTGGAAGTAATAAATTGCAATATTATCGATTTTGTTTGCATGACAATTAGGTTACGAGCACAGGTTATACATACATATGTATGTATAAACATAAGAAATTAAGTATGTAATTACTGATGTATTTATATATGTACATAAAAAAATGAAAACGGGTATTAAAAGATTTGTAGAAGGCTCGCCGAACGAAAAAATGTTACCTGATATTAATAAAGCATAATAAATATCAAATAATTTATCGGACTTCCTAAACAAACAGAAGGCTATGTTTCATGATAACGTTCTACTCACGAGGATATAAAAAGAATGGTAGCTAGAAATTTTGTATTTAATATTTTAATTGGTTGTGGAACCATTTCTCCTTTTAGATGATGTCTCTTAAATATTTTTTTGGTATAACAACTCAAAACCATGTGAATTTTTATGTAATTCGAAACAAACATTTATAAAACTATTATCATGAAATAATATTCCCCACCCATTTTTTTTATCTACAATTTCCTTTTTTCATGTTCTGCTTTATTTACGTACTTATCATTTGGCTTGTTTTCAAATTCATTTTCTACTAATCCGCTGGGATTTAAAGCAGCCTTTTTATTTAATCACTGCGAGGAGGACTTAATTGCATACCTAACTCATTATGCTTGACAGCCAACATTCGGTGGCCTCTCAGTTAAAAGCGAGTAAACTGTTCGATGGAAATTTTGTTATATAAATGACATTTTTCCCTTTTCGCTCGTATTCACTTCTGTCCTAGGCAATGTAAACAAAATGTTGAACCCATTTGTTAAGAATCACTTGATATTTCTGATTAACAAAGCCATCAAAATGGGACGGAGAGCAGTGAAAAAAGAAAAAATATGTGTCCCATTCAACGCTGAGATCATGAGAAACATTTTTAAGCTTTTCTGGTTTTCTGGTATTATCCCCTGTTATGTCTAGCCAAAGTACGAAAAATATAAATCAATAACCATTGTGTTTGCATAAATGTTATCGACGGATATAAATTCGATTCACTTTGGCTGTATACACAATTGGCAATGTAGATAGAAGTCTCAAGTCAAATGTACGTTTTTTCTGCGTTTCTCACGGCCCCATCGGATGTAGTACGAGCGTAGTTTTCTAATTTTTTCTTTGATGTTTCTGTCGTCGGATCATTTATTGGTATCATTAAAAAGGGGTTTTTCCTCCAACACAGACGGACTTCGAAAAAAGTAAGATTTCGTCAGAGGACTGCGTTGTGAGCTTCTAACATTTTTTCATCTTCGAATTTTGATACGCTTGGTCTTCTGAGGGCGTGTGTTTAAAACACACTTAAAGTTCACCAAATATTTTCGCTTCATTGCTTTTTTGCCGCAATTATTGTACACATCGTTTATTTTTTGAAGATAATTAATTATCGAGTACTTGACCGCCTGCCTACCGACTTCATGCAAGACTATGGCCAACAACGGTCATTTTTGGTTTCAGTTTTGCGCTTGCAGCGGAAATTTATGGTCAATGCGCTGGTGTATGAAGTAAAATAAAGCAGAAGCAGTACACAAATATCTGGGTCATTAACGTTAACGCTTGCTTTCGATTTATTGTAACTATGGTGGGGTTTGTAGTAATATTGTGCATAGTATAGTAATATTGTAGTAGTTAATACACACTTGGGTGCGCAAAGAGTTTTTCTCAATGCCATTTGCCATTTTATCAATTGCTGAAAACAATTTTTCTTTATTGTTGCTATTCTTGTTGCATATTCATGTTACTAAGTTTCTTTCAACTTGGCATTCTCTGTTAGCGATCTCCATATTTTCACTTTGTTTACATTGTTTTGTCATCACTGACATACACATTTTATTTGGTTTGGTTGCTTAGGATTTCAACATACAAATTCAAATATATTCCATTCATATATTTGCCATAATTTTATTGTTATACGAGTACACCTTATATTGCGCCTATAAGCTGACAAGTATTCTTTCCTGCATTGCTGATTTCATTTGTACAGATTATGTAAGACGACTTTGTGTGTTTGCACACTCACTTATGCTTGGATGAGAGCAACAGCTTTGTAGTTGTACTTGGAGAATTTTATACATAAAACATCCAGTCAACTCTGGCTAATATTATGTACATATATTTTGTAGGCTTTGCATCTGCCTTCCTTGCGGCTGTTAGAAAAGTTTCTAGTGCTGCCTTGTTTTGCGCAATTTGCACACCAACCCCTTTAACTTGGCAAGTAATGGATTTTTTTGTATTGAAAATCATCGGCTATACCTTAATTTTTGGCACTCGCCTTTAAGTGCCCATCAAAGTCTATTGTAATTGAAAATATTTTAAGGTTGGTAGCTCAAAAGCCATAAAATGTCATAAATTTACTCTACGATTGGGCTATGAGTAATGTTTATTACTTGCTACATTTAAGTAAATCTAAATAAAAAATACATAAAACACAAAATTTCCGTTATGCGGAAGTACTGCTATCTTTCGATACAGTCTCAACATTTTTTTCTACAAAAAAATATGTAAATTGCTTAAAGTAATTTCTTACAATTTTATCGACCTGACAAGCCCATTCAATATTTCACAGTTTTAATTTGAAAGTATTAAAAGGTTTTAGTTTACATAAAAAAATCTGCCAAAACATTAAATAATTTACATTTGTAAAAATTATTTGAATTAAAATTTTTCGAACCAATCATATTTAATTCTTATTCAAATTAATCACCATATTCTTTAATAAAGTATAATATCGGCTTTTCTTAAATACATATACTCACATCAGCAGAGGTTAGAATATTTGAATATTTCGATTTTTTCGGTATTTAAAATTTTGGTTCATGCGGTTGTTGTTGTTGTACCAGCAGACACATCTCCGAAGTAATTTGTGGGAATGCTACCGAATTTACAGTGCTTAGTCTGATAAAAATCCGGGTCCGTTTCGGTTAAGTAGATCCGACTATCTTGGGAACGCGAGTTTGTTAGGTGTTGTAACTATTATCCGTTTTTCGTTGGATATTTCGCCTCTCCAACCACATTTTTTCAATGCAAAATATCTTACATTTTATAACTTCCCAAACCGTTATTTTAAATATTTTATGTTTTACGTGAATTATGTTTTCTTTCTTCTCATCATTATTGGCCCTCACTCTTTTGTGAGTTTCAACTGCTCTTTGATTGCCGTACGTGACGTGATCGCTGATGATCGCATATTGTTGATTTGTATGCGTGTATTCGCTGTTGTTTTCAACATTTATTATTTAAATTTCCATTTTCTGGGGTCCACGGTCATGTCTTCTCACATGTTTATCAACGTTCTTCTCGCCAAACATGGAGGTTTCCAAAAGCTTACACAAAGCAAGATATATTTGCTGCCGGCTGAAGTTATAAAAAAAACAGTCTACACTGGAATACAATGAGCGCTGCTTGCAACGTTTTTGTATGTATAAAGAGTCAGCCAATATAATTACTATTTTTGTTCTTTTTACCCTTTTTATATTGTTTTACGCGGCAACGTTGTCTCTTTTGACAGTTTGACCGGTTTTTTTTGGCTTTTTTGTTCGTCCGCAACTAACCTCTGTCGATTTTATATTACCTTAACATTCGTTACGCGCGTGAGTCATTTGAATGATGTGGTTTAACTATTCCTAAAACGTGTTAAGTTTCAGTTTACCGCTTGTGGGTAATGGAGTAATGTTTAGCTCGCGTCTTCAATATGTTTTTCTACGCCAGATTGATAGAGAAAAGCCTCGTTTAAGGTATATGAAATAATGATCAGAAAATGATTATTTGTAGATTGAACCCAAAGTTTATTTATTTTTAATTATAAAACCCTTAATTTGAGCACGAACTCGACCAATTTTCTGAAAGAACGGTTCAAATGTTTAAGAACTGCTCTTGTCACAGTTCAACATCTATGTCATCCTCCTTAAAGTAATCCCCATTGGCCCAATACACTTGTACAAATGTGTTTTCCAATCTTTTTCCAAAGCAGTTGTAAATTTTCGGAATAGCCTTCAATGCCCGTAGCGATTCCCGTTTAATGTCTTCAATTGACTCAAAACGGCTTTCCCGGATCGGTCGTTTGAGTTTGCTGAATAGCCAGAAGTCACAGGTACCTAAATCAGTGGTTGTCAGGCACGATATTGTTTAAAAATTTGGCGAAAAACTCATGAAGAATCAATTCATTATGCGACAGTACATTATCGTGGTGGAAAAAACCAAGAAGCATAATTCGGTCTTTTTTTTACGAATAGCTTCGCGCAAACGACGCATAACAATCAAATAGTTTTCATTGATGACAGTTTGGCCGAAGGGATTCGAAGTGCATCACGAAGAAAACTGTCAACATAACTGTGATTTTTGACCTGATCTGACTTTAGGCTTCGGCTCACCTTTGTCATGAGATTCGCCCGATTGATCGTCTTTTTCCAGCTCGTAAGCATAGGTCCACGACACATTGTCAGTAATATTACGTTTCATGACCTAATGATAGTGGGAAAGCATTCAAGTTTCAAAGACGTTAACAGGACGTTGTTTTTCGAAAAAATTTAGTGATTTTTTCGTGCTTTCACTTTTAAAATGGTTTTCACTGATCCTTCCGATATTCCAACGATGACAGTAAGAACTCTGACTGTTAATAGTCGATTCTCACGCACCAATTCCTTTACTTGGAATTCGGCTTAGATATCTATGAAATTCAGAGTTCAAGGACTTTAGTCTTTATTAAACTTAGCAAAAAGCGTTGACGTTCCGCACGACATAAACATTAGCTAGTATTGAACCTCCATCTGAACTTACAAAGTACCTGTAGGACAACCAGCCATTATAACCTAACATAAGGATCTTGATAAATCAAAGTACATCCCATTCGCAAAGAAAACCGCCAACGCTGGTATAATAGTTAGGAGATATTCAATATACCAGACCCCGTAATATGCAAAACTATACTGACGTTTGCTCAAGTTCGTCGACCGAAGTTAAATATACATATAAATAGAAAATATTTAATGTATTACACACACGTTGGTGACGGTAGAGAAAATAGAACCTTAGAGGTCACTTAGGTTCTGACATCGAAAACATGTCTCTGAGTGAAATTATCACAATACCAACCGTTAGTAATAAAACCGTCAGACAGACAGATAAAAATAACAGAAAGGAAAAAGATAGAAAAAAACGAGAACTAAAACGAAGCATAGAGGAAGCTAAAGAAGCCAAAAGTTAGAGGACAGAATAAGAAACAAGTTGTAAAGGAAAGCCTTTGTAAAAATTAAAATATATTAGAGCGGCATACAACACTACATCATACAAATAAATTAAAGTTGGCGAAAAATAGGCATACACAAACTAAAAACTTCTTTTGGGTGATAAACGGGGTTTTTTTTTGTGATTTTTTCTATCAGTGAGGGAAATTATATGATTATTAAATGAAACACTTGTGGTACTTAACGAAAATGCCTTACAAAGTGGTGAGTCAACTTTTAGCTCATTCTGTAGAAAGCATAGATGTTAAAGTATTTTCCACAAGTCATTATCAATTATGTCCCTTTTTGGCAATAATGAAATTTTCAATGGGTTCAATGCTCAGAAGTAAACTTGCGTATGACTCATAATGTTAAAATATTCTAGGGGTCTACAAATATTTAATAAAGCCGAATAGAATATTTTATCAGTGATTGTGAACTCCCTAATAATTAGTGATAGCATAAAAGAATTTAAATTGTTGTGTTGACTCGACGAACGGTAAACTCGATGAAAGGCAAAAATTACATGCACATTGTTTTGTTATGATATTTAATTTGGACATTTTTTAAAATTAAAAAATGTAAAGCAAATTTGCATAAAAAATAAGCCAACAAGCGAGATCGCTTTCTATTTTCGTTTATCAATTTTTTTATGCTGATAAGATGCCTAAGCAAATATTGAAACAAAATTTTTAAGTATACTTCACTTATTTAAAGCCTTTTTTGCACCCGATAAGAGGAAATCAAAAATATCGCAAAGCGAAGCAATAGAACTCAAGTATTTTTGTATTCACTCAACAAAATGATTCATTTAAATTAATACTCGTACTTGTGGACGATCTTCCATCCTTTAGCACAATTTAGCGTTAGAAAACAAGTAGAAAACTTTTTTAAAATTTTATGTATGTATGTCGTCACCACTTCACCTCGCAACACCTCAATTAAGTCACATGGCTTCTAGCTAGCCATCCCAACAGCATTTCTTATATAGAGCCGGCGGCCAGAAGCGCGGCAATTTGTTTAACATGGCATCAACATTTCACTTAACATCAACTCAATCACGTTACATGGCTTCTAGCTAGCCATCCCAACAGCATTTCCCATATAGAGCCGGCGGCCAGAAGCGCGGCAATTTGTTTAACATGGCATCAACATTTCACTTAACATCAACTCAATCACGTCACATGGCTTCTAGCTAGCCATCCCAACAGCATTTCTTATATAGAGCCGGCGGCCAGAAGCGCGGCAATTTGTTTAACATGGCATCAACATTTCACTTAACATCAACTCAATCACGTCACATGGCTTCTAGCTAGCCATCCCAACAGCATTTCTTATATAGAGCCGGCGGCCAGAAGCGCGGCAATTCGTTTAACATGGCATCAACATTTCACTTAACATCAACTCAATCACGTCACATGGCTTCCAGCTAGCCTTCCCAATAGCATTTCTTATATAGAGCCGGCGGCCAGAAGCGCGGCAATTCGTTTAACATGGCATCAACATTTCACTTAACATCAACTCAATCACGTCACATGGCTTCCAGATAGCCTACCCAACAGCATTTCTTATATAGAGCCGGCGGCCAGAAGCGCGGCAATTTGCCGTCAACTCAATCACGTCACATGGCTTCTAGCTAGCCATCCCAACAGCATTTCTTATATAGAGCCGGCGGCCAGAAGCGCGGCAATTCGTTTAACATGGCATCAACATTTCACTTAACATCAACTCAATCACGTCACATGGCTTCCAGCTAGCCATCCCAACAGCATTTCTTATATAGAGCCGGCGGCCAGAAGCGCGGCAATTCGTTTAACATGGCATCAACATTTCACTTAACATCAACTCAATCACGTCACATGGCTTCCAGCTAGCCTTCGTTTAACATCCCAACAGCATTTCTTATATAGAGCCGGCGGCCAGAAGCGCGGCAATTCGTTTAACATGGCATCAACATTTCACTATAGAGCCGGCGGCCAGAAGCGCGGCAATTTGCCGTCAACTCAATCACGTCACATGGCTTCTAGCTAGCCATCCCAACAGCATTTCCCATATAGAGCCGGCGGCAAGAAGCGCGGCAATTCGTTTAACATGGCATCAACATTTCACTTAACATCAACTCAATCACGTCACATGGCTTCTAGCTAGCCTTCCCAACAGCATTACTTATATAGAGCCGGCGGCCAGAAGCGCGGCAATTCGTTTAACATGGCATCAACATTTCACTTAACATCAACTCAATCACGTCACATGGCTTCCAGATAGCCTACCCAACAGCATTTCTTATATAGAGCCGGCGGCCAGAAGCGCGGCAATTCGTTTAACATGGCATCAACATTTCACTTAACATCAACTCAATCACGTCACATGGCTTCTAGCTAGCCTTCCCAACAGCATTACTTATATAGAGCCGGCGGCCAGAAGCGGGGCAATTTGTTTAACATGGCATCAACATTTCACTTAACATCAACTCAATCAACTCAATCACGTCACATGGCTTCTAGCTAGCCATCCCAACAGCATTTCTTATATAGAGCCGGCGGCCAGAAGCGCGGCAATTTGTTTAACATGGCATCAACATTTCACTTAACATCAACTCAATCACGTCACATGGCTTCTAGCTAGCCTTCCCAACAGCATTACTTATATAGAGCCGGCGGCAAGAAGCGCGGCAATTCGTTTAACATGGCATCAACATTTCACTTAACATCAACTCAATCACGTCACATGGCTTCTAGCTAGCCTTCCCAACAGCATTACTTATATAGAGCCGGCGGCCAGAAGCGTGGCAATTCGTTTAACATGGCATCAACATTTCACTTAACATCAACTCAATCACGTCACATGGCTTCCAGATAGCCTACCCAACAGCATTTCTTATATAGAGCCGGCGGCCAGAAGCGCGGCAATTTGCCGTCAACTCAATCACGTCACATGGCTTCTAGCTAGCCTTCCCAACAGCATTACTTATATAGAGCCGGCGGCCAGAAGTGCGGCAATTTGTTTAACATGGCATCAACATTTCACTTAAGATCAACTCAATCAGGTCACATGGCTTCCAGCTATCCTTCCCAATAGCATTTCTTATATAGAGCCGGCGGCCAGAAGCGCGGCAATTTGTTTAACATGGCATCAACATTTCACTTAACATCAACTCAATCACGTCACATGGCTTCTAGCTAGCCTTCCCAACAGCATTACTTATATAGAGCCGGCGGCCAGAAGCGCGGCAATTTGTTTAACATGGCATCAACATTTCACTTAACATCAACTCAATCACGTCACATGGCTTCTAGCTAGCCTTCCCAACAGCATTACTTATATAGAGCCGGCGGCCAGAAGCGTGGCAATTCGTTTAACATGGCATCAACATTTCACTTAACATCAACTCAATCACGTCACATGGCTTCAAGATAGCCTACCCAACAGCATTTCTTATATAGAGCCGGCGGCCAGAAGCGCGGCAATTCGTTTAACATGGCATCAACATTTCACTTAACATCAACTCAATCACGTCACATGGCTTCCAGCTAGCCTTCCCAATAGCATTTCTTATATAGAGCCGGCGGCCAGAAGCGTGGCAATTTGTTTAACATGGCATCAACATTTCACTTAACATCAACTCAATCACGTCACATGGCTTCTAGCTAGCCATCCCAACAGCATTTCTTATATAGAGCCGGCGGCCAGAAGCGCGGCAATTCGTTTAACATGGCATCAACACTTCACTTAACATTAACTCTGTCAAGTCACATGGCTTCCAGCTAGCCATCGCAACAGCATTTCTTATATAGAGCCGGCGGCCAGAAGCGCGGCAATTCGTTTAACATGGCATCAACATTTCACTTAACATCAACTCAATCACGTCACATGGCTTCTAGCTAGCCATCCCAACAGCATTTCTTATATAGAGCCGGCGGCAAGAAGCGCGGCAATTCGTTTAACATGGCATCAACATTTCACTTAACATCAACTCAATCACGTCACATGGCTTCTAGCTAGCCATCCCAACAGCATTTCTTATATAGAGCCGGCGGCCAGAAGCGCGGCAATTTGTTTAACATGGCATCAACATTTCACTTAACATCAACTCAATCACGTCACATGGCTTCCAGCTAGCCTTCCCAATAGCATTTCTTATATAGAGCCGGCGGCCAGAAGCGTGGCAATTTGTTTAACATGGCATCAACATTTCACTTAACATCAACTCAATCACGTCACATGGCTTCTAGCTAGCCATCCCAACAGCATTTCTTATATAGAGCCGGCGGCCAGAAGCGCGGCAATTTGTTTAACATGGCATCAACATTTCACTTAACATCAACTCAATCACGTCACATGGCTTCCAGCTAGCCTTCCCAGCTAGCCTTCCCAATAGCATTTCTTATATAGAGCCGGCGGCCAGAAGCGCGGCAATTTGTTTAACATGGCATCAACATTTCACTTAACATCAACTCAATCACGTCACATGGCTTCCAGCTAGCCATCCCAACAGCATTTCTTATATAGAGCCGGCGGCCAGAAGCGCGGCAATTTGTTTAACATGGCATCAACATTTCACTTAACATCAACTCAATCACGTCACATGGCTTCCAGCTAGCCTTCCCAATAGCATTTCTTATATAGAGCCGGCGGCCAGAAGCGTGGCAATTTGTTTAACATGGCATCAACATTTCACTTAACATCAACTCAATCACGTCACATGGCTTCAAGATAGCCTACCCAACAGCATTTCTTATATAGAGCCGGCGGCCAGAAGCGCGGCAATTTGTTTAACATGGCATCAACATTTCACTTAACGCATGGCATCAACACTTCACTTAACATTAACTCTGTCAAGTCACATGGCTTCCAGCTAGCCATCGCAACAGCATTTCTTATATAGAGCTGGCGGCCAGTAGCTCACCAAATTGCTTTGCTGCCAGCCCTTAAAAAATGCTTTCTTGTATAGAGTCAGCAGCTAGAAACCCGTCATTTCAGATCACATCAACGGGCTAAGATCCAGATATTCTGATCATGCTTGATTATAAAAATTTTTCACAGCCGAATTAAAGTGCCTACGTAATTCTAAATTTCACCAGCTTTGTATTTCAAACACACAAGCTAAGCTCTCCTATTCACTCGGGCAACTCTTAATTTATTATTTCTTATATAGAGCCGGCGGCCCTTTCCTGGGCTTAACATATTGCTCTGGTCATTTGATATTGGCAGTGGTGAAAGGGAAGGGGCGCAAACTCAGCTTGGCAGCTGTTATGATGAGCCCAACGTAATTTCCTGCTGTCGCTAACCTTGCTTATGTGCTATAAACATATATGAATATATGTATGTACATTGCTTGTATGTGCATATTGCACCATAATCGATGACACCTGTGCAATAAAATTGCCGTCGATTTGTCGACCTAATGTACTCGTACTTTATCTCCGATCACTTTCTGCTATTGCTGTTTCTTATCTATATGATTCTTATTATTTTTTTGTTACGTACATACCTTGTCATATATGGTATACTTGTGTTAGAATGTTTTTGTACATGTTTGTATATAAATAATTTGATATTGTTGTTTACTATGTGTCAATGTTTGCATAGTTTTGATTTTAAATATATACTATACATACAGACATACTTTCATACACTTCCATTATGCAATGCGACGTCAATTAGTGTGTAAAGCCAATACACCTTCTATGGCCATAAATACAAAAGGGGACGCCAACCGTCAACAAACTAGCAACAAAAATGACACTTTGAACACTGCTTGTACAAACATTTTATCGAGTATATGTGACAAATTAGTGGGCTTATGTCAGATTAGTTAAAGAGCGACTGAAAAAAAGTTATAAATAAAACAAAGTAGGTTAGATAGTGGTTATAAGGCAGTTAGCACGAAAAATTCCCATAAAATTCAATATTATTATAATTTGGAGATAAAATTCTATCACTTATCTACATGAAATTAATTGATTTTAATAGAAACATTGGCATTCACGGGTAGCATAAATGGGTTTAAAAATATTGTTATCTTGAATTTGATCAGTTTGTATGGCAGCTATATGCTTTAGTGGTCCCATCGGTTCGCAAGTCCGATCATTTAATAGGATTACCAACTTTTTCTTTTGCGTGCCACAAACTTCGGGGTAAATTAAATAATTCCTCTTAAGGGCGATGTTCTTGCAGCGACATGAAACATTTCGGATTCCGTTCGGGTAACATCAAATCGATTGAGCTATTGTCATGGGAACGGACTTCGAACGAACTCTGAGAATGATTTTTGTTGTTGTTGCTGTAACAGCAGATAACATTCCTCACATGTATTTTGTGAATGAGTCGAGACTATCAAAGTTCTTCTCGGAAGAAAATCCATCCGTTAATATTATTTAAATTCCAGAGTACCCTTATACAAGTATATACATATGTACCGTATGTTCTCTCGTTGTCGAAAATTTCCATCGATAATTAAAACTTAAGAAACGCTTTTAGAAAAAGGTCTGGAAAGTTGTCTTTTAGCGTCAAAAAAGGTTATCTCCCTCGATTTCAGAAGTGCCTGTCCAATATCTTTTGAAGGGAGTGACATTCTGTCGACTTTGTGTTAGTCGACCTTAACTCTACTCACATTTGAATAGTCCGAACTTTTTAAGTTTAAGTTCTGCAAGCTTAAATATTATGCCTTTACATAGGGTCGGTTCACCTTCCGAGATTGAGGTACCTTGCTTAGACTGTCAAATCTTTGTTCCTCCAGCTATGGCGTCGAATATAATTTTTGTTAAAATCATGTTGCTTTAGTTAGAGAACAGATGTTTGACTAAATAGCAGCTCTGATTACAGACGGGCCAAAAACTAAGTCCAGAAACCCAGCTTATGGCTGAAGAGCTCTGCAGATTAAAAGTCCAAAGGTTTTTTTAGAATGCTGCTGAGAAAGTATCCATCTGATTGTGAAGCCACAGTCGTGTCTAAGTACAAGATATAAAAAAATATCCGCCCGGTTGCAAGTCCGATTCATGGCATGGGAACGATTGGGTTGACTTTTGTGAATTGTTGAGCCAAAAATTTATGTAGTACTTATACTCCCTTAAAGACTATTGCCATTGTTGATACAACAAGTGCTTAAACAAAACATTTTTATCCGGCTTACCGTGCGCATAATTAAGCGTCAAGAAAAAACAAACATTGCCAAATTCCAAGTGAAATTTACTACATGTCAAAGATCACTGAAACTCGAGCGTATGTCGGCGAAGAATTTCTGGAACTTTCGTTAATTAACTTCACACGTACATATAATCCAAGAATATACACGCCGCGCGAAGAAAGTAAGCAATTGTGGTGTATTGAACTTTAAACTCGAAAGTCAGATGAATTACAAATTCAGTTTTTGCACTGTAAACAAAAAGAAAAGCCGTTAAGCGAACGGGAAATGTGTTTAAAACCTATAAGCCACTGTAAAGTGACGAGTTAGACTTCGAAGTAAAGGCTGAATAGCCGTAAATGTGCACAGCTGATGGGCATTTATACGATTATATGAGTACATATCAGTTAGCTGTCAGCTGTCAAATTTTGTTGATGATGTTATGTTTTTAAACCAACGCTGCTGGTGCACACAGCAACAGCTCTTCAAACGCTTGATAAATCATTTCACACGCCGCTTAAACTTTGTTTCTCTAATTAGTCTGTTGCATGCGCTGGACTTTTAATGATTCGATGCGTCATAGCGACACCCACAATCGCAAGCTATGCATGTGTGTGTATGTTTGCGTTAATAAAGAAAACGAACGTATCGTGCTGGCACTAATTGCGAATGCAGCTTTTCAGCTGAACATATTTTCGATAAATATATTTAATTTTCTTAATTGAAATTAAAGTTCTCTGTTATAACAATAATTGAAATAAGAAAAAAACGTTGCTTAAAATTGTATTTCGTTTGTATAGTACGATTAATGAAGACTTAATTGATTACTTTTTCCTTTGCAGAGATTTTTTGCCTCGTGGTTCAGGCATTGTAACACGTCGTCCATTGATCTTACAGTTGATTAACGGCGTTACCGGTAAGTTAGGCGTATTATTTTGTTTTTATTATCACTCAAAATCTTCTATTTTATCCGCGCAGAACATGGTGAATTTCTGCATTGTAAGGGTAAGAAATTCACCAGTTTCGATGAGATCCGCAAAGAGATCGAGGATGAAACGGATCGTGTAACTGGCAGTAATAAGGGCATATCCAATATACCAATAAATTTGCGTGTCTACTCACCACATGTACTCAATCTGACACTCATCGATTTGCCTGGTCTAACCAAGGTGGCGATCGGCGACCAGCCCGTAGACATTGAACAACAAATTAAAGGAATGATCTTTCAATTTATACGCAAGGAAACTTGTCTCATTTTGGCTGTAACGCCAGCTAATACAGATTTAGCCAATTCGGATGCATTGAAATTAGCTAAAGAGGTCGATCCACAGGGTGTGCGCACAATTGGTGTGATCACTAAACTCGATCTTATGGACGAAGGCACAGATGCGCGTGATATTTTAGAGAATAAATTATTGCCACTGCGACGCGGCTACATTGGTGTGGTGAATCGCTCACAAAAAGATATTGAGGGACGTAAGGATATTCATCAAGCCTTGGCGGCTGAACGCAAATTCTTCCTTAGTCATCCATCTTATAGACATATGGCCGATCGTTTGGGCACACCATACCTACAACGTGTACTCAATCAACAGTTGACCAATCATATTCGTGATACGCTTCCAGGTTTGCGTGATAAATTACAAAAGCAAATGTTGACACTGGAAAAGGATGTGGAGCAATTTAAGCACTTCAGACCTGACGATCCTAGCATTAAGACAAAGGCGATGTTACAGTAAGTTGGTGTCAATAGTTGTTAAATGTGGTCTCCTATTGCTTATGTGCTATTTTATTTTATCTCCAACAATTAGAATGATCCAACAATTGCAGTCAGATTTTGAGCGTACCATTGAAGGTTCCGGTTCAGCTTTGGTCAATACAAATGAACTATCTGGTGGTGCTAAAATCAATAGAATTTTCCATGAACGGTGAGTTAGTAGGGCTTTAAAATTATTATTTTGGAAACTGAAAAATTCTGTTTATTCGAATAAAATATTATTCTTCGAAATTGAAAATTCAGTTTTTTCGTAGAAGGAAAATCCGAAAGTATAATTTCTAAAGTTAAATTTGACCGAAAAATGCTTTTCGATATTAAGTATTTCGAAATATAATTTTTCGAAGTTAGAATTTTCCGGCGGTGTTAAAATCAATAACATTTTTGAAGAACGGTTTTCCATGAATTAGAAGAATTTAACGTTTATTATATTCAAAACTTGAAGTTTTTTGTTCGAAAAAATATTATTCGAAATGAAAGTTCAGTTTGTTTCAGGAAAAAAAAAATCGAACGTTTCATTTCTATCGTAAAAAAATTCCTTTCAGAATTAAATTTAAAGTTAGTAGAGCATGTTATTTGTAATTTTCAAATTCATTTGTTTTATCAAAAAAATATTATTCTTCGAAATTGAAAATTCAATGGAATATTCGACTTGAAAGTGACATTTTTTCTAAATAATCCTTTTCGGCAATTTTTAGAAATGAAACTTTTTTGAAAGTTAAAATTTTGATGTTAATTTTTCGAAATTAAACTTTTTCGAAAATAATAATTTCAAAGTTAATCTTTCGAAATTAGATATTTTCGAATTTATTGTCTAGTGTACCATTTCTAATATTAATATACGCATTTATTTACCAACTTTCAGTTTACGTTTCGAAATTGTAAAAATGGCTTGTGATGAAAAAGAATTACGTCGCGAAATTTCATTCGCCATTCGTAATATACATGGTATTCGTGTGGGCCTGTTCACACCCGACATGGCCTTCGAGGCGATTGTCAAGCGTCAAATTGCACAATTAAAGGAGCCGGTCATCAAGTGTGTCGATCTAGTCGTACAGGAATTGTCCGTTGTGGTGCGCATGTGCACAGATAAGGTAAATATATTTTTTATTGTTATATATATTTTTTGTCAATTGCATTGTTAAAAAAATAAATTTCGATATAAAATTTTCTTCAGATGTCACGCTATCCACGCTTGCGTGAGGAAACCGAACGCATCATCACTACACACATACGCCAGCGTGAACAGTACTGTAAGGAACAAATCCTGTTGCTCATCGATTTCGAATTGGCCTACATGAATACCAATCATGAGGATTTCATTGGCTTTGCAAAGTGCGTAGTTGTACAAAATACCACAATTTATATGTTTTTATATGTAACTATTTGATTATTTTGTTTTAGTGCTCAGAACAAATCTGAAAATGCCAACAAGACTGGCACACGCCAGTTGGGCAATCAGGTTATACGCAAAGGCTATATGGTCATACAAAATTTGGGTATTATGAAAGGTGCGTACCTATATAATCAAATTTTTTTTTTAGATTTATTGTAATTAATTTAAGCGTAGCTTAGTTTTTACGTCATGCCACAAATCGTGGAGTGTCTAATATTATCGATTTATTGTTGTTGTTTTGTATTTATTTAACGTATATTATTAATTATAAGTCTATTGTGGTTGAATTAGCTTGGTTCGGGTGTTGAGAGATTCATACGCTTGTGTGGTTGTGAGCTGATAGTTATCGTAATTTTATGTAAATTATAGGTTTGTTTAGATATCAGTAAGTTTTTGTTGTATTTGTGTTTATATGACTGCTATCCGAAGTTTTTTGCTTTGTTTATTTTCATTAGTTAATAATTTCTATTGAAATTGTTATGATAATTAGTAAGTTTCATTGTGGATGTAATCTACAATAATTTGTGCAAATAACCGTTACTTAATCAGAATTTTTTTGTATTTATCTTTCATCCCAAATAGCGGGAATGAAAAAATAAAGTACAATTTTAATAAAAAAATCGGAAAAATAGTGAAGAACAATATTAATCCCAAGTTTCTAAATAAAAATAAACAAAATTGTTTTTTGAATTTGAAATTATTTCGCGCTTGCGTGCTACGTATTCTACCAATGTGGGTATCTTTGAAAAGGAAAGTTTATTTTAAATAAAATCAGAGTTTTGTCTTACTAACATTTAATTACATATTTTTAATTTTAGTTTTTCAGTTAGAAATATGTAAATCCTTCCTTATTATCTCTTTTCATTCTTTTGATATAAAAAATATTTTGTTTTTTTTGTTTTACTTCAAGTTTTAATTTTTTTTATTCTGATTTTGGGTTTTTCCTTTTGGGATTTTCTGATTTTGGATTAAAATTCGGATTTTCTTTTTTTTTTTTGGATTCTCTGATTTCGGATTAAAAAATTTGATTTTCTATAACTCATTCTGATTTTGAGTTTAATTGTAATAACTCGGATTTTGTGATTACCAATTAAATTTCCATTAAATTTATTCAAATAAAAAAATTGCAAACCTGGTAAAATTATATATTTTGTTCTTACAACGATAATAACTCGTATGTGTCCAAGATAATGTTTATTAAAATGGTTGTGACTTTCAATTTGAGTCAAATAATTTTCAATCTGTCAAAGGTAATAAATTCCGGTACAATAATTTATAATTATTATTTTTTTTTGTTACAACAACTAGCCTTAAAACTGCGAATAATATTTCGTTTATATTTTTCTCCATTGTAGAATAAATTTTGATTTTTAAAATACCTCTCATAATTAATTTTTTTACATAAATTACAAATTAATTGATTGTACTAAAAATATATAATTTATACTGAAATATTGTTTTCAGGGATTATTTGACTAACAAAAATATTTGCAATTATTTGTCGATATTAAGTAGATTTATGTACCAAATTGTTTAACACTTAAGTTAGACTTACTTAAAGTTACAAAATATCAATTTATACTAAAATTTAGTTTTTAGAAACAGTACACAATTCTTAGATTATACTTAGTTACAAATTTGTCAAAGTCTTTCGACCACTCTGCAGGTTATTTAAATATATAATAATATTATACTTATATTTCCATTAATGTTTCACAATTTTTTAGTACACTTCTGATTTATACAAAAACGTTTAGTACTAAAAAATAGCTATGGCAATAGCTGAATATAATTTATTATTTTGTAGCACCTAATTGCTGTACTTCACATTTTTTATACAATTTTAGTACTTTTTTCTTAGGGTTTATTTAGTACATACAATTCTAGCGTTTTTAAAAACGTTATCCTAGAAAAGTTTTTACAAGTACTATTTGGAAATATGTTTTTTCTCTTTACAAATATATATAACATTTTTTTCTTATTCGCTCAGTAATCGCTTCACTGTTCGTTCTCAGTTTTTGTGTGCGTCTACTTAATTTAAATTAAAAATTGCATGTTTTAATTTATGTATTTAGTTTTCTATGTTTATTTTAATTATCTGTCTCTCCTACTCCTATGTTTATGATTTTCTTTATTCATTTTTGTAGCATTGAAGCGATTTTTGCCACAAATTCTTGGTTCGTATAATGCTCGATATATTTTAAAAAGTTTTCTACAAGAATTTAATTTTAATATTTGCATTTTTCGTTGCAACTGTTTCTTCTCCTCTTGTAATTTGTTCTCAATTTATGTGTGCTTAATGAAACAAGTTTTGTCACTAGTATTGTGTTGCGTTTTTATTGTTATTGATATATTTAACTAAAAATATATACCATATTTATGTTTATATATACCGAAATTTTATGAATCTATCAATTAATGTAATAATATTGATAAACGTTTAAATGCACACACGACACCACTGGATTTGATATTTCTTTTTATTGGTTGCGCATGCGCATAAGTTTTAATATTTTTACTAGCGCAGATGTTTAGTTACGTTACTTTAAGTGTTCTTGTTGTGCACAAATTAGTTTAAAATCCGAAAAATGAGCTTTTGGCAAGTTTAAAAATAAAAATGCGAATATTTTAACCTACATCTGTTTTAAGAACTTTGTTTTATAAAAAATAACTGCAATAAATTTCCAAAAACTTATTTATTGCCATTCATAATGAATTACCGTTAAACATATGCAGTTTTTATACCCTGAACGGGGTATATCAAGTTTGCCACGAAGTTTGTAATATTTTTTCCTCCAAAGAAGCTTTTTTGTTGTTAATATCGAACCGCAAGATATAGTTAGTTGTCATGCAAATCGGTCAAAATGAAATCCTCATTTGAAACATTTTTTTATGCTACAAAATATTTTTTGCCACATATCCAAGCCAATAGTACAATCTCCGAACAAATTACTCAGTTCGGACCACTATATCATATAGCTGCCATACAAACTGACTGATCAAAATAAAGCTCTTGTCTGAAAAACTCTTTTATTCGATAAAATATCTTTACGAAATTTGGCATAGATCCAAGGCAATTATACAATCTCCGAACACATTGTTCAGGTCGGACTACCAGAGCATAAAGCGAACAAAATCAAGAAAAAAAAAAAGATTTTTTTATAACCTTATATGCTATAAGAAATGAACCTGGAGGGGCTTCCAAACAGCCGAAGTTAATTTTCTTGTTTTTTTTTTTATTACATAACCGTAAATAGATATTATATTAAATATATTCCTCCAAATTAATCTACATAAACATATGTAGGTATACATACGTATTCGTCAAACATAAATCGAGTATAACTGGTTTTACAGTATCGAGTTTTATGAAAAAAATAATTTTTTTCCACTTTTACATTAATCTAGCCTAAATTTTTTGTCACTTGCTATCTATAATTCTTCAACAACTCTTTCTACTTTTTTATCTCTATTTTCACGTATTATCTATTGTATGTACTTCTGGCTTCACCTTTCCTACTTTACTCTCCATTTTTTTTGTTTCATTGTGATTTTTTTTGTCCATTCGCTTGCTTCACCCATCTTTTTTTTAATTTTCTGCATGTAATACGCTTTTGAGTTGACTTTCGTCGGAAACTCGTTTCTGTTTTTAAACTTGCTTTCGGCTAATTTTTATGTTAATATGTAAATAGTAATATAAATTTTTTTAAATTATTTTTTTTGTAAATAGTACATTTAGCTAATTAAAATACTTCATATTATATACTTAGGTTAAGTTAGTATATGTAGCTTAGGTCTCACAAAATTTTACGTATGTATATTGTAAATTACTATAGGGTATAATTGTATAGAGTTATCCATTTTACATGCTCATAAAATTTCTATAAATGAAAACCAACTAAAATGTTAATAATCATTTTTTCGAAATTTTCTTCTTTTTTGTCTCATTCCATGCACGTCTTATTGCTATATCTGCATTTCTTCATCGTACAATTGCTGTTTATTCGCCAATTCTTCTTATACTTCTCATCTTTATATTTAACAACACAATTTTTCGAATAAAAATTAATTAATTAAAAACCGTCAACTGTACAACAACATAATTGCAACACCTCTAATTGACTGCACGCCAAAACCAATACACCTCTGTTTCTCGGGCACATGGAAATTGATACTCTTAACACTCAAAAATTAAAAACAAAAATGAAACTTAATACTTACAAACACCTGCCACCTTCCGTCCATCACTTGCTACATTCTACCACTCACCACCACAAACTTGCAAAACGAAATATTTTGTTTTCCTACACTTGAAAAAACAACCACACAACATTGCAGGCGGTTCGCGTCCCTATTGGTTTGTACTGACATCGGAGAGTATTTCCTGGTACAAGGATGAGGATGAGAAGGAGAAGAAATTTATGTTGCCGTTGGATGGTTTGAAATTACGCGATATTGAACAGGGCTTCATGTCAATGTCAAGACGTGTCACATTTGCTTTATTCAGTCCAGATGGACGTAATGTTTATAAGGTTAGTAATTTTTGTAAAGTACAAAAAAATTTTACAACGTTTAACCACCAAAGACCACGTACAAAATTCAAAATAGAAACAGTAACAGCAACAGTAACAGAAAATGCAACAAAAAACCGCAACAAAAACTTGTAAAATAAAAGTAAACAAGAACAAGAGAAATTAAAAACGCGCTTTAGCTCAATGTCGCATGGTGTTTTACAGTTTTATTTTGAAACGTTTGCTTTCATAGAGGAAATGTAAAGTATTGCCCCACGGTTTATTTATAAAAAATGAGAGTTTTTTTTCAATTGAATACGTTTTTCGCTACACACCACACTTATTAAAGATATAGTAATATTCACGTCAACATATTTATTTGTTATTATAATTTTTTAACAAAATTTTTTTTTAAAGGAAAAATATAATGAGAAAACAAAAAATTAAAAGTAATAATGATAACAAAAAAATAATAATTTCAATGAAAAATGTTAAATAATAATAAAAAAAATAATAATAGTAAAAATTAAAAACCAATAACAAATTAATAATAATACAAAATACTAAACAATAATCAAAAAAAATTAAATTGACCTGCAATTTTATTTAACTGTTAGTTTATACAGTAACTGAAAACTTTTTTAATTTTTCCCTAATTCAAATATTTAAAATTAATGAAAAAAATAAACACTTGTAAGTTCTTGATGAACTGAAGTGATTATTTATTCACTGATAAATGTTAAATATTTGTTAAATTAAGAAAATAAATTCAATTTTGCAATTCTGTTCAAATTGAAGCAAATAAATTTAATTTGTTTTCGAAAATTTAATTCGGAATTGGAATTCGGAATTATTAGGATTAATTCATGGGTATTTTTTTAATATTTATGTTCTAAGCCAAACTATTTTTTTTTTTAATTTTTTTTTTATAAAATTGGTTATAAAAACTAAATTTGATTTAAATATTTTTAGTTATAAAAATAATTACATATTTATTAAAATAAATATTAGTCTGGATTAAAAAAAAGGTTTGTTCTAAGTCGTTTTTTTCCATAACAAAATGTTTATAAAAGTAATAAAAAATGATAACATTCAAACAATAAAAAAAACAATAGTAATAATATATAACTAACAAATAACATTTTTTTTTTAATTTAAGTAATCTATCGTTTATGATATTATTTTAATATAATTTTTATGGTGATCATTATTTTAATCAATTGTTTCGGAAAATTTTAATATTTTTTGTTTTCAGTTTTATTTACAATCAAATGTACTTACATATGTATATATTTTATTTTTTTTACTATTTTCCTTTATTATAACTTTTTAATTTAGTTTTATTTTTTGAAATTTACTTTTTTATCTTTCTTCCTATTTTAACATTTAGAGATTTTGTTTATTTTAATTTTTTCTTGCATTTAACACCCTATTAATTTTGCTAAATTTACTAATAATTAAAATTATTTTATTGAACTTTTTCTCTTTTAACCTGTGGTGTGTAGCGTATTACGAAGAATATTTGTATTACTTACCCCAATAATTTAAATATTTTCTAAACAATTGCGTTGCAAACAATTTAATATCTAATAATTTCTTTAATTTACCTGCCCCTTATAATGTTATGTATTACTGAATGTATGTATGCCTCTCTTTCACACACACACAATACTCTTTTGTACCCGTTATTTAAATTTGGTTTTCGTTATATTTGGTACATGCATACAAATGTACTATTATGTAAGTGTGCGCTCCTGACTGGTTTATTTGAATTGAATAGCGCGTTGCGCGTAAGCGAAAGAAAAACTAAACAATATAAAATAATATTTGCAACCCTGTGTGGCAACAATCTGTTTGGTAATGGCGTTTAAATTTTTTTGTATTTGATAAAAATTACTATGTTTTTATCAACATTTTTCCCAGCAACAAATTTTCATTTGCAATATGCCAGGACATGGCATGATTTTCAAAACGAGCAGTAAAAAAAATAATAATTTAGCAATAGTGGTCTTGAAAACTATGCTCTTGTCAACTGCTGCATATTTTAAATGAAAACTTGTTTAAATATATATTTATAAATAGTCACATTAGCTCTTCGTAAGTAGCCACTTGCTAAACGTTATTTCCATTTATTTTTGAAACACCAATTTTAATGATTTTTTTAGTTTTTCAAATACTCACCGAACCTGACTTCCTGCGTACAAAATTTATAAGTTTTCTTATATATTTTTAATTTCTTGTATTCTCCACTCCTGTTGCTCATTGAAATTTAGTTTGCTTTAATTTGCTTTTCATGTTTTCAATTACAATTCTATAAGTTTACTAATAAATATTTAATTTTTTGCCACTTTTCCCGCATTTAGGACTACAAGCAACTCGAGCTGTCCTGTGAGACCGTTGAGGATGTGGAATCGTGGAAGGCTTCATTCCTACGCGCCGGCGTATATCCCGAGAAACAAGTGGCCCAGGAGAATGGCGATGAGGTAAGTTGTTTTGCATATTGAAAATAAATATTTTTGTGTAATTTCATGTAGGTATGCGCATAATATATGCATATGTGCTGCACATATGTATGTATGTATATGCGAAATTTTGTTTTATGTACATTTAGTATATAGGATATGTTGTACTATATATAGTAATTGTGGCCTGTTCACATTTAGAGCAGCGGGCAAGTTTTCAACTGGCTACAACATTTTTATATACATACATACATATATACATTGGTAGAAATTCAGCAACGAAATGAAAAATTAACAAACAAACATTTACTGTTGTGTTGCCAATATTTACGAAAGTCTATTAAATTTTTTGTATTAAAAAGAAGAAGAAAAAATGTTAATTAAAAAAAAATAAAATAAACTTTTCAAATTGTGTTAAATTTTGCTTTTACCATATTTTTTTTTTTTTTGCAATGCACACTAACTATATTAATTAATAAAAAATATTTATACACCCTTATAAGTTTTTTGGTGTCTAGTCAATTTAATTAGGAAATCCTCCAAAGTGGTGTTGCAGATTTGGAGGTTAAAAGTTAAATTTAAATTATAAACTTGTTTGTTAATTTTTTGGCTATGAAAATTAATTTATGACGAATATTTCTTTGCAATTATACATTTTTTGAGTCTATTTGCTTGCAGCCAGTTTTCTTTCAAAAGTCTTAAAATAGTACTGCAATTTATATTTTTAAAACTGAAAACTTTGTATTCGAAATTTTTGTCTCAATTAATAGTACTCTTAATATTTTTTTGACAACAGTGACAGTTGAAAACTTACCCAGCTCGCTACCGTCAATGTTGCTTAATAAATAATGCTGTACAAATCGATTTTATGAACACTTGCCCGTCTTTTTTTTTCAATTATGCCGTTATATTTTCTCTAAACAGAGGTTTAAGCTTCAAATCAATCCAAGACCTATCAATAAAAATTTTTTACATCCAAATTTTTTTCGGTTTTACTTATTCTAATATATATAAAAAATTTAATAATTTTTGTTGTAATTTTAATGCCCTTAAACCAGAACCCTAACCTCAACCTCGCCCTTCTATCTCCTTTACGCTGTTATAATGTATGTAACTGAATTGAAATTACTAACCCACACACGCACAGAGAGTTACACATTAAGCTACGTAAATAAAATAAATAATAATTATTGAAAAAAATATAAAAAATCAACAATCCAAACTACTTTTGTAACGCAAACTTTCGTATATTTCTCTGTTTTATCGAATTTTACTCCATAGCAGGAAGGACAAGAGGTTTGTTTCACTTAATTCATAAACTTTTGGTATTTATTTTGCATATTATTGCTACTCCGTAACATTATATAATGTATGGAAGTAATGGTTTTTAACAGGAACAAAGAAAAAAAACTTTTGTAAAAAGCAAAACAAAATTAACAAAAATAATTTTAATTTCATTAATTTGGTAAATTGGTTGTATGGTGCTTTGACACTTAAGTTATGGTGTATTGTTTTTTTTTTTTGTATAAATAAATATGTTTATTTTGTAATTTTTTAAATTTATTTATACTTTTTTCTGTTCCTAATTTTTTATATTTATGCATTATTGTTTAATTTTATTTTAAAAATAATTATTTAAGTTCAATAAGCCAGTCAATTTAATATAAAAGCAGAACTCCACGTACACTTTTAATTCGTGTTTTTTCTTATTTTTTCCAAATCTATTTTTATACGATACTTAAATGAAAAAATGTGTAAAAAATATGAAATATGTACTACAGAAAACGAAAAACGTATGTTTGCCAAATCAATCAAATAAATTTTTTGTTGCGTATTATTTTTTTAATTAACCGTTAATTTTTTATTGTTCATTTTGTTTGTTATGCGTATGTGTGGAGCAAATGCGAATACAAACTAACCACCCTGTTTATTTAAATTGTTCGATAAATCGGTTGATATCCTTGTTATCTCTGCTAATTTGTTTTATAAATTTTTTTTTGGAAAATTTGTATTGCTTTGAATTAAATAATTATTGGAACAGCAACCGAGGCAAATGCAGATGAATTCAGCAGATTATTATTATTATTCAGTTATCGATATTTGATAATACAAACAGAATTTAATTAAATATTATTTTATTTTAAGTTAAGTTAACTTTCGTTAATATTGTTATTAACTATATAATAATACAAAAAATCTCAATGAATATATTTTTATTTATTTCTCTTATACATATTTTTTGGTTTTAAATAATTTTTGGTTTTGTTGAGTTTTTATTAATTATTGTAATATTTTTATTTTAATTTTTTTTATAGTTTGAAAAAAGTAAGTTTTAGTTAATATTTTTTGAACTTGATTTAGAAATATCTGCTGGAAATTTTTGCATAATGGCCCCGGCGGCTGTTAATATCACGCAATATGGGCGCATACATGTTTGAATAATCTCTCTCTACACTATAAAATCGATAAAGAAATATTGATTTTTGAATATGTATGCGTCCTGCTTTTTTTATGCATAGTTCTCGGATTAATTAGTTCGAATAGTTAGCAGTTAATTTCTCGTTTATGGTTATACGTTTATTTGTTATACGTTATATGTTTGTTTTCTACATTTCGTTCAATGAAATCTCAGTGGTTTACTAAATTTTTACCCACCTACAACTGCACCATTTACGGCTTTTTAAATATTTTTGTTCAAATCATCCCGTCATCTCATTTGGAATACCTCCACTGAAACAAAGAAAAACAAGCAGCAACAAGTACCTTTAATCACAAACAGTTAAATAAAACGCATTCTTTCTATATAAACATTTTATTGCCATAAATTTGAAAATTATAATATAATTATTAAATGATTTCCCAGAATTTTGCAATGTATGCACCGATTAATTACTATCAATTTTTTGAACGCAATATAATTATTCATTATTATAACTAAATGATATCGAAAGTATTAAGACAAATAATTGTTTATTCTAAAATTTCGGATACTCGATTGTTTAATGATTAACTAATTTCACTTAGCCAATACCGATTTTTTCATGATGAAATATTCCTCGCAATAATTAATTGATATCAAAAATATCACAAATTATTTTTAAATAGTAGGTACCTACATATGTATGTGTCAATAATTAATTTACTCAATCCTTTACTATTCAAATGCCATTTTTTTAATTCTTTTCTTCGCTGAAACTTGTTGTGTTCTATTAAAAAACTAACAGTTTTAACTCGCAGTTTTAAGTATGCTTTATCTGCAATTTTCATTCAGTGCGTCTTTAAAAAATGGATTTTCTTGTTTAACTCTTCACCCTTCGACGATTACAACTTTTTTCTGAAACATTAGTAGTCTGCCCTCTAAAAGATAGAAGCTTAAAGTTAATTTTTAATAAAATTTTACAAAATACACGGAAAACACATAATGCAAAAACACACACTATATACATACATATGTAAATACTAACTCATTATTACATAACTATAAGGTGTATCAATAAAAGGGATAGTACAGTTGTTTTTAATAATATTGGTTTGCTTTCACTAATTACTATTAATTGACACTGGATAGTGTCAAAATTTGACAAGTGTCAACCAATCACCCGTCGAGTACAAAATATTCCATACACTACACCTTTTTTTGATATCACCCTTTTAAATATACATATATTTCGTCCAACAAGTATCATGAAAGAATTTTATACTGTATTTTTATGATTATTATTATTTTTTTTAATCTTGGTAGTAAAAACAATATTTTTGTGTAATATTTCTATGTATGATACTTATTGGGTAAATTTTAATTTTTCATATTTTTATAATAGTCGTGGTTGCAAGAGAAATTGGTTTGTAATTCAAAATTGGTTCATTAGACGCTTCCAGTCGACTAAATGTGCATTTGATTTTATAATTTTCGGATTTGTAATTTATAATACTCACATAATACTTACATTTATGTAATTTTATTGTATCATCATTATTTTGCGTCCTTAAATTGCTCCATGTCTACAATTTTTTTTGCTTTTCATGTCATAAACCTGCTCACTACGTCAAACAATTCCGATAACTTCTATCGATAATTAAATTCAATAAATTAATGTGAATAGCTATACACTCTAACGAAATATTGCAAATTCTTTGATTCTTCTTTTTTTCTTTTGGCTCTAAAAATTTTAATTATTGATGTTGTTGGGAACTCTTTTTTTATTTTATTCAAATACAATTTTCTGAGCGTTTAATCGATGGTTAATTCTATAAGATATTTTTTCCTCTTAAGTGTATTCACTATATAATTCAAAAGAGAAAAATAAAATAATCGACAAAAAAAAATTCAAACTTTTAAATGCGCATATCTTGTGACCACATGGCGTTAGAATATCTCTGAGATTTTATTTGACGTTTGATTTTTTTGGAAGTGCTTGATATTCAATACTTTTCCTATATGAATTTATATGCTATTTTCTATTTACCTATTTTTTCATTACTTTTTTCCGACTGTTTACTACTACTACTAACACATTGAATGAGAAACTCTCTAATGGAAATTTGTTGTAATGGGATTACTTACGCTATAATTATTATATTTATGATTTCTTATTGATTTGAGAAAAAGAAAATTTGTACATATCCATTTTTTCTTTTTTTCTTTCCCTTTTCCTATATATTTAAATTTATAAAAATAAATATAAAAAACTACTAAAACTACTCAATTGAATTGTACAACAATTCACAATATAAAATGTAAAAAAACCGTATGTGTAATGCTTCCGCTGCCGCTGCTACCTTTGCTGCTGCTGCACATACGCGCGCACACTCACTACTCTCTCTCACATCCACACTTGTTTATACACAAATTACAACAACTTTGCGTTCATCACCATAAATCACCAACACAATTTGTTCACCCCCAATGTTACCGATATGCGCTGCATATAACAACAGTCCGCCAGCGAAGAGAGCGCATCGGATCCTCAACTGGAGCGTCAAGTGGAGACCATACGCAATTTGGTTGACTCATACATGAAGATTGTCACAAAGACCACACGTGATATGGTACCCAAAGCTATAATGATGTTGATTATTAACAATACAAAAGATTTCATTAACGGCGAACTGTTGGCGCACTTGTATGCCACAGGTGATCAGGTGAGTAAATGCGTTTTGTTTTTTTGTTAATAAATGCTTAAAAATGTCGTTAAATTTACTCACAATTGGAATTCTCTTTTTTTAGGCACAAATGATGGAAGAATCGGCAGAATCAGCTACAAAACGTGAAGAGATGTTACGAATGTACCACGCCTGCAAGGAATCGCTTAGAATTATTGGTAAGAGATATGGCAGTTTAGAGCTTTAATTTAATTTTATTTACTATTTGAAAATTCACCAGATAAGGACTACATATCTGTGAAAGACAACCTTTACCGTTAAACTAGAGTACGAAACATTTAATTGCGTTGTCTTAAGTCACATATTATCAGTTCTTCTAAAAATCGCAATATGTATTTTAATATATGTACATATTTTAACATCGCTCCCACATTTATAATAATACCATTTTGTATTAATGCATTTGTTCTAAACACACATTTAAAAAATACTGTCTTTTTCAGGTGATGTTTCCATGGCCACAGTGTCGTCACCGCTACCACCACCTGTCAAAAATGACTGGTTGCCCAGCGGTTTAGATAATCCACGTCTCTCACCACCCAGTCCTGGTGGTCCACGCAAACCTGCACCTACATCACAGGTAAAACATAAATATGGAAACTTATTAAAACAAACATTAAGGCTTTTAATAGTTACTACTTTATTTTTTGAAATTTTTTTCTGGGTTTTTTCGCTAACGAAGAAGTTTGAGACTTAATTTTATTCCCGATGACATTTTTTCATGCTTATGTGCACCTCTTCTAGGTATATTGCACATATTGTTCCTGTATTTTGCATACAAATTATAAATTCACAGTTCACACACTCTTTTTTTATAACCCAACAAATGTTTTTACCTTGTATTTAACTTAATTTTTTCTTTTTCTCACTTACAGGGCTCTTTAGGCAGCGCCGGTGGACGCGGCCCACCACCACCACCCGCTTCAGGGCGCCCAGCACCAGCGATTCCCAATCGCCCAGGCGGCGGTGCACCACCATTACCAGGCGGTCGTCCTGGCGGCGCTCTGCCACCACCACTATTACCTTCGTAAGTACAGATGATTTTATTTCATTTTTATTCTTTTAAGTAGCTTTATAAATACATATACATATTTAATATTTTAAGTTTTGCTTGAGTTTTTTCTGTTAGTAACATTTCGTAAGTTGTTTATCGTTTTCAAAGAAAAATATTCAACAAGTATTGTGTAAAATCAAAAAAATCAGTTTCTTTTCAAAAATATTTTTAAAAAATTGGGCATCATATAATTTATTAGCTTCTTAATACAATATTTATTTACGTATTATTAATTTATCGACGGTTGGGACCTCTTTTTTGCTTATAAATACACGCCTGCACTCTTAATAGGATTTAAAAATGTACAAACTACTTAAAACACTACTGTTCAAAGAATTATAATTTTAAATTTATTTATTTTTCCAATAATTTCAATACTTAGGAAATAAATTTCACCTAAAAATCTTGCTGAGACCTTAAAACATATTATTTTAGTTATAAAGAATACTTTTTAAACTAAAAAAAGCTAAATTAAGGGCACCTCTCGAATTACATATGTATGTAGGGTTTACTTAATATTTTTATTTACATGACTAATCACAGCATTTTCATGAACTAAAAAATGTAACTAACAGTACGAGTATTGGATACGAGTATTAGATCATTTGGTAAAAGGTACAAATTTTCTGAATATGGGATATATATGTATGTATATCAATGTTAACGATAGATTCGAAATATACGCGTTGGCCATATCATACAATAAAGTATTATAAAATACTCTAAAAATATATCGATAATTCTTTATCAATAGTATTTATTGATACATTTTTATCAATAACTTTTACTGCTAATATTTTATATAAACTTTTTATCGATACTTTTTCATAAACAACTTTTCCATAACTTTTTTGTCCATTGTAATAATTAACTTTTTTAAATAAATATTTTTAACTCGATTCGATCGATAACGAAATTCAGATGAAAAATTTTTTATGGTAGCACAGCTAACCAAATTTATTCTTAAAATATGCATTCGTTACATTAAAATAATGCGTTTTCTGCAATGATATTTATTTGGGGTCCCTTAATTTTTCGTATTAAGGTTAAGTTAGGTTATTAAATGTAATTTAATTTGCAAAAGGAAGCATAATTTAACAAATGTTTCATCAATTTCATTATATTTATTCACTCATTTGTTGACGTATGATTTTTACCAATACATATTTATGTATATACATATGTCTCATTAATTTCATAGTTTTCATAAATAATTTCTACTTACTATTGTTTTTGTCCATGATCATTTGGTTAAAGTTGTATATAGAGTTTTCACAATATTTTCTAACATCTGAAAAAATTTACAATAAACCAAAATGTTTTTGTCTCTTTTCTTCCTTTCTCCCCAAACGCTCGCTTACTTTTTGCACACAAAATTGTGTGTGTCCACAATACTTGCTAACACCATAAATGCAACTAATTTCAAAAAAAACATAATTTTTGTCTCTTTTCTTCGCAATCCACAATAATACATTTATAACAATTTGAATAACAAACTCTCTTACTCAAATGCTTTCATGCTTTCATGCTCTCATACTATTTGTGGTCATTTTGGATATTTAAATCACAAAAAATATATTAATACTAAATAAAAAAATAAATCATAATAAAAAATTAATTAATGTTAATAATAAATTTAAACTTTATAATTAATAATAAAATTAAACAAAAAATAATAATAATAAAATATTAAAAAAAAAATTAAAATAAAAACTAAACAACTTTTATAAAAATTTATAAAAAATAAAAAATGTGAAAAACAATATTTATAATAATTTAATAACAAAATAACTAAACTAAAATATAATTAAATATAAAAAATTCGCGCGTCCCCCTATCTCATATTGCAACCTTGGGTGCTTGTTTTTTTTAACAGTCGCCGCTAAATCAACTACATAATCGCACTCTAGCCGATATGTGTTTACAAATACCTATCCTTCTACCATTACATATATAAATCTAATTAATTAGAAAAAATTATACAAGCAAACAAATATCTATCGGTATCTCAATGTAAACATTCCATGCAAAATATGGCAATAATGAAGAAAAAATATCTATTAAAAAATTAAATAACAAAATAATATATATAAACCACAAACCTATCTGTTTCTTGCCATTAAAAAAAATTTATAAGCTGCAGCATCCAAATTTATAGTTTTTGAAAACTTGCAGCAGCAAATTAAACGCAAACAAAGTAAACAAATACAAATGCATATATAAAATTAGTGTAAGATTAGCGCGTTATTGCAAAAAGAAAAAACAAATAAATAAATAAAAAATTATTAAGAAACTATTAAATAAAAATATTTAAAAAATATTGAAAAACACAAAAATTTCATATGAGTTGTTTTGTAAAATTGCAGAAACAATTCAACGCTTATTGAAAACCTAAAAATATAAAAAGTATCAAAGAAACTTCAATATTTAATAAAAATATAAATAAACGAAATAAATAAAATACACGTAAAAATAAAATTAAATATAAAATAACAATGTTAAAAATAGTAAATCAACTGCATATACATATACATATATTTAAATAATCACTAAAAAATGTTTGCCATTATTTCTAGGCATATTGTTGTTATTGATTGTAATGAAAATATGCAATAAAAGTTAATTAGAAAAAACACGAATAATGGTCTTAAGTAATTTTTTTTGAACGGTACGAATGCCTTAATATAAAAAAAACCAGCTTGGAATCATTTTAAAATATTTCAGATTTTAAAATTTACGTGAGAAACATATTTTCTAGTTAAAAATTTGTGTTATTGATTTTTTATATATAAAAAACTTTTAACAACGCATAAAAATGTGTGAATATTATATATATATATTTTTTAATAGTGATTTGTGGCTTTTAACTCAGCTCAGAGCATGAGTGGAGGTGAGGTAGATACATTCAGTGTTGTATAAAGCAGTTTTCCGAAACCGTTTTTTACACCAGACGTTTTATTCGAGCTTTTTTATTTACTGTATTATTTTTTTTTGTTTTTGAACGTTCTAGTTGTTTTCCAACATTACATATTTCCATACCAAACTTTTATTTTGTTGCGCTTTTTGTATGTTTGTATGTTCATTTCATAATCATTCTGTTGTGACTAATTTATGTGTTTAGTTTTTAAATCAAGTGCTTATGTTTTCAAAGTTTTTTATTGTTATCCAAAACATGGTATTTTTATAATATTTTATTTTATTAATTTTTATTTAGGTATTGCTGTTTTTGTTACAAAAATTTTAGGTTTTTCTAATTCTAATAACTTGCTTAAAAAATAATTACACTCATTATGCAATGGAAAAAGAATTCCACTACTTTTTTATCAAAATTTGCGTTGTAACCTATATTTTTAAATAGTTTTTTACAAGCCTAAATCCCAAGTTTGTCACCATTATATTTTTATAATTATTATTATATATGATATATTTTTTTATTTAATGATTGTCGTTATTCTTGTTATTAATATTTATATATATTATATAAAATTTTAATTTTTAAAAATTTAAAATTTATGTTGCAATTATTGTTTGAAATTATGATTCTTAAATTTTTTTGTTAAATTTAAATTAATTAAGTTAATCATATTTCTATGAAAAAATCTCGCTTTTAGAAGCTTAGTTAAAAAGGGGTTTCAAACGTTCCGATAAATGTGTATTTTTCACAACCGATACTCGTTACAAAATATTTTTTATTTTCGCATTTTTGTCGTTAGTCCATTTAACGTTTGTATAACAATAAAAAAAATTACAAAACACACGAAAACACCAAAAAATTCTCTAAATACCAAATAACAATAATAAAAAAAATGAAAATCAACAACTCTTTTTTTGCCAACTGGCAACTCTTGTCCTTTAAAGTCGTGTCACCGGAGCGGTTGGCGGCGCAATTACGCAACAATCTGGAGCGAACCGTTACATACCGGCGAGTATGCAGGGACAGGTGAACCAGGTCGTGGGCCAGGCAGCCGTGAATGAACTTTCGAACGTTTTTGCGACACGTTTCAAGTAAAGAATTGAAAAAAACAAACAAACTTACAAATAAAATTTCAAAAACAAATTTTACATTTGTTTTGCGAGATTGAAAAAAGAAATGCTAAGCTTTGGTTACTAATCGCTGCAACAAAACAACCAACTAAAATTATAAAAATTATTATTGTATTAAAAAAAATTCTACACAAAGAAACAAATACACTCACATACATACACACATACCACAGTATTGACTGCGTTACGACTTTGTTGTGTATGCGTTGTTGTTTTTGTTTTCGAATTTCATTAGTTTTAATCACGCACATTTTTCAATTATTACTGTTTTAATAACTTTGCTCATGTGTTTGTTATGTTCTTTAAATACTCGATTCTTTGCTTTTAATTTTTTAGTCGCTAAAAATTTAAATTGTATTAAGTTTACATGTCATGCTCTCCTTGAGTTACCAGTAATTTTTACATGCACATATGTACATATGTATGATCTTGTTCATCTATTTTGTTCAAAATTCATTAGAAACTTCATTACATTTTTTTTTTACTAAATTTCATACAAAAGACGACGTTAAGAAATTCTACAGGAAGGAAATTTCAAAAAAAAAAACTATTTTTTGGAAACATATTTTTGAAATTAATCATATTATTTTAAAACGTTTTGAAACATTTAAGCTTTCTTAGTGCTGCAAATATATTTATTGCATATTATTCTAGTTTTTTTTATTTTTTTTATTAATTGGATAAAATTTCTGCTTTTAAATTTATTTTTTTAATATATTCATAATTTATTTTGTTTTACGTTTTATTATTTTTTTTTTGATCTTTTGATAAATATTAATTCTTTATATTTTAATTCTATTATTATTTTTTAATTGCATTATTATTTTTTTAATTTTATTATTATTTTTTTAATCTTATTATAATTTTTTTATCTTATTATTATTTTTAGTTTTATTATTTTATTATTATTTTTTTAATAATTTTTTTGCTTTCCTTTTTTATTTAAAAAATAAGTTTAATTTTTTTTGTCATATTTTTGACGTTTCTCTGACTACTGAATTCTGATAAATATTTAGTTATATCTATTTTTTTATTTATGTATTTTTATTATTTAATTTTCTTTAATTTCTTTTTATTAAATAAATTAATTTTTAATCTTCTATAATTTTTCTCTTTTTATTAAATAAATTAAGATTTTTTTGTAATTTTTTTGACGTTTCTCTGATCTTTCAACTTTCGATAAATTATTACTCTTCTACAAACCGGCAAACCTAAATACATATTTACATACAAACAATGAATATACAAAATTAATTAAATACGTACATACATATATTATACAAACAATTATTTAGGGAATTAAAGAAAATGCGTTAAGTATACATAATAAAATTGAAACAAAAACAAAAAAGAGGAAAAGAAAAACTAAGAAAATAATGAAAAATACAATTACAATTAATAAAAAATTTAAGTACATAAGTAATTGAATTAAAAATTCGTTGTTGCTATTTGTGTGTTAATGTAGTAAATAATGCAAATAATATTATATATACTATAAAAAATATAAATATACTCAATTATTCACTGCTCTTTTAATGCATACGCACTTAATATGTGAACTACAAACGGATTTATGAAGAAAAAAGTTTAAATTTAAATGTTGTAAAAAATGCAACCTTGCGTATGCAAATTATGTTGTTTTTGTAACAACTCCATAACGGTATTAGTATTTAGTTACCACTTTACTGCTATTTCTCAAAGTATTTAAAGGCAGTTTCTGCTGCATTGCTTTTGATTGTTAATAATTATTGCATATTTTAATTAAAAAAGTACACAAAAACAATAACAGGGCAAAAGCTTGTATTGTATGTATGAACTAAAATAGTTGCTTATAATAAAGTTAATTGAAACAGACAGTATACATAAATATAAATAAATAAATAGTGAGGTTAGGTTGTCGACATGGCGAAAGAAAAAATATGTAAATCTTTTTGTTTTCATTTGTGTATTTACCATCATAGATACATATACAAGTATCATTTAAATATCATATGATTTGGAAAGGATATTTAAATAAATAGGCAATTTTTAGGTTATGTCAGTACAAAATTTACGAATTTTTCATGTCTACACTCTCTTTACCGTTATCAACTTAACATAACTGTTTTAACGTCTTAATTCTATAATACATTTATTTTTTTTACAATATATAAATTGTATTTGAATTGTTTTTTATTTATTTTTATTGCAAACCGTATTTATTATTATTATTTTAATTATTTGTGTTTTGAACAATATTGATGATAACCCTAAATTTTTTTTATTCGATTTCCAAAAGAAATATCAGATTTAAGATGATTTTTAATATATTGCCCAAAGTTTGTAATGTTCTTGTTGAAAAAAGGTGTCAACCCTGAAAAAATGAATTCTAGGTGATTTGAAGTTTTAGAAATGATAAATTAGGCATACTTACATACAAACAGCGCATTGAAATGAAATTTTCTTGCAAAAAATAACAATTTTAACAAACATGCTTAACCTAACTAAAAAATAACGGTAAGATACAAAGTATATACAACGCAAATTAACTTGACTACTAGAATAAGAAGCAAACTTTTTAATGCAGTAACAATATTGCAGTGAAATTTTCAAGAAAATTTAAGCAATGTTAGAACACAATAGATGACAAAAAAATATCGATTAATTTTTTTTCGCAGATTTCAAGTGAAGTTAAAATATAGTTTTAAAAAATGTTGTCGGACTATATACGCGGGAATAAAGCTGTAGAAATAGAAAGTAGCAGAGCTTTTGAGGCATGTGCATAATTTGAGGTTAGTTTAGAAAAATTAAAAGTTTTACGAAGTAAAATTGTAGACAGCAATACCAAAAAAAAACTACCGATAAACTATCCGTGCATTATCTATATATATATATATGTATTACAAATTTCTATATATCTTGTCATTTTCAAATAATTACTGCTCTGCATATATCTAGTGTGTTTTTTTTTTAGTGTAAAAAAAATGTACTCTCATCTTTGATCTTAAAAACTAAAAAGATGAAGCGCAGTATCTAATCATAAAAAAAGTAAAAAATACATATACATATATGTATGTATAGTTAACTAAATGCTCACCTCATATACTCTACACACATTAAAGCAAAATATGTCACATCCCATTAGATTACATTTAAAATAACTTGCGGTGGGGGAGCATTAATCGAACTGTATTGGAAGTTGTAGATGACATAGTGTTTTTAAGAAAATGCCAATAATATGCCTTAGCAGTTTTTGGTGTTCTTACTTACAAGTGTACGACGTAGAATAGAGAACTTAATCGAAAGACGCACGAACGGGCAAACAAATTCTGTGGGGACCGAAGCAAACACAAAAACAAATAACATATAAAATATTAAATATAAATTAATAAGTATATAAAAAAAATAAAAATGTGAAGTGAATAAAACATAAAAATTAACATTTAATATAAAACCTTGCAAAATTGCTGCGTAAAAACATTAAAAAAAAAACCGATTGTATAAAGAAATTTAGTAGTACTGTTAATAAAATGCAGAGAAAAGTGCAAAATATAAATTATTTATTAGTTTTAAAATATATTTGCATACATACATACATACATACATACTATACATCAATAATGTTGATAAAATGGAGTTAACCACTTTTGAAAATTAAATTAACGCTGAGCATGCATTATTGCTGCTAAATAATATACATTTTCAGCTGAAATTCAATTATAAAAGTAAAAAGAAATCATAATAAAAATATATGCAAGTAAAGGCGGAAGTAGAAATAAAGTAAATATTTTTTTCTTCTTAAGAAGTAACAGAAAACAAAATTATCCGCTATTTGTACCGTTAGCAATTTTGACATATTTGAGACACGCCTGTATTTGTTGCCACCCCGCCAAAAAATTTCACATCATTTTTTTGATAAATTTTAATTTTTTTTATGTCAGTATTTTGACAATTTCAACGCATAAATTTCTATGAAAACATTTATTGCAATTTATTATTGTCGTTGAATGACAGCTTAAAGTCGATAAATTCGAACAAACAATATTTTTCTGATTTATATTTGGTAAAATTTTACGCAATCAGCTGCTTTACGTCATTACGTCAAACGGCAAGTAAAAAATTCTTACAGATTGTACAATATTATTTTCACGCAATTGATATTTTTGTGATAGTACTTTGACGCAAATGTGCGCATATGAAAATCAGTTTTAGTATCAATTTTTGCTGCCTTAACAGTCATAATTTCGCAAGTTGAGTATTAAACTGTAGTTCAAGTTTTGTAAATTTTGACGTAAACAGCAATTACGTCATTATTTTGACATGTCTTGCTTATCTCATATTTATTATTTGCCATTATCTTACTGCTACTTACGTTATCGGCTCTTCTTTTATCCATACACCAGTAGAAAACCTTTTGACAATGCTCATCTGTCAGTTGACGGATTGACGCCAAAAAACCACTACATTCCTTTACAAATTCACTCAAACAATACATAATCCACAAGCATTTAAATATGTATTTGATATCTATGTATGTATAACTAAAGTAAATTTTTTTGAGTGTAAAATTGTTGGGCTTCACCATAGTAGCCACATAAGAAAAATAAATAAATATACACAACTTTCAATGCAAGTAAGCTTTGCAATAGAAAAAAAGAAATCACCTTATATGGTACTATAACGCATTATAAAAGAAACAGCAGTGAATTACGCAAGGAAATGTTTTGAATAAAATATATATTATATTAAATAAAATTTTGTAATTTTTTTCGATATAGTGTACCCATAAATGGCATCATACACTTCGAAAAGTGACAATATGATCAGCTGTTTGCTAAAAATAAGCGTACTTTCTAATCTTTTCGGTTTACAAAATATAGTTACTTCGGAGTTCTAATAGGTCCTACACACGCAATCGTGGTGCAAGAAAAGTAATATTTTCTTGATCGCTATTAATTTGATCGAAGCTATTAAGACCTTTCGCAGGTCATAAATAAATTACATATCATCACTGCATTCTAAATCATTCGTTGCGATACCAAAACATATATTTTATTTAATTGAAATGAAATTTAAAACCGGCGTTTGCCAATTTAATGTGTAGAGAATCCACTTGTCTGCTTTTGGTGCTGGGCATATTCTCTCTATTTACCTAACCTTTCACGCTTTCACTACAATCACTGTATATTCCGCATACGCCAAGGTGAGTGTACGCTGAATTTTATTGATATAAGAAAAATATATACAAAACTAATGTTTGTGTTACGCAGCAACTCTATAACTAATATTTAACTGCACTCTATTTATACTTCACTCTCTTTATTTTATGCTCCATTATTTTTGTATTTTTTTAATAAAATTTTATTTATTTTTCTAACTTTTCTGTGCCTTAAATTTTCTTCCCTACAGTCGTCCTGTGCCGAATGCACCACCCAAGCTGCCGGAACGACCTTCATATTATGGCAACACCACAAACGGGCGGCCATATTAAACAGGCTGTGCAAATGGCGATTGCGCCATTTAGAGGTACTCGTTTTGCGAGTGGATTCCACCGCTTTTGTTGGTGTTCGTATGTAACAATACACAATAGACTTTAAATATTAACAAGAAGGTAGCGAAGACAAAATAACATTTAAATTGCTAAGATTAACAAACCCCTAATTGAACGTAGTGTCTATCGAAAGTTTTAAAACGAAAAAATAGCAAAAAAAAAAAAAACACGAAATTTGAAAGTTTAATCAAGCGCGTAAATTTCCTTGTGTGCTCGCGTTAAATTTGTTATTTGTGGCAACTCAATGTAACTCAATTGCATAGTCTGTGGTGTGCGTAATTTTTCATTTGACGTTTAGAAATGTGGATATTAGCTGATTCACGATTTAGTCAGCAAAACGCATATAAATTCATTTGTAAAATTTTTCCGGGCTGTAAAATGAATTGTCTTATAAGGAGTGCTGAATAAAATACGTAAAGCAGATACAAAATTAAAGTAACATAAGGCCTAAGGACTATCAATCGCATACCCGAAACCAAAACAACATAATTTACAGAAAATGTGCAACCAAAACGTGTAAATAATTCAAAACTTAGCAGAAAAGAAAATATGTTGTGTGGCAGAATGACTAAACATTAGCTAAACCACAGCTACCCACATTTTTGCAGCACACTTTCACAACTAAATTTTCTAATAAAATGGATATTTTGTAAATAAATAAAAAAATACACAATACATAGTTATATATAAATACAACTGCACAGCTACGTACAATTGTTAGCAAACAAATCGTGATGATCAGCTGATTTAAGTATTTTTTTTAATTACAAATTAAAATTACTCCACTATAATTTTAAAAATGCTACAATAAGTGTAGAAAATTAAAGTATAAAACTTTAGCGCATTAAGTATTGTAACCATAATAGTAACAGTCAAGCTAAGTTCTGTATATTTAATAAACAAAAATATAAAATATTTAATTAAAAGAAATAAATTAATAAGTCTATAAAACCGAATTTTATTCATTTTTTTATTGGCAAAATAAAATTGGCGTAAGTACCACTGCAATTATGCATTTTTTGCCACCCTTCCATTTTTTCTCGCCACCACTGTCAACGCACGCGCAAATTTCAATTCTCACATGTGGCGCCAGGATTTGCACCAGGCGACCAGAAGTGCACAGCAGGTGTCCACTGCAACCGATTTCATTTCATGTGAGTCACCCTGCACGCATTACATTTAGCCAATACACAAACCTCATAGATAAATTTCATTTAAGCTGAGCCACCCTATACGCAAACGCCTGAAAGCATGCAGCAGAAAAGCGCCACTGCGCGCGGCAAATCAAAATTTACATGACAAATCAACACACCCCATTTCACTAGGCACACAGAAGCGCCCAACAGGTGGCTGCGAAAAATTTTGCGTGCATGCACACACGCACGAACACGTGTTTCCGTGCAGCTGCAGGCATTTACGCATAACTCAGGCATTTCTTAGCCGATTTTGATGATTGAGGTGTCAAATGAAAGCGTGGAGAAATGCGGTGCTGCTGAAATAGATTTTAAAATAAAATTTTGAATGGCTAAATTTTAAAATGATTTACAAAGTAATTTTTACGTTATTTATAAATAGAAAATGATTTTATAAGCAAAATTGGAGATTTCTTTGCAAATTTTGCAATACTATTTTTTTAAAATGAATTGAAAATTGTTTTTACGGTACTTTTCAATAAAAAATAATAATTTTAAAGTAAATTTTTTAAATTTTGATAGTTTACGGATTAAAAAAAATAGTTTCACGTAAATTTTTAAATATTGATATTTTAAATGAAGTAAGCATAATTTTTACGTTAGTTTTAAATACAAAAATGTTTTAAATGTTTGTTGCCAATATTATTTTATAAAAAAAAATATTTTATAATGCAAAAAATTCAGATTTGCATAAATTTTTCGTAAATAATATCTATTAAAACATTTTTCTTCATTTTTAATGCGTTTTTACATTATTCGTATCACCAGAGTTGTGTTTTTAATGAAAACACAAATCTTGTCGTTTTCCTAGTGTTTTTTTTATTGATCTGTAGCTACCATTCAAAGTAAGGATATTTCTTTAATAATTTGTTATCCGGGTTTACATTGAATCGCACAACAGTATTTACATGCATACATGGTTTTACACAATTTTTGCGCCATTTTTGGCCTATGCACATACAAGTTTGTCGCACTTATTTATTTACGTTTCTATTTTTCTTTTTCTTTTGAAGATTTTTTTCACTTTTTGGACCAGAAATTTTTTAGTTAGACCAGCAATTGCTTACATAATAATAATATATATATATCAATTTCTGCTTTTGCAGTTTTTTTCAAGTTGGTTCGTATAATATTGTACAATGTATGTGGGTTTGTTAAATATTTGTTTATTAAATATGTTTTGAAAGTAATTGAATTCATGTCGCATAACAATTAGGAGCTTATTAAAGCTTGCTTCATTCAGCAGAAGTAACTAGCGTGCTGTAAACTTAAATACAATAATAATTTATATATAAATATTGGAAATTTAGTTAATATTTTTAATCATATAGTATACATATAGAGTGTGTCTAAATAGTTACTGTTTGTATTTTGTATTAGCGATCAATTTATAAAGTTTCAATAACATATTTACGCATGTATTTCATATAATTTATAATTGAAACATTTCTTTGGAATATATATTTTTTGTATATGTATATTTTAGTGTGTATGAGTATTGTTAGATGTATTTGTGTATGCATATTTCGTAAAAGTTCTTTATAACATTTGTGTGTGTGTATTTAAATAATTCAAACAATACTAATGCTACTTCATCTAACCCACAATGGCTTTATAACATTTTATATTTATTTAGTTGTTGAATTTGTTTAATTAAATTCCATGACATACCATAAAAACATTTATCATTAGAAGTTGCACTAGTTATTAGTTGACTAAGTTGAAATTTATGTATAAGTTAAATTAAATCGCATGTATCACTAATTTTACGGTAATTTTAAGTATACTATATATGTTTTAAGTAATTATATTTATGTATGTGTTTGTATATATATTTCACTAATTTGAATACTATATATTTCATAACTTTTTTATATTTTTTATAACTTTTTTTTAAATATATTTTATAACTTCTTCGTATATTATATAAATTGTAATAAATACATGTGTGCTAGTATATTTTGCACAAAGTGTACAATATGAACAAGGTTGTTTTTTAATAAATTGTAATCTTTTTTAAATAAAATAGTTTTTTTTTCAATAAATTGTAGATTTTTTAAATAAGTTGTCGTTCTTTTAAATCAATTATAGTTTTTTTTTAATAAATTGTAGATTTTTCTTAAAAAATTGTAGTTTTTTTTTAATAAGTTGTAGTTTGTTTTTAATAAATTATATTTTTTTCAATAAATTGAAAATTTTTTAAATAAATTGAAGTTCTTTCAAATAAATTAATGTTTTTTCAAAAAATTGTAGATTTTTCTTAATAAATTGTAGTTTTTCTTAATAAGTTGTCGTTCTTTTTTAATAAATTAAAGTTTTTGTTTTCAATAAATCGCATATTTTTTAATAAATATTAGTTTTTGTTCGTCCACTTTGTTACTGTTCCGAAATATTCCCACTTCAAAGATTTTTACTTGTCACTAAAGTAATACATTTTCGCTAGTTGTTATTTAAGAAATGTTTCATGTAGTGCTATACATATTTAGCAAACATTTCAATTATGTTTAGAGTTATAATGTGCGTAACTCTCTTTTTAATACTTCTTAAATACGTCTGACTTTCGCGTGCCACAACTTTTTGTAAATATTATTTTTTATTATATGTAAACAATTCTAGAGTTACCTTCCTTATATTATTATTTAATATCGATACATTTGGAGTTAACATGTTCATATTATTTTCTAATATCGATAAAATTAGCGTTGTCTTGCTCATTTCAATTTTTCATTATTATATATATTTTTTAAACATTATAAATTTTTTAATTATTATATTTTTGTTAATTATTTAAATTTTCTTTTAAATTGCTATATATATATTATAATTTTTTAATTATTTGAAATTTTTTTAATTAATACAATTTTTTTGAAATTTTTTATTAATTATTATAAATTTTCCAAATCTAATATTATACTATAATGCATTTATCTTGCACCTTTACGAACTTCGACTTCAATGAAATTTGCAAAATCTTGTTTACTTACAATTTTCACGCTACATTTTACATATTCTGCTTACTTTTTATGCAACTATCCGCATTTCAAGCGCGCCTTTCTTTTCTTGTTAACCATTATTTTTGCGATATTTGCCTTTTTCTGTTCAATTTTCAATCGCTCACTACATTTTCATATTTTTTTAATTACAATTTCTTTTAAACATCATTTTATTTTTTAGTTTGGTTTATATTTTAATTGCTATGCTGACTGCTTAAAACCCCATACGTGCGTTGGGCGTGCATACATAAATATATAAAATTTGCTTACGCTATAAAAATTGGCACACACTGTAAGCAGTGTTGCCGTAATAAGAAAAAAATTGACAGAATTATTTACGAGTTTGTTGAACGTTGTTTTTTGTTGTTGTTGTCACTGTTTGCTTTTTTATATTGAAAATTGCATATATGTAGTACATATATATACATATATATGGTTTTCTAATATTATTGCTCGTTTGTTGAAATATATATACTCTGTGTATGGTATACATATACTCAAGGCGTTTTCCTCAATATTTAAGCGATTGTTTTGACTTTTGTTTGTTTTTGGTGTTACAATGATTACGAATTCGTTTGATATACGCGCCCGCGCTGCAGCTTGTCCGTTTTATCAATCAAATTACCTGCAGTTGCAGTTTACCGTTATGCGCATTTCAGTTGTTGCATGCGGCTGTTGTCACATTTCCGTTAGCCGGCGCGTGCTGCCTGTTGTTCAGCGCTGTTATTGCAAATTGTCATGCGTTCGTTATTAGCTATATTGTTTTTTGTTGCAATTATTAGTTGAATGTACATATGTGTTGTATAATTATTAATATGGTTTACATATGTATGCTGTTAATAAATGTTTGCAATATTAATTTATATGTGTTGTTTTTTGGTACTTAATGTTGCCTGTGCTTACATACATCTATGCATATGTGTAAATGGATTTTTTAATTAATTGCTAATTTTTAATTATTAATTTTGACGTATACGCCAACATATGTATACCAATGTATATACATATATACGACAGTATGTATATTAAACTTATTTTTTTTTAAATATATAATTTAGTAATTTTATTTTCATTATATAATTTTGTCATTTGAATTTCAATTTTTTTTTCATATGTTAATAGCCTAAATAGATACTTGCATACATAATTCGACACCTTTCGTTAAGTTTTGATTTTAGTACACTTAATTGCGATAGCTTATTTTGTCTATTATATATTTTCTTTATAACAAGCAATAAACAATTAATATTTTAAGTTTTTTCACTACTGAAATACATGAAATATGCGTAGCAAACACAACTACACGCGCGCTCGACACCCTTCGTCGCGCAAAACAGCAGCAAGGCACCTGTGCACGCGCGCATACGTCACTGCAGGCTGTCAATATAGTTGCAGACGCTGCAATTTGTCCTGTGATCCTCAATTTATGCATTGCAATTGTTGTTGTTTTTGCCAATGCGACAAATTGCAGCATCATTTGCCGGTTGTTGTTGTTGTTGGTTGGTCGCTTGAGTGGCCGCAAATACACCAATAGCCAGCAGCACGCGTGGGTGCGTGCGTCTGCTATCAGCTGTTGTTGTTGCTCGGACCGGGTGTAGCGGGTATTCGGTGTAGGCGTTTGCCACATTTTTGTTATTTATTTATTATTATAGTTTTTAGCGTATATTTTATAATTTCCATACTTATTAGCTAAATTTATTGAATTTAACTATATTTATATTTATATGTATATGTATATAAGTATGTATATATAAAGAATTGAAATTGCTGCTCGTTATTTTATGCTGTACGCTCGTTATACACTAGCTCGTTACTTTATATTTATGTAAATTGTAAAATACTGTATTGCATTTCGAACATTCTTATGGATTTTTTTTTGTTTTGGTTTTTGCTTTGCCAACTTTGTAAACGCATTCTTTTTTATTTATTTACTTATTTTTTTAACTACCCCGCTTACACGCGCTGCTCATCTACTTTTATTATAAATTATTTAAAGTAAGTATGTAGAGGTGTACGAGTATGTTTACATTTTTGTTTTTGTTTTGTTTGGAAGTATCACACAGGTATATATGTGGTGCGATGAATAGTCATTAGAGTTTGTATGCTTGCCGCGCATATACGCAGCATTTCATACATATGTATGTATGTATGTATATGCATAGATGCTTTATAGTTTTTTAGACGCAAATAGAGTTATATAACAAACCTAATAAGTGTATAATAAAATTTTAGGTTAGTTTTTGTAGTTTTGTGTCATAGTTGGAAATAGCTGTTACACGCCTGCCAGCAAAGCTGTATGTTTTTTTGAAAAATTAAACATTTTCTTTGAAAAATGTAAAAATTTATTTAAAAAAAAAAATAAAAATGTATTTGAACATTTATAAATTTTATTAGAAATGTAAAAAATTGTAATTAAAAATGTAAAATTTTTTAGAAAGTTAATCTTAATTTGAATTGTAAGCATTTTGTTTGAAAATTTGAGAATTTTGAACATTTAAAAACAGAAAGTTAATCTAAATTGAATTTTATGCATTTTATTTGAAATTAAAATGAAAATTTAAATTAATTATTTTATTTAAAAATTTAAGATTTTTGAACTTTTATAAATTTTAGTTGAAAATTTAAAAATTTTTTAGAAAGATTCATTAAGATTATTTCAAATATTTTAATGTTTTTTTAAAAAGAATTATATTGGAAAATTTATTAGAATTGAAAATATATAATATATAAAAATATTATATATAAATTGTAAACAAATAATCGCATTTTCGCGTAGACATGTTTAATTAATTAGTAAATTTATAACCCACGGTAAGAAAACACTATTAGCACGGCTTCCGCAGCACATAAACTACTACTTTATGCTGCATTGAGCACAGTATCGACGTTCAGTGAGTTGCGAATAAAGCACGTTGACAGTCAAAATTACATTTTAAAGCTCATGCAGTATTTCAGTTGCACATAACCATGTTTTTTTCACATAACCTGACTTTTTTGTTTTTGTTTTGCTGATTTTTCATAAGTTTTTTGCCGCTTTGCTGACAAATGCCTAACACTTTTAGCACTTTTTACATCAAAATAAGTGTAGTTCTTTAAGTTTTCCACGCTTTCAAGTATTTAGCACTCGTAATTTTCCTTTTTTTAACTATTGTTGAAAAATATTTGAAATATTATATATTTTTGTTGCTGTAAAATTTGTTAATAATTGAAATTGTGTTTTAGTTAAATAGCATAAGTTTAACTGTAGTTGGTCTGCGCAAAACTTTTCACTGCATGCATTTTGCAAATTTCATTGAAGCATCGTAAGCATAATAATTCCTACTGTTACTACTACGCATATAAACGGTTACGTTAACGGCCACGTGTGGTCCGTTTAACAATGCATATATATTCTTGCTAATATTGTAGTTTAATAAATTGTATGCAAACATTTTTTGTTTATTTTTTCAAAATCGAATTTGTATTAATTTTTGCTCGTACTCGTCTTGTCTTGCGTTTTATGGATAAGGTTGAAAACAAACCGTTTTTTAATACATACATAATTTAATATATAATTTATTTATGTTAAATAAGTGTTTTTAAATGTTATTTGTGACTGTTTGCTGCTACATCAAATGTTATTTATACTAAATATGCATACAGTTACTTTGCAAGTGCATTTAATGTTAAATTTCATATATGTATTTGAAAATTCTTTGCTTATATAATTTTGTTTAACAGCACATTTTTGCCGACAACTTCTGCTAAAATGAACTGCATTGTGCGCATGCTACAATTTTTTACTTTATTTTTGTTTTTATTTCTTTATAATTTATTTCGATTTTTTACTAAATTTTTTAATATTTTTCATTATTAATATAGATCTTGCACTTAATTTGTTTTTATAATATTTTATTTAATTCTTTCTTCTTTTTATTGTTATTTTATTACTAATTCAAATTTTAAATTAAAAATCGGTGTTTAGTTATTTTTCGCAAATTTTTCTTTTGCATTTATTATGTATTTAACACTTTTTTGCTCTTGAATATTGTATATACTAAGAAAAGCGCATAAATTGTTCAAAATATTGCAAGTAATAGTAGTTAATAAAGTATTATATAAAGATATATAAGCTGAAGTGGAATTATAGTTGCATAAAATATTTATATTTTTCCATTTAAATATGCGACATAAATACAATTCAATAAACAACGTGAATACTTTGCAACTTATTGATATGCTTGCGCATATTGTTGTTTTTAGCATTTCATTATATATTTATATGATATATGTATATAACACAGCACACACAAGTATGTATGGATATGTGTGTGCGTAACTCTTTTTTTAACCAAAAGTTGTAACGTGCATACACCATGTAATCGTGTTTACAAGTTGTTACAGTGTCATCAATACAGTTATTAATACCTATGTAAACACGTTAGCGGACAGTTAACCTAAAGACAAAACGAAATATTGCTAACAATTACACATTAGAAATACAATAAGTTGTAATAACAACATATTTCCAATAATATTGCATTACCATTATGTATATTTCTTTTACATTTCACAAAGCAAATACACAAAAATACCAACAACGCTTGTTAAATTTGTTAAACTAATAACTACAAACATAACCTTGTACATTGAAGTACGCTTCCTTTCAATACCTGATTTCAATAATTAGTAGGACACATATTTAAACTACATAAATGTGTTAGTTGTTTTTGCTTTTAAATTAAGTATTAAACTTTACCTTTAAATTAATAAATTTTTAGTTAATTATATATCGAGCCTGCGCTGTAGCTGCTTAATCCTCTTTGGAGAGACTGCCCAAGTCGCTAAGGAAACCTTCGGGCGTTAGTATATGCGACGAACCGACGAGCACTTCCCAATTCTTAACGGCATTGGTGACTTCATAAGCGCAACGCATCTCGGACATACTAACACCGCCCACAATGAATACAATGAGACGTGGTACATTCTTCACCTGAGTCTGTGCCTTGTCTTTATGCCAGTGGCCATAGCGTGCGCTGTGGTGGGGAGAAATAGAAAAATAATAAATAAAGGTTCATTAGTAATTGTAGCGTGCATGAACACTATTCTGTTTCTGACTTATATTTGGAGATTTGCCCTTACAGCAATATCGTTCATATGTTAAACAGATATAATTATAACAAAACAAGGAAAAAAGTTGATTTCGGCTGCACCGAAGTTATAATACCCTTCACAGGTGCATTTCTTATAGAAGAAAAATATTTTTATTTTGATTTTGATCTGTTCGAAGATTGTACCGTTAGCTTGGAAAAATATTCTTGCTAATTTCGTAAAAATATCTCGTCAAATAAAAAAGTTTCTATACAAGGACTTGAGTTTGATCGAAAAAACATGTACAAAATTTCAGATCGATCGATCTGACGATAACCACGATAACACTCATTTTATGTAATGCGAACGATATTATATTTTTTCAGATAAATCTTACCTTGTTGGCGCATGATAGTTGGTATTCTGCGCACGTCCAGCCAGAAAAGCGAAATGACGCTGATCCAACTTATCTTCAATGCAATCCTCCATAATATCCTTCACGACTGGTGTCCAACGGGACATTTGATAAGTGTGTTCGGTGATACGCTCTTTGCGTGGAACGTTGTAGACTTTCTTGCGTGACTGTGGTGGGAAGAGAAAGCAATAACAGAATTATTTAAAATATTTTTTTTTTATATAAATTTATTACTTAGATAAATTAAAAAAAATATATATACATATATATAAATTTTAATAATTATTTTGTTGAAAATTAAAAAATTAAATATTTCTAATAAAAAAACCTACAAATGCTACAACTTACATCGGCAATCACATTCACGCCCAAAAAGCTCAAATTGCGCACCATATCTTGATCTTTCGGCGAGAGTGAGGCGTGCGTGAAGAGTTTGGTTAGATTTTCCTCAGATATGCCGTTCTTGATCATAACATAGAGCGCGATTATGCGTACTTTATCGAAGTTGGAAACATCCTACAACAGAACAGTGTTGATTTAGAAAGTCTTCTTGAAAACATGTATAAAAACAAATTTGGCATCAACATACCGCATTGAGAAGAATGGGCACAATATTGCGCATATGATCCTTGATCTTTTCACCCTCGGCATCGGTGCCCATAGCTAGATCCTGTTCAACGCGACATAACTTATCGGCGTAGCTCTAAAAGGGGGTGAGATGAAATATTCTTAGTAAAAAATATTAAATAATAATAAAACCATATTTAAATAATAATAAAAAATATTTTAATCATATTTAAAAAATTTTGGATTTTTTGTTAAATTTTTAGTAATAAAAAATTTAAATATTTTGCAAAATAAAATGTTAAATAATAGATAATTAGAAAATCCATATTTACCTGATAAGTCTTCATGCAATCCTCAGCCAAGTGCAAATGTGTTGAATATTTGGACAACTCCTTTTGATACTGAGGCATTTTCTTGATCATTTGCGACAAATCGCGCATGGAAGCTTTATCGGCTTTTATATGAAAGCGAAAAATAAACAAATCGATTACCAAATTTAACAAATCTAAATATATAAAAATGACTCATTACTTACTCGATGTCATGCGCTTCGATTCGGTGAACTTCTTCAGGTTCTGTGTCACCTGCGTGGACACCACAGCGATATGCTCATGCCGCAATTCCACCCACAAGTCGTCGTTCTCATCGAGTAGCACCTCCTTTTCGGGTTGATTCGGACCGGGTGTATAACGATAGACATCGTTGACGATCGGCAACAGATCGTAGGCCATCGCTTGCAGCGTTAATTCGTGCAACAATGGCGAGACACAATCGAAACCACGATCCAATATTAGCAATTGCGAACGTGACTTCTCCGGACCCTCACCCATTGTGGGCTCATCCGCCTTATAGGCGTCCAACTTCTGCTGCACCGCAGCAGCCAAATCTATGTTGCGATCCCAGTCAGTGCGATATCGCACCATCGGATACTCGCCGAGTGTGGCACACAAAGTCGCGATTTGCTCGGCGATGCGATCGATGTGCTTGGCGCGTATCGAAGCAAACGCTGGCGAATACAGACACTGAAAGGTGTCTGGCGAATCGAGCGAGTAGACCTGAGGGAGCGATAGCCACGACAGACGATTGGAAGATAGAGTGGGCGAAAGCGATGGTGCGAAGCATTTGATGTGGGGGAGAAGTGGTTCAGTCGAAAGTTTATGTTTTTGTTTTTGTTTATGGATAAAATAAAAATAATGTATAGTAATTAATATATAGAAAATTTCCTTTTTTAAAAGATATTTAAAATAAGTTTACAAAATTTGTACAAAGCGGCAATATTTTTATAGACTTTCCGGACTAAGCGTTAGTTACATTCTAGCAGTTAACATGTAACGGGAAGTATAATAACAAGAACAAGCAAGCTTATTAAGCACAAAGAACATTTGACGAAACTACATAAATATTTTGTTTTTGTTTTTGCAAATCCATGAATTTATATACAATGCTTGGAAAAAATAAAGATAAGAGATGAGAAAAAAAATTTAATAAACCATAATAATAGCGCTTGAAAATAAAAATTAAGTTTTTAGCAAGTTTACATCGCGTAAGAAGTATGTTCTTAATACTTCAATTCCCAATTATTGTGCGAGACTCACCATTAATGTTTTTTTTTGCATACAAATGTATAATTTTTAATAAATAATAGCGCTTAATATATTTTTATGTTAAATGCGTATGTTTAACTTATAGCACATTTCTGATGAATAAAGAGTTTTCATGAAATCTTCTTTGGATCTACAGGGTCCGGCACTCGAAGTGTAACCAACTTCAGACCGTTCGCGCAGCTATCGCACTGGAATCAGCTGTTTATAAATTTGCTGAATGACAGTTCGGAGTATTGTTCACAAGTGTATAAAAGCGTTTTGCCAAAAGTGAACGCAAAAAAAGTGTTCAGCGATGAAATTCAAACGTAATAGTGTGATTGCTTTATATTGCTAGCCAGCAATTGTTCGTGAGCTCAAATACCTTAATGTGAATAAAGTTTTTGTTTATCGCACCATCACTCGTTACAATGAAACAGTTGCTTCGTTTGGCCGAATTTGACCGATCATTGTGTTTTCTGAAGAAACAATTTTTCCAATTGAGCAATTCGTAAACTCTCAAAACTATAGGGTTTACTTGACCGACAGTTCATACGAGAATCTAAGTCATCGGTTGGCCACCAGGAGGCAGCATCCGCCACAAATAATGGTTTGGGCCGCTGTCACCGCAGATGGGCGCTCTCCAATTGTTTTCATCGAGCCTGGTGTCAAAGTAAATGCGACATATTATCGGGAAAGTGTTCTGGAGGCTGCTTTGAAGCTGTGGGCAAACAAACATTTCGATCGCAAACCATGGACGTTTCAACAAGACTCAGCACCGTCTCACAAAGCGCGAGTGAACCAAGAGTGGCTGAAAAACAACGTTCCCAACTTCATTACGACCATACAATGGCTCTTGAATTCACCAGATGCGAGTCCAATGAATTATTCTCTCTGGGCCATTGTGGAGAGCAAGCTCCGAAATAAAAAAAATACACCAGTCTCGAGATGCTGAAGAAAGCCATTGTCCGTGAGTGGGCCAAAATACCGGCAAGTCACAAGGCCATAGTTAAGGCAAAAGGTGGTCATATCGAGCAAAAGTGAATTGGTCCTGAATTTATGATTATTTTCACACATTTTGTACTTTAAAATAAATAAAAATAGTTTCCCAAGCCGAATTTATGGCTTTTTTAAGTGGTTACACTTCGAGTGCCGGACCCTGTATTGGCTTTTTAGGAGTGGTAATTCCAAATTTTTTATTTAGAGCCCCAGCAAGACTCGATTTACTTAGCAGAGAATATATATATTTTTCATATTGATCTGCTCTTAAGACCCAATGCTTAAATATTCAATTAACATCAAAGAAATATTTCGTAAGCTGACACTAATAGTACAGTTATGTCGGTTTTAAATACACATTGTGACAAAAAAGCACCCGGAAATGGTAATTAAATTCCCCTGGTAAATGATATTTCAAAAAAATGTATTTTGCTAAGTTATATGGACTATTTAATTATCTATTAAGTGAAGGATATGGTGCTTGAAAATCGTCAGGCAAGTGTTAAAGATATGGCAATAATGTTCGACATCTCTTGTGAGACCGGCCGAATGATTTTGGTGGATATTTTAGAAATGAAATGCGTTCTTGCTCGACTCGTCTCTAAAAAACTGAATTTTTTTTAAAAAGAGTATAGCAAACAGTTCTCTTTGGACATGCTTGATCGTGCGAATTCCGATCCTACATTCTTGGAGAGCGTTATTACTGCCGGTGAGACATGAATTTATGAGTTTGACATGCAAACCAGTCAACAATCAGCGGAGTGGAGGGGAAAAAAACTAGCCGAAACAAAAAAAACCATGACAAAACAGTTCAATTCGATATTCGTGGTTTGGTGCATTATGAATTTGTTCCGATGAAACAGACGGTCAATGAGTTCTATTTGGCTGCATTGAGGCGTTTGCGTGATAACATCCGTCGAAAACAAACGAAATTGTGGAAGAACAATTCATGGATTTTACACGATAATAACGCAGTTTCGCTTCGAGCCAAGATTATGACCGAATATAAAGCCAAAAACGCAATGAATACCATCGATCAACAATATCGTATTCACCAGATTTGGCGCCGCGTGATTTTTTCTTGTTCCCTAAACTGAAATTGCTGCTCCGTGAAAACCGTTTTCCGTCGAATGAAGAGATAAAACTAAATTCGCTGAAGCAACTAAAGGCCATCCCAAAAAGTGCTTATGAAAAATGTTTCGAGGACTAGAAAAATCGTTGGCTTGAGTGCTTTACATCTGGTGAGGATGACTTTGAAGGCGACGAAATAAATATTGATGAATAATTAAACATTTAGCGTTTTCTTTACAATTCCCGGCTTCTTTTTTGTCACAATGTATACTTTTGGACTGAACGAATTAATTTAAATAAATTTTTTACTGTTCTGAAAAGTATTTAAATTCATTATTTTTTTATAAAAATTCTATGAAGATAATTTGAAGTATGGAAAATAAGATTACAGAATTATATAATTATAATATTCAAAACCAAAAATAAAAAAGAAAATAACACAATTACGATTATAATAAAACATATAAATATGAATCAGCAAAAAAAAATGTTATTATTATAAAAAAAAATATTATCTGATATTATATCTTATTACATGCAAGAACATTTAAACTATTATGAATATGTGGTGTGTTTATGTGGAAAGCAAAATTATTGGGATGTTGAAATTACACCATACAAGAAGTGCGTTGATTCATAGGGATGTGGGAAATTGGCAAACAAAAAATGTATTTATTTTATAATTACGTAGAGACTGCTTAAAGTTCGCTTTATAGAAACCTCGTAATGGATTTTGTTAAAGTCAGTGGTAAAATCTTACGATAAGAAAGAGAGCAGTTACACATCCATGCATTAGATCGTGTGTTTATGAGGTTCTGAAATTTTCAAAACACGGGGTAGAGGTGTCGGCTAAAGAAAGATAACAGCTGAATATCGTGTATAAACTTTTTTTTACATAAATAACTTTTTTTTACCAAAAAGTTATTTTTTTAAATCAAAGTTAGTTTAGGCTACTATGATTTCTTTTTTCTCAAGAATATTGCTTAAAAATGCAAATCTAATTAACCAAGCATTTCGTAAGTTGAATTTTAAGAAAAATTTTAGTTAAAGGATCCCTTTTTTAACCAAAAAATTCACCTCTGAAATATTTAGGATTGCATTCTAACACCTCCATAGGATATGTACATATGTATTATACATATTTTGGATACCAGATATATATCTCCTTCTTGCTTTTCAAAGGACTTTGAAGTCAAATAACAAATATCGTGGACTTTTTTCCCCACCTCGAATAGCCTTAAAACATCAAATGTCATAAAATTTGCGCTCTATCAAACCTAAAATATAGATTTTTAATTTTTCTGTTTTAACTGAAAGTGTATACTTCCAAACAATAACTCTTTCCTTAATTTAAGTCAAAAGCGAACTGCGAACTTTCCGCAGTCCCATCTCATTGTTTCATTTGTGAGTTTTTCTAAAGCCCGTGAGTTACATGTCAAATTACAGCAAACAAAATTGCGAATAAATGCGAAATTGGCAAATTGTTTTGTAAATTTATATACGCTTGAGTTAGTAATAAAGACAACAACAAATAAACTAACTATATATAAAGTGCAGATAGCTGGAATACAATATTAGCACACAAAATGTACTAATAAAATATTTAAATCTTAAATACTACCAAAAAAAAAATATTTTTTTAAATACCACTATTCAAAAAATAAAAATTTCTACCAAATACGAATAAACTAGTTTTGTAAATTTACACAATTTGCTCAACAATTTCGCATTTATCTGCTAACAAGCATTTTGTATGCAACAATATGCTTGTTCTTATTTTGTTGCCAACATTTTGCACTAGTATTTGCTTTTTTGTGTTGTTTTTTTTTTCTTGTGTTGCATGTGGCATGCGGCAAGTGCTGTGTGTTGGGCGTGTAATTTGGCATATAGTATTTGTTGTTGTTATTGTTTTTTTTTGGCTTGACATTCTTTCATTCCAAGTGTTTGGTTAGTAGAAAGAAATCAATAAAGTAAAAAAACAACATAGACGTAGTTATAGACGTAAGCACCGACATTGGAGGCGCCGCTCGTAAACGATTTGCTTTTCTGTATACAATTTACATACATTAAATTGAACACTACAAAACAAGTTAAACAAAACTTAAGGAGATATTTCGTTGTTTCGTTTCTTTATTTAATTGCATTGCGCAAACAGCTAAAGTGGCAGGCAAAACTTGCTGACGGACACTTTAACTGTGGCAATTTCAATAGGTTGCATTTTCATTAAAAAAAAATTAAATTTTTTTTTGCGCCAGTGTAGTGCTTGCAATATGCATCTCATCTTTAGTTACAATAAAAAAAAGTGGAGAAGCGAAAAAAACGTAAGGTGGCAAGTTTTGAGGTTATATAATAAATTCTTATCATATTCTTTACCACTTTGCGTTTTTCAACTTCTAGTTTTGAATTTACCAAGTAATTTACAAATATAAAATACACAACAATTTTTTACTTAGTTATTTACAACATTCAGAGATATAATAAAACAGAGACAAAGAAAGGGAGAGTGGAGAAAGAGAGAAAGGAAAGAGCGCGCGTAAACTGTGGCAAACAGTGAATAAAGTACAACGACTGCGTTTAAGGAGGAGGGGCATACACAGCAATGCAGCGCTGCAGAAATGGAAATAAATATAATCCTTTCAAATACACGCTAAGAGCTCGTTTTTTTTTTAGAAGCTTTCATTGCTGATTTCATTAGGAATTATTCAATTCAAGAGAGTAGTCGTCAAATCGGTAAATTTTGTAAACAATAAATTGACAAATAGCTCATTTTCATGAAAGAATTCTGTCATCACTCAGATATGTACAGTTATGACATATACAAAACAGCTGATGTTTTCGAATTTACTGAGGACCGCTTAGTGGTACAAAATTTGTTGTTATAAGTCTGAATTCCGCAGTAGATCTCTCCAAATGAGGTTAGATCTCCGGAAAAAGGCACTAGTTAATGCATGGTGAAGTTTTTTTTCGTTTTGAATTTAGTGCAACGTCTGAAGGGCGTAATTATGTAATTAGTTACAACAATAAGAATCCGAATTGAACCAATAACTGAATACATATTTAGTTGGTACCGATTTGAACTGTGAATTATTTTATTTTTTGTTGTAATCTAACGAAATACACCACAGATAGTTCTAAAAACAAGAAAAAAAGTTAATTTCGAATTTACCGACGCTAAAATACGTATGTAAGACATATGCATTTCTTATAGCATAAAAGTGTTTAAAAAATATTTATACTTATTTTGATCGGTCAGCTTAAAAGGCAACCAAAAATTCTTAGACGATAAGATAAACGGACGGACTTGAGTAGGATTTTAGTTTTCGCGCTTTATATAAAAAGTTACGAAAAAAAAATTGAAGCTGACATTACCGGATGTGCCGCCTCCTCGTTATGGCTGTCGACACATTTCTGTACAAACATACAAACTTTTTCAAGGATTTAATAAGTACTATTTAGAGCGTGTGCGTGTGTTGAAAAAGTAAGAAGAGCGCGTTGAAGAGGCGTGTAAAATTCATTTGTTTGATAAAATACATATTTTTACTTGAAAAAAAAAATACACAATTGCCGAATGCTTGCACACAATTTAGTTATACTTTCGTAGTATTGATATACATAATATTTTTGATTTTCGAAAATTTCGTTTTTTTCGCACCTGGCATTCGTATGGTAGAAATGCAATATTTATCTCCTTTAGAGTTTTGATCTTTCTTGCAGCGCACGATTTACACAAATCGTTAAATAATTCCTCCGGGCAAACTATAAATATATAAATGTAATCATACAAAGAAATGATAAACGATAAAACAAATGATAATGATTACATACATATACAAATATACAAAGATGTACTTGTATACGTATGCAGTTTAAGTGGCATGTATTGATGTGAATATGTATGTTGGGTGAGCATGTAATTAATAGTACGCAAATGACGCCTAACATATTGATCTATGCATACATATGTCTGTTGGTCTACGAAAATATTTTTTTTTTAACATAAATCATTGTTTTTCTCTTTTTTATGCAGATACATACATTCTGCCATACATACATATAAATAATAATACAATTTAGAGGGTTTTGTAACTGGGTTTTAAGCAGAGTAAGCAGCAGCATGCCGCCAGCCAGTGGGGGTTGGACACACTTGATCTCCGCTAGTAGTTTAATTAGCTTAAATTAATATTTACTATTTTAAATAAGAAAAAAATCGTATATATGTATGTATGTACATACATATGTACGTACAAAAAAATCAAAATATATTTTTTTTAAATAAAAAATGTGTATATTTAAAACTCCAAAAATTAAGAAATTATCTAATAACGAAAAACATTTAAATAAAAATAATTAAATAAATTTTGTGTCAATATACTATCAGAAACTACTGTTCAAAAATTGTTTATTCAATTATTTTATATAAAAATTTTAAATAGTTAATAAAATTATAAAAATAACCATATATTATAAATAAATAGTTAAAACTTTAGATATTTAAATTAATAAAAATTATTAAGAATATGAAATAGTTATAGTGTACTATATTTTATTAAAAAGATATTCTAAATGATATTATCAATAAAATTTATATAAATATGTATGTTTTATATCAAATAATAATTTTAATTTAAAAATTGTATACATATCTAAAATTTATAAACACACATATACAATGCATGTATTGTGTATATGTATGTATGTATGCAATTTTTATATTAAAATCAAAATACATATTATTTGGAATCTCAGCTGTTGATTAGCAGTTAAGTTGAAAGTTTGTCGTTGCTATATTCGAAAAAAAATTATTTTACTGTTATATTTAAAAATAAATGCTATAATAAAATTTTATATGGAAAAAGTGCAGACGCGACATTTTCAAGTTCAAAATTAAAGGATCTTGAAAATATTTTTAATATTATCTTTATAAACATAACTTTCAATTATAACATAATCTTTTTCCGTTATTTTTTTTTTTAATTCTCAAATTTTCTTAATCAACAGCTAAATTTCTTATTTACGAACCAAAAAAAGGACTTATATATTTTTGCGAAAAATGTAAAGAACGAAAAAACTAGCGTCACTCGCTTACCCAGTTTTGCTGTAAAAATGCACTTAATATTTCTTAATATATGTACATATGTATATAAAAATATGTAAAATAGTTGTAATTGTAGAGCAATACACTTGAAGACAGTAGATATTTAGGTATGTACGTATGCACATATTTAGAGAGAAATAGATTATTGATATTTTAAAGAGGATTTCAGACATTCAGTTAGTATGTTCAAATGAATTGCATTTAATTCATAGAGTACGCAATATATGACCGAAACCGTATGAAATATTGAAATGTCAGACAAATTCAAAATATTTACAGGACATAAGAACTCTGGTCGCACCACAAATCGTTGCAAAGGTAATATTATATTTCACAAAGTGGTTTTTGTGTGATTTCACAAAGGACTCATTTAGTATTAGGGAAACGCTGCTAAGTTGCAGCTTGTTAAGACATGCCATGTCCCCAAAAGCAGCATTTGGTTAATTAGTGTTAATTAGTAGGCAGTTTAATAAATAATTTCGAAATTGCCTTTTGTACACATATAAATTTTTGTTTAACTTATTGCTCTACCTTGTCTTCATAGGCTAAAAATGCAATATTTATTTCTTTGCATGTGCGTATATATTTGCGCGTAATGTCGCTGCGTATTTGCAACATATGGAATATGTCTTCAGGTATTGCTGCAAAATTTTGAGTTTTTTTTAAAGGGAAATTATAATAAAATAAATTATCAAATTCAAATATGAAATAAAATAATTATCTTTAAACACTACATACCCTCAGTGAAGAAGACGTGCGCATAACGATACATTGGTCTAGCCGGATTCTCGAAATCGCGTATTAATGCGCGCACCGACTCATCCGACGGCGTAATCAAGTAGATGGCATCCATGGTTGGAAGCGGTTCACGCTTTTTGTTGATATCCTCCACCACTGTGAATAAAATAAGGAATAATAAAATATAAGTATAACTGTGCATTGATAATTATGGTATATTTTACTTACAGGTAATACCCTCGGCGCTTATTTCATGCATTTTAGTGCATGCAGACACCATACGCATACCCAACTTATCGACCACCAACACACGCCATTCCATGCCACCTGGGGCTTTTGCAGCAGCTACAGCTCCAGCCTTCTTTGGTGGTGGAGGCTTATACTTCACCACCTCATTCATAATCTCTGTTTCAATCGGTAGAAAAATATATTAGTACATACGAATTTACCGTTATTTTAGTTTGTTGGCAATTATTATTGAAAATCAATAATTCTTTACACCTTATTTATATAATACACATAAAATGTAAGCTATCTAGAAATTAATCATACAAATAATCATCTTTTACACATATGTATGTACATACATACTCGTATTAGCGAATGCAGGAAAGAGCCGTCATTTATTTATGTAGTACATATATGTATACTGTGATTCACAATTTAACAGGTTTTTGGAGTGATGATGATTTGGAGTGACTATAGTTTTAAAAAAATAGCCAATCATTTTCGGAAAAGCTTGAATGTTTCATTTTATTTAAGTAAAAACATTGCAAATGCAAATCTTCCCATTCCTTGGTAACCCAAACACACGCACCAAACCACTAAAGTTCTATTTCACATGACTAAAAATAGAATTGCAAGTCCGTAGTCGCACACTTTTCCAGCAACTAAATGGATTTTGCTCTTTTAATGCGTGGTTGAACAGACGGTATGGAAAGACTGACGTTTTAAGTACTATATAATTGATTCGATGTGCGTTTTCTTGGCCATGATCCAGACATTGATTTTCCATTATAAGGCATGTTTTACAAACTTTTGATCTGTTGCCAGCATTGATTGTATTGGAAATCGTGCATCACAATAGTTGGAACTCACAATGTACATATTTCGTGTTTTATTACATGATTACTCACGACTCTTTATTAAATTAATATAAAATACATATGATTGTATGCTTGGGGTGCCGGCAACATTTTGAATGTATTTATTATATAGTATGTGGATTAATGATACCATATCGAATTGAAAGGGTATAAATTAATTTCCTTTTAATCAAAGAAATTTCCGGTGTTAGTAAAACAATATTTGTTAAATATACACAATTATATTCATATATGGCATCAGCAGGTACATATGCCAGCATATAATGAGTCATTTTGCAACCTGTGAATGGCTAATGAAAACAAACACACAGTAAAAAAAAAACAATAACACGACTAAAAACAATTAGCGCTAAATAATATAAGCAAAAGTTATGTATGTGTATAAAATAAACGAAATAAAACTTTTCGCTGTAAGCTCATATGCATTTGTGTATGCATAAGTACCCAATTCAAAAATACTATATAATGCAATTGTGTGTACAAAGCTGATTTCGGCCAATGACGTCACAATGTACCAAACAAATATATTTATACATTTCTTTAATTGACATTTCGTTGCATACATTTGATAGATTTACGCGCACGCTAATGGAAAATCCTATATTTTTCACAGCACTATGAATGCGGCATGGCTGATAAGTGGGCGTTGGTAGTGGGTGTTTGGATAAATGCTGATAAGACCAACAGAAAACGACCTACATTATACACAGTATGCAACGTTTGCAGCAAAAACACAGCCTTCATATTGTTGGCGATAGAAAACTACACAATTAAATTGTGTTGGTATGTACGGATATGCAATTCCAGCTGAGCGCAACCAAGTGGAGCTGCGCAAGAAAAAGGTCGCACCGGGGGCATACTAAACGGGGGAAAATCGATAATTGCTTAACGAGGCTGCGGAAATTCTTTTGCAATAGATCATAATTTTTATTATAAATGGGTGGACTAAATAAAATTTGTAAGATAATTGAATGAATTTATATGAATTTCAGTACATAATCTTATCGTTAATCGGTCACTACAAAACACTTTTTAGATGTATTCACATAACTGTATGTATGAAGGTTATTTTAACTAAATAGTTAATTCTTTTTGCATTTCACTTACTTTGCCCAACCAGCACTTTCAACGCCATTTTTTACGATGCTTTTTCCTTATCCGCGTTATGGTTCCGTCTTGCACCCGCACACAAATTACTGAATAAATTCTACACTTTTCTTCCGATGATAATAATTTTCCAATTCACTACAAGTCACAGCAGAAGTTCACTAAATTTTGCTGCAATGTATGCGTAGCGATGAGTAATGAAGTCGATACAAATAATCGGTTGAAGCAGGCACTTCTTTTCGCCGTATACCTGAAAACAGGGCAACGTAGTGCCACAATATTTGAAAACAGGGTGATGGTTGTCGAAATCTTATATTGTTAAGGTTGTTTAAAATAAGCACAGGGTAACCAACATCCGGCAAAAATATCACTTGCACCGAATTCGCTGACGGCGCGTAAAAAATAATAATAAACTCAAAATACCGCATTAAATGCATCCGGCCATTATGCTGATCGAACACTTTTAGCCTTGCGCGTGACAACAACAAAATAAACGCAAGACAGCAAAGAATTGGGTAAACAGTTGCTAGTGTAAGCAACCAAAAGCCACGCGCAGCAAGTAGTGTAGGTATTTAGACGCTAACGTCGCTCTTGTATTACTATATTCGAAACACCAGTTTATAAGTATCTTAATATGAACAAATTATGGATAAGATATTGTTCGCTTAAGTATTGTTATTTCTTTTTGTTACATGTGACAGAAGTTTATAGAATTATCATCTTACACAATAACAAAAATATGCACATTTCATCTAAGAAGTACTTATTTTAAGAACGAATAGCGCATATGGCTTCATCTTGAAATTCTACGGCTCCATTGTTTTCAAAATATTTAGCTAAATCTTCCCTTTGTTTAAAAGCAGTTGGACTTGATTTTTGAATGAAACATTTCGAATGACTTATTGCCGGATTTCTATTTTCAAAATTTTTTCTCCAATCGCCCTTTTTAATGATATGATTTTCATCCTCCCAATCTGCATACTTTTCTGGACAATATATGTGATCATGATCATTTGACATAATAAAATTGTGTAGAGCGCAAACTGCCAATACGAACTTTTTACATTCAGTTGATTTCGCTGTTATTGGTTTTTTAAATATATGCCAACGCGCTGCAATAATACCCAAAGTATTCTCAATAACCTGATGACCACGAGATAAACGATAGTTGAAAATTTGTCGTCGCTTACTTAGCTCCAAGCCAGGAAAAGGACGCATAACATTATTGAGTAAAGGAAAAGAATAATCGCCTGCAAAATAATGTGGAAATGACGGAATGACTTCAGTGAGTTGTCCTGTACCGGGCAGCGCTAAGATATTTCCTAACAGAGCGTGACCGTAAGACGATTTAGAAAATTGTCCTGAACGAGAAACTTATATTCATAACGGAACCGTTAAAAAAATACCAAACTCACCATTTTTTCCAATACTAACTGATGTAAGTTTATAATTCGAATCACAGGTGGCCATTAGTATAATATGATTAATTTCTGTTTTTCTAATGGAATGAGAGAGTATAATTTCTTCGTTTGTGACTGCCCCAACACAGTAAGGTAAGTGCCACTTTTCCAAAAAACCTTTTGCCAATTCCCTGTACTTTGCCTCAGTTGGCTTGGCAAAATAAATTGGTTGTAGTACTTTCCATAAAGCTTCACAAGTCTCCAATAGAATTGTTCGTACCAGTTCTACCCAGTCTAGTTTATGGACACGAGTTATATAATTACAAGAAACTCCTTTTGCTAAAAAACTGCGCTTAAAATTAATTATATGATTATCATTTAAAGAATATATGTTTACCTACGTTAGTGTCATAGCAAGCCGTTCTTCAACGGTGATTTCTTTTGGTATTTTGGAGCGCACCAATTCTACTTTTATCATAGAAACAAGTGAATCAAACATGGCAGCATTCATGCACGTATTTTTGAAAAACTCTAAACTGTTTTGTTCTTTCATTGGTAGAAACAACGTCTCAAAACTTCCAGGACGTTTTTTAAACTTACTATAAGTCTCAAAGTTTATTGCAGGCTCAATGCTTTTTTCCTCATCTGAAAGAATTTCTGACGACTCAAAATTTCCTGGACGTTTCTCAAACTTCTCGAAATTTATTGCTGGCTCAATGCTTTTTTCCTCATCTAGTTCTACCGGCGGATCACGTTTTAAACGTCTATACAATGCGCAAATGTACATAAATAACAAGCTGCCTACAGCATGATGTTCCTCTAACATTTTCCTTAATTTATTGTGCAAAATAATTGTCCACTGACCGGCTTTAAGAAATGTTTTGTTTATTTACATATGTCAATTAACAGATGACTACGTGTTTAACGTAACGTAAGAACAGAGTTGCCATGCCCGGACTCAAATACATACTTTTCTTCAAGGAAGAAATTTTCGACTTTTACTTTACTATGTAAAAAAAAAAATCTCAGCATAACTGAGCTCTCAGACGTGAAGCTACAACAACGACCGAAGTAATTTTCATAATTTCTTTCGGATACACTTTTCTTACAAATTAGCGTCTTTAGTTCGACTCAGCTGAGTTTAATCCCGAATATGGCATTTCTAGTTTGTTTATATTTTAATCTTTATTAAAAAAATCACGTTCACTTTCATTAATCAATCCTTCACTAAGATCCCATAAATTTCAGTGTTGCTCGTAATCACCAAAAGCGCGCACATGCTCTCGAATGCGCACCGAGTTGATAGCAATGAAACCGCTCGCATCATTTGCCACATATCCTCCATGTACATCCATGGAGACCAGCTCCTCATTGTACAAACCTCCCGACGCTTTGGCCGATTTACGAGCAATAGCACGCGCATAACCTGGTGCTAATTCAACAATAACTTCACCGCTTACATGCTCCTGGGATATTTCGATGCAACGACGTGCATATTGCGCCTCCGGACTGAACCAGAAGCCATTGTATACATAATCGGCCATGCGATTGCGCAAAACTTGCTTCGTGCGCAACACCTCGCGATCTAAGCAGAACACTTCCAAATCCTGATGGGCAGTGAAAAGTATATTGCCGCCAGGTGTTTCGTAGACACCGCGCGATTTAAGTCCCACAAAACGATTCTCAACAATATCGATGCGACCAATACCATAAGCACCTCCTACTTCATTCAAGAATTGCAGTATTTCAAAAGGTTTTGTGTATTCCTTGCCCGTGGATTGGTCGACCACAGTAGTGGGTAAGCCGCTTGCGAAATGTACTGAAACACGTTTGGGTGTCTTTGGTGCCTTTGTGATGGGATCAACAGTCATTTCATACAAAGATTCGGGTGCGACGTGGAAGGGATCTTCCAAAACGCCCGACTCATAGCTGATGTGAAGGATGTTGGCATCTGTGCTCCATGGAGCAGCCGGTTTGGCGCTAACTGGTATGCCGTGTTTTTTCGCATACTCGATAAGATCCAAGCGTCCTTGGAAGCGATTGCAGAACTCCTCATCACGCCATGGTGCGATAATCTGTAAGAAATTATTTGACGTTGATATAAAAAAAATCTTCAAAGAAAAGGGTAACGTATAAGCCGTTACAAGCATATAACACAATCCATTAACCGAATTATGACAAATTATCGGGTCCGAACATATTGCAAAATAATTTAATGCGCGTTTGACCTGAGTGTATGCCTACGGCCGTGATAACCTTGCATGGACTAATCAAATAAAGTGAATATTAGATTAGTGCTTGGCAATGACCAAGAAGTTTACTCGCAGATAAGTACCGCTTTGAGGCGCTGATAACGAAGACGAACTGCTAAGAATTTTAACGTTTTGCGTAGATCAAACGAATAGGAGTTCCGACGCTTGTGCTCTTTCATAATTCCTATAGATAAGTTAGATCTATTAAGCACGAATCGGAAGCTTCAGAGCTAATGTGTTTTGAAGCTTTCTGCCTGAAGGGATACAGTTAGCATAGTCAGCTGACAGGTCTGGACGCTAGTTGTTTTTAATGATGTAACATTTGAACGCGAGACGCATGAATTCGATTGGTATTATCGCGGTTACTTTGACGTGAGGAGTAAAATCTTGGAGATCACTACAAATCCAAACAATTACCGTTCGATTTCGAGGACAAAAGTATTATATTCACGGACATGACTACGATTCTGGATTGTTCGCGTGTGTTTTTTTTTTCAAAAATTATCACGAACTCCGAATATCTCACCTTAATATGTGGCAGCAACGCGTACGCGTTCAATTCGAAACGCACTTGATCGTTTCCCTTGCCTGTGGCGCCGTGCGCTAAATATTTGGCACCATACTTCTTGGCCGCCTCTACGAGTGCAACGGAGATACAAGGGCGCGCTAAAGAAGTACCCAACAGATAGCGTTCCTCGTAGATCAAACCCATTTGTATGGCTGGCCAAATGTAGTGTTCCACGAATTTTTCCTTCACATCGGTGACGATCACCTCGGTGGCACCGATGTTTAGCGCCTTCTGACGTGCCGCCGTAAAGTCCTCCTTCTGGCCGACATCGGCCATCAAGCAGATCACCTCATAACCTTTGTCCAAAAGCCATTTCAGGATACAGCTGGTGTCCAGACCGCCGGAATAAGCCAAAATTACTTTCTCAACCATTGCGCTCAAGTGTTCGAATGAGACTAACTTTTCTACGCTTGCATTACGTGTATATTTGTACCGATTCGATGCTCGAAGGAAGCTGCTTTCTTATTATAAGTGCTATTAAACGCTATCTCGATAAGCTCGTGCGCTTGCCGCTGATAAGCAGAGTAAAAATTGGTGTTCTCAAGTGGTTGTAATCAAAAAGCTCTTCAAGATACTCTATTTTATGCAGCCGAAAGCTGTTAAATGTGCGACTGATAAGACAAATTCAGTTTATTTGTCTCGTCATTTGAGGGATGCTATAAAACTTATGAAAAACCAAATATACTATGTATATGTATAATTTACTTTCGGTAACATTCGTGCCTCGGTTCGTGTTTTTATTGTCAGAGACCCATGTATGCCACTAGACAGCGGTACGCTCTGGCTTATCGCAAATCTGTAGTATGTATATCATAAATATGTACAGTCCCAGCCCCCAAAGTGCTAATAAATAAGGAATATTTCATATAGTATGTATGTAGGTACATTTTTCGAACTTCTTTCGAAAATGCGTCAAAAGTAGAAAAAAAACTTGACAATCTCGAGCACAACAGAAGTGTGTTGAACTTGGTAAATTAACAGCTAACTGGTCATAACCGGTTGTGTTTAAGAAATAAGCTTGAGCACTTAGAACTGATAATCTAAATATATGTACATCTGTGCTACCAAATTAAATGTGTATAGATCAAATGTAAACATCGATCGTACGCAAAACGTTACTATTTCGAAGATAAACCAAGATATGGATGGAGTATGTATATATGTTACTTCCGAAGCATTTCTTTTATATTTTCGACGGATCGATAATAACTTACTTTTTATGACCGCAATTGGAAGAAGTTGATCTTGACAACATCTCGTTCCAACAAGACGGTCATTTATGATCATAAAAATATTAAAAATGGCCGAAATGACACTTAGAAATCATATTATCCCTATTGGGAAACCCGGTATAAATGATTAGCGCGACGAGCTGAGTCGATTTAGCCATGCTCGACTATATATATATGTATACGCGATCACATTTTCTCTAGTAGCAATGGTTGAAGATTTTATTAAAGCTTTTAGGTATTAATTTAAAGCTTTGGGCCCTACATGTGTCAGAAATTCGGCCTTAAAATGCTGCACTATGATATTAAACGCACGAATATTGATGAAATCAGCTTTTAGCCACTTTCTTGTGCATTTTCCATAATTTTTTATTTAAGCATTTTTAAATATTTGTATATAGAGAATTGCATTACATTTATTATAATAATATTTTTACGCGCTTATTATGGTCAATTTGTGTTAATGTATTATTATTATATTAAATGTTTTTTTTTTTTTTTGTAAACATTTTCGCTCTTTCTACGAAATTATGTAAGCTTTGTTGCTTGATAACTTCAGTATTTGATAGTTGTCTGCATTTATTAATATTTTTTTGTTTGCAATATTATTATAAATATTTAATTTCTTTTATTACAACTAATAAACATGGACATTCTTGAAATTTACTTGCTTGATAAGCAAAAACTTCGTCAAATACAGTTATCGCCATTTTCATTGATTTTTTTTTGGTACAATTTTTTTTTTATAAATTGTTGTTGCTTTTTAGTTTATTTATGTATTATGTTTTGTCTTAAAATTTTATTTTTATTTATTTTTCTGTTTAATATATTTAGGCAATTATTTAGTTAGGTTTGTGCTTAAAATGAGTTTAACAAAGAACAAAAATAAAATAAATTAATAATATTTGAAGTCGCCTAATTTTGTTTTTTTTTTTTATTTTAAGAATTGTTCTTTGATTTACTTAGTAAAAATTGTATATGAAAGGGACTAAATTAAAAAACAAAACTTTTTTTGAAAACGCTTAAGTTTTTTATCTTAAATTTTTTTTGATATTTATTAAAAACTGTATATAATGAAAAGCAAAAAAATGTTCATTAAAAAAGCTCTTTTTTATTAAAAAGAAAAATGATTTCTTAAAAAAATGTCAAATAAATAGTCATGAAAAAAATATAGTTTTTCTTGAAACAAAATGTTAAAAAAAAAAATATTTTTATTAAAAATGTACTTTTAATTAGTTTTTTAGTAAAGGGTAGTTAAAAAATAAGTGGACAATAATTTTTTTAATTAAATTATAATTTTTTATATATTTTTACTGTACTTTTAACATTTTTTTTAGTAAAGGGTAGTTAAAAAATATAATTTTTTTAATTTAATTATAATTTTTTTTAATAGGAGAAGGTAGTTGAAAAAATTGGTTAATAATTTTTTATTGAAGCTAGAGATTTCAATAGGTTTGCATTATTTATTTGCATGTAAATAGAATTTTTTAAGGTACCTAGGGTGCTTGTTTGTGTTGTAATTTCTTTTCTCTTTCTTTTTTGTTTCATTTAATATGACACTGAACTACATACATAATTCCAACTGTTGGGGTTACATTTTTATTGGTTTGTTTATTAATTGCGTATGGTTGTTTTAATTATTTCTTATATGAAGCCGTACTATTTTTAGCTAACGTCCTAGCGACTGTTTATGTATGTTTGTAGATTAATTAGAAATATTTTTCTAAAAGCTGCATGTGTTAAAGCTGTGTGGAAATTGTTCAAGATGATAAACATGCATGGGTGCTTTCGACTCGATTTATATATGATTGAGTTTTTCTTTAGCTATTTTTAGTTAGTTCTAAACAAATGGGCAAGTATTTTCGGTTGTTAATGGAAATAGTAGACATTGAACGGTGAATAAGTGGATTTTGAATTAATATACTATTTGTATAAGCAGTTATTATTGTTTTCTTAAAAAGTGTTAGCAGAAATTTGAGGTTAGTTATACAACTGTGCGAGTTGAAGCATTATTTTGATTCACCCCACAACGTGCTTGAGTATAGAGTCGAAGAAAATAATGAGGAAATCACAAAAGTTTAATCATAATATGATTTTCGTATGATTGGTCAGCTGATTATCACACTTAATGATAAGTGATTAGATGACATCTTGTCAAAAAAAATAAGCAACAATTGGTATTGTGTTTACAGTAATTATTAAAAATTTTGTATGCATTTAGAAATTTTAAACTTTTGGATGACAGGTATAATATTAAACTGTAAAAAAAGGCGTTACTACATTCAGAGACTTCAAAAAATTTATAGATGAGTTCAGTAGAGAGAGAAAAGCAAAGTTAGAGGTTAGGAATTATGCTGAAGTACGTCAAATTTAATGTCGTTCTAGAAAATCCAGATGCGTATTACTATCATGGTGAGTATAGGCAATGGTGAATTTCATAATAGTGGTGACAATAAGGATAGTTAGAGTGAATTTCAAACTAATGGATCTTCAATTTATGAGTTTAGAGAAAACAACTGCCCAACAAATGTCTAGGAGGCACAATAATAATACGCAAAGTAAATATATAAAACAAAAACATATATGTATGTATATTGAAAATTTGACCCGAATAAAATATAAATTTTTATTTTTGAATTTGATCAGATGGTATACATACATATTTATACATATGTATGTATATTGAAAATAGTCATAAAATAAAAAAAAATATAAATATAAATACATAACAATCTAAACAATAATTAATATTCTTACAAATAAAAAAATATATTTAAGCATAAAATTTTTGAAATTCCGTGAAAAAAAAGTTTATAAAAAATAAAATTAAACAATTTTGGCATACATAAAATGAAAAATAATAGGCTTTATTAAAATTATACATATTTTACAATTAAAAAATAAAATTTTTTTAACTTGTAAAATTTAAAATCTCATTTTTTAAAATACATATACAACTGTTATTCTAAAAAACAATACAAAATATTGCTGCAGTTTTGAAAAAAACAACGTTATAAGAATAATAACAATAGTTATAATTACTAAAATAAAAATAACACAGTGCGTAGGAAGAAATAGTTTTCTTATTACATTTTTCATACAAAATAAGAGTATTTCGTTAAAAGCTTTTGAGTTGAAGACTCGGTGAACTGCCAATTCGTAAAAAAATATTAGCTGATTAAATTAAAAAATGATTAATAGCAGAGTATGCAATAACTTAGTGAAAAAAGCACTAGCAAATACATATTTAAAACTAATCAACCGATTTTTATAGAGAATTTAGAGTGAGTACGCGACTTTAGTGGATAAATGCGTATATGTACGTATGTATATAATTTTCATCAAATTAAAAATTTAAATATGTGTATAATTTTCATCAAATTAAAAATTAAAATTTTAAACAAAAATTATATTTTGTATGCATATTTTTTAAAACTTTAAGCAAACATTATTTTTTGCATGAATTTATTTTAATTTTTGTATTTAAGGCTAAAAATATTTTAATAAAGATTTTGTTGTATTATTTGCATTATTTTTTTACAATATTGAAAGCATTAATATGGCCACTGTAAATTAATTAATAGCTACTTTTTATTTAGCTTATTTCATTTAAATTATTATGATTATTATGAAATTTTAAACAACTAATTAATTAATTTCAAAATTACTTGAAAATTGCAACACATAAAATAATAATGTACGGAAGTGTGAATTAAGGATTTAGTAACAAAAAAAATCATATACTGCATAAATAGCAGAAATCAACCTCAATATACATATGTATATACATAAAATAAATGAAAAACTTTATATACAAAAATTAATTTTCGGTTTTTAAAAAATATTAAAAAATATAAAAAGTGCGAAAAAATGTAAATTTTAAAGAATTATAAAAATTTTCAAGTTATAAAAATTATATATAAATATTTTAAACAAATATTGCTGAAATAAAAAATTAATACACAAAATATTTCAGGCAAAAATTTTTAAAATTAAAATATGAAAAAACATAAGTGTTGAAAAATCGCTCGAAAAGTATAAAATAGCAATATTCAATTATTTCCATATACATATGTATATTAAACGCAATGCATTATTTTTAATAAACGTTAATTGGAAATATTTCTCAAAGCAATGTATGTACATACATATGTACATATATGGTAACAACTTAGAAGAAAAAAATTGCAAATGCTTTCAAAATTACACATTTTTCTTACAAGGCAGTATGAGTACACAAGGAATAAATTCGGCTAATAAACGCTTGTAATATTAAAGAAAAGTGTGCAAAAAATGCAAGTTTTGTATTTTGTCTTCGCTTTTTTTGCGCAAATGCACACAATACACACTGTATATGCATATGTTTGTATATATCTAAGTAGGTTTATAATTATGCATTTTTCAAATAACTGTTATTTTAATGTTTTTTGACTTACACGCAAAGCAACACAGCTAATTGATTTTATAAAATAATAAATTACAATTAATTACATTAAGCTTTACAAAATTATGGATGTAAGTTGTTTTTATAAATAATTTTTGCGGCATTAATATGTACATGCATACCTTACATGCATGCTTTACGCAAAATATTTTTGACATGCGATATATGTATGTATTCATACATACGTGAGCAAATAATATCGAAGCTGTATTTTTATTTTTGTGCTCATTGCAAAAGAATTTCAATGTTTTTGTCATAAGGAGTTTTTTAGTATTTTACTGATTTTACTTTAACACTTTGTTGTGTTTACGAATATTTTGAAGCAATTTAAAACTATTGTGGAAAAAATTAACAGCCAAGCAACGTGCAAGTTTGCTGCTTTTAATAATTTTAACAAAAAAGTATCGAATATAGCTTTAAAATCTTGCACAGAAAATTATTTTATATGGCTTTAATATCCTTTCTGCGATACAAATTAATTTTTACGCTCCAACAATTATTATTTCTACCAAAAGACCTAAATAAATTATTATTGATTGTAGGCAGTTTAGGTTAAATGAAATTCACTAGCTCTTCAGCGCGCAGATTTTGCAATGCGCATTTAATTTGCATAGCAGTTATCTTAAATTTAAATAACTTTTCCCAATTGTACAATTTTTCATTAATTTCACGCCTGCTTATGAATATATTTCCGTCGAAATTCATGCATTATCCTTTCGGGTGTACAAACAATTTTTTTGCATATTGAAAACTCTCGCTTTCCAAGAGCACTAAATAACCCGCACGCTTCGATATTGTTAGCGCTCGTTAATGCCGGCAAAAATAACGGTCTATAAACTATACACTCATACATATATATGGTACTCGTTACGTTTTTAATTAAAATCTTCTATGTTTATGCATTATTATTACTCGCATGTTTTAGTTTTTGCTTTTAATTAGTAACTAAAAATAGAAAAACATTAATTAGAAATATATTTTTTATATAACTTAGAATTGTTCATTTAAATTAGCTTCTCTTCTTTACTCAATGTATATGAGTTTTCTATTCTTTTTTTTGTTGTATTTTGTATTCTTTTTTGTTCTAAATGTATCGACTGCAATTACGTACTAAAACACCTAACAACGCAGCTGACTGCTCACATGCAGTGCATATTTATGTGGGGCAGAGTACTTTCAGTATGTAGTCCGTTAGCAGCGCGGGTACGGTTGGACTGTCCTCATTGATTGCTTTTAGTACTGTAAGTTGAAAAGCAGCAAAGCAAAATGCAATTAAATTGATTCTTTGTGTAGATAATTTGTTGGTACTCACTTTTGATTAGCACTTGCAAGGACTGGTTGTTTGGTGTGCCATTCTCCATGTGGTAAGGTATGACAGTGGTCAGATACTTTGGCTCCGGTCCTGGTAATTACAATGGAAAATAATAATAACCGCACGCTTTGAGGTTTGAGTGCTTTGTTTAACTTAAAACTATTACCGATCACCAAAAATATTATTTAATAACGGTTAACATGGGCAGTTGAAAACGAATTTCCAAATTTCTTGCACGAAAAACCTTAAAAAACGATTATCTACAAAAAAAAAGTTTGTGTGCAAATCAAAGACCCCTATGTTCAAAAAAAAAGTTTGAAATCGTTTCCGCCTGTTACTAAGCTGCGATTTATAGCTGATTTCTTATAAAATTGATGACAAACTAATAGAAGATGAAGCGCATCCTGAAGAAAATCGTATACGTTCGAAATCTTTTTCACCTTAGCTATGATATATAGCAAATTCTTAATAAAACCGAAGACAAACGAATCGAAGATGAAGCGCATCTTGAATAGGAGCAAAAGTCTATTTTCGAAAAAAGTCCAAAACCTTCTCCGTCTATAAAACCAAAGCCAATGCGTCTTAACTGATTAAATTTCTCGAATAAAGTATTTATATACGGACGCTTAGATCATATCGGCCGGTGCAAGTCCTAAACCGTCCACTCTGCATAAACAAAATATAATCTGTGGATTATTAGCTCTATAAAAGTGTTATGGTTCTCTATTAAACGGTTGGCATTAGAGAAAAATAAATTTTTGGCCAAGAAGCCATAGAAAATGTATTTTAATAGCTGGCTTCTGTTTAATCGTGCCTCAATGTTGATTTTATGGCGGTTTAGTTTAGAATTTTCGAAAAAATGCTGTAAGTTCGAAAAAATTCTAAGTTAGGCTTTTTTATAGGATTTCCAAATTTTGACTCAAAAACTATAGGAAATATATTTTTAAGAGCAGGCTCCGGCTTTCTAATACGTATTATACCTTCATCTTACTTTTAAAACGTGTTTTAAAATTCGAAGGAATTCAGAAAGTTCAAATTAATTCTAGGTTATGTGTGTTTACACAGTTTGACTAATTGCCGTTAGTTTTAGAAACGCTCTTCAGACAGTTTACAAAAACAAAACTAAAAAAATATGCTGAAGTTTTAGAAACCCTATTCAAGCAGTTTATAAAAAAACTACTTTGAAAAACATTTAGGATAGGTTTGTTTATATAATTTTGAAAATTTTCAAATTGATCTTAAAGTTTTAAAAACGCTTTTAAAGTTGTATATATAAAAAAATGATATAAAAAAATGTATAATTTCCAAATTCAATTAAAATTTTCGTGCGAATTTCAGGCTTCTTATGTAATCAAAAGGTTAGTTTTCTATAGTTCAAAAATTCGGTTTTGTTTGACACGCCTTCAACCTAACTACTCCAATCTACAGCGCATTCAAATAGCTATTGACTTACCTTGCAATTTTCCACGCTTCTTCTCCACATGATACTGTCGACGTTTATTCTGTACCGCCAGCAACAATGAAATGAACGAGTTCTTCAGCTCTTTCTCATATTCGAGCTCGTCGCGCAACGCCAATTCATTGATTAGTGTCTCGCTGAGTTCCTGTATGAGCATTTCCATTTCCATGTAGAGCTCATTCAATTGTGATATCGATAAATATTGCAATTCTATAAGAAAATTATTGTTCAGCGAAAAGGAATATTAAAGAATGAAGTGTGTACTTACTCTCCGCATACAATGGCGCACCCAACACCTCTCTAGCTTTCTCTATCACTTCCGATTCACAGGTCTCTGCTTCATCCAATGGACTCTCAGCCTCGTCCATAATATCATCAATCTCTTTGATTACCTCCTCAACCGTTTTAATGGGTTCCTCATGCTCCGAATTCAGCCCGTTCAATATCAATGCATGCATATCGAGATCATTGGCTACAGCCTCATCCTCGCTGGTCAATTCATCACCCGGTGTGGTGGCATCAAGCGAATTACCAGCACTGCCATTACCGGCACCAAGCTGATTTTGGCCCAAATTCAATGTGGGCATGTGCATTTGGCGTGTGAATGATTTCGACCAATCGATAGGCAGTATATTGCCAAAGTTGCCAGTGATGGTCCACCACATTCTGTAGAGGTGAAAAATATAATAAAAAGTGATTAGATTATCAATATATAATATATTTTCTAAAAAATGTAAATATGTATATTCTAACTAATTACGTAAAAAGTACAATGCTTAATTAAATATATTTTCAGTCTTGCCATCAACGCTTCACATTTTAATAGCATATTTTTTAATGAGCAAGTTTGTGCCAATAGCACCCATTATATTTAACAAATCGAAACAAATGCGCATGCATTTCTAAAACATCTCAATGGGCCTTTTTAGCGCACATTTTCTAAGAGCACTTCAACTGCCACTAACAGTCATGTTAAACAAAACTTGTAGCAACTCATTTGCGGCTTGCCAACTTACAAACTATAAATTGCAAAAAAATATATAAATCCCAAACAACAATGAACAAAAGTGGTTTTGACAAAAAGAAACAAAAACGAACAAAAAAAATGTTTTTAAGACAGTTAAGTATCCAGCAAAAGCACATAAAATGTAGGTTACAAAATCACAGACAATCGCCGTACATTCATGCTGTTCCACATATAGAATTTACTATATAAATTTAGCAAGCCATATATGTATGTATGCTTTGCTACATGCCTACAAATCATATATGTATATATATTAAAGCTTTCGCACATAACGTGCAATTCATTTTTTTGTTTGCTCTTAAGGCTTGTCAAGATTTGGGCTAAGGCAATAAAAAAGTGTAAGTAACTTGTCAAGTGCAGCAACATAAATCTGCAGCAATGTGTAGATGACTATAACAGAAAGTATGCTATGACTTTAGAACATTAAAATTTACCGTTATACAAGAAAAATTTGAAATATATGTAATTTACTTTTCGGAATGCTGAGGTTCAAAAGCATATTTATTTCTGTCACTGAATAACAAACAAGTGAAGGACAATTAAATGTAATCGATTAGTTGATTGGTTCTACAAATATTGCCAATGTGATTGATGGTAGTCATCTCCCATAAGATATAATGTGTAGCATAATGCTTAAAAATTCTAAAAAAGAAATAAATAAATAAAAAAATTATAAAAAATAAAACAAATATTAATTAAAGAAACTTAATTTCAAAAAAATAATAATAATAATTTATGAAATAAATAAATAATAAAATATTTTAAAAATGTTAAATAACAAGAACTTAAATAAAACAAATAAAAATATTAAAATTAAAATTACCATGTAATCAATTTCTTTTGCTTTTTTTAAATTTGAAATGGTTATGCATAGAATCAGAAAATTATATTTCAAACTAACATTACTTGGACATTAGGATTTAGCTTACAAACTATACAATACATACATATGTATATGTGTAATAGTACAACGCTATTTACATTCTCAACTAGTAATAGATGACATAATTTTTCATTTTCTTCCATTTCTTTTCATAGTGTACGAACAAAAATGATTAAAATTCTAGCAAGGCAACAGAGATAGCGGCATAGCAGTAATGGCTATACAAATTTAAAACAAAACGGAAAAAACATTATGCACTTGTTTTTAAATGTGGGTCACAAATGGGCGCAAGAGCGCCTTACGGTTCTTGCACACATACTTAGATGGAATCGCGGCGCGTATGATGGGTGGGCTGTTGCTCGCAGGGGGTGGGGTGTGTAATTAAAAAGTGTTAAAGAGGATATGTATGTATGTACATATGTAAACGTTTAGTCAAGTTAGACTTTTTATTGCTCAACTGGAATTGATTAAATGAAAACGAGGTTGCCGTAGGTTAATTGGATTAATGATTTCATTTTCATTTTAATTTTTTTTAAATGTTGAGTATTTGTAATGTCGAGTAAATGAAGAAAAAATATTAAATATAAAAAGCTTTCTTAATTCGTGCGTTAAACATTAAGTACACTATATTACATTGCATTTTCTTTGGGTAGCACACAGTAAAATTCAAATTTGCGTTAGAAAATAATGTATATAATTATTATGGCCATTTGGTTAGAAAATTATGCCAAAAATAAGCATGTGAAATGGAGTTTAACTGTGGGAACAGTTAAAAAGTAATGAATGCAATAAAAGTTATTACAATTATTGCCCAAACTGCACACTCTCACACTTAAATTGATTGCACATTACAATGAGCATGACTTTCCGTGGCCGCTTTCATACATATGTATGTACATATATTTGTATTTTTCGATGGCTTGCACAAAACGGGAGAGAAATTATTTACTTCATCTTTATGCAATTATACATAAAATGTAATTTCGAAACAAAACTACTAGCAATCATAAATAAAATGATGCGAAACTTTTTTGTAGGAGTTTGCGCTACCAAAATGCACATTTTTTACAACATTTAATAAAAAAATAATTTTTAGGAATTTTTTAAATTTTTATTTTTTGAATTTCATTTTACCGAAATTAAACTGTGTAGTTTTGTTGAGTTAATTGGATTCTATGAAGAAGTCTTTTCTGAATCTAACCTCAGTTTTTCCTCTCTGCAACAACTCTAGTCGAAAAGGTCAAATACTTTACCGCAATCATCAATGGTGCTCAGTGAAAACAATGTCCTTTAGCGATGACAAACGCGCTGAGGTTCATTGTCCTAGCTAAGGGTTGTTGATCTTGCTAAATGTAAACAAAGGGGTTATTGACCTCGTAAAGGTAGGTCGCTAAATGTAAACAAAGAGGCCATTCACTAGGGAAAGGTTGTTGACTTCATTAAACGTAATCAAGGGGATTATTGATTTCATCTGAGGAATGGTTGTTGACCAAGCTAAATGAAAATAAAAGGGTTATTGGCCTCAGGGAAGGGTTGTTATTCTCGCTAAAGGTAAACAAAAAGGTCAGAACTTCACACGAACATAGCAAAAACTTGTACCAATTATTGTATTTACCTGTCCGGGTCAAATTTGATCTCGAATGCATATTAAAAAAGTCATTAAAAACTTCAATATACTATATATTTAGTTAAAATACGAAATATTTTTTTCTGATTTGCAAGAAACGGAATGACAAAAAAAAATATTTATAAAATATATATATTATGTTGTTCAAACACGCCAACACGAACAGGTATTGGTATAAATTACAAAATTAAAATTCCGTTGCGCCAATCAGTTGCATTCATTACGCCTGGAAAATAATTATTTAGTCATTACGAGTGTGGCGAATCGACTTGAAACCTAATAGTGAAAGAGCTAACAAGCATGCAGCGAAAAAAATGTGGGCGCTTGCAAAACAATGCAATTTTAAAAACATTTGAAAGTATGAAGCGACAAACATAAAAAGACACTTGGCGCTAATAAAGCATTGAAAGAAGAAACGTAAATAAAACAATGCAATGCTACGAAAAAGACATTGGTGAAAACAATGCGCTCAACCACAAAGTCGACACGCACGAAGATCGCAAAAAAATATTAGAAAGTATGTGGAAGGCACATAGTTATGGATAGCGTTGTTAACCTTATCGCTGAGTGGCGGTGGGCACACTTGTTGAGTGGCTTCAATTAAAAAAAGAGTAAAAAAAAATAAATAAATTGACGTGAACCGCCAAGTTTACTAGACAATAAGGAAAAACGGCGACAAACAAGCCGTGGCGCGCTTTCATTGCAAGCAATTTAGCCACGCATGCGCAAAGCTATAAAGGTAATTACTCCCAGACGGAATGGAATTTGCATATTTTATTGTTTAGCGCGCGATTGAGTGGAATCTCAAAACAATTTAAATAAATAGTTAACAAAAAATACCACTATTTAGAAATATGAAAATGCTTATTAACAATTTCTTGACATAATCAAAATTGCATAAGCTTTATATCTGGTATCCTCGCATTTTTATACCCTGAACAGGGTATATTAAGTTTAACACAATTTTGTAACAGCCAGAAGGTATTCATATGTATATGCATATAAATGATCAGCGTGATAAGCTGAGCCCCTTTCTCTCCCAAAATTTGATAAACACAATTACTTGTATAAAAATTTTAAAGCTAATTTTCAAAATTTTTTTTTTGAAAAAATATACTGAAAAATACCCTTTATCTCCATTACATTTAAATTTTTCAACCTAACAATGTATTAATTTACATTGACCTTGTACACGCCTAGTTTATCATTTCCATAAATACATCAACAACTACATTTATGATTACTTTGTAGTTACGCACATCTGTAGAACATATTTGGAAATCTATAAAATAATCGATTTTTTTTATTTCATTTCCATTTACACGCATCAACACCTCGCGTAATTATCGGAATGTGCGCAAATTGAACTCAATTTCCAGACAATTTTTTGTTTGCCATACATTTAGCTGGAATATAGAGATATGGAAGATAACGTGTGTGAGGGGCGCTGAAGCGGCACTCAATTATGCATTTTGGCTGGTATTTTTATTTATCACGCCCTTTTCGCCACTTTTAAATATTTTAATTGCTTTTCTTTTGCTCTTAACAACACACAAACATAAGTATAGTATATACATATGTAGATATGTATATGTATGTACAGACACACATTAATTGAAGACCTGAGCATGTGGAACTGCTAAAAGCTATCGGCGCGTTGACTGTGCAACCTTGCCGCGAACCTACAGATGGTGTTGAGTAGATTGTTTTGCTAGCTGTTTGAATTGCTGAATGAATTGAGTTTTGTTGGACTTGTTGTTGGCGCACATTGTTTGGGGCGATTTTTCGTTTTTTTTTTGTTTCAACACTTCGCCGTCGTTGTATGCGGCTTACAACAATGCCATATTATTCTGATGAGTAAGCATTTGTAGAATTGTGTGTGTACTTGATACCGTTAGTTCACAATACAGTTATGCATGCACTTATGCAAAAAGCACTTCATATCGTCTCGTAAACGCGAACCACGCATCCGTTGTACATAAAAATTTTGTGGTATCATCTATTCAATGCACATGCGTTTTCTACTTGGTCCAATACATACTATCTAACTAAAAATGTTGATGTGCGAGTGTGTGTGAGTAGGCGAACGGAAGTGAGTGCCTTGTTTGTAGATAGCAGTGAAAACGATGTCGTTTCAAGACTATTCAGCGTTCATAAAAGTTGCGTTAAACTTCTTTTAATTGTGCGAATTGCTGGCAGCGCTTCATTCTAACCTCAATATTAAATAATGACCATGACCGAATTGGCGGACAAATGAAGTCAGCGGACTACTATTCCACATATGTATGTATGTATGAATTTGTGCATAGTTTTGATACTTAAATATGGCTCTGCCTGCTGTTTTATAGGCGGCGCATGGTGGCCGGTGAGTTACCACATGGAATGAGGATCTATAAAAATTAGTTTCGGAATTGTTGAACACGCTGTGGGTGGCTTAGATGATACCAAAAGAATTTTGAACAAATTCTAACTCTAGACTGCCACTATTTTTTATTTAATCGAGGCGGGAGAAGAGTGAAACTCATAATCACATAAAGAAATATCTAGAATGTGCATATAATTTGTATTTTAAATGCAATTTCGAGAAATACTTATTGACATTTAAGTACATTCGGTAAACACTAAAATCGCGTATACACTTTTTTTGAAATTTTGGTGAATATTAAACTTAGTCTACACTTTGATTTTTCAATTATTGCAGTAACATTACACACAATTGTAAGTTTTTGTCATAAATTTGGCAATGCTTGGCAAAGTTTACAACATTCAGACGGAAACGTCGGAGTATAAAGTATGTTGTATATATGTATGTATGTATGTATAAATGTTCAGCGTGACGAGCTGAGTCGATTTAGACATGTCCTTCTGTCCCTCAGTTCATGAGATATCGATCTAAATTTTTGCACACATTCTTTTATCACTCAGAAGTTGCTCATTTGTCGGAAGCGCCGATTTCGGAGCACTACAGCATACAGCTGCCATACAAGCTGACTGATCCATATCAAATTCTTGTATAAAAAACTTTTTTTAAATGAAAAGCTATTTTTACGAAATTTGACATAGATTATTGTCGAATGTAGCACTATAATCTCCGGGCAAATTGTTCAGATCGGACTAATATAGCTTACAGCTTTCATACAAACTAACCGATCAAAATCAAGTTTCCGTATGGAAAACTTTTTTGTTTTTTATATTTGCTATAAGAAATGCACCTGAGTAGGACATAACAGATTCGGTGCAACGGCAGTTAACGTTTTTCTTGTTTTTTACATCATTTCAATTGACAAAAACAACGAAAACAAAACAATTAGTGGCACAAGTGAGCCAACGAGTTTGCGCTGTTGGTTTGTACGTTGCATAGATCAATTTTTATGCTACTTTTACTTCGTTGTATCTGTGTTTTATTGTTTTTGTTGCGTGTCCAAACTTCTTTCACTCAATACTGCATGCATTCATCAAACATTGCGTCAACACATTTCAATTTGATTGAGCAATTGCCACGCTTAATTTGTAGTGCAAAGAAAAATGTGTGTTTTGTGTGCGTGTGAGTGATCAGAAAAACAGTAAATGAATGCTGCAAGTGATTAAGCAGTTTGTAGAAAATAAATGTAAACTCATTGCCTAGTGGTAGTGTTGATGAAAAAGTTTCTTATATTTACGAAAGTGGCGTGAGTTGGAATTATTGTGGTGCTGACAGCGCAAGACAGTTTCATCATAGTAATGCTGCCACTGATTGATTACGAAAAACACCTTTAGTGTTGTTAGAAATGTTATACAACTCATATTACAAATCAAGCAACATAATACAATTCGTATAATTTGATTGAATGGCACTTTAATTATTTTGTTATTTGTATTTTTTTTATTATTTAAAAATAATAATATGCTTTAAAAATAAAAACGTTATGCTTTTCCTTTGTAAAAATCAACATTAATTGTATGTTTTCACTTTTTAAATTTATCGATAAATTTTATGCACACTCATCACCTTAAGCAATATTCAAATGTCATAACCAAAATAAGTGCAACGAAATTATTAATCATGTATTTTCCTACGAAAAATAATATTTGCAAGCATTGTATAACGGTATATTCGAATGAATCGGCTGTTGAGTCAACTTTTTTTTGTATTTCAATGCACTATTTGAAGCAAGCAAGTCATAAGACGAAAGATAAATAAATATACATACTTATGTACATACATATGTACATATGTATGCAAGTATATTTGCAGTTCTATCAGGCCTTTTACTTTCAATTAAGAGAAAGCTTGATTAGTGCAGTAACAACAAAAACAAGTTTATGTGAAGCGAACACTCATTAAAGCTATCAGTCTCTTGCAAGACTTTTGCGACAAACAATCTTTAGAAAAGAATTTACTATAAGTCAACTATTTCAATTCAGAAGATATCTTCACGAAATTTAGTATTGACTATTGTGCATGGCACTACTAAAAGCTCCGAAGAAATTGTTTTGAACGTACCGTATATGTATATGCCATTCAAATTCGTTTGCTTTTTTCCACAAACAAAAGAATACATGTGAGAAAACATTCATAATTATGTAAATAGTATACGCATGTACATACATATGTATGTACATATAAATTAATTTTTCGCGCTACATTTGATATTCGATTACAATTCATTATCATTGCCATCAACACAAACAACAAACAACAGCAGCAATTTCATACATAGTTAAATTCCATAATTGTTGCCAATGACGGCCGACGACCAGCAAAAATAACAACAAGACTACAGCAATAAAAAATGGCAGCAGACGATACTAGAGACAGACCGCAGCAAATGTACTGCAAAAACAACAATAATTAGATATGCACATTTACATACGTACTTGTTGCTGTACGCAAATGTCAGTCTGTGGCATTCCAGCAAACAGATGTGGCCGCAGCGTATGCACAAGTGCTATTTTCTAGCAATTTTTTATCCCTCTATTTGTTGTACATGTCATTGTTGAGCATTTGCCATGCAAAGTGCGCTAAAACAACAAACAAATATGGACAGGGAAAATCTACAAACATTTCGCTGTGATCCCACGCGTCGTATGAGTAATCCCCTTCGGCAGAGTAGAGCAAAGTGTTGTTGTGCGGTCACATTAATTAATGAAATCATCGACTTCCTCTGTGGCTATGAGGCGATGTGCGTATATTATTTTAAAACAAATTAGCATTTAGATGAAAGAGGGAAAATAAAACCGAGCACATAAAAGGACCATTTTTTTTTAATTTCATCGAAAGATCGAGATGCAAAAAATAAGAAAAGATAACCAATATCGACGAATTAAATAAAAATATAACATTTCAAGAATTTATGATCTGCTAGTGAATGAAATATCGATAAATGCACGACTATATATACAAAAATCGATAAAAGCACAAAAATTTAAGCGATTTAAATACAAAGATTGTACAAATTTATTGGGAAAAAAATATTGATAAAAAAAATATGGGTAAAATAAAACGATAAAAATTAGAAAAATCGATAAATATACAAAATGGAAAAATTTGCATAAAATCGCTTAGTGTGAAAAAAGTAATAACCACGACATTAAGGATCGACACGCTGAAGAATAGAAGGGTATAAACAATAAATAAAACAATGGCAAAATCGATAGATGCAAAAATCATATGGAAAATATATTAGGATAATATTTATGGAAATTATTCGATTAAGTTAAGAATTTCGATTGCTGTTAATGCATGAGACTTTGAAAATCTAACGAAAAATGTATGGATACAAAAATCGATAAATACAATATATAACAAGTAAGGAAAAGTTCGGGTGTCACCGAACATTTTATACTCTCGCATGATAAAGTGATAATCGAGATTTCATTATACGTCATTTACATATTTTTCAAATACCGTATTTTTTTAAAGTTTTATTCCGCTATCATCATTGGTTCCTAATGTATATACTCGTATTATACAGAAAAGGCATCAGATGGAATTCAAAATAGCGTTATATTGGAAGAAGGCGTGGTTATGAACCGATTTCACCCATATTTCGTACATGTCATCAGGGTATTAAAAAAATATTATATACCGAATTTCATTGAAATCGGTCTAGTAGTTCCTGAGATATGGTTTTTGGTCCATAAGTGGGTGAGGCCACGCCCATTTTCAATTTTTAAAAAAAGCCTGGGTGCAGCTTCCTTCTGCAATTTCTTCCGTAAAATTTAGTGTTTCTGACGTTTTTTGTTCGTCGGTTAACGCACTTTTAGTGATTTTCATGTATGGGAATTATGAAAAAAAGAAATTTAAAATAGCTATAGATCGAGAAAAAAAACTTAGTAAACTTTAAAAAAATTGGGTCCAAAAATATTCTTTGTTTATGGCTAAAATTTTGTGGGCGTGGCAGTGGGCCGATTTTGCCCATCTTCGAACTTTTCTTATAAAATCGTGTAAAGTTTCATCATGATATCTCAATTTTACTCAAGTTATAAAAAAATCCGGATTTCGAAATCACTTTGGTATACACAACCCTATCTGACTCTTTTAGTTTTAGTTACAAAAATTGGAAATAAATACTCTCCTTAGAACATTGTTGCGAGAGTATAAAAATATACGAAAAAGGAGTGAAAATTGCACATATGATAATGAAAAAAGTAATTTAAAAACATCGATCGAGAAAAGAAACGAAAATTGTAAAAAAATTATTTAAAAATATCGCTAAAATAATTTTATAAATCAATTATAAAAAAACGAAATAGTTCCGAAAATTGGCCAAAAATACGAACAATTTATAGTAGCGCAAAAAATAATTTTCAGCAAACAAAGATTTAAAAATCTATAAAAAATATAAAAATTTATGAAAATTTATGAGAAATTCAATTCGATAAATTACGAAAAATCGATGAAATTCATAATCGGTAAATTACAAAAAAAAACGATAAATCGAAAAAATTTAGAAATGTAAAAATTTAATAACTACACGCAAAAATTATAAATAAAAAAGTCGTATATTTCTCGTTCAAAATTGCGGTCGGGTGACTAATATAATTTTTAAAACCGATTAAATAGTATCTGAGGTCTTGGTACAAATATATATACCTACAAGGGGTTCAAGAGAATACTTTCGTCACCCGATAAAGACATAATCAAAAATTTGCTAACAAATCTTTGATCATCATATGGCTTTTGTTGTAATGCTTTAATTAAATACTTTGTTGAATTTAGCTCTGCTTACATTTGCATTAACTTTTTCCACAAAATACTCGATGCCTTTAAATTGTTTGTGCGTCACTTTGACGTACTTTGTTTTGTTTGTACAAATAAATTGATGGAGAAGAAACACAAAAGCTGTGGAAATAATTCCAATTAAATGCATTGTAGCGAATTCCATGCAACATTTTATTTTTTTTATATCTTGCATGAATATTTTAATATTTACTTTCCATTTTTCTGCGATTTTTGCAGCGCAAACAGCGCGTGGGTTTCTGTTCGCGCGCACATGCACTTGACACATACAATCTGGGCAGTAAATTTTTTCGATGAAGTTTGCATTTTCTTCTTTTTAAAATGTTTATAGCAAAAATGATCTACACATATTTATTGTTGTATGGAAAATAAATGTGTACATGGCTTTTGATGATGACTTACAGCCGCGTAAATTTTATGAATTTTATACCGCAGCAAGTATTTGCATTCGCCATGGATTTGCATATAATAATAATAAATATGCTTGCATCTAGATTATTTATATGCATACATATGTATGTATATTGTATATGTACATTTGTAGGTGACGCGCCTGCCGTGTGGGTTGGTGTGAATTTTTTTATGACACAATGCAATGGTTGAAAAATATTTCCGAGAATTTCTGAGAATTTCAGAAATGTCTTTGGCATGAAGCCAGCCAACCGACAGTCTTCAGCAATTTGCTTGGCTTAGCTCACTCATCAAGCAGGCGAGCAAGCAGCCGGCATCTCCACATTTATTCATTACATTTATTACTCGCTTTGTTTTTCTTTACTTGCTTTCGTACTTTCTTTAATGCATGTGCTTTTGATACAGTAAAATTGTGTGATTTATGACGTCGCGTCGTGCTTTTGGTGTGGTCGCCGCCTTCTGTGGCAGTCAAAGTTAAGTGAGCATAATATTATGTGACATGCTTTCATTTTGTATACCACATACAGACATACAAACTTAATGCAATTTGTTTTTAAATTTTTTATTGTGCTTTAAATAATATTACTCATTGTCCACACGCACAATACTCGGTTGACGAGAAATCAATTATTTTCATAATTTGGTCATGGAAAGCGCCCACACGCTTAATGGGCGGCTACCGTAGTGCGCTAACAATGCACGCACACTCACACAAGTACGTATGCAAGTAAAATGAGGTGGCATGAAAAGCAATCGAAAATATTTTTTTAGGTAAAAGTAGCACAATGACCGTTTAATTTACATTCAATTTACTACATTAAGAATTCTCAGGTCGTTGTACAGTGCCTAAATGCTCATAAATACATACAAACATCCAAAAAAGTATTGAACTTATTAAAATACCAAACATTCTTCGATTTTCTCTTTTATTGTGGGTGGAAAAGCTTCTTTGAAAAAGATAAAGGGTGTATCATTAGTGTTGTCAGGTTTTTTTCTTTTCTCAGATAATATTACATAGCTGCTTAGAAATTAAAATTCTCTACAGAGCTTTGTATACAACTCAAAAATAACATAACCTCAAAGGTAGACAAACAACACAGAAATATTTCCAATATAATAAAACAAGTAAAAGTTAAATTCGGTTGCACCTAGGTCATAATACTTTAACATGTCCCGGACGGAGTGTTCCGTACCATCGGATTTGGGGTCTCTAGCTGGGCACTAAGCTACCGTGAGAGTCCGCAGGTTGGGAAATAAGTTATAACAAATAAGCAAGATGAGCGGCAGGAGTAGCGGATGAGGCATAAAAGCTAACAGATCCGCTGAAGCTCCCATGACTGTGGCGAATGAACACCGCTTCATAGAAATACGCGTCTCCCTTATCACCATGCATGGACATGATGAACAATAAGAATACAGGCGCGTCGGACCCATAATGAGCTGCTTCCTGGTAAGCTTCTGTTCACCATGTTAGGTGCGGCTGTCATTAAGAAATACCGGTAAACAGCGCGGCGCACTGGAAGTCCGTCGATGTGTTGACAGCGTTTTCTCTGCTGGTGGGATGGAGAGGGTGATATGGACATGCTCTGTCGATCTGTCCGCTTCGTTGTATATTAGGAAGCAGTCCGTTCGGCCCCTGTGCATTGGTCCCAGGAGTAGTGGCTCCGGGCGATCGCCGATTCGACCATGTTTTCCCGGACTGGTAAAGCGGAGGACAGGCCTCAAGGAACTGGGCTAGGTGCAGTGTCCCCGAGGGTACACCCGTACCTGTCTATTTGAAGCCGTCCCACTGCACACAATGCAATGGTAAAAACAACACATGGAGAACAACATGACAAACAACAACAATAACAACAGCATCAGCAACATTTTTGGAATTATAGGAAACAGCAGCACTGGAAGGTCTCCCCATAGTACGATTATTGCGGAAGCAGACCCCTTTAAGAGGGTACCAAATTGGAAACGTCCCCGATCAATGGTTTTGACAAACCTGTGAAAGCGAAATCATCACCATCAGCGTTGGGCGACTCCACTACCCAGCAAAGGCGATGTAACCTCGTAGAAACTGTATGGTTGAACTAGAGGACGCGGTTAAGAAGTTGATAGAAACAATGCACCCACCCCAGCGGTCTATCAACAACACCATGAGAGATCTTCTCGGTGTGATAGCAAAGTTACACACAAGTGCTCAGGAGGAGCATATTACAAATAAGGAAGCACGAAAAAGTTGTCTCGTGATGCCAAGAGGCCTCGCGACGAAGTACAGCCAAAGCGAAGAACACCGCCGAAGAGGAGTAAAATTACCCATAAGGAATGACAAAGGATTATTATAACTCTCAAATCAATATGGCGAACCAGATATGATCTGTTTTCCATCTAGGACAGGAAGCAAACGGAATGGCACGAAAATGAACGCTCAAAGGGTACTATTTTTTCAGAGTATTTATCATGGCCTTAACATATCTTAATTGTACCTTTTCGATCGTTAGTTTACAATCACTTCAGACGCCAATATTATATTTTCAGTCATTGAGCTTTGACAGAATGTTCAATATGTAGGTATGCTATAATACTTGACATCAACTTATGAGACACCGATTGTCTAAATTCCAAAATCAGGCGTCAACGCAGACTACGCAGTTTGAAAATAAAACCATTTGCAATGGACTTGTTATATACATATTTTACGATGAGGCAATATTTGACAAATTCTTGACTACAAATAATGGCATGCCATTTCTTTAGTGCGTCATCCAACACAAATTCCGGTGGTTAAAAAAAAACTGCAAAAATTCGTAAGTATATAGTACACGTCCAATATTCACGGAAATTCAAAAACAACCACTTTATCCGCCAAATAAGAATTTTCTTCACAATTTATTTTACTTTCCTTCACATACTTATATAGTTTATATTTAGTCCCCCCACAAAATTATTCATTCACATCTTTACGTTTGATAGCTGGATTGAAATTGCCTGTGCGTGTGTGTGGATGCTGTGTTGATGACGTTGCTGGCATTGGCATACACTTATGTAGTTTTAGCGCAACGCGTATGGGACCCCCCAAATTTGTTGCATTCAGCAATAGAGGGTTGGCAATAAAGAAAGAAGAGTGGCGTTGGTTGACAATATTGGATGATATGATGAGTATATATAGAATACTACTGTTTGTATTCATGTTTGAAGTATACTACAGTATATACTAACGCCCACGTTGGCTTGTTTAGTGTGTTTAAGCATAAAATTTGGCATTTTGGGGAGGGAATAATTAATGCAACGGTTTAATTGAAAGACTTTAATAAAAATATAATACATTTCGAAGGGTATGAACTGAAATATAGATTTATTCCTGTGTAAAACATATCGATATGTCAATAAATTATCGACATTTCCAGAAAAAAATATTTTGTTATCGATATTTAACAATGTAAAGATAAATTAATGATACCCAGATGAATTTAATTTTGCTACTGAAAAATTATTGGTATTTAAGAACTTATAGTTTGGATATGGAAATTTGCAGAATTTTCTATTCGTGTTACCGATAAATTATCGATACCAATTTTTTGGTTGCCGATAAATTATCAGTAATTAAAGAGTTTAGATTTGTTATCGAAAAATTAGCGAAACTTTACAATTATTTTTTGTTATCGATGTTTATAGAAATTTCTAATTCTGTTATCATTATCGTTTTTGTTTTTTTGTTATCGATAAACTACAGATATTAAGGATTTATTGTTTTGTTATCGATAAATTATCGATATTTAAAAATATAATTTCTTTAACGTTATTTATAGAAAATTTGTTTTGTCGATAAATTATCGGTGTACACAAATTTTTTTATTTTTGTTATCGAACAACTTTTGATAATATTTACAGAAAAACCAAATTTGTTATCAATAAATTATCGATTAAAACTTATTAATATATTTAGTTCTATTTCAGAAATATAAATTTTTTTAGCTTAAAAAAAAAAATTTTACTAATTTTTCATAGCATTTAAACTATGTATGTCAAGTGCGTATTAACGCGCATAAAAAATCCGTTCCACAAAATTTAATACCACTATGTGCTATATACCTCAAAACCTGTTCCACTAACAGCAAAATAACAATTTATTAAAAAGAAGCTCACAAAGCCATCAATCATAGCGCCATTAAACATGTGCGCACAGTTCGCACGCTAGTCGGCTAATTATAGGCAAACGAGAAACCAATAAGGTGGAAGCTATTTGACAGTTTGCGTCGAGTATTTATTTTTTGAACTGCAAACAGAAAGATTATTAAAAAAATTTTTTATTTTGGAAAGCTTCAAAGATATGTTAAACTAAAAAAAATTATAGACGTATGGCAATTTATTTGACTGCTAATATTTTCAACTTCCCTTTTTTCTTGCTTTACAATCTTTTTGGAACTAACTCACTTACCTAATTAATAAATTACTTAATATGCAGCACACTTGTCATTTAAATATTCATACGACAACCGCAAATGGTCGCCATAAAGATAAAAAAGCGGAAAATGCATTTTAAATGTGCAGAGTGGCAACCATGTGCTTAATTATGGACAAGCGAACGACAACATTAATGCGCCGACTGCCAAAGCAACGCTTTTAAGGCAAAAGTAACGTTGGCAGTGCGAAGGCAAAACTATAAGCAACAAATGATGTAAAAAAAATCTCAGCAATAAGCGCTATCTGCAATTGGCAAGCGCAATTTTTAGTTAAATAAGTGGGCTATTTTGACGATATAATTTTTTGCGGCTCCCTTGCTTAGTTGTCATTGCCAATTATGGAAACTTGTTGAGTTGCCATAAAGCTTTGCTTACACATTATTATTCCCCTATAAGCGCACGATTTTGAAACTGTGGAGTTACGCCGTTGAATTATCATCAATCATTAGCTTGGGAGAGAACAACAAATTTCATACTAACTCTACCTATTCTAAAGTAGCTTTGGGACTTAAGAATCGCCGGCCTCGTCTAGTAAAAAGAAATCCATATTTTTTCTAATATATGACTTTAGTAATCTGTATCTAATGTTGCATAAGAGCAATCACATTAAGCTATATTGCGTTAGAATGGTAAGCTTTCATACTAAAGATACTTGTAAGACAGTTTTGTGATGGGTGGACTCAGTATAGTTTGGGCAGGCGACAAAGATGGACACCAGCACCGTTCCCATGACAGTAGGGCCTACGTAACCGGAACGGACCCGGATTTTTATCCGCCCAAGGACTATCACATCGGTAGAATTCTGCCGCTACAACAACAAGGACACCGGCAAAAAAAATACACCATATTTTAAAAATTGTTGAAAATATCGATAAAATAATGGTCGTTCCAAAGCACTATTCGGTGACCAGGAATTAGAAATCCCCAAAACCCGTTTGGAACCTCTGAAATAACGCTGGGGATGGTTACTGGTGATGAAAAGTGAGTCTCGTACGATAACGTCGTGATCGAATCGCGGTGAACGGTAGCGAAGCCAGGAATGAGGGTCCAGAAATAATTGTTGTGTGTTTGGTGGGATTGACATGGAATCATCGACTATGAGCTACTTCTCTACGGCTAAACGCTTTATTAGGGCCTGTACTGTCGACAACTGGACCGCCTTAAGCAAGCAATCGCGGTTTCTTTCTACAATAGAAGTTGAGTTGTGTTAAATTCGGACAATGCCAGACCATACACATCTATAATGAACTCTGGGAGCTTCGTTGGGAGGATTTTATGCATCCAACTTTTAGTTGGGTGAGACACCAAGTGATTTCTATCTGTTGCTGTCTATGACGGATGATTTTGCTGTTGAAAAACTCGCTTCAAGAGAAGAGAAGTGTGAGAATTGGCTGTCACAGTTTTCGGCAAATGGTTAAGAGGGCTTCTATGATAGTGAAAATATGAAATTACTCTCAAAATGTCAACGCGTTGCGTATTTCACATAAATCGATTCATTCGAACTATACTCAATGTAAGGTAAAAATATTGGATTTATTTTCTCTAGACCGCGAAGCTATGTATTTGAACTAATTTTTAACATCATAGGATATATTTAGATTCTTGATACATTCTAACAATACTCCACTAAAAACAAACATTAAATTTTAGTGCGATGAAAGCAATCGATTATTCAATACCAAAACAAATTATAATAATAAGGCGTCCCAACTGCCAAACCAGCACTGTGTATCCACATAAATTGTTTTGGGTCACACGAGCGACACGCTGGAGACGATTTTCATGTTACCAACTTGCATTTACGCTCAATGTGTTATTATTTTTATTTTTATTTGCGTGGAGGCAACAACATTTAATAAGGTTTCCTGTGTTTTGGTGTTTTGTGCACCAAATGTCAGTATGACTTCGGTGCGACATAGTATTTGTAGTGGCAGAAAGGCCAAACAAGGACAATGCGCAGAAGGCAAGTAAGAAGTAGCATGAGATGTTATAGAGGGCAAACTTGCGCGCTAACAATGAGTCATACCAATAGCTACGCTTAGCTCACGTGTACAGTTGGAGAGTATATGACAGTAGACAGCCTGAATATCAGTCAGTCTGTTATGCAGTCAGTGTCCGGAAGCAGCGCAACGTAATAGTTATGGTTGGCAAATTTCATATCCTTCAATCGCTTTGCAAAGTTTTTTATTTGTTTTTCGTTTTTCTTTTATTCTCTACGCTTTGACTTTATGAGTCTGCGCTAAATAATTTATTAGGCGCTTATCTAATATGTATGTAAAGTAGAGTGTTTGCTTTAAAAGTTTGTTTTGTTTATGGCCTTACGCTTGTTTAGTAGGTTGTTGGAAATCGACACTTTTATTTTTAGGATGACCGAAATTTCTGGCAGCAAATTCATGATGAGCCATGCGTGTAATAAACATTGATTAAATTTATATGCTTACGTGATTGAACTGTTTATATTTAAACAGATATGAGACCTGTGCAAAAACCTTTGAAAATTTTAAAAATGGAAATAACCAAAGTTGTTTTGAAACCTATCAGAAAGAGAAGACAAAATTACAAAAATTGAGAAAAAAATAATTTACGTGCGAACTGAAGTCGGAAAATGGAAGAGGGAGGGAACCGGTTTATCTCGATTTTCGGCAAAACTAAGGATTTATAGAAAGTGATATGGCAAAGTTGTAGATAATGAGGATCTTCAGCAACTTTTGTCTTGACAACTTTTTCACATAACCTCAACATTTATGTGAAAATTTAAAACAAAATTTTTTTTTTAAGAAATTAAGGACACAATCGGTAATTCTCGCGTCATGTATCAGATTTTTTAGAAAAGAAAGGCTTTCTTATCTGCCCTGATCTATATATGGTCTGAGACTCTCTTCTAGACATGTGTGATTATATACATACATATATAATAATTTGATATTTTTGCCAGGAAAAAAATTTTGCAAACATAATTTTAGAAAAGCAAGCAGCTTACACTAAGCTTTGACATTTCTCAGTTTGTTTATAAGACACAAAAGTTTGGTATGTCCTTTCTGGCTCGCAAGAATATATAAATTTGAATAATACCAATGACAAAATGATTAAACCGCAACGACTTTCAACTTAAACCCAGTTATTAGCACACACATTTGTAGTAATTTTAGCACGCAATAACAAGTCCTTGCGTTACATTAAGACGACACATGCGCAGTACAAACAGCATAATAGAAGGAAAGAAAAAAATAAACAAAAAGGAAGAAAAAAAAACAAAAAAGAAGAAAAAAAAACAAAGAACATCGCAGAAAATAATGTTATTCGAAATTTCTTATTGTACTTTTATACTACAGTCTATAATTTATGCCATCCCACACACCCCACGCACATAATATGCATTTATTAGACACAGGGTTGAGTTTGAGATGACATAATATGTACTGTCAGTGCACAATGGTTAAGAAGCAGCATGTGCACGTATGTATGTTTATGTATTTATATTTAACCGCTTTGTTAGCATTGTAAACGTAGTATATAATTTTGTTGTCATGCGGGTATAACTCAAACAGGAAGAGGACATTAACCTTCGCAATGATAGCATGCAAGCTCATACCACTTCCTCAAAGTAGTATTGCTTACAAAGTACAAGTAAAACTAACTACTTATTGTAAATGCTGAATAACATAGTATTTTGGTACGCTTATCCTTGGAGACACTTGGAAAAATAATAATTCTAGTAATAAAAAATGGCGCATTGATATCGATATTTGACGATTTGTACTATTTAAATGTACCATTGGAGGCCACCTATGAATGGTTGATGTGGGGATTATAACAAGATTCTCCAGAGCACAAATACTATTGGTGCAAACTAATACCCACGATCCGTTAGGTAACAATATCATAAAAAAATGTTAATTATTGGACACAACTGGTGTGAAATTAAAAAAATAAAAATTTTAAATAAAAATGTTCTAAATATTTTTTTTTCTTATTTCGATAGGTTATACCTTTAAAAAAAAAATTTTAAAATTTTATAGTAATATCTCATCAAGTTTATTCAAAAATTGCGTAGTACAAACTCTTTGTAAATATTCAATATAACGTATACGCAGTGTAAACGCTATGACATCGTATATCGAATTTCGATAGATTCTACTATTCAAATAAAATAAAATGAGAAAAGAATTACAAAATTTTACTTCAACAACGCATGGACATAATCAAATGCTAATACTTCTATATACATACATAAGTATGTATATGGTAGTAGCATGCTAAGCTACACATAAGTTAAGCACTCACAATTCAAAATGTGTGCGTCAAGCAAGGGTAGCATTTTTTCCATCATTAAATTGCCATTCATTACACAGAATAGCAAATTAGCCCAAGGGACAATGACTGAAACAAAAAACGAGTAAATGAGGCTTTATTTAAGCGCTAAAATATACATGCACGGTTATAACAGTAAAAAAACGCTAATATGCCGCCAGGTATGTTTATTACGAATATAAGAAAACGTAAAATATCAGAACAAAAAAGTTTTACAAAGCCTGTACTGAGAATTAAGACAAATTGCATATTTACATAACCTGCTAATTATATGGTGTTTATTTTGGAGACGTTCTTACACCCATATATACTATACATAAATATGTAAATAAAGGTGTGTGTTTGAGCACGAAAAATTAAAAATGAAACAAAGACAAACGTTGATCTTCTTATGCAGTTAACAAAAAGATGGTAGTAGGGTTTGTTTCGTAACTTCGAGTGTAGCAATTAGCTGCTTCACCTAGATCTTAAACGAACTCAACTTGAGGCTCCACTAAAATGTTTTTTAATGAAAATGAGCTCGCAAAAGTATATACTCTTTGCGAAATATGAATTTTTCAGTCATTCATGAAATTCGAGTTGTAATTGCAGCTATGTGCCTCAGCTAAAATACGCCTGAATGTAGGCAACGTTTTAATTACGACATGTTTTATTGCGATTATAACCGTTATATGAATTTATAATGTTTTTTTAATGAAACAGGAACATAGAAAGAGAAAGACATAGGAAAAAATTTTGTATAAATTTCAATAAACTCATTGTTTTCATTTTAGGTATGTGTCTTGGCTAATACATGCCTAAATGTAGGCAACGATTTATTTATGAGTGAATTAACTGCGATCAAAACGATTATATAAATTTAGAACATGTTTGAATAGCAAAAGAACAAAATAATACAGGAAATAAAATGATTTTAACGTTTAGTAAACGCTAATAAATTCGAGTTTTCGTTCCAGGTATGTGCCTCGGCTAAAATATGCTTAAACGTAGGCAACATTTTACTTTTTAAGTATTTTTATAAAATTTTAAGCGCTCTAATAATTTTGAACGTTTTCAAATGGAAAAGGCACAAAGGTAAATTGGAAATACAGTAATTTAAACGCCTGGCAATAAATTTTAAAACAGTGTTGCTCATAATAATACTCTTTTTACTACCGATTTTTGGGCCAATTTCAAAAGCAGAAAAATGCAGCATTTCAACGCTTCTGAAAAGCGCGCTGCGAACTTTCAACACAAAGGAATTTTTTCGGTCAAGTGAAATTTATTGCTAATAGGCCTGTCAACAATTTCTAAGTTCCAAAAAAAGCGCTCATGTAATGCTGTGCTTTATTTACAGTTAAATGTACTTGACTTCTTCGAAAATTACACGACCACCAACACATTGCCAATAACTGTCAGACTTTATTACTGATAAATGGTTACGAATGAGTCAGTGTAAGTAAAGTTTAAATGAATTTGGAGGCAATATATTTGAAGCACTATCTAAATTGAATGCGAGCCAATTCATAAGCTAAACTTTGACTTGCCTCAACTGGAAATGTTGCGGCGGCGGCGGAAAACTTAGAGAGATAAGTAAGATAAAAAACTGGTGTATGAGTCAAAATATATACATAGCTTTTATAATTATATGAAAAAAATTGTCTATTAAGTCAGCAACAAACTAAATTGAACGCGCTCGAGTGTATTTAAAGCGCAGGCCAAGCAACAAATAATTAAATGGTGACCGAAAAACCGCTGAACCGAAATGATGAATCAAAAGAAATTACATCATCATAGCGCGATAAACGACAGAGAGTGCGAAGACACTTTTATACAGCAATAAATATTTGCAAAGAAACGGTCAAGGGCAGTTTTGGTTTAGACAAAATTGACAGCGCGCAAAGTAAAATAAAAGCAGAAGAAAAATGGGTATACTTTGAAGGAAGGAAAAATAGTTTTTGCGCAACTAAAGTAGATTTAATTTTAACTTAAAAGGAAATGGCTTGCCACGCTGCTTGCCACAACTTCAAAGACAACTGGGAGCGCTGTCACTTTGAATAGCATTCAAAATGAGCGGAAGCATTCTCAAAAGCAATCACGGAAAATGCGCTTCCTTTTTACGCATTTTTTTCTGCTCTTCTTTTTCTAAGACAAGAGTGGCAAGTAAAGTATGCTGCTATAGAAAGCAGGAAGTCTAATGTCAGCTTTGACAAATATTTGCACAGCATATCCAGACATTCATTGACTGTGGAAGAAGTCGAAGGTGAAAAGCGTTGCTAAGGAATACTAAGAGGAGCGTCAACAACAAGTGAGTGGGCTTCACAGGAGAGCAATGAAAATATATAGATATAAATAAAAATCTACGCTTGCTGTCTAAGTGTCATGAGCAGCGTTCTATTCATGCCGACCAAGCATAGAAGGAAACCGAAAGGCAGCAAATGTGAAGGACAATGAACCAGGGAAGTGAAATTTAGGTTACAGCCTGCCTTTGGGTGTTATATATACATATATGTATATATTTTCCCAAAGTGCTTAGATGGCATATAGAACCCTTTGGGTGATGCACACTGCTGAAATTTTTTTTTACACATCATTTGGTAACACGCCCGTATCTGTCATTGTAAGTAGGTGTGAATAGGCTATAATGCATTTGTGTTCATAGACTATAATGTACAGTATAATGACCGGCGATATTAAAAGTGTAAAGCCGGAAACTACGTAGCAACTATGATGTCATTAAACTTACCACCAAAGTGTGCAATTCAACTTTTAATTGTCTAGTAATAAAGCACTTACCTGAAAGCAAAGAGAGAAAGTTAAATGATTAGAAAAAAAAGTAATAAAGTTCAATAACAATATAATTGACAGTAAGTACTGAATAAAATTTTATATGGAACGTATTTTTTTGATGGCCAAAAACAGCAAACAGTTGAGTGATTTGCACTTTAAAGCGGTATTCTAGTCTAGAAGTTTGAAAAAAAAAATTGAGTTTTTGTTTGAAATATTTTTTTTACAATTATTGTAGTCTAGAAATTTGATTATTTGATATGAAACATTTTATATATACACGAAAAGGGAGCTAACGTGCGAAAACTAGTTTTCTTGGAAACAGCTGTTAAAAATAAACAACTAATAAAACAAAAAAATTAATAAAAAATTGATTTTTTGACACCTAAGCCCCCTTTCCGTAGACCAGGTCATATATATGTAAATATACATATATGGAAATATTTTTTTTTTTTTGAAAAAATCGATTTCTTGTATTTCCATAACTGAGTTCTCCAAAAAAGTAATTTACAATATTCAAATTAATTTCAAAATTATATTAGTTTTTCGCTTGAAAATTTGGCCCTTAAGTTATCGATAAACGACACTCAATCAACTTGCAATATCAGCTGTTCACTGCCACATTAGTAAATGATAAATTATTAATTTTTGGACCTCTAAGTTATGTCTCTGCTTCTGCAAAAAAATTATATTCTTTTAGGTTAGATTCTTCAAAATAAGTAAATGAAAGCTGCGTCTCGGAATTTTTCGAAGCAAATGGGAACGCGAAAGAATGTAAAAAGTAATAATTTACCAAAATAAACAAAGAAACTTTGCAAAAATTGTATGATTTATATATTTTTCACACTGAAATGCCAAACATATCAAATGTCGGAGATCTATACGCTCCATTCACGTTTTTATTACATAATATGCCAACATAATATCTAGACAAATACATTTTTAAACACATATTATAAATTTTCTTGCGAAAGGAGGCAAGTAGCACACTAGCTTAGTGAGAGCAAAAACAAGAAAAAGCTGCACCGCAGCTAAATACCCTTCACGGATACATTTTTTATTGCATAAAAGTGTATAAAAAATCTTTATATTGATTTTGATCGTTTTGTTTGTATGACATTGCCTTGGAGAATAATCTATGCCGAATTTCGTGAAGATATCTAGTCAAATAAAAAAGTTTTTCATACAAAAACTGGATTTTTAGAAGTCAATTTGTATGACAGCTATATGCTATAGTGGATGGATCTGAAACATTTTTTCGGAAGTTGTAACCCTAGCTTGGACAATAAACTACGCCGAAATTCCGGAAGATATCATGTCAAATAAAAAAGTTTTCTATATGAGCACTTGATTTTGAACGGCCAGTTTATATGGCAGTTTTGTGCTCTAGTGGCCCGTTAGCGGCGGTTCTGACAAATAAGCAGTTGCTTGAGAAGAAAAGAACGTGTGCAATATTACAGATCGATATCTCTCTCCAAAACTAAGGTACTCGTGGTAAACTTAATATACCCCGTTCAGGGTATAATAACGCAACACACCCGTGGCGACTAACGCAAACAACGCGCATGAATATTGCTTACTTTGCGTAAGTATGTAATTGTGTACACCTTTGTTTACTTAATTTTGTTTATCTTACATTTGACTTTCATTTTTCATTTCGCGCATATGAATATGTAAGAAAGGTGTAGCAGGCAAGAAAAACCAATAAACAGTTGGCAAAATCACACTAATAAAGTGTAATAACAACAAAAAGATAAAAATGCAAAACGTGCCACAGCAGACAATACCGTTGGCGACGATGAAGTCACCTTGACTGTAGTGGCTCCAGGGCACAGCGGCAAGCACAAACCAAAGCACAAACCGAAGCACACGCCGTCGTACGAGTTGACAACTTGCTAATGACGTTGTCGTTTGAAACGTCAATTCACACAGTAAAATGTCAATAAAACATGGCACACGTGTGAAGGAATGTAGCGGTTTAAGTTATCTTTTGGCATCGTCTATGATGCCATTGCCGTAATGCATGCAAAACAGAGGCTGTCAGAGTTGGTTTGTGCCACAAGCGTGTTTGAAAGTGAATAGGTGGTAAAGAATTGAGTGTGTGGCTTATGTGATGTACATATGTACATATGTGGGGTACTCGACGCGTATGTGCTCATTTTCGTCGTTGACATTGACATACTGTTTGACACTTTTCACTTTTACGCAGGCGTACGAAGCTCGTTTCTGCTGCGGTTGTTAATGAATACACTGCGTAGGTGTTATGTGTGGCACGATCAGCCACAATGTTATGTGCGGTAGGTTTAAAGAAGGTAGAATGCAATGATTTAAGGCGCAGTTGAATTTTTCGCACCAAGCTTGCATGTAAAATGAGCTGTTGCTGCGCAGGCGTTTTATTGATGTTTAATGGTTTTGCAAAAAATATCCCGAGCCAGTTTCCAGCTGTTTAACACACGGTAATACTGTTGTACGAGGTGTCTGCTATTTTCGCCTCCAATGACGGCTATTCACTACAATATTTGCTGGTTAGAACAGAAGCCCACATGGCACCTTCTGTTATACCCACAATTTCGGCCTGAAGACTGAATTGTAGACATTTGGTATGAAGCTTCCTTTTGTGTATGGATTACAAAAGAAGGCTGCTTCCGTTTCACTATTTGATTTTAGATTTCGCTGTTGCAGCTTTGGATCACAGGGAAATGGAAAAGAAGTGCTTAGTACAAAATAAGCCTGCTCCTGTTCCTGTTTCACCCTTTGATTTTAGATTTCCCCGTTGCAGCTTTCGATCACAGCACCATTAGTCCAATCTTCTCTACTAGGGAATGAAAAAGATGTGCTTAGTTTCTCGTGAGTCGTGGAGATAAGCTCGACGAATCTTTGTTTTCATTCCAGCAGCCGCGTCAAAATCTTTTAAAGCAGCTGGATATTAGTTGCCATATGAATTGAAGCCAAGAGACGTTAAAAGATGATTTTGGATGTTAGAAAAGCTGCTTGAACGCTACAAAAATAAGTCGTTTGTAAAATAGATGCATGCCGACAACCCTAAACTCAAAAAATCATATGTGAAACCTCACCAGCCAGTCAAATCAACGACAAAGTCGAACATCTATGACACCAAGGTAATTCTCAGCATTTGGTCGGATCAGAAGGGAGTGCAGTATGTTATTGTATGCTTATAAAACCGAAATTCATCAAGGGAAATACTACCGACAACTACCGACACGAAGCAAAAATTTTCTATCATGACAAAAATCGGTCATATATAGCAAACGGGTTAACAACTATTTGGAATCATCCGCCTTAAAGCCCAGACCTGGCCTTTTTCGACTAACATTTTAGTATTGAAAATAACTTGAACCTTAATTAATGAGCTAAGCCTGTTCTCTAGCTCTTCACTCAATACTTTTGATATATTTCTTCTTTTCATTTCTTTTATGCCGCTTTAAAGGAGCAAATATATGTTTCAGGCTGTGCGCCGCTTTCCCGCTGCGCTGCTATCTACCTTGCCTTATTGGTATGCAGAATGCAAAGCAAATACCAGTAGTCGATTGCCAAGTGTCAGGTCTGTAAAACGCCCACAGCTGGCGTGATTTTATACAAATGTGAACATAGATATAATACAAACTTACATATATGTATGTGTGTATGTTTATCACACGTACATTTTCAGGTGACATAATTGTTTGTAAGTATTTATCGACGTGCCAAAGTATCGCTTCGCATACTTAACGTTCTCACTGCGTTTCAATAGCGTTTATTTATTTTCTATTATTTTCGTTTGTATATTTCATTTGAATACACTGTGTGCCTTTAATACTTTCATTACAAAGAAATACATTTTATTTTTATTAGCGATGTGTGCATGAGAAGTGTCAATGCGCTTGACAGCTACGCTGCTGCCATGCATTCGGAATGGAAGTGCTTGCATGTTGAGCATGAAAGATTGATTGTATGAATGTACATATGTATGTACAAATGTGTAGCAGTGGAGATTGAGCAACGATTGCTAAACAAATTAGTAGGCAATCAACGTGCATAACATAGATTAATAGCTGTAAATGATGTAATTAGATGAATGCGCTGACAGCGGTAGCAATTTTTGAGTGGAAAGGTGTCGGTAGGTAACATTGTAAAAGAATAATAATATACTACGAGGACGCAACTTTTTCAAGAATGCATGTAAAGAAGATCGGTCAACTGCAACTGTAATGCAACTTTCTGCTTCAAAAGCACTAAAAAATGGCAACAATATAACGTGTTTCTACCACAAAACCGCTTTATCGACCAGCAGTTTGCTGCATTGTAAACTTTGCACGTACTCCATTTAATTGCCGCAGCATCGCACAGGTCACAGGAGACAGGGCTGACCACAAAAAGAAAAAAATGCACAAGGCACGAACAAGTAAGCAAAGTAAATCGCAAAAATAAGACGTAATAAAAATAAACTTGTTCTTAACTGCGCAAAACGTGAAGAAAGTTCAAGCGTAACTTTTTTCTTTTACACACACACACACGTACTTTTATATATTTCAAAAATGTTTATGTGCTTGTAAAGGTATGTAATTTTCGCTTTTTCAGCCTTTTTAATTAGAAGCTATTGGTTTTTAGGCTTGGCATTAAATAAGTGTTGCCGGAATGACGTAAAAGGTGCAAAAGGTAGTTAAACTTACAGGATTTCGAAGTTTGTATGCTTACAAGTAACAATTCTGGACAATAAATTACAACAAATAAATAAAATAATAATAAATATGTATATAGCTAAAAACTCCACACGTAACGTAGAGTTGAAGAATTTCATGCTTATATGATAAATAAATACAAACACTCAATTTAAAGGGTATAAATAGCTCAAAATTGAATGAGATGAGAAAAAATACAAAAACAAAAAAAAAATACGTTAACTTCGACTTCACCGAAGCTATAATACCCTTCAGAAGCTATATGCAAGTGGTCCGATAACGGCGCTTCGGACAAATTTCAGAAAGATATCTGAAAAACTCAAGGGCTCGAGCCATGTACTTATATGCAGATAAACGACAAACTTCGTGACCAACTTAATATGCTTTATTCAAAGTATAAAAAGAAACACAGGTAGATACCAGAGTTGTTGTTAAATCATTTCCAAGTACGACAAAAAGGTTTGCTATGAGTAAACATGCTCAAGAGCTGAGAATACAGTTTTTCAACTTTTTTTTATATATTTTTTACATATATACATATGTACATACCAATATAGCACAAGATGATAAAAGCAAAAAGGAAACTGATCAATAAAAACAATAAGAAGTACAAACAGACAGACATGTGCGTGCCTATCTCATTAGTAAAAGATAAACAGATAAATATGCCGCCGCGTCTGTTAAGGTTATTTAGAAAAATAAACAATTCGAAACAAAAATCACAAAAGTTACATTAGTTTATACTGGCTGGCTAGAAAAAAAAAACACAAATCAATGAAGAACAAATAACAGGTAGTGTAAACTCGTATTTAGGTACAAAATTTGTTGTTTTGTTAAGGAAAAAGTGCTGATTCTCACTTCAATATCTAATACATTTCGCCACTTGAGTTTGAGGAAGGTAAATCTTGAAGCAATTTAACCTTTTTTCTGAGTTTGGCGCGCCTTTAACGTCGTGCGGTAGAAAATTATTACAAATCACTTCAAATGCTATGAAAAAGCTACCAAATAGGAACGGAAAGTGAGAATTATGCTGAAATTTAACTTGGTTGTAAAGACACAAATAGCAATAAATATCGATAAATGCGTTGGAGATCAAGAATTTTGATGTTAAAATGGATGCAATTTTAGAATCTGGAACTAAAGTAGGCTTTCGGGCTTCATATTGGTGCCAAACACGTTAAATATCGAATTTTATATTTATTTGCTTGATAGTCAAAGCAAATTTTCCCACTCCAGCTGCGATTATAGGGCAGTGACATTAACCAAATTGTTATTTCCTCAATTGTATCGCGACTAACCAACATAAATATAACAGTTGCCTTGTTAAACCAGCACAACGTAACTGGGGTAAGCTCTGGTCAAATTACCAAATAATAACGCAACTACTCCACATCCGTCTGAAGTCAAGTATTGTTTGTGACTTTACGTAGTTGCATAGGCAAATTGTATAAATCATTGAAGCATACGCGTAAGTATGCTTTAATTGATAAGAATACTTGTGCAACTCTGACTTATAGTGACACAGAGTATTTCAGAGAATTACAGAGAATAAATAGCTGCAAACAGTACAAATAAAAGTAACTAAATAAAAATGTATGGCAATAAAAATAATTTATAATTAAATGAAAATATTATTTTTATAAAAATATTATAAATATGATAAGCTAATGGCTGATTACGTTTAAATATTTCAAATATATTTAATTTATATACATACATATGTATGTATATGGTATATTATAATTTTATATAAATATTTTCGTCAATACAGAGTGATAAGATTACGAGTTGTTTGCAGTAGCAAAACCACGTTAACAGAACAATCGGCAATAATCGATAACGTATGGAGCAATCAATCACTATTTTTCACTTAGTGCTGAACATATCTCTAGAGTTTTATAAATAATTATTGAATATAAAAAACAACAACAAAAAAGCGAAAAACCAATTTAGAGTAGCCGTGCACATAAAAATATTTGTTTGAACTGTCATTATGGCCTTCCTTATCAGCATGCATGCACAGCCATTGTACAAGTATGTACATATATGGGTCGTAATTGAATTGAACTCAATTTTTTTTTGATCTTGCTTGTGTTTGCATGGCGAAGAATGTGAATGCATTTATTATGTGCACGTGAATACTATTATACATAGAATGAATTGTTTTTAAAGGGATGTGAACAATAAATAAAATTAACTTCAACATTCGCACTGTGCATGCAAGAGTGTGTGCAGCTTCACAAGGGCTATTCTCGCTAGCAACTGTGTGTAATAATGTTTATAAGGCGGAAATGTCATCTCGTATTATACTAATTTATAGTATAGTAATGGTTTCAGACAAGGCGACTCCCTATCGTGCGACTTCTTCAATCTGCTGCTGGAGAAAATAATTCGAGCTGCAGAACTTAATCGAGCAGGTACAATCTTTTATAAGAGTGTACAGCTGCTGGCGAATGCCGATGATATTGATATCATCGGCCTCAACACCCGCGCCGTTAGTTTTGCCTTCTCCAGACTGGACAAGGAAGCAAAGCAAATGGGTCTGGCAGTGAACGTGGGCAAGACGAAACATCTCATGTCATCAAACAAACAGTCGTCGTACTCGCGACTTTGCTCTCGTGTCACTGTTGACAGTCATAACTTTGAAGTCGTAGATAATTTCGTCTATCTTGGAACTAGTGTAAAGATCACCAACAATTTCAGCCTGGAAATCCAACGCAGGATAACTCTTGCCAACAGGTGCTACTTCGGACTGAGTAGGCAATTGAGAAGTAAAGTACTCTCTCGACGAAGAAAAACTAAACTCTATAAGTCACTGATAATTCCCATACTGCTATATGGTGCAGAGGCTTGGACGATGACAACAACTGATGAGTCGACTTTGCGAGTTTTCGAGAGAAAAGCTCTGCGAAAGATTTATGGAGATATACGACGACATTGACTTAGTTTAGCAAATTAAAAGACAGCGGCTACGCCGGCTAGGTCATGTTGTCCGAATGGACGGAAACACTCCAGCTCTGAAAGTATTCGACGCCGGTTGAAGCAGAGGAAGAGGAAGACCTCCACTCCGTTGGAAGGACCAGGTGGAGAAGGACCTGGCTTCGCTTGGAATATCCAATTGGCGCCACGTAGCGAAAAGAAGAAACGACTGGCGCGCTGTTGTTAACTCGACTATAATCGCGTAAGCGGTGTCTACGCCAATAAAGAAGAAATATAAGTAATCATGCTTATGTATTTGTTGTCTCGTATTTTTCAACCAATGTATTTGATTGCAATAATTTTAAAAGTGCTAGGTAACTTTAAACAAAAACAGAGCGCATTTTTTTGGCTTTTCAAACTAAGAGAGCATAAAATTTGTTTACTCCAACATGAATTGTTGTCCATAGCAACTGTGAGTTATGGTTTGTATGAAGAACTATAGAATAAAAATTGATAAATAATCATCTATACGGCAATATTTACTTGTTATAACATTCACAAGTTTACTAAAATCATATTTCAACATTCCATTAGCAATAACACCTGTTTCAGGTTTGGCAAGGCAGATAAATTGCATATTTAGCATGAAATTTGCAAAGAAAAATGTTTGTACATATGTATATTTGTAAGAAACAAACCAGCTTGTATAAATGTATATTAAGCTGTCAGCCACCCCAAATGTTAGACATGCACATATGTATATACAATACATACATACATACATATGTATTTCATATTACCAACTGTAGCGCTTTCACCAGCGACATAATAAAATCATTTCGTGCCACCACCAACCCTACACCCACTTTTTGGCTATCGATCCACTATAGCGCTGAGTAAAACAAAAATCCACCACCTCCATGTACTACTAAATAACTTGCATGCTAGTGTTTAGCTGTTGTCATACATGCTCCCCGGTCACCATACGCTTGGCAGGACATACGAGCATCAGGAATTGACAAAGGCAACAACAATAAAGGATGTATGGAAGAAACTTATTGGAGTTTCAGGCGATGAAAGCGGTAACAAATATGTACATACATACATATGTATGATCGTCTTTATATATGAGTATATTTGTATATAGACTTATATGTGTTTGGTAAATGACAAACATACATACATATATATATGTACTATATTCTTAGCGGCTCGTTAGAACAGCAGAGAATTAGTGGGTGTGTGCTGTTTTTTTGTTTGCACGAAAATTCAAGCGTATTTTACAAACAATACTAATTTAAGGCTTGTGGGTAGTGCATATTCAGTGCGCAGGCGCTGGCAAAGGTGTCAAGAGTAGTGCATACATGGAAAATATGCCGCATGAATTTATAAAAAAAAGTAAAGTTTTTAATATATAAGCAACGGAATAATAAAACAACAACAGAGAAGCGTAAAAAACAAATTTGACAAGTAGCATAATTAAAATTGACAGGAAACAATTAGTCAACCAAATATTTGTCATTTTCGTTATAAATATAAAATTAATTTTTACTCACTGGCATTCATTCATGATTTCCTCTTGGCTGCGAACTTGCACCGGTGCCAAATCCTCAATATTCTCTTCGAAATTTCCGAAACATTTGGTTATTTTTTCATCAAATGTATTAACTAAATCCTCAAGACTACCGCCGAATGTCTCAGCAAAGTTATCAACGGTATCACCAACGGTGGAACGTTTATCGCAACCATCATCACCGGGCGCCAAACCAACATCCAATCCCAATTCAGCGGCCAATAAGGAATTACAATTGGGACTTATTGCACCGCCATCAGCGTTATCAGCATTAGTGCCGTTCGTCATGAGCACGCCATTCCGGCTCACATGTGCATCACGCACAGCCTCTTCAAGTAGGCGCATCTTGTTTTCCTGCTTCAACGACGAATCTTTCAGATTCAAATTCAATGTATCATTAATCGTATTTTGATTGGTAATGAAGTCACAACCGCCCCATTCATCAGTCTCCTCGAATTTAGCTAAAGGAGCCTCGAATTTCAGCTCGGCCATTTTGGTGCCGAGGTCACGCATCACGCACGTATGCTCCGCGGGGGGTGAAGCTGGCGCTGTTGGCGGCGTCTTGACGCTTTTACTGAAGGTGCTTAATAAATAATTTTATGAGACAAAAAGGGAAGGCCTAGCAGTTTTGTTCGGTGTTTATCTTCACAAATATTTGCTTGCTTTAGTTTTATTTGTTTGCACTAAATTTGATTGTATTGCCTTTTTACACTGCAAAAAGCTTTCCGCTTTTTCACTTGGTGTTTGTATGGCTGTGTTTTCACAACTTTTCACTGGGGGTGGTATGTATAATTTTCCTATTTTGAACCTTTAAAAGAATTTCGCGCACTTTGACGATATTTGGCAATGCCTTTTAACACGTTTTTAGTGCTTTTTACACACTTATTAGGATTTTTTCTTGGGTTTTCCTTTAGAAAATTCACAATTTCACTGAACCGCGACGCAGCGCAAAATCACTATAACCTTTTCTTTTCAGCTCTGCAGAACAACAAAAACAAAATATTGAAAACATCAAATGATACCATGCAATTTACTCACCATGGTTGTCATAATTCACCGCGAACAGTGTGTTGTGCAGTGGCGTACTGGGTGTTTCAGATGACAAAAAATTAGTCAAAGGTACTATATTTATTTTTTATTATTGCGAAGGAATATTTATAATTATCTTTATCAAAATTTGTTATGTGAAATTTTTTTGTAATAATTAGTAAAATTTAAAAGATTTGCAATTGAATTTTCTGAATCTATTTAAGACTTGGGTATTATAATTTTTCCAACATAACATCATACATTTTAACCAATATTTTTTTTAAAAAAAGTTCAGGCACTTGGTAAAATAATTAACATTTCGAAGAATTAAGAAATAAACTTAGGCGATTTAAGAAAATAGGTGCTATTGAAAAAAAGTAATCCAAAGTTACATATATTTCCGTTTCCGTGTTTGTGTGCTAACCTTATATATATTTTCATTATCTATATAATACCGTTTTCTATTCGCTTTTCGTTACCAGAATGCATAGAAAAATTATTAACTGCTAATTATGAAAATACTTAAATCTCAATACATTAAATAAATGAATAAAACAGACTTCGCAAAAGTTATAACGAATAAATTATTTAATTTAAATTATCGCACAGCTGTCAAAGCACTTCGGCTTGGGCAACTCTGTATTTCAGTTTTCCCGAAACGGGTGTGTTCCGAAAGCACAAACGCAAGGAAAAGTCACTATCGAGAGAGCTGAAAACATTTGCTGCAGGAAAACATGAAAATAGCTCGTGAAAAGTGAAATTAAATAATTGAAAGTGCGAGTATATCAAATTGGAAAATCGCGCAGAATTCCGCAAACAAAAATTTCGTAAAAAACGCGTAAAAATTTAATAGCAAACAAAGTTCATTAAAAAGGGGGTGCAGCAACAGCAGCAGCTGAGAAGTAGTAACAAAAGAAAAACGTCTGTGTACGGCAGCCGCAAACAAAGAGCGAGCGTAAACGAGTTTAGGGAAATGCAAAAAGAGCGTGGGTACATGTGAGAGTGCAAATGAAACCGCTAATTGCAGCAACACAAGCAGCTTTTAATAGCAATAACAACACGACAGAAGACTCCCTACAAACGACACACGGTACAAAAACAATAGCAAAGCAATCATCAAGGGGCTAATTACATAGAGTTGTTTTTGTTGTTGGGAACTTATTGGAGAGGGGGTAAACAAAAATCATACTTTTGGAGCAGCTACGTGCGAATGCGAGAGAACTTTGGCCAACTAAATTGAATGATTAAAGAGCGTATGTTTAATAATATCAACAACAAATTAAACAGGGGCGTCAAATGGTGGCAGAGCACAGCCTGACGGCAACGCTATCGCGAGCTGCGGTTCTTCATTGAATGGAAAGCAAGCGACAAGCGAGCGTTGCGGCAGCGACGTCAGTGTCGGCTACGTTGCTGATGTGAGGCTATTGGCTATACGACGGCATTGAGTGTGCCAACAGAAGAGTTCGTTCCAACAAGACGGGAGCAAAGCAGCTGAAGAATTTCAGTAAGATTTGTGTAAAGAAAAAACATAATGTTTGTAATTTAAAATTTAAACGACTTAAAGAAAATCGAACGCTAAAACTATGATATTAAACGCGTTGCGATGAAATGAATTTTAGTGTTAAAGAAAATATAAATTTTACAATGAAATTGAGACGTGCGAACGTGCTATGGATGATGAATTGTCTTAGGAGTAAGCGGGGCGGTGAGGTGAAGCTGAAGTAAGAAAGCAGCGTTGGCGCAAGTAAATCGAACATCTACCGAGCGTGAATATGTAATTCATACATTTATATACATAAATGAAGTTAAGCGAAATTGTTGTATTACTTAAATATTGAGAATGTTCGAAAACTGAAATGAAAAGTGCAAATAATTTGTTTAATTATACAAAAAAACAGAAAACATGTGAGTACATACAGAAAAGGCAATACATATTTAACTAATAGCTAAAGAAGAAGCAGAATAAGCAAAAGTGTAGATAAGTAATGCAAGAAAAAACAGCAGTGCTAAGAAGCAAAGCATTATTACGTTCAAGAGCAGCAAAAAGTGTATTGCCGAGTATAGAGATTTGTGGAGCTGTGAATATACATACATATGTAAATTGATTGAGCGTAAAACAAGTAATATATAACACATATGAAATTGCATATAAATATTTGGAAATATTAAATATTTTGAAATACTATATTAAATATTTGGTGTAAAGTAGTTAAAATTGTGTTAACACAACCGCGCTGCCCTGAAGTAAGACAGCGAGCACTTGTGGGTAAGCAGAAGTGGCGACGTGTACGAGGGGGCGTTGGGCGTAAACAGCTGTGAACACAATTTTTTATGTGTAAACGCTGGACAATTTGTGCATTTTGTCCATAATAATAGTGATAAACGAAATTCGATTATTGAAGTTGACTTCAAAATATCTGTGTTTTGGAACAAATCCGTGCTGATTAATTACGAAAAAAAAGAATACTTCACGTTGAATTACATTGCTAACGTGTGATTGCTATTTGGTTACACAAATCCACACAAAATATAAAAAGTATCTATGTATCCGTATAAATGCTTATGCCGATTGGAAATAGAATTAGTTACATATTACATCTAAATGTAAATATTTCGTATATATGTAGATAAAAAATTGAACTGCAATTTAAGATTGTAGTGTAGACATTTGTTTTCCCCCACTAATACCAATTAATAACATGACTACCGCCGATTGTATGGAGTCACTGCTCAGCTCTATGTCCAGTACTTTTGATGCTGAATGCGCTACGAGCACCGCTGAAGGTGGTTCGCTGCTCAATCACGATTTGGCCGAAGACAAAACGCTGAAATGGCGCACTATGGTGAATAATCGATTCGCATGCAAAGATAAGGACAGAAAAGCACAAACACATAAGCAGCAGCAGGCGTCAACGACGTCGGCCAACAGCACTCAACAGGAGTGCAAACAAAGCCAAAACGGCAGTACCAACAGTAGCAACAACAATAACAACACAAAACATATAAAACTAGAGCAACTCGCCAAGGGCAGTGGTGACAACAAGTTGGAGGAGCTGAACAAAACAGAAAATAAAATAAAATTGACAGCACAGGATCAAGAAGATCGTGCATCTACAACCGATTTTATGGAAGAACAAATGAAAGCTTTGTTGGCGGATGATGAGGACTTGCAACAGCCGACGGAGACCACAACAAGTGGCGCTGCGCTGGCGGAACACATGTTGTGTGTGTCGGCTGTAAGTAAAGAGGAAGCAATCGGCATGGAAGATAAAGTATCTTTGCATGAAAGTGAAACTTCAATTGCTGCAGGCGTCGGCCCGGATGCAGCGCACAGAAAAAGACGCAGCAACACCAGCACCAGCAATAGCAACTGCAGTAACTACAATAGTAGCAGTAATGCCAGCATTGGCACAGTCGCTCAAGGTCAATCCGATGACAGCTTTCATGACGGCATTACTGACACAAAGCGTACATGCCAACAAGTTGTGCCGTACACAGCGGATGCACAGCTGGAAAGTGATATGACAGCCGCGTCAGCAAATCAGAATTTGGAAAATTCTTTGGTGGCAGCTACCATTAGCGCGGATGCTGCAGATTTAGTTATGGTTGAATTGGATTCAATCAAGCAAGATATTGATGATGTCGATGAGGATTTGCTTGCAACATCATCTAGAGGTGACTCATGTGACATACCGATTGTTGATACCATAACAACAACAGCAATTACACCAACATCAAACATGCTGCTAACGACGGCAGCACAACTGCCGAAAACGGAACTCACCAGCACTACCACCAGCAACATAAATAGCAGCACACTACTCAGCTTAGAGCAGGGAGTAGACGCAGAGAAAGAGTGTGTGAAAACAGCCGATAACGATGTGGCCAACAGCGATGCTACTGATAAAATTGTAAGTACTTAAGCAAAAGTTTATAAAATGGCTTAGGTGGAGAAATTTAGGTAGGAAGTTATGAAATAAATAAATAAAATAAGTTGGCAAAATGTTAATCCGTTTTGCGATAACAATTTTTTTCCACTCAAAAAATTGATTTTATTACAACGTAATACCAAAACTTCAATGAAGGAGCGACGGTGGGACATCGGGGAGGCTTAGCAACAATGATTTGCAGATCTTTGTCCCGAAGAATTTAGTGAAATCATCCCCATGTCTAATACCATGTTCCGACCGACACTTAATCATGAGATTTATGCTGTTGAGTAGATTATGTCACTATTCTACTAGATTAGGCAAGTTTCTTCATACAAAAATTACTTTTGTCAATCTCGTCACTGAGGAGATTTGAACGTAATCTACCCGAAATCTCCCTGTGCAACTGTGTTTGTCAGTAAGGCAATCTATTACAAAATCAAAGCTGATTACACTACAAAAAGAAATTAAATCGAAATGACAAAGACCTCAAGTTGCCTCACGAATCTTGAGTGACCATTGCGTAACTGAATATTATTGCATATCAAAGTTCAACCTATCTAGAATCGACTACGACATACCAAATATGTGACCTGCGTACATTGAATCCCCGCATGATTCATCGAAAGCAACCTTCTCTTTATATTCGAAACCCGTTGAAAAAGCACGTTTCTTGGGCCTCTCGTTAAATTATTTCGATGACAACTAACTGAATCTTGTCACCAAAAAAATTTATCAGATAATTCTAGTTCCTTGAGCTCTATATCTCTTCGCAATGTAAAACTTAAGGTCCATTAATTGCTAAGGATGACGGCATTGGAGTCTTACTTACTGCTGAAGGTTTTATGTAACCGAAACGAAACGGTTCGTAAAGAATAGGCTTCCTAAATAAATCATTCGGATTGATTGAGAGTGCACCATATAAGCATAAAATGTGTTACAGACTCTCCCTAGCCTTTGGTGCCAAACAATTCCATTCGTGCTCTAGTTTGCCCTCTAAAAATTCACCTACGTACATACATATGTATGGATACGTGTGTAGTTCGGTTAAAGCAACACTCATCTAGCCAACTACGATCATATTTACTTTATGTTTAGTTCGGCAGCTTTTTCTATTATATATTTCGTGCCTTTGCAAAAAATATTTGCTTTTGCCTGCACTAGCTGTTACTAACTTCTTTGTTGCTTTTGTTCTACGTGATTCTTTCCGCAAATTTTTTAAATTTTATTTCCCTAGAAAAAAATGTTTGAAATTCAAGAGAATTAAAGAAGCATAAAATTGCAAATACAAATATACAAATGTACGTAGACCCACTCCAATTTTGGCGCTCGCGAAAGCTCTCTTAGCTTCTACTATTTCTGCTTGGCTGTTTTATTAAATATCTTTAAATAAACAAATAATTATCACCTATTAGTTAATAAAGCGTTATTTTACCTAGTTTTATCTGCACTTTGCCCTCTCCCATATTCGTACTTGAGCTTTCTGAAGCTTTTCCTCTTAGTTGCAAATCATTTTGTCATCCATTATTAAGAAATTTAAAATTTACTAGAAATAACAGTATAAATCCATCCTTTGCATATAGAAAAATTGAATTATCTAGATATGTGGCACTTGTTTGAAGTTCAGGGAATTCCCTCACTTGGTGCCACTGCTACCTGCTACTCAAATGAAAGCTAGCAAATGTTTAGTTTTCGTCGTCCACTAGCAATCGATTCGTTCATACTACGTATACATTTACACATACATATATTTATTTGTGTATGCTTATCTCTTAGATTTGTTACTGTAAGCTAAAAATCACAATCCCGAAAATTTATTTAGTCCCGAAATTTATTTTTCGGGATCGCATTTAAATTTTTCTGACTAGACAGGTTTTATGTAGTATAATAAAATAAAATAATCGAGTCCCGAAATATAGTTACAATCCCGAAATATATTTCACGGGATTGGATATAAATTTTCTTGACTAGAAAGCATATAAAAAAGTAATAAAATAAAAGAATAGAGCCCCAAAATTTATTTGCCAGAATAGGATTTTAATTTTTCTGATAAGTGTGAGTAAATGAGTAAATAAAATTTTAGAATAACAACGAATTTCATATATTTAAGAAAATATATATTCGGTGCACCCTGTACGTAAAACGAAATTGGATTTATAGAAGAGCTTTAAAAGTTTCAAGTATTTAAGTAAGATCCAACTCTGCTATTAAAAGCTCACAGTGGTCTACTTTTAAGCTTTTGGCCGAAGTTAAAAGCCCTCCGAAAGCTAGCGCCAATGTGGTGCTAAATATTTTATGAATTTTGTTAAGTTTCACTTCGTTATAAACAAAGTTCCATACTATTCAGCCATTAATCATAAAATTTGTATCCCCTAATAGACCCTTGTGTAAACGTCGTCCGACTTATCTATCAAATTTAAGGATCAATCTGTTCAAAACCGCGCCGAACAGCTAATTTGAGGTTTTATTCTTTATTTTAGGACGACACGTGAAGACCCATTACTATTACACAAACCCGAATATCTGTTCAAAACCACGCCGAATAGCTCATTGGAGATTTGTTTTCTTAATTTTAGGTCGATAAGTAAAGGTCCATATACCCGTTTTGGGAAAGTTTTCATTAAGCTCACTCGGCCATCTGCACTTCCTTCAATTCTAGCGCGAGCTCTCCCGACATTGAGTATGCCACCTCTTTCGGGATTGCCAGCACGATTCGTACACAAGTGTCTATGCACATATCGATTCAAAGCAGCGCGAGCTTTCAGTTCCAAAACACGTGCATAACGCCACTAATGATATCATTTTTGTGTTTATTTGAGTGGATGGAATTTTATTTTATTCTCTTATTGTTTTTTCATTTCTTTTTTGTGGTATATACCTATTTGGTGTGTCCGAAATTCGTGTTTGAGTCAGGTCGGACTATGGTAATTTCGAGTTTGAAAAGGTTTTGCTCGCGTTGGTTGGTGAGGTTGAGGAAATGGTTGCTTCAGGTTTTGTAGTAGACGTGCTAATGGACCTAGAAGCTCGGGCGAGATGCCTAAATCGGTTTAGTGCACTTCGTTAGACTAAGCTTTTGTAACGGGTTATATATTTTTGTAGTGCTTGCGGCTTTCATCTCTCACTTTGCGGTATTTTTGAGTCAATAATGAAAGATTTCAAAGTGGAGAGTTCTGTGTACACTTTTTGAACTTTTTTGAAAGTTTTCGCAAATAGACCTCTGCAAAGGTAACGTCATTCGTATATCCATCAACATACTTAATACCTTCATAAAGAAAACGAGTGATTCTGAAAAAAGATGATTATTAGAGCTTAACTCCATCGATACCTCCATACCAAGATTTATTAAAGGTTCTTTTCCGGTCTTACTAGTAATTAAGGGACTTATTACAAATTAAAGGCCTAGTGGACTGTGGTAGTATGGAATTTTAGGCTTATATAAATAATAAGAGATCGAAAACGGATGCGTGAATCTCGGGTCAGATTAGAATTTTTCGTTCCTTCCAGAGTAAAGTGGGAAAGCGGCGAGGTGACAAGGGCGCGTGGTAAGTATTATGTAGGCATCTATTTGGATGGTTCCAAGCTGTATAGCCGAGTGGGAGGTAGGATCTTCTCTGCAAAGCTAGATACCAAATCGCCTACCACACCACTCCACTGTCTTCCAAGTGGAGATCACAGCAATTAAAGAAAACCTTCTTGTTTTGGCGAGAAGTGTGCTCACAACAAGGAATATATTTATATATATAGACAGCCAGGCGGCTGTTCACTAAAGTCTCATAGGATTCCGTCAAGTTAGTAAAATAATGTCTTGGATCTCTTGTTTTACAGGTATCTAGAGGTTATAATGCATTTCTCGATAAACTTGCTATGGGTTCCAAGGCATCAATGATTTCCAAAAGCCTACTTAAAATTCTCTAATGTCCTCAAACGCTAAAGGGTTACGTGCCTATTACTTCTGGGGTTATTTTCAAAACCGTAGTATGGTTGGGTACCCCAACGACAATTTCCTAAAGCCTCTTCAAAATTTATTGACCGGGTTATATATGTAGATAGGTTAGATAGATTTAACACCACGGCCTTCTCCAATGATAACGAATTATATGTCTATTTCTTCTTGGGTTCTCTTACTAATTTTCCAATTAGATAATTCTTTTAACTCTGGCATTTTCACAATCACAGGCTACAAATGCGCGTGCGGCCAGTGTTAGTCCGCTTCGTCGCTTACGACGTACGCGCCGATTGTCCGAAGTTACTAATCCATCCGATTCTCTGCCTGCTGAGACGACAAAGACGGTGACCAAAGTGGAAAGTCAGGAAATTGCAGCAACCGTTGACGAAGCACAGCCAACAACGAAGCTAGAGCCGGTTCAAAACATGAATCTTCCTACTACAACAACTGACGCTGCCGGTCCGCCACCAGCTACAACTACTATAGCAGCAGGTGCACTTGAAACAGCGGCAGCGGCGGCGGCAGCTGCTGCACAAATCCAACAGCTGCAGCCGGTGAAGCGTGGCCGTGGACGTGGCAGAAAAATCACCGTGACAATGGAGGGCTTTGAGCAAAGTGTTGACTTGCCGGCTAGAGAGGAGGATAAACAGCATTTAGCGGCATTGGCGGAAACATTAGCAACAACAAGCGCCGCGCCGCAAGAGCGCAAAACAGTTGGACGCAAGCGCAAACAACCAGATGACGTGGAAAGTACAAATGTAGTGACGTTGCCAGTCATCAAAATAGAACAGGAAGATACTACTGTAAGTGGTAAGGACGTATCGTTGAGTCCTGGCACCGGCGCCGCAGCGAATAGCGGAGATGGCGGGAAGCGGATGCGGCGCAGCGTGCGGCTGGGTAACCGCAACGATAGCAGTGCGACACCTGGCGGCAACAGCAAACAGTTGGTAAGTTTGAATATAATTCGCTTTGCACTTAACAGGTTAACATGCGTACCGTTACTTGTAGGATGGTCCACCGCTTGAAGAAATCAAAATCGAACCCACGACTTGTGTGGTAAATCCACAACTAACACTAATCGACCCGCTAAGCTTGACGGAAGCACCAAGCAGTGCTGGTAAGTCATCCATCCCAGTGGTAGAAGAGCGGACGCCACCAAAGAAACGCGGGCGCAAGTCAAAACTACATCACCTGCAACAACAACAGCTGCAGCAACAGCAACAGTTAGAAAAATCACAATCTGGCGCAAGTGGCGCGAATAGCGAGGGCAGCGATCACACGCCGCCCGGCTCAGCAACAAAACGCAGCAGTCACCATGCGGACGTTATCATACCGAAACGATCACAGCGACGCATTAAGCCAACGACGAAAATACTTGAAAATAGCCAGCTGCGCTATGAATTCGAAACGACTAATATGGTGCGTTTGACGCAGGCGCAGAACTGGGAGGATAGTGGCGGCAGCGGCGGTCAAAACGTCGAGTCCAACGCTGCGTTAGAAGCGGAGAAAGCGCATACGGGTAACAAGCAGGTGAAGACGGAGAAGGCTGAACGCGCGGAAGCCGCCGAAGAAAAGGCTACTACCCACGGTTCAAATTCTGTCAAGAAAAAACTGTGTGGTAAATTATTGCGCGACATTGAAGCATCGCGCGCCGCATTGTTAGCTAAGGAGCAAGCGCAGCTTGCGCGTCCACGCGTAGATGTAGATAAGTTCTTGGGTGAAATCAAAGCGGCGAAATGGCATACAAATCGTTTGTCAGAGGAGCGAAAACTAACAAAGAAGCAGCAGCGCAAGCTAGCCAAACAGAAGGAAAATAATTTGCGCAAACTCGGGCTGCGCCGTAATACCAGCGAAGAGGCCAGCGATATAGAGAGCCTAAGCGACAATGAGGAGTTCGTGCCAACCACGCGCGTACAAGTGGAACGACGCAGTCATACGCTGCGGCAACGCTCCGCCATTAAAGAGAGCACACCGACACCAACCGCTGCGCCGGCGCAGTCAATGCCAGTTCGCGCTGCAACCGCTTCGCCGACAAGCGCCAAAGCGGGACGAAAGCCGCAAGCGCGTCAACGTAACGTCGTTGAGAAGTCGGCAGCAGCAGCGACCACTAAGCCAACCGCCAATGTTAGCGTGTGCAAACAGAAATTACTGAAAGCGCCCTCGCTTGAAGTCATCGAGATAAATGAATCATCACAAGAGCTACAATCGCCCAGCAGCCGCTCAGTGGGCCTGGCAGCTGCCACGGTCAGCGCGTTGAACGCAATCGGCACTGTGGTAACCATACCATCACCCCCACCACCGGCCAGAACTGCGCAGCAACGCAATTTAATTTGCTATTGCGAGAAGAAAACACAATTCTACACGCGCAACACACCCGACACGGCCTACTGTTGGGCCATTGACAACATCGAGGAGCAGAAGGTGGGCTGTAGTAATCAATTGAGCGGAGAAGTGTTCAATCTGCTGCGCCCCAGTCAGCGTGTCAGCTATATGGTGCTGTGCGAGGACCACAAGAAGCGACTGAGTACACACAATTGCTGCGCCGGTTGTGGCATATTTTGCACGCAGGTGCGTGTCGGTTAGGAAAATATATTTTGTAAAGACTAACTAAACTTTTGTGCTTCCACTTACAGGGGAAATTTGTGCTTTGCAAGCGTCAACACTTTTTCCACGCCGAATGCGCCGAGAAGTTCATACTTAGCAGCCCTATAGATGCGCAGCAAACGGCCAGCAACTACACTAGTCCCACATTGGTGCTGAAGTGTCCGCACTGCGGCATCGACACGCCAGAACGTACCTCCATCGTCACGATGAAATGCCAAACATTGCCTGTATTCTTGCCTAGTCAAAGAGCGCCAAAGATGTGAATACAAATTGTGACCTCACTCGAAATACATATGCCAAATAACCGTTATTTTTTCGTTACAGCAAAGCTGCGAAAATGCCGCTACCCGTTTTGAGCGGCGCCGCGCAACCAAATGGCCATTCCAATGCTGTGACTGTTAACAGCGCTGCAAGCGTAAACGCTGGTGTCAGCGCATCAACGTCGCTTGCTGCTGCTGGCAGCGCCCCCAGCAACACTGTACCGCTACGTACGCTGCGTACACATCAAATCAATTTCGAGCAGCTGATACCCGAATCCGTCATGAATGTAGTGCTGCGCGGTCGTGCGCCAAGCAACCGCGATGCGCGTCGTGGCGCTGGCAGCACACGCAGCTCTATGTCGGAATTCTCCACGCGCGACATGTACTACGCGGTGAAGAATGACGATCTCGAGCGCGTTGCTGAAATACTCGGTGCGTGTTTTTTATATAGAAAATAAAAAAAAAGTTAAAAAAATCTATAAATTCTTGTCTTTTGGCATATTGCAGCCTCTGATTTCGATGTGAAGACGCGCATGCGCGAATTCCTTAATGGCACCTGCTTGCATTTGGTGGCGCTTTCTGGCACCTTGCCGATGGCCTTTCTGCTACTTTGCAAGGGTTATGCCAAGGAGTTTATAAATATGTTGGACCGCGAGCTGCGCACCGCGGCGATGTGTGCGGTATTGGGTGACAAGTGTGATATACTGAATTTGTTCATACAATGCGGCGCGGATTTGGCAATAAAGGTATTTGAAAAAAAAAAAATTTAGATGTTAAAATTTTAAAATAATTTTTTTTTATCTCTATCTCTCCATTTTCTTCAAATTTTGACACCTAGGGCCTAGATGGCAAAACCTGTCTACACATTGCCGCCAAACTGGGTAATCTCGAAGCAGCGCAATTAATTATCGATAGTTATCGCTCATGCCGCAGCATATTGAACTTTTTGGACTTTATAAATACACAAGATGATGGTGGCTGGACCGCTATGGTGTGGGCAGCAGAGTTGGGACACACGGAAATTGTGAGGTGAGTGGCTTTAGAAAACGCTTCTTGCGATTTTCGGGTCTACGTAACCGGGAGGATCGCGGATTTTTATCCGACCAAGTACTATCAACAATGTATGTATATTTTCTACCGTTACAACAACAACCTAACGGAATCGTGAAGGGACTTATGCAAGCAAAATTTAAAAAAACTGTTATAACTCCTACAAGAAGAAGAAGCTAAATCAATTCTCTTATTGTTCTCATATGTCTCTTCACAGCTTACTACTCAATCACGGTGCCGATCCGAATATTTGCGATAATGACAATAACACTGTGCTACATTGGGCCACTTTACATAGTAATGGCTTGGAGACGATCACAATGTTGCTGCAAGCCGGCACCGATTGCAATGTACAAAATGTGGAGGGTGATACACCGCTGTAAGTATGCCGCTAGGATTTCAGCCAACAAAAATTAACTCTATCCGTCTCTTTCTCTCTTTTCTCTTTCACTCCACCCTATTTTGTGCAGTCACATCGCCTGCCGTCACTCCATTACCCGCCTCTGTATTGCGCTCATCGCTAACGGCGCCGATTTGATGGTCAAGAACAAAGCCGACGAATTACCATACGATTGTATACCGCACGAGGACTCGGAATGTGCACGCACTGTTGGTTTCAACATGCAAATGCGTTCATTCCGTCCGCTGGGTCTGCGCAGTCGCATTATTTGCGATGACATATCGAACGGACGTGAAGCGCGTCCGATACAAGTCGTGCGTAATGAGCAGAAATTGTGTGGCAGTCTGAATGGCGCTGAGCACAATGGTGGCAATGAGCTGCTGGGCGCTTCTACGGCCGCTGCAGCGCATGACGAGTCCGATGAGATTATGCTGCCCGATCTGAAGTATATCAAAAAGTCGATAATTTTGCAAAATTGCACGCCAATCGATTATCGTGTAGCGCAAATGCGCATCTGCTCGTGCATGGATGGGTGAGTGGTGGAAAAAAAAAATTTTTTTATATGAAGCATATATGTTTTTTCGATATTTCTAGCTGCATTTCATCGCAGTGCCAATGCAGCGAGGCATCGGGTCAAAATTGGTACACGGCGGAAGGTCGTTTGAGTGCCGATTTCAATTTCGAAGATCCAGTGCCCATATTCGAATGCAATGACGTCTGCGGTTGTAATAAGGTGAGTGTGGGAGGGAATCGGAGTAAATATTATAATTAAAATTTTAAGGTTATGCAATAAAATGCGAATTTATTCGATTATTTTCGAACGATTATTTATTATTTTTCAAAATTGTATAAATTAATTATTGTAAATTAAAATTATTTATATTTTTTTATTTATAATTATTTTTTTTTTTTTAATTTTAACTTTAGTTTTATTTTATTCGGAACTCTTTATATTTTAATTCATAGTAATTTTATATTTTTTTATTTTTTTTGTATTGTTTTTGTATTTTATTTTTATAATTAATTTTTTATTTATTTTTATTATTAATTTTTTTTATTTATTTTTTATTAATTTTTTTTTATTTATTTTTTATTAATTTTTTTATTTGTAAAAATATTTAATCAAATAAATTTATTCCCTTTCAGCTCTCTTGTCGAAATCGTGTTGTTCAAAATGGCATACGCATACCACTACAAGTGTTCGAATGCAATGACACCACCAAAGGTTGGGGCGTACGCACCCTCGTGCAGGTGGCGAAAGGCACTTTTGTCTCCGAGTATATCGGCGAAATACTCAGCAATACGGAAGCCGATCGCCGCACAGACGACAGTTATTGTTTCGACTTGGAAAATGGTCATTGCATCGATGCAAATTACTTTGGCAATGTAAGTCGTTTCTATAATCACTCGTGCGAACCGAATATTGTGTCGGTGCGCGTGTTTTTCGAACATCAGGATTATCGTTTTCCGAAAATTGCATTTTTCGCTTGTCGTGACATACAAGCGGGTGAAGAGTTGTGGTGAGTTTGGAAATTCTTAAATTTCTTATTGATTTTTTTTAAATAAATAGCATTTAAATAATTAATTTTTTTTATATTTTTTCAAAAAATTTTTCGCAACAGTTTTGATTATGGCGACACCTTTTGGCTATTCAAGAATCGCCATCTCTCGTGCAAGTGTCTAACCGCCGCTTGTCGTTATGCGTCGGCCAAACCCGACGGCGCTGATGCTGCGCCGACTACGAATGCCGCGTTGTTGTCTGCTACTTCGGTTTCACTCGGCGCTCTACAGCAGGCGTCTGAGGCAGCAAGCAATAGTAATTTAAGAAATGGTCATGCTGCCTAAATGTTTGTAGTTTTAAGTTGTAATTTTAATTTAATCTTATGTTATTGTATTAATGGAAGAACATATAAGCACTATTTGTTAAGCAAATAAATTAATTTTTTAAAAATATATTTGTTAATTAATTTTTTTATTTTAAATTTTATTTAAATAATTTTTTTAAATATTTTGTTAATAATTTTTTTAATAATTTTTTTTTAATTTTTTTTTATTTTTTTTTTATATTTTTTTTTTATATTTTTTTTTATAATTTTTTTTCATACATTTGTGTTTATAATTTTTTGTTTTTAATTCTCTTTTATAACTTGTTTCTTTTAGTTTTATTTTTTTTAATTCTTTTTTATTTTTATTTTTATTTAAATTTTTTTTTTATTTTTTTATTTATTTTTATTTTTTTTTATTTTTTTTATTTTTTTTTTTTTTATTTTTTTTTTTTTTTTATTTTATTTTTATTTAAATTTTTTTTAGTTTTCTTATATACATACATATAATTTAATTTGGTGAGAAAAGTTTTCAATAGAAAATTTAAATGCAACTCTAATTTTTTTGTATTATTTTATGTTATATTTATAATTAATTTTATATTATATTATATGTATTATTTATGATCAAGAAAATTGTTATACAGATTGATTAAATTTTTTATAATATTATTCATTATTATTATTTTATATTAGTTATTTATTTTCTATTTTTGTATTTTGATTACTTTGAAATTTTTTGCTTTGTTTGATATTTATTTTTTTCATTTTATATTAATTTTTTTACTTTATATTTATTTTTTTATATTTTATATTGTTTTTTTTTATTTTACATTTTTTTTTTATTTTATATTTATAGATTTTTTTTCTTTACTACTTGAGGTTTGAGTTTGAAGCTAGTAATTTGTTTTTGTAAATTAATTTTAAATGCATAGGTTTTAAGATAAAATATAAATAGCAATGAGTCAGTAATTTTTTTTTGTTATTTAAAATATTTTTTGTTGAAAAATCCATGTAGAAAATATTTTTTCCTAACCTATCTTATATAGTAAAGTACTGCCACTTTTTGTTTTTGATTTTCTTGCTATGCCGTTCATTATTCTCTTCGAAATGATTATAGCTATTAATGAAGAATATGAAAATAATTTTGTTTCTAAAATGTATGTAGTAAATATTTGAAATACCAATACATACATACATACATACATACATATATACATAATCATTAGCAAGTAATTAAGCATAAAAAGCACTAAATTGTATCACTTTCGAACACAATTTCGTAATACAGCAACACTTTTCGGATTTACAGTTATGCAAATGTTTGCCAAAAGTGCCTTGATAAACTTGAAAGTGTGTAGCCGTAAATAAGCTTGCTTCGGACTGAAAGCGCGGCGTGGGTGAAGCGTAATATTGAAAATATAGTAAAATATATGTGGCAAGCGGGTTTCTATATAAAAAAAAAAACATTAAAATAAACATTTCTAAATTGCAACTATGTATGTCTAAAACACTAAAAAGTGCTATGGAGCTTTTCTGGAACACTAAAAACTAAGTACTGTAACTGTTAACTGTATATCTTCTTAGTAATAAATATTATTTAGTTTTATTTTAAATAATTATTACAAAAAATAGTCAACTAAGTTAAAAAAAATTATAAAAAATATTTGAAAAATAAATATTTCAATATTTGATCACACTACTTTGATAACTCTATCTTATGACTTTGTAAAAAGTAAAAAAAAAAACAAACACATCCATATACACATATTATTAAATAAAATTTAGAGAAAAATAAAAATACTGAACTAATATTTGTTTAAAAGGCATGTAATGTGAATGTTTAAAAATATATAAAATAAAATTATACATACATACATACATACATAGATGTGTATAATATTGAGTCTTTATTAACAAGATCCTATGAAATAAAGTATTGAGCATAAAAAAAAATGTTGGTTGTGTTTTGAACATTTTTGGGTACAAAATATTTTTTTTTTAAATTTTTGAAATCACATTTTGGAAACGTTTATCCATTTTCTTTTACTATCAATCAGTGTATATGGAAATGTTAAAAAAATACCAAGAAGTGTAAAAAATACTTTTTCAGATTTTTACCATAGCGAACCGGTGTTCTAGCTGTCCAAATGAGAGCCCTGTTAGGATTGACCATTTAAACGGAACAATAATTCTTCGTTCTGATAATAATTTTTGTTCTGAGCGAATTCGCTTTTATTTTATTTTAGCTTGCATGATTTCGGAGATATGTTCATTAAATTTATTAGAGAGTGTGGTCACACCCATTTTTTCCAAATTTTTAACCCACAGCCCCTTGCTACTGCGATTTCCTATGCCAAATTACAGGAAAAAATGCTTACTATAATTTTATAGCAACATATAAGACATACATTTGGAGCGACTATTACTTTGTTTTAACCGGAGAACTATTCTGGTATGATATTTGGCAATATTTAAGTTGCTATAATTTTTATAGCAAACTAAATTTAATAATTTTACGACAAAAACAGCAGTTTTGATTTCGATGTCATATAATGCTATGCTATTCTTAGTTACACAATTGTCCAAAGTAAACAACACTAATGAAAATATACTTAGATAACATTCCCTCAAGCAAAGAACAAGACTTATGGATAAAGACTATGAAACTTTTACTGCGAAAGCTGTCATATTAAAATAGTTTATGTATTGTATAGTCTAGGTGTAATTACATCTTTTTCAGTGAGTGTAGGGTATATGAATAAAATATCATTCTGGCACTTTTAAGCCTGGTACAACAACCTAGGTTGAGTTTAGTGAGGAGAAGCTCTTGAAAAGGATGTAATAAGTTTGAAAAAAAATGTTTTAAGGGTATAAAAAAATAACTCTGAGGCACAAAAGCTTTAACTATGCATAATTGAAGCTTTCGAACGCTTTTTAACATACAGTGTCTACAAAATTTGCATAGTTTAACAGTTTGGCAGCCCATTTAGAGTCAGCGAACATGGAAAACTGGTTTTAACTTCCTCAAGACTTTTCAAACATCATGTTATGGCAAGGAAATAGATACACAATTATATGCATACATATATGTATATACATATGTACGCATGTATTATATTTATATAATATATTTATGTATATAAGTATGCATTCATTCACACCTACTCCATTTAAACACTGCGCAGTCGACCACAACGAAAAGTGTGTCGGCCAAGTGATAAATAAATTTACAAAAACAGCAAAAACAAGGGGAAAATAGTATAGACAAGCTATTGCTTGTTGTTGTACGCCCGCATAAATAACAAATACACAAGTTGGCATGTGCCAATGCACTTAATCAACTTGTTATCAGCTGCAAGCGAAAGGTGTTCCAACTACCGTTAAATTATGTATCGTGCAATAATTAACACAAATTCGTGTCAATGGCGAAAATTTAACAAATTGCTTTGGAAAGCGAATTTTAATATTGAATTGAAAAATACATAAAATTAATAAAAATTGCAAAATGTAAATTAATTTTAGATTTTTTTATGGTTAATGATAACAAACTCACTGAAGACACTTTTTGATGAAGATTTAGTCATATTTATGGAAAATTTTTTTGCTATAATTTTATAGCAGCATTCATAACACAAGTAAGTGATTTTTCGCATAACTTGATTTTGTGCCAATGGCGAAAAATTTATCCAAATTCTTTTCGAAATTAAAAATAAAATACTAAGTAAAATTTTTAAAAATAAAATGTAAAACTTTTTGTGACTTTTCTTACGGTCAATGATAATTTTTACGGTCAATGATCATTTTTAAGGAATATTTGGGTAAATTTTTGGAAAAATTTTAACTATAATTTTATAGCAACATATAAGACATACATACATACATTTGGAGCAACTATTGCCTTCTGTCTGAATTAAATAAACATATGAAAATATGTATGTACATATGTATGTATATTCGGTATTATCGGATGCACTATTACTACATACTAATTTACATAAGTTAATTTCCTTGGCCAATATTTAAGCCACTTAGCACCTTATAAAAGCACTAAAATAACTTTTACACTTTTTTTCATAAATAAGTTGCTATAATTTTTATCGTAAATTATTATTATGTTAAAACATGAATTTAAGTTATTTTTAAAAATTTTTGCTGCTTCTGAAATGTATTGTGTGCAAATTTGTGTGGACACAAATTTTATAGCAACTCCCTATAACGATGAAAAATATATTTAAAAATAGCTGATCCGAAGGAAATGTATTTTGAATTATATTATGTTGCCATAAAAAGTTGCTATAATTTTATAGCAAACAATTTTGCACTATCTCTTCAAGTAGTTAACTAAAACCAAGTAAACAACTTGGTTTATTTCAGTTGAATCTTTCAATGTACGTTATTTTAATAATTATAGCTATTTTATTTGATATTATCTGAGCCACTATTATTAGACACTAGCGCGAGCTGAAGAAATTTTCAATTCATTTCCTTTGCCAACGGGCTGCTAAGAATGCGCTGACCCACATTCCTTCCTCCCATTCAACGCAATTAAATTGTAATTGTGTAAAAGCAATGATTTCTTTACATATTGTGCAGCAAGTGTGTGCCGCCTGCATGTGTGTTTGTGTATGTATTTGTATTGTATTGAAGATTTGGCGCGCGTCGCTGCGGATTAAGAGCTTCCGTTCACTTTGAATGCAGCCAAGTGGTTTAGGAATGAGATTTGCGACACAAACAAACATGCTTTACTACGGTTGAAAATTTGTATGTATGTACATATGTATGTGTGTATATGTGCATACACATTCTCTCATTTGTTTGTTTGAAATCACAGCGTCTTTACTGCTGGTAATCATTTGTTGTTGTTGCTCATCAAGCTGACAAACTTGCCGCTAGCAGATAATAGCCATTTGCCGTTATTGTTGTTGTTGTTATCTACGGCAAAAAGTTCCGCTTTGTTTTCTTTTATAGTTATAGCTGGAGATTTGCTCAGCTTTAGATTACTATTATTTTGCTATTGTTTTTGCTTTGTTTGGCCTAACAATGTTCTTAACACTCTGTGTTAACTCAATCTTTACGCCATTCTTAAGCCATGTAAGCGTGTTATTCATTTGTTGTTGCTGTTGTTGGTACCGTGGTTGTGCGGAAAGCATAACCAAAGCTTGACCTATTTCTGCGCTGTCTCGGTGACATTTGATTACATTCCAACTCAGCTGTTTTGCGGCACCGAGCAACACATACATACAAACGTACACACATACATATATGTGTATCTTCTTACACAGAGACAACAGTACGATCTATGTACATATATGACACTAAACCATAGATATGAATCTTCCATATGCAAGGAAGACGAGCCACTTCAGGGAATTACCCTCTAAGACCATATATTCTGGGAAAGAATTCGCATTTCAATCGAACAATTGATATACCCGTCTATCTCTTCAGAAGATGACTTAGAAAAGTGCAGACCAGAGTTCGGAAAAATTTTTCATTAGTTCGGATTTATGGAAGAACCAATTACGACGTATGTAGTGGGGAATTTCTTCCTGAAATCTTTTCAAACAGCATTGTCACTAGGAACTAGGGTGTGGAAAAGCACAGCCAAAAGTATCGGCTCTTTCTTATTTGGAGTTTATGAAAGAACACTTAGCTCTCTGTGAAGTGGTGGGTACCCTGATACTGCGGCAAATTGCGGCAAAAGTCACCGAAGAATTTCAGATTTTTTTGTTTCCAAGAGAAAGTTTTAATGGATTGGTGCTTTAAGTTATTGTATTAAAAAGATAGAAACCCGTCATAAGGAACATCTACTATACCTTTGATTGTGTGGTGTACATATGATACTCTACTTTCAGCGATTGGCTCAGAAAAATATTACGGCGTTTACTTTCCGAAACCTTTCTTTGAAAAATTAACCACCAAAAACCAAATATTTTAAAGTCCTCGTACAGCAACACGATGCATTTGCAATCTGGGCATAACTGATAACTTTTGGAAATACTTCTGATGAATTCTATATTAAGATATTAAAAATCATTTCAATTATGTAAACCCGGACCGGCTTACTTAGCAGATTAACTTTGGTTCCCGACTTTCTGGCATACCATTTACACAAAGGAGCAGGAGAGTATTCTCCTGATGCTTACTTACTTTACAAGTCTAAAGTTCACTGAAGAGTACTCTGGGAAAAACGTCAGCTTTGAGATTTGGCTCAGCGGTCGAGCTTAAGCCTAGAAGAGTGCTGAGCCATTACCGCTGAGTTTCAGCAAGCCATCGAGACCTAGCAAAAGTAGCCTTTCACCCAAGCCCCAAGTCAAGGTTGTGGTGGTAGTTTACAAGTCTTATTCTAAATATATTATCACAACTACAAGCGATCGCTTTTGTAATACTTGTGAATTCTATTTTTATGGCATGCAATTATTTCTGGCATACCAACAACTGGACTTGCCACACCACCAATTATGTCGAAGAAGAGACGCCAGAAACAAGATGCACTACATAAATGCCACTCAAGTACATCATTGCTACATTATAAAGAAGAATCAACAGCAACAAAAACTGATGCTACAAAATAGTGGTTGTTGTTGTGATCGAGAAAAAAATTATTAATGAAAATTACAATTCAATGCAAATTATCGGCAGAAAATTACAGTGGCATGAGTGATTGTGAGGCGAGTAGATAACGAGAAGTGGGTTATGAAGGAGGCGGCAGCAGAGCTGGCTGTAGAGAGGTTACTCCTTAAGGTAGTTGAATTGAGAGAGCAGGAACGAAATCAGAACAGAACAGAATATACTACTTCTTTATTGGCGTAGACAACGCTTAGGCGGTTATAGCCGAATAGAATATACTTTATATATTAAATATATGAGAAAATTAAGCATATAAGCCTTCTGCTGCAAGAACTAAGAACTAAAAAATGAAGAAAAAGTGTTACTTCTTCAATTTATCTTATCTTTATATTCAAATTTTGGATAGCAAAATCTTTAGCTCAGCCTAAAACACACCCAGCTTGCAGTAACTAGCAATTGTTTGAAGAAAAAAATCTTGAAAGAAGATGAAAAATAGCCAACCTTTTGCAATGCCAAGGAGTGGCCAGTGAGGCCTACGAAATGCCCAACAATTACAGTTAAACACAAGAGTTGAAAGTTGAAAACAAAGTTGTAAAAACAATAACACAAAAAACAAATGAAGCAACAAATCGTGGCTCTGCTACGTGCCGCTTTAAGTAAGAGCTCAAGAAAGACAACAAACAGGAAAATATAAAGGCCCATTGACACGCCCACAAAGGAAATCTTTGATCTAGACCAGCATTTAACAACAACAATGGAAAGGCGAGTGAGGTCAATATCATAAAATAGTCAGAATGAAAAGTACAAAAAAATCGAGAAACAACGCAATGAAGAGATCAAGTGCGCGAATGAGGTATGAAGTCAATGAGTGACCGGATAATTGGTTAAGTGGTAGGGCAGATAGAGTTTACATATATATGCATGCACGTGTATGCGCAGAGTTCACTGTTTTCTGTTCTTGCTTAGCCAGGCGCCTAATGATCGCAATTATAACCTGCGAGGCGAGTGGCAAGCGTGTGGGCACGACTGCAGGAAGTATGACTAATTTGACGGTTTATTTTTTATGAAAAAGGTTGCCACTGCTTTTTTTTACATGCATTGAAAACGAAGGTGTCGTTGAAGGCACTAATTGCGTTGGAAAATTTGCGGCTCCTCTCTGAGTGGCCGCTGTTTGGAATAGAAAATACTATAATACGGAAATACAGATGAACGCAAATGACAAAAGTTTGGAAAATAAGTGTCTACCTAAAATCTAACTTTAATTAAATGAAAAAAAGTCAATTCTTTGGTTGGCTACCAAATGTGGTTCGAGAGAAGCTTCAAGTGATCTGTAAAGCTTTACTATGGCTAAATATAGCCTTTACTATGAAAGCTCTCAAAAAGTCTACCGAATTTAGTATCGACATGCCATGAAAGCTGTATTCAAGCTTATAAATACTGATAAAAAAACTTGCTTCTGCTTTAGCTCGAGCTTTCTGGTTTTTTATAGAAAATCTACAATCAAAAATTTTCGAGGATTTTTTCTGCCTTCCGAAAATCTCGAAGGTTCATAATATTTGACTCAAAATGGAGTTTAATATTTTTTATATAAATATTTTATCCAACGATCGATAATTTGAGGCAAATTGGGTCATAAGTTTTTTAATTTGGCTAAAGCGCCACCTTTCTAGAAATTATCTAAGTTTATTTTAGATAGTTTGAAGAGCGATTTAGTTTCTAAGTTGGAGCTCAAACTATTTCCTTATCTCTGCTAGATTGCTTGTACCGTCATAACCACTACCATATGATCTGATCATTGATTTGTATGTCATTGTAATTGCAATAGTAATAGTAATGGTAATCCTACAGATATATAGTGGTAAATATAATAGAAAGTATAGAAATGCAAAAAGTGTAGGCTACTGGTAACTATAATGGAAATGATAATTACAAAGTAATGGTAATAATAACTACAAATACGTTTGGTAATGATATTGGCGATAGATTGAAATTGTCAAAACAGGTGCAACATGTATGGCAGTGTACTGGCGTACAGCACAATAATTGTAATGTAAAAGTAATTTGAAAGTAATTGTAATGATAATAGTAATTTCAAAGGTACTGGTAGTTATGTAATTGCCTAAGTAATGATTAAATGCATATTGAAAGTAATTGGAATGGTAAAAGTAACTCTAGAGATAACGCTAGCGAAAATGTATTTGTAAAATTAATGTTTAGTAATTGTAATAGAAAAGGTAATACCAATAATAATGGTAGCGGTAATGTAATTGGAAAAGTAATGATTAAATTCATATTGCAAGTAATTGTAATTGTGAATATTGTTTTAGTTATAGTGGCAGCGGTAATGTAATTGTTTAAGTAATGATTAAATGCATATTGAAAATAATTGGAATGGTAAAAGTAATTCTAGAGGTAAAGGTACCGGATTAGACTAAGTGCTTGTTGAAAGTAATTGTAATAGAAAAGGAAATTCCAAAAATAATGGTTATGCGGAAATGTAATTGGAAAGGTAATGTTTGAATTCATATTGCAAGTAATTGGAATGATTAAAGTAATTGTATGATAATTATGGTGGACGTGTAATTGCAAAACTACTGATTAAGTCCACGTTAAAAGTAATTGTGAAGGAAAAGGTAATTTTGAAAGTAATGGCAATGTAATTGTCTAAGTAGTGATTAAATTCATATTGAAAGTAATTAGAATGGTAAAGATTATTCTAGAGATAATGGTAGCGGACATGTAATTGCAAAATTAATGATTAAGTGCATGTTGAAAGTAATTGTAATGGTGGTGGTAATGTAATGGTAAAAGTAATGATTCAATGATTACGATTAAATTCATAATGAACGAATTTATAAAGGTAAATACAGAGCCAATGTTGGCGATAATGTAATCTTTAAAAGTAATGGTTGTCATAAATACTCTGATTCATCTAGTTTTTTATTTATATAGTTATATTTCTGCTCAAAGCTATTACCAAGTTCATCACTTTACGCTTTCGCACTCCTCTGTAGACACGTTTACTGCACTTGTGCGTATAATTCCATGAACTCACCTACTGCCATCAATCGCATTAGTCGCGCTGCCGACAAAGCGTGTAATTAGTTTGCAAACCATTAAATTTATGGCTCAATTGAAATGATTTCGTTCCATTTGTCTTGCAATTTCAATCTATTTCGCCAATGCAAATAAAGTGTTTGAATGATTCGCATAAATTCAAATGCTATTTACTTTCATTTGTGCGCTTGGCTCGCATGGAAAGTGTGTGAAATTGCTTGCATTAGTTACGGTAGCAAATTGGCAACACTTTTAATATTCAGGGGCACATTAAATTTCCATGGCCTTTCTTTTAAACCTCAAATTTTTTTAATTGAATTTGCTTATTCTTTTCACCGGTCTAGTATTCTTCCAAAAATTTTTTACCTAATTTGCTTTACTTTCATCGCTGTTGCCACGCCAAATTTATAATTTGAGTAATGAATAGTGAAGTGTTTTGTTTTTGTTATTTTCTTCAATTTAAATTTATAATTTATTTATATTTTATTTTGTGGCGAAGTAAAAGCTTTCTCTGCAATATTTTGTAGCGTTAGTTGCGTTCTAAGGATTTAAATTGTTTTTAAGTAATTTTCTATACTCTAAAAAGCTCATTCTAGCTCTGGCGTTAAAAGTGTTTTCAAAGCTACCAGAGCAAGCTTTTTTGTGCTTTCAATTTTTAGTGTTTTGTAATAAAATAAGTAGTGCTTCTCCGATATTTGAAACCTAAAAGCTCTTTTATGAAGTTTACGAAGCAACTGTCGAGAGCTTTTCCCATTGCAATTTATTTAATAATAATTCTTGTAAGCTTTAAAAAGCTCTTTCTAGATCTCAGCGTAAAGTTTTCTAACTTTCTAATCGACAAGAATTCATGTTTATACCATTTTTGAAAGCTTATTGCACTTAAAATGCTTTTTATGATGCAAGTGAAGAGAGCTTTCACCGATTGCACTATTCCTACGAAGGTTTTTTTTATAATATAATCGCTTTATAAGTTATATAAAAATTAAAAGGTTCTAGAGTTTACTAAGCTTTAAACAAAATCTCTTGAGATATTGATGTTCCAACTTTAAGCTTAAGCTTGAGGATACTTTCATTTGAATACGAAATATTTAAGGTTTTCAAAAACTGTACAAAAAGGGGCTTAGAGAGCTTTCAGTATGCATTAAAAATTATGTAGTCTAGTGGCATGTGCAGCTTTCAGCATCATCATTTGAAAAAGCATTTCACTAAATAATAAAGTGAAAAGTATGGAAAGCTCATTGCCAAGCTTAATGATGCTGTATTGTATTTGTATTTCTAAGCTTTCATATCAAAAAACGTTGTAAACAATTACCAATTTAGCTTTTTTAGAGCTTTCCGTGATTCTTTAGGCTAAGCATTAAACAAATACAAATGTTGACTGCTTACAAAGCTTTGTATTGGTAAAAGTTTTTGTTTTAAGAATTAAAGCTTTAATATAATAAAAGACATCGTAGCGGTTTCATATAATGCTAAAAAATTTCAGAAAATCCTAAAAAATCCTCTTAAAAGCTTTTGAGATGAAAAGCTGCTTTTCAGGTTTCGGAACGCTTCTCAAGATGTAAAAAAACCTTATGGTGATTTTAAATTAAGCTCAAAAAAGTTCAGAAAAGCTGAATACGTTCAAAAGCTTTTGAATTGAAGACCTGCTTTTACGTTTGAAGACAGCCTTTGAAAGCTTTTTTATGAAAAAATGCCTATACAGCTTTTATATATTTTTAAAGCTTTTTCTACATTGAAAGAAATATGTTAGGGTACTTCAAAGCTTTACTTAAGAAAAAGCTTTTTAAGAAACTAATGTAAATAAAAAATATTAAGTGGTTTTAAATTAAGCTCAAAAAGTTCAAAAAATCTGCAACATATTCTTAAAAGCTTTTGAGTTGATGAGCTACTTTTCGGGTTTCAGGCTGCCTCTGAGAGCTTTTTACGTTATACATATATTTTCTTATATATTAAAATAAAAGACATTTCCTTAAAATATTTTTTATAAAGTTTCGCTTTATTTATTTTTCGAAATTATTTTTAAGTATTAGCTTCACCTATTACAGTTTCATCTACGCTTTATAAAATTTAAGTAATCTCTACTATTTTTTGTATATGTATGTCTAGAAGGCAGCTTCATGCCTGTGTGAGTGCGCATGTATTTTTCGTTGTTTGCTTTTTTCATTAAAAATTAAAAAAATTATTGCCTGTTTCTGTTTTCAAACAAAAAATATTTAATCGATTTAAATTTGATGTTTGTTGTTGTTTCTTTTATTAAACTTATTTACAAACTTATAAAAAAGGTTTAAGCAATGCACAAAGAATAATTATTAAGTGATATTGACACCTTCTGAATATATTGTAATTTAAGCTTTTATAGGTTAGGTTTTAAAATTTGCTAAAATTCTTAAAAAAAGTTTTTTTCGACTTTTTTTGCTTGATAAATGCAATATAAATAAGCACAGTTTTTTTATTGTGTAGTTTTTATTTATTTATTTTAGTCATTAAACATAAATTAGTTAAATATTAAATACAATTAAATAAATAAACGCGAGAGTAAAAGTACAAAGTCTGCATAAACATTAAAAATTAAATATTTTTTGTTATTTTTTAGTCAAAGCTGCAATCTCTATAAGTAGGTTCCGAAAAATGTGTATATTTTGATTTTCGGAACCTCATAGAAAGTGCGCCTTGTTGCTAAATAGTTAAGCTTTAGATAAATACTAAAAAAATATTAAAGATAAAGAGATACGCTTTCGTTGGTAGTGTTGAAATATTGCTAACGTGTAAAAAGAAACTGATCTTGGCTGCAAAAAGTACAGCCAAAGCTTTCGTAAAAGCTTTGGCTTACAGAAAAGCTGAGATTTCAAAGAGCTTTCATTGGCATGAATGTTGAAAGTGACATGCGTAATTGAAAATATTTGCCTGGTTTGGAGTATTGCTTGGTACAACTTTTGCTAATAAGAAGCAGAAGCTTTTCACTCCGATGATCATATATAATTAAAAGTTGTATTCTTCAAAGCATTAGATAAACAAATGCAATTGGTCATACATTCAGGGCTTTACTTTATTTTTTTTAATAAAAATTCGAAATTTTAGATAACTTTTGAGCTTTAGAGCTTTCAGAAGCTTTTGTTGATATTTTTATTAACTAAGTCAGGGATAATCAATACTAAAGTTTTTATTAAAAATTTATAGCTCTACTTAATCTCAGTTCAGCTGAGTGCTTTTCAAAGCTCAAATTTTAGTTAGCTTTTTTCGAAAGGGTGTTTATACCTTATACATATATACATTGCGGTAAATGCATATAGTAGAATAAATAATATTTTCGTATTTAAAAAGCTCATCTATTAATTAGCGCAAATAGTTCACACTGCAGCTTAAAAAGCTCAAATAAGCATCATAAGTTCTTCAAAGCATTTAAGAATATATTGCAGTTTTCGAATTTTCGTTGTATAAGTAGCGCATTGCGGTATTTGAAAGCTCCATTCACTTTTTAAGGCTTCTAAAGCACGTTCAATCTTTCAGTTACTCAATCGATAGCTTAAATTTCGTGAAACATATAAAATGAGAGTGCAGTGTATATAAATATGTATGTATGTAGGAATGGAGTATTATAATTAAGACTAACATTTTAAATAAAAGCTCTATTCCACTGAGCTTTTATGCATAAGTACTTCTATATGTTAAAACTAAAACTATGATACGCATATAGTTTATTACTTATTATTGCATAATTCCTTGCGTGCCATTAGGCCTATTCTACCCCTCTAGAGAAGTTGTGAAGCTTATGTAAACTTTCAAGCTTTCCCGCTACCACCAAATTCGGGGAAAAGTGGCTTGCCAGCTTTTCGTTTTAGACTCTTGTTAAGCTTAATATTATGAAATGCATTATTCTTTGTTTAATTTTAAACTTAAATTACTAGCTTGAAACTTTTTTCCAAAAAGCTTTTTGCGAGCTTTTTTTCTAAAAACTTATTTTTCGTAAATTTTTTGTTGTAATATCATTTCTTGCATAACATAAAATTACTTTTTAGATTTAGTCCGATACCCCTGTGTTCCATTTAATTTTTCTTGCTTACTTTAGAGTTTCTTCTGTAAATTTTTTTTCGTAAATTTATGTGTGTGAGTGTGTTTTTGTGTTGCTTAAGATTTTGTTTATGCTACAATCTTATGAGGTTGCATCCATTTTTTCATATAATAACAGAACAACGTCGAAATGTAGAGCAGAATCATCAGCGCACATGTGACGGCCAGCGCCAAAACGGAGGTCTTCGTGGGGCAGGGCTCAATGATGGTGACAGTCTTATCTGTGGTGGAGAAAAGAGAGAGAGCGGCACAAAAAAAGGGGTGCGAGAGGTAGAAAAGCGGGTGAGAGAGTTGAGAGGTAAGGAGAAAACGAGCGGAAAAAGAAATCGCAAATAGGGTGAAAGTGAGGAAGAGAGAAAAATCAGTGTCACATAAAACTTCGCAAGTTTGTGAAAGCACAAATTACCTTTGGCAAAGTCTGTGCTGGGATCTGCCTTGAAGAATTCACGTTTCTCATCGCCAAAGTCCAGGACTAGAATCTCTTGCGAGATATTCATATCATCATCAGCCTCCTTAGTCTCGTTGCTAACGAAAGAGATATAGAACACACAAATAACCTAAAGGGCCCAAAAGAGAAGAAAGCCCGACGCACTCACCCCTCGACAGCGCGACGACGACGTCTTCTACCCAACGATTCGAAGGATTCCATATTCCATTCGCACACAGCCGGTTCGCAAGGACCCAAACAATATTTAACATTGCATTGGAAGATAACACCGTAGCTCTCGGTGAAACGGAAGGCCTCATAGGTCGATTGCAATGCATTGCCGTCAGCGGTGAAACCAGGGAAGATGGTTGGGTCAGTGGGACAGCCATCATCATCAATGATTTTGAAGCTAGTGCGTGCATCCTTAGCCATCGCGACGCAAGAACGCGCAAAGATACCATAGGGAGCTTGAGCAAAATCAAATGGGAGTAAATGGCAAAAATAAACCAATTATTAGTTGACATTCGGCGCGCTTTGCCAAGCAAGTCGTTTCGCTTACTGTCTTCGGGTATTTCAATGCGGAAGTTAAGACGATCACCGATGCGTACGGTCTCCACTTCACGTTGACGTGTGTCCAGTATGCGAATCCTTGGTGGTGGCGCCTCAGGCGATGAGTTGATATGGATCATTTCTGGATCGCGTATGGGCATCATGCCGAAGGTGATGTTCTTCGAACTCATATCATAGGTGCATTTAACTTTGTAGATCTTATCGGCCTTGGTCATGACAACGCTGTGATGCTGGAGTACGACAGTATTCGAATAGACGCCGGTCTAAAATAGAGAAATGATGTGGTCTTGGGGGTTAGATAGGGTTTGAGTAAAACGGGTGGAACAAATTCACAAAAAAATGTTGTTAAGGGTTTAAAAAAATAAAAAAATATACAAAAGTTTTTTTAACACCGAACGATGGAAGACGGAGCGGGCTCACCAACACAAAGCGAAGGTAGAATCAAAACAGATTGAAACTCGCTACACCAACGGGAAACGACGGTAGAATCGAGGCAGAGACATAGGATGGACCTTCAGTCATATGTAGTTACGATGGTCTTATCGAGCAGTCGGCGTGGCGTATTTTCAGAGGACATCACACCAGGAACGGGTCTACCAAGCCGAAGCGAAGATCTGTATGTCGCAAGGCTACGAAAAAATCAATGTCCAGAGCTGGCTTTTGAAACCAGTCTTTCACAAAGACACTTTCTGGATACCGCTTTCACATTATGAGAATTGAATGCATAATAATAAGAAAAGTCTTTATTTAACTTACCACACTTTGCGTATTACAGTCTTGTCCAGCCATGGTCAGATCCAAACGGAACGCATCCGAGTTGATGACGTCGATATTACAAGTCTCCGAACGTCCCAGAGCATAAATACGACCATTAAATGGTTTGTTGGTGCGGACCTGTACAGCGATGCGGGTGTCTTTGCAGTGTACAGAGACTGTGGAGAGCAAAAAAGGAAAAAAACGTGGGAAATGGGTTTAGTAAAACGAGGTTTTGGTAGACTGTGCTTCATATGAGCTCACTAAATCCTCGATGGCAAGAAAGTAAAATCAGATATGATACATTTTCATGAATAGAGGGTTTTGTGGGATCCAAGATTTCGAAACCCGATTCGGAGAACCCTTTATTTGTATTTTTACTCACCATCATAGCAGGTGCCAGTCTTATCGCAGTTGACATCATTTCTGGTGATGTTGGTCAAGTTGGGATCTTCGGTGGTGTCTAGACTGACAGGCAGTGTGTCCAACTTGTCCAAAGTGCCGGGCGGTGAGGTGGTCTTCTCGCAAGCATTTTCAAAGTATTGGCCAATGGGTTCGCCGTGATCGATCAGTGGACGCTCATGGTTCAGATAGGTTGAGGGACCATCGGGCAGTGTCTTATGGTCCAAGTGGAACAAACGGCAGTTGTACTGTGAACCCTGTGGCTGACCGAGATACAAGAATGAGCGACACAGGAACTCTGTTTCGATTTCACAGGCCAAACGGCAAGCAGATTCCGAAGTCACTTGCAATTCCTTGTCGGTATAGTAATGCAGACCAACATATTGAGCCACCTTCTCCTCAGACACACCCACGCGCGCCACGGCAAACGAACGATTATTCTTACAGGCCTGCGCCGGCTTCAAACACAAGTTCTCAAAGTAATCGGTGCCTTGCGCATCGACCAGCTGCACAAATTGACCCGAGCTACGTCTATCCGAATCGCTCAAGACACATTTCATATTATTGTAATCATATTCGACCGAGCGACAAACGAAACGTTTCTCATTTAAGCAAGCCGACAAGCAGGCCTCCTTGGTGCTGGTGTAGATGAGCGCATTATCGAGACCGCGTATAATCTTATTGGGTACACGCTCGAACGCCCACGGCCGATGGCAGACATTCTCGCTGCGCAGCTGCAATTTCACCATGTAATACATGTTGGCGGAGCGCTGTGGCGCCGCAGAGGGATTGTGTGCCGACGAATCGTTCTGCAGTTGACAGTGTGTCTCCTGCGAGGGCGACAATGGATTGACGACAAAACTGAATGCGGCCGCCTGACAATCGGCCTCCTCACGACACCAGCCCTGACACTCGTACAGCGAAAGATTCTTCACGCTGTAGTATGTGGTGCCGGCGAAATCGAAGTCTGTGAGCTTCTCGAAGGCCATGCGCGCCGCACCGGGACTGGGCAGCAGCGCGACGGCTAGGCAGAGGGCGAGCACAAAGCGCAGATTAGCGGACGGCGTTGTCCAGCCGGACATGATTGCTGCGTTTTGACGGTGTATTAATCGCATCTGCAAAGACAAGAAGAATGGGTGTAAGTGTAAATGTGATGCAGTGCGGCGCTGACGTAATATTTATTAATAGAAAAACTAATCTAAAAAATAGGAATTTATGGTAAGGCTCCCCGCTTGTAGCCTTCTTTCAGCTTCAGTGGTGCTGTGATCGTGTAACGTTATGTGAAATTAATTTAGCGGCAATAAAATGTAAATTTGCACTTTGAGAAAATTAGCTGAGACAGCATTGATCTTTTAATATGGTCGCCGTATAAATTTTAAACTTGAATGCACATCGGTCGCGTTGTTATGCTTCAAAGAATACCTATGTTCATTATGCGGTGAGAGTGTGAGGAACTGTTGTAATAAGAAAAAGGCAATGAACTCGTGAAAAAAATAATAAAACGCTAAATTCAATCTCGCAGTTGGTGGGAAATGAAAATACTATAAAAACTAAAAATTCAAGAAAAAAAAATTAATTCAAAAAATTAAATTAAGAAAAATTGGAAAATAAAATCTGTCAATATTTAAATTTATTTTTTTTTATAAAGTTGAAATAAAAATTATATTTCGAAAAAAAATTAATTAAAAAATTAAATTAAGAAAATAAAATCTGTTAATATTTAAATTTAGTTTTTTTTATAAAGTTGGAATAAAAATAAAAATTATATTTGGAAAAAAATTAATTGAAAAATTGGAAATTATAAAATTTTTTAATTCTTTAAGTATAAATAATAAAATTAATTTAAAAATTAGGAAATTAAACATTTTTAATATAATTAATATATTTAATTATTTTATAATTAATTTTTTTTTAATTATAATTACAATTAAGCTTTGGAAATTTTAACAAAAACAGTTTTTTTAGTTTTTGTTTTTTAGTTTTTATATTTCGCTTTTTTTATAACCAAAAAAAATTTTAAAATTTTCTTAACTTTTTTTCTAGTTCTCTTTGTAACGGTTTTTTTTAAATACCTATAATAAAAAATTCTATACCTTACCCTCCTCACTAACATAGCCTTTCTTGCAAATTAATGTCTTTATTTTCTAGCATCGTTTTTTTGCCTGCCTGCTCATCATCATTGTCTTAGACAACGCAGAAGTGGAAAAAAGTCAACGAAAAAGAGCTACAAAATCACAGCCAAGAAATTATCACTGGTGGTCGCTTTTTGTTTCTACGCTTTTATTACGTTTCAGGTCCGTTTGATTGCCAACTTGATTTAGATTTTCCAAACACTGTGCAACTGCGCCTGCTCGCCACGCCACACGCTTTCCGCATTCAATGACAATGTTGCGGTAAAGTCATGCCAAATAACGGCACAAAGAACTCAAAGAACCGCAAACGAAACGGCAAGAAAGTGAGGCCACGACACAACGATGCTTCTCGATTGCCACTGAGGCTGAGGTTATGCACACACACACTCACGCGTACATGTGTGGAAAGAGCTGCTGATTGAGCAGCGGTATAAAGTAACATAGCCAATTGGCTGCAGAGTCTGCAACATTATGTGGCATATTGTAACAATTTGTTTCGGAATTGATGCGAACAGCGAGTGAAACATGAAGCCAGTGTGGTAAATGGGTATGGAATGTGGCTGCCTACGGCAAATTGTACCAACAGTGCGAAGTAATGTCAAGCAGATGCTATATAATCACCGAATGAGGGCGGTTTAGTGCTATACTTGTACAATTGGAAATTAGATACATTTTCGTTAGGCCATTTCCACATTATGGCACGGTTTAAAAGCACAAATTTAAGCTCACAGCTTCGTTAAAAGCTTCAGATTTTTTTCAAAGTACTATGAAATTGTAAGCAAATTGTGATTGATCTTAAGAAAAATAGTTCAGTCAAATTTGCGTACTTCAAAGCTCCGAGCTTTGCAAATCTAAATGGTAAAAAGCTATATAAAAGCTTTGAATGCTTTTTGTATAATCTTTCATAAATTTTCCAGAACTATAGTTGTTCTGTCTCTATTTCTTTCCAAATTTTATAAACCTATGCTATACGACTTTTAGAGCTTTCGAAAAAGTTTTAAAGTGTATGTAGTAATAATAATCCAGCATTAAATTTTAGAGCTTTTTAGTAAAGCTAGAGATAGTTTGTGCTTAAAAAAACTGAGTACGATTCTAGATTTTATTAATATATCCTATAAAAGCTTTCATTCAGAGCTTTCCAAAAATGTTTAAACAGTATAAGGAACTGATCATCTAACAATAAAATTTACAGCTTTTGAGTGAAATTTCGAGTTTAAAGCTTCAAAAACCAAAAGAGTAAGAGAGCTTTTGTATATTATATAACCTTCTGATTGATGTTAAGGTCAACGTAATTTTTGTTTTTAAATGTTGTATAAAAAATTTTTTTACTAAAGATTAAAAACTCGATTTGAAAAGCTCGTTAAAGCACTTTTAAAGAATTACTATTTAATTATGCAATTTTTAAGTGTTTCTTGCACGAAATCATTTCAAAAGCATGAAAGCTCAAATATAAAAGCTTTTGAAAGCTCTTTTTCACACTTTTTTGTAGTGTAGATAATTTTCGAAAATTATATATGTTGGTATTTTTTTATTAATTTCGTTTTGAATAAAATAATAAGAAAGTTTTCGGGAAACAAAATTATAACATTCATTTAAAATTACTTTTAAAAGCTTTTATAGCAAACACACGCAAAGCTTTTACTTATACAATTTCGGTATTTTATTATTCTTAGTTATAATAAATTCCTTTCAATTTTTGAGACCGCTTACAATCACCTTTCCATCGCAAATTCACTGGCATTTTTCCACTTAAATCTTGCTGCCAGGCAAATACCACCGTTAGATTTGGCCTTTACAACGCCCACTCAAGTCATAAACCAGCTATAAAACTACAACGCATAAAAATGCTGCCAGGAAAACGGCAATAGGTGCAATGCTGAGGAAAATCACAAGAAAACCAACGACAACAACAAACGAATTGTAGATTTTATATCTGCAGAAACATCACAGGCTCCATTGCCATCGTAAATTCCAGCTTTAATGACCAAAGTGCAGTGGTAACCCGCAAAGGTGCGTGGGCATGGAAGGACAAGCTGCCAAGTTGGGTGTGTAGTGGTCGCTTAGCAAGAGTGTAGAGTGGTCGTAGAGAGGAAAAGCGGTGAAGAGACAAAAGGAGTAATAAAAATTATTGTGGGTGAGTTCAGCAACGATTTGGAAAGGTCATTTAATTTGCATGTTATATAATATAAGCTCAGAATCGTTTAATTTAATAATTCTTTTTGTGGAAGTAAAATGACTATAAAAATGGTGGTAAGACTTAAAAGTTTGAAAAAGGTACAAAAGAACTTTGTAAGGCTTATTTGCCAATAAAAAATATTCAGAGAGAGTTAGAAAAAATATGTATTATTAGAGCGAAACCGTAAAAAATATTTTTTTTTTTAATTTTTATAAATTTTTTTTTGTCTATTTTATAATTTTTTAACTTTAAAAGTATGTTCAAAACAATTATTGTATTTTATTTATGTTGATAAAAAAATTATATTAATTTGAATTTAAATAAAATTTTTTGCAATACATTTTTTTATATTTTTTTTAATTTACTACTTAAAACTATTTAATAAATATGAATTCGGAAATTTTTTGTGTGCATTTTTTTCTAATTTTATTAATTATGTTATTAATTTGGTTAATTTTTTGAAATTAGTTTTATTTTAATTAATTAGTTTAATATTGTTTAGCTCATGAATTTAAAGAATTTATTATCATTTTTAATTTGTAAGTTGTTTGGAATTAATTTTTTTCTAATTATGTTAATTATATATATTTTTTTGTGCAAATTTTTTTAATTTTATTATTTATTTTAATTTTTTTCGTATGTTTTAAATTTTTAGAAATAATTTTTTTTATTTTTTTTAAGTATTTAAAATTTCTTTGAAATTTTTTTTTAATTTTAATTTAAAAACTATTTTGTTTTTATAATGTTTGACTTCATTAATTTTAATTTATTTTTTTTTATTTTATTTTAATTAATTTTATTTAACTCATGAAGCATTTTTTTAATTTTAATTGGGAAGTTTTTTGGAATAGAAATTTTTTATAATTATGTTAATTAATTTTCTTTTTTTGGATATTTTAAAATTTGGTTTAAAATTAATTTTTTAATGTTTATACATTTCTTATTTAATTTTAATTAATTTGGTATTTTTTTTTATTAACAACATTAAAGTGATCATTTCATAGATTCTGATTCGGATTTTATTAAAATACATTTTTTCTTGTTTTTTATTAGTAGTTTAAAAATTTTTTATATTTCAAATTTTTTGTTAATTTATTTTTATACTTAATTTTAAGTTTTTTAATTATTATTTTTCCTTATAAATTTATTTATTTTATTTTTTTAATTTATTGCTTTAAATTATTACTTTTTTATTGTTTTTTTTTGCAATTTAATTAATTTTTTTATTTGTTTTGTGAAATTTAATTTATAAATAAAATTTAAATATAGTAGTATTTCAATACAATAAATATCATAATTTTTTGGAATAATATTTAATAATTTTAAAATTTTTTAATTTTATTAAGCGTTTTGTAATTTTCTGGGAAATTTTAAATTTTATTTGCTAATTTCTTTCATTTTGTTCCACATCTAAAATTTTAATTTTTCCATTGCATCCACAAATTGCCTCAATGCCGACTGAAGGCCACCACTACAACAATAATAACAAACAAATTTGAATATATAAACTCTGACTTCCTGCCCATCAATCCTTCTTGCCACGGTGAGGTGTTGGCGAATCGCTGTTGCAACACCCGAACTTGCAGAAACAAATGCAATGGCCAGCGACAAATGCGAAATTACTTTAATTCGAGCGTGAAAATGCATGCGGCAGGCAGCATAGCAACGGCTGACCGTTGCCACATGCAGCGTACTGTCGCTTCAGCGCTTCCAAGCACAGCATTTGGCTTGCAAGCAACTGCCGCACGCTTTCATACTGCTACTGCCCCCCACTTAGCTGCTCCTGCTGTGGCCACCTACAAATGCCACATCGCATATTCGTTGCAACCGTGTCACAAGCGTTCATGCCACAGCAATTTGCATTGAATTGTAATTTTCATTAATAACTTTTTTTTTGCTGTTGGCAACAACAACTACAAGACTGTAGTGCATTGCCACTGCTATTAAGCATCATTTATTGTTGTTGTTGCTTCCTTTATAATGTGGTATTGCTGCGCTTTGGAGGCATTTATGTGGCTCGTCCTGTCCGCTTGCTTATTTTTGCCCCTATAATTGTTGGTGTGGCAAGACCAGTTGTTGGTAGAGAAAAAATAATTGCATGTCATAAAAATAGAATTCGAAGGCATTGCAAAATATTGAATTGAATTGCTAGTGCTGCATTATTTTGCACGCAAAGCAAGGCAGCGTAATTTGTTGGGCGGAGCCATAGGAGGCGTTGAAAAGTAAGAAGACCGAATGATAGTAGTTTGTTGAATGCAGAATGGTTGTTTTTGGGAAATATTGCGTTCAAAAAATTTTTTAAGCAACATAATATAAAAGAGTATAATGAAAAAAGCGAAAAAAATTAATAAAAAAAATTAAATTTTTTGGACTAAATTAAAAAAAAAATAATATTACAATAAATTTATTCTAAAATATTTTTAAAAAAATTTTTTTAATTCATAAATATTTTTATTCACTTTTTATATACTATTTATTTTCTATTTTAAATTTCTAACAAAATTTAAATATATTTTTAAACTAAAATAAAATTTAAGATTAATTTTTAGGTGCTTCAGGAAAAGAAAATTTCTAAAAAAGTTAAAGGTAATTTTCTTTTGAGTATTTAAATTGGAGTAGGATTATTAAGATACATATATGTACATACATATGTTTGCCTTCAAAAATAAAGTTTCTATGAAAATTATAATTTTTAACTTTTTTAAATCAAATAATTTTTTAAATTTTGAATTAAAGAAAAATATAGTATTATTTGTAAACTTTTTAAGCGCAAATACTTTTAATAAAATTTTATGTAATACATATTTTTTATTAAATTTTTGGGTAAATTTTTTAAATTAATTTTTTTGTTTTTAATTAAAAAAAATGTTTTATATAAATATTTTTTAGCTGAAATATTTTTTAATTTCTTAAAAAAAATTTAATATTAAATTTAATATTAATTATTAAATTTATTTTTAATTTAATATTAAATTTTTTTTTTACTTAAAATTTTCTTAATTTTTAATTGGCATATGTATTTTTCGTAATTTTTTAGTGCAAATACCTTAAAGATAATTTTTTAAAATTTTAAAAAATAATTATTTTGTTAAATTTTTATTTAATTTTTTTAAATTAATTTTTTTAATATTTTTAAAGTAATTTTGGGTTTCTCAAATATTTCTTTATACATTTGTTTATTTTAAAAATTATTAATATCCATATTTTTTAATTAATTAAATATTTAATTTTCTTAATTTATTTTATAAATAAACATAATTTTATTGTAAATAACAAAATTGTGACAAATGTATGTATGTATACGATTTTTTGTAAAATTTTTCAGTGCAAATAATTAAAAAAATAATGTTTATAAATTTTTAAAAATATTCATTTTTTTTAATTTATATTTAAATTTTTTTAAATTTTTAATTTTTAATACTTAATAAAAAAAAATATTTTTAAAGGATTTTTGGGTTTCTCAAATATTTTTTTTTTGTAAAATTTTTTATTTTGAAAATAATTAACGTTCTTAATTTTTTAATTAAGTAAATATTTAATTTTCTAAATTTATTTTATAAACATAATTTCACTACAATTCCATCATTTCATTAAACTTTTATTCGCTTCCACCCAACTCTATCTCTGCTAATTGCCGCTGCTTGCCGCTCATTAATCAGCCGGCGCAGAAAAGCATAAATGATTGATGGGTCTCAAAGCTAATTGGTGGCACATTGTATGCGGCATGGAAGCCATTTTGTGGTGCCACCAACAGCTGCAGCCGACTGCAGGCTTATATTAATAGCTGTAACAGCAGGAAGTTGCTCGTTTTGTGCAACAAAATGTGATTAATTGCAGCAGAATAAATGAAGCAAGAAAGCGGCGGCATATGAAAACTAAAATTTTCCTAATTAATGATGCTTTTGCGCTTCGAATTTCTAGAACTAGGAGAAAATAGTCGTGGCCTTTAATGATGGCCTGAAATGCAGTTTAATTGCTGTCAAAATTTTATTAAACTGGCGGTGGCCGACGTGTGAGCAATGGCTGAAGGCAAAAGAAATAAACTTTGCCTGCAACTAAGTAAAAAAGTAAAAATTTTTTCTATTTTTTTTTAATTCTTTGAAAATTTTTTTCTCAAGTTTTTCAACTTTTTTCATTCCTTTTTTTTTTAATTTCAGCTGTTATTAATTATTATTACACAAAACGCTTTGGCTGCAAGCATTTTCCTGAGGCAATTCATCAAAAACTCAGCCGCGTTTAGAATCACGCTGCAGCTTCAAAAAGCTTTTAGCACAACTATTAAATAGCAGTTGCTATAAAAGTAAGTAAGAATCTAGTAGAGACCGCAAAGTAGCACCTCTGGGCGCAGAAGTTGCTGCAGCAGCCACTTAAAGACGTGATACTTGCTTTCTGCGCCGAAAGCCGCCAGCTGACGAGTTACAACCTCTCAGTTGCTGCTCAACATTGTCTGCAATGCGTGTGGCTGTATGTGTGTGTGGTGCCAGTGTGCATGTTGCAGGCTTCGTAACTGCATCGGCAGGCCGTTATGCGGCCTTATTATGCGTAAATGGCTGTGAGAATGCCAGCTAGTGATTGTCGGACTGTTGAAGTGTGGATCTTTACTGTCTGTAGCAGCAAAAGCAACAATGACTTTATATGCAACATGAAACTCTTCCAGAAAAATGTTGTTGTTGGCATGCAATGTGAGAACTATCTTACGATGACGGAAACTGGTGGAAGTGTTGAGTTGAAATTTGAGTAAAAATTTACAAAAAATATAATTTGTAAGAAAAAGGTTCAGGAAATCATAAAACTTTGATAATTTATAAAATTATTGCATACTTTTGGGTGCTTGATACTCGTTTTTTCCAGACTAACAATTTGTATACATATTTGAAATTTAGTTTTAACTCTTTTACTAAAACAGTTTCCTAAAAATTACTATTATTTGTTTTTTGGAAAAAATTGTTAAAAAGAAGGTAGCGCCTAAAGCCATGCTTTGTTATTTATGCTCGTGAATGAGCCTCGATGCTGAGTTTTAAAAAGTTGAAAGCGTTTTTCGGTCTAAAAATATTTTTAAAGATTTTAAAATTTTCGGGATTTTGAAAAAGAGTTTTCGGGACCCCGAAATTTTTTCCGAAATTTCACACTTTTTACAATTATACTACTATACTTGTAAGAAATTATAAGCGGTTTAGTTTTTAAATTGCAACGCAAGAAGTTAGGTAGATTTTGTCCCACTAATAAAAAGCGCAAAAATCTTTAGTAACATATTCTATAATATGAATATGGTATTTTCGGGTTTTTTAAAAAATGTGTTTATTAAAATTTTTTTTACTATTTTTGACTTTGTTTTTTAGAGATTTTTCAGCACAAATGCTTATTTGAGGTAAAATATTACATATAGATTACGGGATTTTCAGTATTCAGTTTTCGGGATTCGGGATTTATTGTTTATTTTTTCTTTGTAAACATTTGTAGATTGCTGGAAGACATTTTTAAAATTCATATTCACAAAATTTTTTTCGGGATTTAAAATTTCGGGTTTTTGGGATTCGGGATTTATGGTATATTGCTTGTACGCGTTTATAGATCGCTGTGAGCCATTTTAAAAACATTTTTACTCATATTTGACGTAATTGACAGTTTCGGGATCCCGAATCCCGAACACTAATATTTTGTTCAAATGTCCTACAACTGCCACATAAGGGTACTCACTATTTAAAAACTTTCGTGGCATTTTCCTTTCATTTCTAGCGCATTTCACTTCACTTGGGGTATGCGGAATTCGAAAGACTGAAGCGACGAACTCACTTAAGCAAAAATTCATTACAGTTTACTTATCAGCCGCTGTCACTGTATATATTTCTGCAATTTCGATATTTTACGTTAAACAATTATACGCAATTACTTGCTACATTCGCTTAGCGACTAGCCACACTTCTTACCACCTCTCACTCCAGTGCCATGCTTCAGTAAAAATGCACCTTTCACATGTGCAACATTTTTGCACTCGCACAATTTCAGTTAGAATTTACTTGCAATGCAATTGCAAAATTTCTCTATGCATCAGCGCTCACCTGTCACAACGCCATAATGACCAAAACAATGGCACAAAAACAACAACACTATAATTTCTTACATACAATTTACATCCTCTTGACCCACTTTTACGCATAGCTGCATTTGCAACGGCTGTCACCAGCCTTCAGCGCTTGTGTAAGGCAAGCAGCTGTGACTTATCACTCAACACACTCACACGCACAAATACACATATGCACTTATACATCGGAAAATTTGCATAAGTTCCCCACTGGACGCACGTGCCGGCCGCAGCTCATGAGTGCTGGAGTGATGTGCCACTGCTAATGACACTTGTGACACTTGTATGCAACACAACTACCGTGCGTAACAACAATAACAACAAAAGAAATAAATTGCGAACAGAGTGCGCTTGCCGCCACGCTGACATATGGCCACATTAGTTGATGGTCATGCCGCAATGGGCGCTGCAGGCAGGCAGTTAAATATGGCGCATCGTGCCACATGCAACACACGGCTTTTGTCTATGACCAGCGGTTGCGCTTAGCCTATTTTGCACGTCTTTAGCTTGCGCAGCTGTCACTCAAAGCTGCCAGAAATAGCTACAAACTATAGGCGTCCAAAAGAAAATAACAATCTAAGTTGCAATAACAACAAGTTTTAGTCGTAACAACAGTACGCTTAAGTTACAACAACAACTACCACATAAATAGTGGCGTACAAGTGACCCAGTGTGCGCTTTTGGTGCGTCACCACCGCGTTGCAGGCTTCAATTGTCAGCTGCTGGCTATGCCACTAAGCCTACTTGGGTGTTTTTGTTGTAGTGATAGCAAAAATGCCGCTATGCTCGGTTTGCGAGACATTTTTGTCGCATTTTCCATAAGTTTTGGTGTGACTTCTTTTAAATAGTATTCAAACAAGCCGACTGTTGTGGAAATTTTGCGGTCAGGTGATGTGCTGGAATTTTTGGGCAATGTTGCCACATCGTTTGAATAATTAAGTGTGATGCGTATTAATTTCAAGCTGATCAATGAAATCTGAGTGGTATTTGTGTACAGAAAAAAAACTGAAGCCCACTATAATACAGATATTTAACAATCCCGATGTTTCGGGATTCAAAAAACGGTATCCCCAATTATTAGTCTTTTTAACCTTTTTATTTTTTGCACTGATACCGAAATTTGGTAATCCCGATTTTTCGGAATTCGAAAACGGGATCCCGAATTTAATATTTTCAAATACTTTTCAATTATGAAAAATAAAGCTGAGTGGGAGGTTTTGGAATTCGAGTGGTAGTTTCAATTTTATTTTTTGCTACCATTTAATTTTCTTTGCATATTCCATGCCACACTGCCACACTTCCAAAAATTTTAATTATTTTAATTAATTTTTTCTTGTTTTTTTTAGTTTTGCGCCTTTTAATTATACTTTTTTTAACTCTCCAAACTAAATTCAAAACAACTTCTTTCTCTACTTACTAAGTCAAAGCAATCAAGCCTCATTTCATGCTCTAATAAATACAAATACAATTGTAATGCTAATAATTCTTAATGCAATTCAAGTCATGCATGATGGTATGCTTTTTAAGTGGCCAGAGATAAGATCCGAAACGCTTTCTCTCTCGCTCAAATAGTATTAAGTGCATTTGTAATTTGGTAGTAAATTAAATAAAGGCAATTTTGTTTGAAATTTTGTTTTTGTTTTTAATTCTAAGTGACAGCGAGAGTAAAAAAACTTTAACAAAAAGTTGGACTGAAAATTCGTATAACGGTGTATATTTTGCTTACCTTTATTTTATTTTTTAGCGGAGTTGTCACAATGCTGCTGTGACTTTCGGCTTAAGAGCTGCAATGAAAGGAAGAAAAAAATATTTATTAATAAATTATTTAAACAAGAATTATTTATTATTCAATACCGTTAAAAAAATAAAAAAACTGGAAAAAAATACAATACGCTTAAAAAAATATATTTATACAAAAATCATGATTTAAATTTATTAAAAAATATTATATCAAAATTTTTTTAGCAACATTTTTTTGTAACAATTTTTTTTTCAAAAAAAATTTTTTTTAATTTCAGTAAACATATACTATATATAATATTTATATAAATTATGGAAGAACCTTTCAATTGTATTGTAAATCGAAATTATGAGTATACAAATTTGTGATAAAAAATATTTCTTTAAAAAAATTTAAATCGATAATTAAAACTGTTGATTAAAATTTTTCAAAATTTTTCTTCTAAAAAAAATAAAATTTTCTGTTTCAAGTACATTAAAAAATGGTTGATATTTTTTAACGTTTTTCAACTTTTTTTTTGCAATTTTAAAGATTTTGATTAATCTGAATTCTGAAAAAACCACTAAATTAAATAGCTAATTGGTATCAGTACTGGCAATTTATTGGTATTTTTGGTAATTTGAAAAAAATTTAAAAATAAAAAAAATTAAAGTTTTTGGATTTTGAAATACTTATTTCTAAATTTTTTTCTTATAATTTTTTAATTAAAAATTAATTAATTAAAATTTGTGAATTTTAAAATAATTATTTCTTATATTTTATAAATATTTTTTCACTTTAAATTTGTTACTAAAATTTTTTTAAATAAAAAGTTATGAAAAAATTAAGAAATAAGTAATTTGGGATCCAAAAATTTTAATGGAAATTACAAAAACATATTCATATTTAATTTAAAATATTTAGTATAACTCTTCATTATTTTTATGTCTTTGAAATTTTAAATATTTTGCAAAATTAAAAAAAAAACTATTTTCTTTAAATTGTTTCGAAAAGTATAAAAATTAATATTTCAAATATTTCAACAATGTTTACATATACATATGTAATTTTAAATATTTTTTTAATTTAAATTTTAAATTGTTTCGAAAAGTAAAAAGAATTATATTTCAAACATTTTAACAATGTTTATATGTAATTTAAATATCTTTTTGATTTTCAATCTTTTTAACATAGTGAAATAAAAAAAAATACAAACAAAATATTTTCTCAATATTTTTATGTTTTCGAAGTTTGAATATTTTCCAAAATTTAAAAAACACTATTTTGGTTTGGAAAAAGAAATAAATTTTTAAAATAATTTTTAATCAAATCGTCAAAATTTTTCCAACAATATTTATATTTAGTTTAGTTTAGTTATTATAAATTTCAAAATTAAGTTTTAGAAATTTAAATATTTTACAAAATAATAAAAAATAGCTCTTTTCAAAAATTTAATTTTTTTACAAAATAATAAAAAAAATCTCTTTTCAAAAAATATGTTTTTTTTTTTAATTAATAATAAAAAATTAAAATTTTGCTTTAATAAGTTTTTCCAAGAATTTTTTTCATTTAATTTTAAATATTTTTTATAATTTATCATTTATTTTTTTAAAATTGTTTTGATAAATAAAAAAAATAAATTTTTCAAATAATTTTTAATCAAATTATTACACTTTTTCCAGGAATATTCATATTATTAATTTAAAATATTCGTTATAAATATCAAAATTTCTATGTTTTCGAAATTTAAATATTTTACAGAATCAAAAAAAAATATATTTTTTTAAGTTCTATCTTTTTAAATAATAATAGTTTGGAAAGTGAAAACTTAAAATTTTGTTGTAATAATTTTTTCCAAGAATATTTATATTTAATTTCAAATATATTTTAAAATTAAATTTTCATTGCCGTAAGGTGTCCAAAATATAATTGCTTTTATGTTTTCGAAAATAAATATTTAAGTTAAGAAATTTTTTGAAATTGGCTGTTGAGTTGCAAAACAACATTATTTTGAAAAATTTAAATTCTTTATCTTTAAAATTAAAATTTTTTTATTTACTAAATGGTTGTTAAAATTCAAAAACTGTCAACAATATCTCTGGTAAATTTAACTCAAATTGTAAAATTCAAATTAAAATTTAAAAAAATTTCAAAAATAAATAAAAAAAACATATTTCTTTTATTTCATTTAATATTTTCCTCAAGGTGAAATTTTGTGTTTTTTTGTCATAAATATATGTATACGTTTGTAAGCAGAAATATTTTTAATCCTCTCAAATAGTGAATCTGCACTTTGGTTAACTTAAATGTGGCCATGGCAATGTTTCCGCTGACCCCAGGCTGATCTCGCAACAATTCTAGGAGCCGCTTACTTCAGTGCTGCATGAAACTGCACGTAGTACTTGTGCACATAGCTATGCATGCAGCGCTGCCGGCTTTCAACTCCTTGCGCATCTGCGTTGATTTGTGAGTTTATAGCATAGCATTGCTTTTATACGCGCGGCGGTTCATTGAACGCTGGCTTAGAATAAAGGCAGCAACAAATGCCGAAGGTATCACTTGTAACTGCGCAGTTGTTGTAGTGGCATTTGCTGGCAGTTTGTGGCATAAAAAAGGTACTATAAAAATAGAAAAAATTAAAAAAAGAGAAAAAGGTCGCGGCAGCATGGCAAACTGCTGCAAACAGCAGCTAAATATTTTATATTTATTTTTCGCGCTTTTTTTGCAACGCGCGCCTTGCAATTTTATCTGTTTTTCCAAGGAATTTCGTGCGCGGCGAAGGCATAGACACTTCTAGTATATGTGTGTGTGTGTGTGTGTGTGTGGGCAGTGAGCGAGGCCTCACCCACCAACACTGCCATGGCCAGCACTACCCGGAACAATAACAACAACAAAAGTGAAATAGCAACAACAGCGTCTATTTGCGCGCATGCAGCGGTGGCGCGCTTGTGAGGGCCCCTGAATTGCTGCACTCGCCAGCAGCCAAAGTCGACAATGCAACGTCCATTTGCCTGGTATTAGATGAAAATCTGCAGTTGCAAAGGAAAAGCGTTGAGAATGGCAAATATAGTGAACAGAAAAAAAAATCAAACACGCCCTAACACTGCGAGGCCGAGGAAAAAAAAGATAAAAAATATAAAAATAAAATAAAAAAAGAAATTGCTGTTGTTGTCGGTCAGCTGGGTAGCGATTTCTACTAAATTGTTAAGTTTATGGCATTGTTGGGCCGCGCGCTTGCTGTTGGTGGCGGCTGGCAGCGGCCGATAAGATTTGGGGCGTGTTGGCGATGCGCGGTTTTATGGTGAAAATTTTCCACGAAAAAATGCCAAAGTCAAAAGCAACATGGAAAGTGTAGCTGCAGACACAAAGAAGCAAACAAACACATCGACATGTGTATGCACTCGTTTGAGTCAAATAAAAGTGTGATTTAGAACAGGTGAGTTGGCAAGTTCGTTGCTTAAGTCTTTTGTCTTCGGTTGAAGGGGCAATATTTTGACTAGTCACCAGCCAGCGCATAAGAGTATGCAAATATGCGGGAGTGATACGTAATGCGACAGCGTTAGATGATGTGTGATTTGTTTATGTGATGTGGACTACAGTCACAAAGATAGTATAGAAGACGGAGATTACTCGTAGAGAGCATATGTGGTGCCTCTGAAAAATGTTTTTCAAACATTCGGAATGTTTGTTTTGAGATAATTGTTGTAAGTGCAGGAAAAATAAAATATAATAATAATAAGAAAAATAAAATAAATAAGAGTTGCCAATTAATTTCAATCTGAAATATGTAATTAAATCGCAAATTTCAGCTTTTGAATAAAAAATAATGAAAATATCGGAAATATTTAATAAAATATAGAAAAGAAAAATTCCAAGGTTGCCATATGTTTTTACATATTCGAAAAATTTTAAATTTAAAATAAAAATAAAAATCAAAACGAAAGGATTATTGTTGACACTTTCTTTTTTAAATTGGAATAAATATCAAGGTTGCCAATTCTTTCTTTATGAAAAATTAAAAAATAGCATCAAGGTTATGTAAAAAATAAGTACTTAAATCGCAAATTTCAGCTTTTGAATAAAAAATAATGAATATATTGGAAATAGTTATTAAAATTTAGAAAAAAAATTCAAGGTTGCCACATTTTTTTTAAATATACGAAAAACCTTAAATTTAAATAAAAAATATATATAAAAAAAGAAAGTAGCGGGGTTGTTGCCTGTTTTTTTATATTAGAATAAATATCAAGGTTGCCAACTCTTTCTTTATGAAAAATTATATAAAAATTAAAAAAAAAAATAACATCAAGGTGGTCATCTCTTTTATTATTATTGGAAAAGTATCAAATTATAGAAATAGTTATTGTGTATTGGAACAAAATTATAATTAAAAAATAACAATGTGGCAATCTCTTTTTATATTACCTGAAAAATTTACCCTAAACACGAGTTATTAAAATTGTAGCTCGTCATTTTTTTGATTTTAGGTAAAAAATAAAATTTATGCTTGTATAGAGTTGCCAAATATTTTAATTTAGAATTGTTAAATTTCAGAAACTATTTCTTGTACATAGCATGCAAACGATATATTCAAGCAGTACAACACTAAAAATATAAATTTTTGAAACAGGGTTGCCAAACAATTTTGATAAAAAAGTTTTTTATTAAAGTTAATATTCAAGGCATTTTGGGCTACATACAAGTTTCTCGAGCAAAGTAATAATATTTAAAAATTATTGCTCAAGAAATTGTTTAGAAATAAAAATAAAATATAAACATTTTCAATAAAATATAATTTTTTTTTTATTTAAAATTTATTTTTTTAATTTTTCAAAATATTATTTATTGTTATATTATAAAAATCAAAACTTTTGAACAAAAAGTTTAGTTTTTAGAAATTTAATTTAAAAAGTTTAAGTTTGAAATTTTGAAATAAAAATCAGGTAAATAAATTAAAGAATTTGTTTTAAATTTTATAAAAATAAGCAGTTTTTATTTTTGATGTTTTAATTAGTTTTTTTACTTTTTCAAAAGCTTTTTAAAAATATAAATTTTCATATAAAAAATTTTAATTTAAAGAAGAATATTATAAAAATTGTTGACGTTATTCTAAGAAAAGTTTATTTTTCTACTAAAAATGCAATTTTTAAAATTTTGCTAAAAAAATAAAATATTTTCTTTCCACTTCACCAACATGCCTCGGCCGACAGTCGTTCAACTCCTGCTACAATTGCTGCAACCATAAATTTTATTTATGCGCTCGCCGACTCGACTACTTTATGCTTCATTGGTGTCATAAACAACGCTGTGGCTTGTTAAAATATTTCTAACAACAACGGAAACAACAATACAACAACTGCACAAACACAGCAACAGCACATAATGGTAACAATGCTTCCAAATGGAATACTTGCAACAAAAACAAAAAAAAAACAACAACCTCCACAATAATAGTAAATACGCTGTCTAACTGCATTGCTGAGCGCTAGCAAGCCGCTGGGCGAAGAGTCGTCGATACTCTCATATATACATATATATGTATATATGTACATATGTATATACACATACACGTGGGTATATATATAATATGCTATGTGTATTTGTGTATATTGATGCTTAGTTGGGTTTCGTTCGTTGTAAGTTTGCTACATTTATCGCTTTGCAACACCGCATGCGGTTGGTTAGTTATTGCCGCCACAGCGGCGCAGAACAGCACAGCTTCGTTGTTGACCATTGTTTGGGAACTCTAATGCCAGTTTTCCTATTTTTCTCACTTTATTGCAGTGCATTTATTTTTTTGTTGTTGTTTTCGTCTACGTGCGCTAATGTGAGGGCATCTAGCTTTTAAGTTTTTCACTTCTTTAGTGCACGCTTTGCTGCAACATGCCAAAAAAAAGCAAAATAATTAAGGAAACTATTGGAAATCGCTTTCTGTTGACTATAATTTTATAAAACGTTGAAAAAAATTTTAATATTTTTTTAATAATTTTTTATTTAAATTTTTTTTAAATACTTTTTTATTATTATATATATTTTTTTCACAAAATATTTTTAATTAAAATATTTTAAGCTTAAATTATTTTTTATTATTTTTAAAATTATTTTTTTATAAAATTGTTTTTATTACAGTTTTTTTATTAAAATATTTTGAGCCAAAAATGTTTAAATTTTCAATATTTTTAAGTTTTTTAAATTCCAAAATTACTTTTAAAAATAAGAATAAATAAAACAACAATTTTTTTATTAAAAAAAGTTAAAAATAAATTTTTCCTTTAAGAAATTTAAACAGTTTAACTTTCTCAATAGAAAAAAAAAACGATTTTTTCAACCAGACATTATTTTTTTGATGTTATTACTATGATTTTTTTTATATATAACAATAAATTTTGAAAAAAAAAATTAATTACGAAATTAAAATTTCTAAAAAAAAATGTTATACTTTTTTATAATTTCATACAATTTTTTTATGAAAAAAATAAAATATTTAGAAAAAAATATAAAAAAAATATTGAAAACAAAATTTAACAAATATAATAATTAAACAAAAAAAAATAAATTACGAAATGAAAATTTCTAAAAAGAAATGTTAAACTTTTTTATAATTTCATACAATCCTTTTATTAAAAAAATTACATATTTAGAAGAAAAAATATAAAAAAATATTAAAAAAAAACATTGAAAAAAACACATTTAACAAATATAATAATTAAATATTTTATTTAGAACAATTTGTCATAATTTTTTATATTTGTTTAACACGCCACAATTTTTTTCATTAATTTTTGAAACAAAACTATTTTAATTTTTCCAAATTTTTTTATTTTTCTTTAATTAAAAACATATTTTCAAGTCTAAGCTCATGAAAGCAACAAAAAGTTCACTTTTCTATGCCAGCGCAGTAGCTTTTCTCTTGTTAGATATGTATTCCTAACACAACGCTAACTACTAGAGTTGTTGTTGATTTTTTTGTTGTTGTCACTGTGTTGCCTTGTTTCACTTGTGCTATTTGCCACTAAGTCACATCGTGCAGCAAAACACTTTTACCCAACTACGCTTGACATTGTTTATAGTTGCATTGGCGCTACAGACATACAGTGGCAAAAGTACAAGCGATCGAGTTCGGTGCTTAAGTCTTTTGTTTCACATTGTCGGGCAATGTATAAGTGACAAGCTGGGCGTATTGGTGTACAGGACGCCTTTTAGTGGCAATAAATGCAAACTAAACAGTCGCGATAAAACATGTATGGCACGACCAAAGGGCAACAACAACTACAAAACTACCACAATAAGTAGTACCTGCGGTACTTGTTTGGCGGTGGTTTTTTCCTTTTTCAACAACATTTGTGGCTGGCAGATAACAGCACTGCTAGTAGTAGTAGTTGAGGTGTGCAGTTGTTATTGTTAGTGTCATTATTGTTGTTTCGGCGGTGTTTCTGCTGGCGTTGCTGGTAACATGCGCGGGCGTGAAATGCAAATTTTTGCAAACATGCAGGTAGTTGATGGGGTTTGGGTGGCGTATTTTGTGCTTTTTGGCGCATTTGAATTTTTATTGCAGAAAAAGTGTAGATAAAAAGTTACAAAAAAATTACAAAAAAAAAATTAAATTAAAAATTTTTGGTGGCGTTTTTATGCTTTTTGCTTTTGAATTTTTGTTGCAGGAAAAAAATTCGAATTAAATAAATTTTAAAAATTTAAAATAAATTTAAAAAACTTAAAAAATAAATTTAATTATAATTAAATTATAAAATTGATGGCATTTTTGTGCTTTTTACATTTCTGTTTTTATTGCAGAAAAAAATTTTATTAAATAAATTTAAAAAAATTAAAAATTTAAATTAAATTAAAATAATCAATTTGAATAAATTTAAAAAAATTAAAAAGTTGAATTTGAATTAAACTAAAAATTAAAAAGATTTTTTTTTAACAGTAAATTATTGAGTTCACTACTTTGCAAGTCAAGACATATTTTAAAATTTCAATAATTTTCTGAAAAACTTAATTTTTTTAAAGTGAAAAGAAATTTTTCAAAAAAAGAGAAAATGTGAAAAACTATATGAAATTTAAAAATTTGATTTTTTGTTTCGCTATTTTTATATTGATATTTTTTTATGTAAATATTTTTTTTTTAATTTTGGATTTTTTTTGCTTATATATTGCTTAGCAATTTGTAAAATATTATTTTTTCATATTTTATATATGTTTATTTTGTTTAGTAATTTATATGAAATTGTTTAAATTTTTTTATTTATATATCTAAAATTTTCCAATACAAATCGTTCTAAACCAAGAATTAAAGAAAAAAAAACAATATATGTCAGTCCAACATATCAGCAACTAATCTTCCACTTAACGCTTAAGTAATGCTTATCCGGCAGAACGCGCTTTAAAAAGTGGGTTAATACTGACCGGTTTACAATGAGGCGGTGACAGCTGACAAGCGGAAAAGAAGTAAGCGATAAGCAGGTGATGAGCTAAAGCGAAGACAAAACAGCAAACAAGTTGGAAAATATAAGTAGCGCGGGATTAAGTTGCTAAACAAACTTTACTGTGAACGAAAATCAGTCAAGCGAAAGAGTGGAAGAAGAAAAAATAATAAAAATGATTTCTAGGATGCACCTCGGTAAAAAAAAGTGAGGAAGGGAGGAGAAATGATTTAGTTATCGAAAATTTTGAAGTAAAGTGCTACAAATATTGTATTATTTATGAAATAAAAAAAAAATTAAAAAAGAAAAAAATTAAGAAAATTAAAAAGATTAAAATTAAAAAATTAAAAAAAAAAAATATTTTTTTTTTAAGATTTAAAAAGCGAAACCCACAACCGCTTTTAATTTTTAAAATTTCATATAGTTTTTCACATTTTTTTTTTGGCAAATTTGTCTTTACTTCAGTTGAAAAAAAATAAATTTTTCAGAAAATTATTAGAATTTTCAAATATGTCTTGCCTTGCATAGTTGCGAAAAAATTTCAATAATTTACTGTAAAAAAATTAAATAAAATTTATTATTATTATTTTCATTTAATTCAATTTTTTTTAAGATTTTTTTTTTTAATATAAGTAAATTTAATTTTTTTAATTATAAATACTTTTATCATTTTACAGAAACATTAAAATTTTTTTCCAAAATCATATAAGTTTTATATGAAATATTTTTTTTTTCTTATTTAAATGAGTGAAATTTACAATATTTTAATATCTAATGAAGAAGTCAATAAGTCTAAGTCATTAAGCTGCCGTTAATCAATTTTAACGAATATACCATACACACATGCATACATATGTGCCATAAATAATTAAAGCCACAGCAAAACATTTGTTATCATCTGCTTAAAATCTGAAATGAAAGCTTTAAGCTTTGCCACTTTCATTTCCTGTCTCTCAATAAATTAAGCTGCATGCGTCGACGGTTGGAACGGTGTTACCGTTAATGATTTGATTATGTCTGTCTTCTATGCAATCACTCATTCAATCAGTCTAATGAAGCGCTGTTGCTATTGCTTTATTGTTGTTGTTGTCTTTTTTATTTGTTTTCTATTTTTATAGCTTATTTGCCTTAGTTTTCGGTGTCTTATCTTTGCTTCATTTGTATAACATTTCAATGGGTTTTACGTGATTTTGTTTAAGTTATTTGCTGTCGATTTCACAGCAATTTCGAATATTTACTGTTGTTGCTTTTTTTGTGATTTTTTTCATTAATCGCATTAAAGCACTTTAATAATTTTCAGCATATTTTTTCATTTTAATTTTTATATTACAAATGAAAATTATAAAATTATATTAAAAATTAAAATTAAAAAATAAATTAAAATAATTAATTAATTAAAAATTAAAACTTTTATATTAGTTTTTATATTAAAGACAAAAATTTAAAATTAAAAAAAAATTAATTAAATGAAAATTAAAAAAATATTTTTATGTATAAAAAATATATAAAACCTTTTCATATTAAAAACAAAAATTAAATTTAAAATAATTAACTAAACTAATTAATTAAATTAAAATTAAAATAAATATTTTTATGTATAAAAAACATATAAAAGCTTTTCATATTGAAAACAAAAATTAAAATTGAAAAAAAAAAAAATTAATTAATTAATTAAAAATTAAAAAAGTATTTTTAATACAAAACTAATAAAAATTAAAACTAAATAAATAAATTTATTTATTAATTAAAAATTAAAAAATTTAAAATAAAACCTTTTTTATTTAAAAATATGTTAACATATTTTTGTTTTTCATTTTAAATTTTTTAATTAATTTGTTTTTTAAAATTTTTAAATAATTTTTATTTGTTTATATATATTATAATTCTCAAAGTTCAAGCAATAAAAATTATAAAAGTATAATTTTTTCAGATATTTTAAAATTATAAATATTTCTTAAATTTTCTGTTAGAAAATATATGTACATATGTAAATTTAAAAAATTATTTTTAAATATATGTAAGTAAATTTTTTTTGTTTAGGTTCATGTTGTATCTGCTTGCACCGTTATCTGATTAATTATGTGACATCCATATGTAAGTAACTTTTAATTTCTTTTCTAATTTTTGTTTACGTTTACGTTGCTGCACGTGCATAATGCACTAAAAGCTGTGTGGGTAATTACTTAACACTGGAGAAAGTTTTTTTAGAAAATTTTCCTATGAAATATTTTTGAGTAATTAAATGTTGCTTCTTTTTAAACTGCTCAAAATTCAGTTTTTAAATTGAGAAAATACTAAACAATTCAAAGGGAAAGAAATACAAAGGATTTATCGTAAACTATATTTAGTTTTTTTGAATAATTTTTCTAAATTTTCTAAAAATTTTGTTGTTTTTATATTATTTCGGAATTTCCTAAACATTTTTTTTAACTATATATTTTTCTAAAACTACAATTTTTTTATTATAGCAAAATTTTCTTAAAATAATATTTTTAAATTTTATTTAAACTTTTTTTTGAAATTTTTTCAGTAATTAAATGTTATTTTCTTTCTAAATTGCTTTGAATTCAGTTAAAAAATACTAATAAATTAGAAAAATAATGCAATAATAATAATAATTTGTTGTAAATTATATTAAATTTTTTTAAATAGTTTTTTAGAGAGTTTTTCTAAAATTTTAAAAATTATGTTGGATTAATATTATTTCAAAATTTTCTAAACATTTCTGTTTTTTTTTTCTATTTTTAAATTTACCTAAAACAATTATTTTTTACTTTGGTTATAAAAAAAATTTCTTAAAATAATATTTACATTTTTTTTTTAAATTATGTGTTTTTGCATAATTTTTTTAATTTTGTTTTAAAATTTACTATGTTTTTTAATATTATTTCTATTTTTTTATATATTTTTTTTAATTTTTGAAACATAAAATTTTTTAAAAATATTTTAAATTTGAAAACTTGAAGGAAAATATGCCACGTTGTTGAAACAACTCTCTTTCTTAATATATCTACCACACTATCTTTTTTAAAACAGTTGAAATAAAATCGTTGCCTACATTTAGGGTTCCAGTGATTTAAGACTAACATGAGACTGTTTATATTTTCATGTTCATTAATTCTATTTATTGTTCTAAAGGTTTCTCTTGTGTTTAGTTTATGTGCCACTATTTTTGTATTATCTTTGATTATAAATATACAGTGATTGGAGTTTGAAAAAAATAAATCATATAGATAATGCTCCATTCCAATCATATTTCAATCACGGTATATTCCTAATCAAAGAGAATAAGTTATATTTGAAATTTCTGAAACATATCGACGAAGCACGTATAAAAAAAATGCTTGTTAATATACTCCATATTCTTAAACAAAATAAAATTCCCCTTAATGTAGGCAACGTTTTATAGGTTGCAGGAATTTTGTAGGAAAACGTAGCCCACATTTAGGGGTTTTATAAAAAAATATACTGTAAGCCTAAAATGTGATATCTTCATACTACTTGTACTAAAGTATTTTCAATTTTAGACCTCATGCCATAAGAGAAGTTAACTTTTCTCCAAATATTTCATAGTTGTTTTCTGCTTTAGGTTTCTACAAGTGCCGTCATATATCTACCATAGCAAATATTGTATGAAAAATACAACTTCGCGGTAAAAAAACAAAAACACATTCACACATATAAATATATGTGCAGTAATAGGCGTTCTTCCGGTGTTGCTGCCGATGCCAGCAAGAAGCTTCGGCTGGTCACTCAGCGGTGAACAGTTAGAAAATGCTTGCTGGCAATGGGAATAAATAAAGCAGAAGACAGAGGGGGGGTTTAACACCACTACATGGTATCAGAAACTAGAACTGAACGCTCAGAGATTGAATGCTGGTGACAAAGAGGCAAAATAGAAAATAAAAATTGACAGGAAAAGTGGAGAAAATGTAAAAAATTAAAAAAAAAATATTGATTTCATGATTTTTTGTCGTCAATTCTTATTTTTAGCGACACCAGTGCTCATTTCTTTCCATCTCACATACACACATACACACACACACAAGCATTAACAAATAGAACACAACAAACGAGTTAAGAAAAACTGCACGGCAACTTGCTAGTTGGTGTTGACCACTAGTTTTACCACTTTGCCGCTTCACTGGCCACAATGGCCATTGCGAGTCGACAACAAGAACAAAGCGCGCTGCCACAATGCGACTCCATGCCAACTGTGCAATGCCGGACATTGTGAGTGTGTGCAGCTTCTAGTTCCACTTAAGTTGCTGCTAGCTAACTACTTTTCCTTTGTTTCGGCTACTGATTGCATGTGCCACAAACGTTGCAAGTTCACTGCAAACGAGTTGGTATGTGGCAAGTGGGACGGTGGCGTGGTTGTGGGTTTGTCAGAGTGCTTGCAATTGGGTTGCGAATCGATGTACACATACAATTGTACAAGAAAAATTTGAGTTTTCATTGGAAACAAAATTAAGAAAAATTAAAAAAAAAATTGGATAGATATTAAAAAAATTATAAAGATAAAAAATTTATTTGGCGTGAGTGATAAAAGCTCCTGAAATATTGAAAAACAGAAAACAAAGGTTTGAAGTAAAAAAAAATTAAACACACGAATAGAGTTGCCACTTAATATAATTTTTAAAGTTTAATTTTTTTAACGTAAATAGAAAAAAAAGTGGGACGTATAAAAAAAAATAAAATCACGAACAGAGTTGCCACTTAATATTTTTAATATTTATTACAGAATATTTCCGAAAATAGTTGCTATTCCAAAATCAAACATTAAATATATATTCAAAATTGCGAAAAAAATCGGCATAGAGTTGCCAATGACTTTTAAATTTTTTTAAAGTGCTTTTCAACTGAAACGTAAATTAAGTTAGAAAGCTATATAGTGTGGTACATTTAGAAGTATATTTTTGGGTTAAATAAAGATGGAAAGAAAAATAGTGTTGCCATATTGAGCAAATACAAATTATTTTGCATTTAAGCACAATTTTTAACGAAAATATAATATTATAGTAAAAAAGTTTGCGAATGATTAAACGAGAAATAGGGTTGCCATATAAATTTAAAATTTTTTTATTTAAAACAATTTTAGCTTCGATTTCGAAGCTGAATGGTGTAGCACGGGCAAAATATTTAAAACTTTGAATTTGAAGGGAAATTTGCGTACAGGGTGACCATATAAATTTTGAAAAAAAAAATAATATTTGCAAAACAGGGTTATCGCAAACATATGAAAATGTTTAATTTTAAAACAATTTGTAATGAAAAAATAAATTAAATTAAAATACGTTTCCCCTCACTATCTGAGGAATAGGGTTACCAAACAAATTTTTATTTTTTGTTTTTTATTTAGAACAATTTTATAAATCGAAACTGAACAGCGTAGCACAGTGCAATATATTAAAAAAATTTTCAATTTAATTTAAAAAATTTGTGAACAGGGTTGCCATGTATAATATTTGAAAAAAAAATAGCAAAATAAGGTTACCACAAATATCAATTAACAAAACAAGGTTACCATAAAAAGTTAAAAATATTTTATTTTAACATAAAATCAACCAGTAGGGTTGCCATACAAATTTTAAACATAAATCATTAATATAACAATTTTTGATAATTTACAAAAAAAATTTTCAAACAGGATTGCCATATACATTTCGGAAAAAATTTATACATTTTTAATATGACAGCCAGAAATATTTAAAAATACTTAATTAAAAATTAAATTTACGAATAGGGTTGCCATGCATTTTTTTAAAATAAATTAATTTTTTAAGCAAAAATGTGTTGGTACAAATATTTTTTTTATGTCTTAAAATTTGCTAATATTCAAAGGTTTGTATTTTTTAAGCATAATATGATTGCCACAAATATTTTTGATGTGTTTTAGAGCTGAAAAGCTGCATTCCTTGAAAGAAATGAAGTAATATAAAAAAGATTTTTTAAAATTTTTTTTACTGTCATGTAATCTAGAAAACATTATTTTCCCTTTTCTATTTACCATCTTCACTGCCACATCATTAGAATTTATTTTGCGAGTCGCGCTCATGTACCCAACTACCATAAAAGTGTCGGTTAGTGGACACTACAACTGCCAAACTTAATTGTCGGTCGCAACAAGCTACAACAAACAACAACAACGCCACATTATGATATCTCTTACACATATAAATGTCTAAGTGTGCAAACATGGCAACTTGCCGCATGAATTTTATGGCGAATTCGTGACTTTAATATGGCAACTTTTATCAAATAAGCGCACAGCATTTAATTATACACACATATACAAACATACTAACGTGGGATATTGGCAGGAGTGTTGTACAACTACAGAGACAGCTACTAATGGTAGCAAATGTTGCACGAAAAAACGAATGCAAAAATGTTGCACAGCATCTGCTTTGATATATGGCGTTTGCATTATACGTTGTTGTTGTTGCCTTGGTTATTTTATTGCCGCTTGTTGTTGGCAATAAAAAGGGCTTTTTGGCCCTAACGAGCGCACTTTATGTGGCACGCATAAATTTTCTAGCAACACGCTGCTGGGCACACAATTAGACACATAGAGTCAAAAAGACTATTGAACGGGTAGAGGGGCTAGGGACGCGGTGTTAAATGCTGTCGTGTAGTGCCACAAAGGGTAGGGAGACCACGCACGAGCGTGTGCTAGCTAATCGTGCGCTGGCGCCTTTTTATTAATGCCAAATGGCGCACAACAACACAAAGCATAAGTATATACATATGTATGTGTGTGTGTGTGTGCCTCCTTTGTTCGCAAATAAACTATTTAAGCTTCACAGCTGCATGTGCAACAAGTCTCGACTCTTTATTGCGCTGATATATGTGCGTAAATATGGTATGTTGCATGTGGCATAAATGCTATTGGTTGATGCATCATTAGTTAAACTGCTTGTGGCAGTTGTGGCCGTGTGGCTGACGTCCAATGCTGGCAATTAGTGTTTGCTATGCGAGAATTTTACTATTATTATACTGATTATTGGTATTTTTGCTTGCCCCAACATGTGGCATGCAGCGGAAATAATGCAATTTCAGACGCTTGTCGGCTTGGAAATGTCTCGCAAGTGTTGCTGCAATAGCTTATGCTATTTTAAGGTGCTTTTGCTGCCATTTTGCTGCATATTTGTTTGATTTTTTGCTTCTTGAGCTTTTTTATTTAATTCTTTTGAGTTCCCTTCAAATGCCTGCTTGTGGTAAATAGCGCTCTCAATCAATGTCAGCTATTATGCGTGACAAAATCTGCCAGGCCAGTGCAATGGTGTGGCAAATCGATTGGTATTGCATATGCTATTATTGTTGTTGGTGGAAAAAATCATAAAAAAAATGTTAAAGTCTTTTGGCATGCGAATCTATGAGTCAAATGAGTAAGGAACATCGATCTTCAGCATGATAAATCAATGTTGGTTCGTATATGTGAGCTTCTGTTTCACAAGTTCATATCCTCAGCTGCCTTTCTAAGATTAAGAGCTTTTTTGAGCTTTTAACTTCAGTTATTCAGTTCGAGTTCTCTTACTTCCATCCTTAATTTCAATATTCCAGTCAAAGTTGGAAACTTTTAAATGCATGAAAGTTAGCTATTCTCCTTCAGAGCTTTTTTGCTTCTAAAGACTGTTTTTTTCGGTTTTTTTTGCTTCTAAAAAAGTTTTTTTAGTACTTTAGCTTTTATTCTTTGCAACCGGCCGTTAAACTTATTTGAGCTTTATGAAGCTTTTTTGGAGTTTAAGCCATTGTAAATAAAGCTTTTTATACTCACAGCTTTTTCCATAGGTTTTTTAATATTAAACTTCTAATTCGAACCTTGTATTTCAGTAGACTAGCTTTTAAACTTTGACTTAAGCTTTTAAGCTACCAGAGCTTTTATAACAGATCTCTGATTTTGAATATCTAGGCTCACATTATAGCCTCTTCATTTTCAAATCTTCAGCTTCAGTGTGGCGATGACTGAAGCTCAAACGAGCTTTGGAGTCCCTGTCATACGTATATTTTATTTCACACTAATCTACTTTTAGGCGCTTAGCCAGCGGGATCAACTAATATAAGCTTAATTTCTTCAGTTTTGGAACTTTTTTTCAGTTTCTGAGCTCTTTTGTCTCCCCAACGCACCTCTACTAAGATTTTTAGCTACAGTTTCGTTGCTCTTCGGTCATCAGATCTTCTGCGTTCGTTTTTTAGTCGGCTTAATATGACTAGAATGTCCCATACATCTTCTTCATAGATCAAGCTATGTATGGCAGTTAGCATTTGTTTATTTGCCAAGAAGAGGAAGAAGAACAACTAAAATCAGCCAGCGAAACAAGCAACTAAGCAAACAGCAACATTCCGATGTCTTCAGCAGCAAATATTTGCTTAGCAACATTTTGCATTTGCATGCAGAAATTTACATTTTACATTTTTTTGCGGCTGTTATTGTTGTTGTTACTGGTTTTAGAAGCTAGAACAGCATGCACGCTGGTTTTTGTTGTATTATATTGAGGCTTGTTGTTGTTGTCGTTCGCTGGCTACATGTCACAGTGGCAGATAAGTTTGTCATTGCTTGAATGTTGGCAAAACAAGCAACAACAATAACCACAAGAAACAAAAATAACAACAACAAAATTACATCAAAATCAGCACAAAAACAACAATAACAGCTGCAACAACAAAAGTAGCAACAAACAACAACTACTTTTCACATATAACACTAACAGCTGCAACAACAACAATAACAAAAGCATTTTAGCTGTTGCATTTCGAAACGCTGTTGCTCGCTGCATGTTGCAGATGCCTGTAAATGACAGCTGCCACACAGGCACACACTCACATGCGGACGCCTGTATGCATTGAGTGCCAGCGCACTCCTACGTATTGTTGCCACACAGATGATTCATTACCATGCAACAGCGCTTATTTAAATATTTGCTACCTGCCACAGCAGCATGCGTGTGCAACATACAACAGCCACACTACCGGCTACAGCCACAGCCACATATCGCTATGCGCTGAGGTATGCGGAGCCGTTGTTTGCGCAGCTGAGATGCTTGTTGTGATTTTGCATACACACATACACACGTTCGATGTATGCTATTATTTCGATCTACCTCTTTGCATACGCAACTCGCTTTAATTTGCCAATTCCTCCTGTCTGACTTTGTTTTAGTTGTTGTTGCTGTGTTTTGCTTTATTTCTTATGCCTTATGGCGCAGCATTGTCATTAGCTGCAAATTGAGGTGTTAAAGCAGCAATTGTGCGTGTTGCAAGCAACACATGAATGTAAAAATGAAAAATTTCGAACAAGCATGCCTACAGTAGGGAGCATGAACAACAATAGCAATAATAATAGCCTACAAAATTAACAAGCAGCGAGACAGAAAATATCAGCAATTGAAGTGCAATGTTGCAACAAGCTTGAAAGCGTAAAAAATTGCAAGCAACTACAACAATAAGAGTGCAGAGCATAGTTGGTAATTTGTTTTCGATGCGCAGTGCTTAGTACAGAAACTGGTGTATTGCGCAGTGTGTCAAAACGCAGACATCTTGGCTTGAATAGTATAAAAGGCATCATGTGATTGTCAAATGATGTTTAAAAAGAAGAAATATTGGTTTATAAAAGCATTACTAATCGAATATTAGTATTGTAAGCTGACAGGTCTGTGCTAGTGATGTGCTGATGTGATATTTGAATGCAAAAAAACAAGTCGGTAGATCATATGATCATCACGTGATATTAATTTCATAAGAAAAAACATTAAAAAAAGCAATACTTGAGCGTACAATACATTTTAAGTGCGTTTGAGGCGCTAATATGACATTTTAGTACCGAAAAGTAAACCACAAGATCATGTGATGTTCACGTGATATTTAAAACAAATGTACAGTAACATTTAAAAGCTTTAAAAGCACCATATTTAAATATTTTCACAACCTATATTAATAGGATATTCAGATGTGATGTTTCAGCACAAGCAATTAAGCTCGTTGCGATTATCACGTGAGTTTAAAAACAAATTTACAGCAATATTTATAAGTTTTAAAACGCTTTATTTTAATACATTACAAGGAAAATGTAAATATGACGAGCTGCTGTTGCGTTTCAGCTCCAGAAGCTTACTCCGAAGATCATATGATTATCACATGATAGACAACGTAACACAAATGCGCGCTAAATATTATTATTAAAGCAAAATTTTATCATAATAAAATATAAGCGTGCATTTGAGGTGCTGAATGTGAGATTTTAATACGAAATACTATATAAAGCTTGCAGATCATGAGATTATCACATGCTATTAATTGAACTTAAATAACTAAAAAATTGTATTTACAATGTATATTTCAGCTTATTTTGCACAAATCACAACAGTTTCGCTTAGTTTTGGGCGCATTTTCGTAAGGAAAAATATCATATGATGAAACATCAAGTGATCGAAAAATATCACATATGCGAAAAATATAAAAAAATACATGGAAACTGCAATGGTGAATTGATTTTAAGAAATATTTTTATACATGATTTTTAACACACATTGTATAACCTCATGAAACACTGTCAAGACAACGAGTTCGTTGCTTAAGTCTTTTGTTAACTGTGGAACATATTTGCTTGTTGTCATTATTGTTGTTTTTTGTCATTTTCAAGTTGCTACGTCAATTTATTACAATTGTCCTTGTTGCTCGTTAGGCCCATTTACTTTGCTACCGTTTTTACTAGAACTTAAATGCATATGCGCCAAGACAGGCAATCAATCGATGTGCGTTTGACTAGAGAAAATTCAAATTTATGCGCATCTATTGAGGACTGCTGATGCAGTGCAATAAATAGCGAGCAAAAAGACTAAAAAAGTTTTGGAAAGTGCTTCAAGTTCATAATATTTTATAAAATAATAAAAAAATAAAAAAAGTTTAATTAAAAAAATTTTAAAAAATTTTAAATTTACCAAAAATTAAAAAAAAGGTATTGTAAAATATACTCTTATACTGCAAGCCAGATCATTACTTTTAAAGTGAAAAGTGCTTCAAATTCGTGATATATGATTGTAAAAATTGAAGGAATTTTTTTTTCAAATTAAAAAAATAATTTTTTTTTAAATTAATTTTTAATTTAAAAAAATTTTAATTTAGACAAAATATTATAAATATTAAAAACTATTAAAAAATTAAAAAAAAATTATTTTTAAATTTTAGAAAAATTTTAGTTTAAAAAAATTAAGAAACTATTTTTAAATAATTAACAAAATATTTTTTAAAATTTAGAAAAAATATTATAAATATTAAAATATACTCAAATCATTTTTTTTATTTAATTTTTAAAATTTAGTTTTTTTTTGATTTGGATTTGTAAAAATATTATGTCTTAAATTTCAAGTCAAATCATTAATTTAAGATGCGAAAGTGATAAAATTAAAAATATTATTAGCATAAGCAATAAAATGTGGCAAGGGATGGCAGAAGACTTACTCATAAATTGAAGTGCGAGAGAGAGCGGGAAGCAGAAGCAATATTTATAGTTGAAATGACAGCAAACTGTTTCCTCAGTGCTGCAAAATGTAAAATTTCTAAACAAAAAACTACAAAAAAAGTGTTGCAAGTTCGTTCTTGCCACAAAATGTGCGCTTTTCTAATATGCAGATCGCTATCGAACCGCACAATGCATCAATACTGCTGGCGTGCCACCGCTAAGCAACTTGCTGCTCCTCCAGAACAGTCCACTGGACAAGGCCACAGCTTAGCATGCAACTGAGGGCTATGTGGCTGGCAGCAAAAACGTGCAACATGCACATGTCATCAATTGTTACGGCGTGCTGACGAGCTTGGCATGTTACCTGCCAAACCGACTGTCAGACAGTCAGTCAAGCGGACTGCTGTAGCGAACAGTAGCAAAAAACAAAAACAAAAAAGTACACAACAAAAAAAACTAGCGCTTGTGTCATCAATCGATGGCTATGCTGATTAATGTATGACCGCGGAAGTCGCATTCAATCAGCCGCGGACTGGCAGGCATACATAAATAAATTACAACAAACACACATACATACACTTATACAGTTGCAGTTAAATACATGCAAGCGTGTGCGCTGGTAAGCAGTGCCAACTAAGCCACTGCATGCGATTTGTGGTGTTTTTGTGCATTTTTTGGGCTGCCTCATGACACTCATTGTCAAGCAGTCGCAATCTGCTCGTATGACATTTGATTGGTGGCCAACTGCACAAGTGGTAGCAGAAACAGCAGCAGCGGCAGAGCAGCAAGAGCAATAGATCAGCTGTGTCAGAATCGAATTCTCTTGCCGAAGCTTGCTTGTAAATAAGTCACGAACATGAGTGCGAGCGACGGAAGTGATTGGCTGTTCTGACTCTGGCTGCAAGTTCTTGTAAGGGAAAATTATATTTGTTGTTGTGAGCATTATAAAATATATGTTGATTCTCGTTACAAAAAAAAACAAAAATTGAGGTTTAATTTATGAAACCATTTTTATTATTTTTTACATAATTTTTTTTTGACACATTTCTAAAAAAAAATTAAAATCAGTATGGAATTTAAAATATTATAAATTAAAAAAAAAATTGAGATATAATTTATAAAAAAATTTTTATTTTACTTTTGTAACACATTCTTTTTTGACAGACATTTTACAAAAAAATAAAAATAAAATTTTGAGACTTTTGTTTGAAAAACAAGAAAAACTAATTGAAAAATTTAAATTTTCATTTCAAAATTTTAGTTTTTATTTCAAAACCATTTCAAAAATTAATTCAAATTATTTTTTTCTAATTTTCATTTCAAAACCAATTCAAATAAATTTTAAAAATTTTAAATTTTTGTTATTTTTTTTCAGTTTTAAATTTATAAAATTGTAATATTTTCATTGCAAAAATATATATTATTATTCTCATTATTCAAATAAATAACATTTGGAAAATATAAATTTAATTTTTTTTTTAATGGAATTCAAAAAATTAAAGGAAGGTTTAAAATTTGCATTAATTTTTCCGGTATTTGAAAGTTTGAAATATTATTTTAATCATTTAAAGCTTTTAACAAAAATGTTAAGCGTTCAACCCTAAAAAAATTAAAAAATTAGACCGGATTTATTTCAATATAAAAATTGGAAGTTTAAGTTTATTTTCTTTTTAATTTATTCAATATTCATTGGAATAAAAAAATAATTTTTGGCTTATTACAAAAAAAAATTAATTTTAATTAAATATTTTTTTTTTTTAATTTTTAAATTAATTTAAATTAACTAAATTTAATTAATTTTATTTTTGAAAATTGTTTAGAATTCGTAATATTTACCAAAATTTGCAGTTCTTATTACGAAAACATTAAAAATATATATTTTCAAATAGTTATTTAAACTTACTTTGATTTGCAAAGTGCCTGAAAGAAAAAAAAGAAAAAGAAAATATTGTTAAATTAATTATTATTATTTTTTTAGGCTAAATTATGTAAATTAAATTTTCAAAGTAATTTTGTAGTTCGAGATCAAAATTAAAAAAAAAGATGCATAGAGGGTGCCCGCAGCTTTTCGAAACCACATATTGAGCTTACAGAGCTTTAAAAGCTCGAAAGCTTCATGGATTTACGTCAGCATGTGTAGCCAATATTAACTTTTTGCTCTATTATAACATTCCCAAACCAACCAACTCTCATAGAAAAGACCCCGTCATTTGAACTTGGTACAATGACTTTTTGAACGCGTTTGTGCATTAAGGAAACAATGTAAGCCTCAGTTAGATCCTAACAAAGGTGCCATTCATTAGACTTATGGACACGCTGGGTTAACCTGATTAATTATCAGAGTTTTTTGAGAATAATTTCACACATTTTGCGGAAGTAATAACAGAGAACTGGTAAATGTGATAATTTTTCAAGGTCAAACAAGATTATGTACATGAAAGAGTTTATTTGTGTTTAGGGTCAACTTGATGTCAATAAGAGCTCTAGCAGGAAGTAAATGTTCGTTTTGATAACAACAGAAGTTTCATTTGTTTACAGAACTGATTCAGTAAGAAACTTAGTTCGTTTTTTAACCGATTGAAGTACAGAGTTTAATATATCTAATTTGGTATTGACTTGCATTAAGTCTCTAAGAAATACGCTGGTTATTTGTTAATCGTTCTTCCATATTGGCCTTATCATGGAATCAAACCCTACTTAGCCATGTTCACAACCATTTTTACAGCGAAATTCTGTATAAAATAATTAACATCGCTGGACTGATGTTGGCTTCACGAAGTATGAAGATCAGACAGTAAAAGTATAGTAGTCCTTTTTTTAATCTGGGAAAACTCAAAAAAGTGGGTACCAAAGGGTGTGATCTGACGATAATCTGAAGAAGTGAAGAAAGATTTAGGCTCTGGGCTCTAAGAAAATAATAATATTGGAAGAAGAGAATCATACATAAGATCGTATTAGTTTACAAGCAGCGATCTATCCGCTTCTGTTTTCATCTTTAATAGACCAGAATACAAAATGAGTATAAAAGAGCTAAAGTCTAAGAAAAATGGAGTCAAGCTTTTATAAGGTTTGGAACCTAATGAAAGATATGTTAAAAATAACAACATTTCAGCGTGAATTTCTAATGGAGAATGTATAAAAGAGGAAGAATAATCCAAAATCAATGAAAAATCAACTTTGAAGTAAGGAGAACGGATATTTTTGGATTAAAGTAAGAAAAATTTTTATTTTTCGGAGCCGAAAAAGAGTGTTTGATGTTTTGAGGAGACCGCTAAGCCATCTGAATTTCACAATATCTGTTGTACGTACTCGAGGGATCGCGCTGATTAGACACCATACCAGCGCTATTCAATATTCAGGAAGCCAAAAGTCATTTCAAGCAATGTTAAGCGCGGAGAGCGACAAAGCCACTGCCCGCCGCGCATCACAATGCAGCTGTCACTTTAATTATCAAGCAAAGGGACCAAGTTCAGCTCCAGCAAAAAGAGCCGCGCTATCATTGACGCTACGCGGTCGCCTGCAGCTGAGCTGGGTGACTTTAGTAAAATAGTAAATCAAGCTGACTTTGATGGTAGCGGCAAGTTGGAGTGAAATTAAAAGCATATTTCGAATGCGAGCGGGGGCAGAGATGGCGGTAGGCGGCTAGAGGGTACTGCGTGGTCATTTAAAAATAGCAAGCGCGCAATACAAATGCTCCTAACATAATAAATAAAGAGACAGCAAGCGCATGCCGACAGCTTTTGTTGGTAGACACATTTGTATGTATATATGAGTGTGTGTGTGTTTGTGCCACATGTAATCATATGAAGCTTGCAACAAACCAAATATTGCAGCCTGGCTAAGAATTGCTGCTTAGTTATTGTAATAAATGTGCGCAAATTTATTGTGTGCTCGAGGAGCTGTCGCTTAGTTGCTGCAACAATGCGGCATGCTGCTGCTGCTTCTTTTAAGCGAACTTCTGCTTTTGCTGCTTCATAAGTACAGGTATTTGCCGCACTTTAATAGCTTTGCATTTGCTTTCTAGTTTTTTACTTTATTGCTAGCCCTAGAGTGCTTTTAGTAATATTTATTTTCTTTATTGGTATTTGCTTTTATTGTACTCCGCTGCTTTGAAAGACCTTTGAGCCACTGGCCATTATTGAAGGTGGAATTCCTTTGAGTCTGCAAATAATAGGCAGCTGAACAGTGCCAGAGGCGTTGCATATCAACCATGATTTATAGAAAATCATTTGGATTGAGACATCGAGTGCTTTATTATAGTAAATATACTGAGGTATTAGCGGTAATGAAAGTTTATAAGTGGACTTCGAGGAGCCTTACACTCAAGCGCAAAAGTGTGCTTTCAAAATAATTTAGAAAAAATTTAAAAACTTTGAATTTTTCTTAAATATAAAAATTTTGTAAATTGTTTTATTTTTATTTTAATTTTTAACCCTTGGACTACCATTTTATTTAATTTAAAAAAATATGATGAAAAGAAGGCCAAAATAAATTTTTTTATTTTTTTAACCCTTATATTACCAGTTTGTTTAATATTTATACAAAAAATTAAAAAGACACAAGGAATTTATTTTAAAATTTTGTCAAAATATAGAAAGTTTCGAAATTTCAAAAATTTCATAAATTGGTTAACCTTTAGACTACGAGTTTGTTTAGTTTTAATCAAAAATGTTCTGAAGAGAAATGTGTTAAAAACTTTAAAAATTTTGTAATTTGTTTTTTAATTCAAATTTTTAACCCTTAAACTACCATTGTAATTAATTTTTATAAAAATATGCTGAAAAGAATGCATAAAAGGTTTAAAAGTACGGATATTACTTAAGTTGTTTTCTAAAAATAGCAACTTTCTAAAATTACAAAATTTAATTTTTTAACCCTTATATTATTAGCTTATTTAATATTTATAAAAATAATACTAAAAGGCACAAGGTATTTATTTTAAAATTTTGTCAAATTACAGAAATTTTCGAAATTTGAAAAACGTAATAAATTGTTTAACCCTGAGACTACCATTTTATTTAATTTTTATAAGAAATAAGCAGAATATAATGCCAAAAAAGTGTAAATGCACGTATGTTACATAAATTTTTTTCAAAAAATAGCAATTTTCTAAATTTAAAAAATTTAATTTTTTAACCCTTACTTTAGCAGTTTATTTAATATTTATAAAAAATATTGAAAGGCGCAAAGAATTTATTTTAAATTTTTGTTTAAATATAAAAATTTTCGAAATTTCAAAAATTTTGTAAATTGTTTAACCCTTAGACGAGCATTTTAATGCATTTTTATAAAAATTTGTTGTAAGGAATGACAAAAAGGTTTACATTAACATTTTTAACCCTTAAGCTACCATTTTATTTCAAATTTTTTTATTTTTAAATTTTATTAAAAATATTGTTTCAAAATTTTATATTTAAGGAAGTTACTAAAAACTTAGTCTAAAAACATAAATTTTCTAATTAATAAACTTTTATTATTTTTTAATAACCCTTATACTACCTATTTATGTCATAAACAAATATTGTGAAAATAATGTCAAACAAGTTTAAGCAGTTATTATACAATTTTCTAATTTTTATAAAATTTTGTTAATTTATTTAACCTTTAGACTGCCATGTTACAAAAATTTTGTAAAAAATATTGTGAAAGCAATGTATAAAAAAAATTAACTAATTATAGGACTTTCAAAACCCCTAACTTTTGCACAGATTTCTAAATATGAAATATATTTTTCAAGATGTGGTAAACATCAGTGCATTTAAGGGTTAAAATATATACAAAAATGCTATATCAGGTATTAGGTCATTTTACCGAAGTACCAGAAGAGTGAACCAGAGTTCTAGAGATCGATAACCAATATACTTTCAAAGAAAATGTCTATTATATTCTCTGTAAAAATTAGACGTTTGCTATGAGTTTGGACTGCAGTACTGTGCAAATTCTAAAGTGAAAATCCATAAAAGTAGGTTTCTAATATTAAAACTTCGCTAATTTTACACGAAAAATTGAGTGTTTCAAGCGCCGTATATATCAATGAATGGCAGAGTAATAAAGATAAGGTGTAAATTTGGGATGATAATGAAAGAGCATGGAGCTATAGATTCTACATCTCCGAAATTGTTTGGCGGATCAACCCCAAATTTTCGTATAATATTTTTAAATATATTTGTATTCGATATATAGGCGATTAATGCTTTGAAATTCATAAGTGGCTATAGCCCCTTAAGTACTTTGCATAACAAGTATTTGAGACCTATCAATCCAAGCACCGCTGGGCTGTAAAAGCCGTCACAATCATAACTTCTTTGGAGAAAGATGAACAGAAGACCGTCAAATTCCATTCTAATGTAATTATTATGTTTTCTAATACTTCCTACAAGCACCTAAATGCATAATTTTCCTTATTTTATTATAATAACTCCGCTGCTGCCACACTTTAGCACGAATTGCTGCGACTTTCCTGCATTTTGCGCTCACAAATTAGAACTTAATAATAATATTAAATTGCCACTTAAGAAAAACACTTCCCTGATTGATAAAGGCCAGGCATGTATACGTTTAAATATACATATATGTTTGAGTAAGTGTGTGTATGTGTGAAGCGCGTTTGAGAAAATCACTTGGTTAGATAAAATAATTGAATGTTGGAAAAATTGAAAATGAAAATGATTTCGTGATTACAAACAATGGCAATTATGTGCAGTAAGAAAAAACAAATCACGCACACACACACACAAGCGGTTAAAAAAGCGATAAGTGAAGAATGTGCGACGCAAATGTGTGTGTGTGTTTAATAATTGTAATTAAAAGCTGTTGTTGGCGCGATAAATGAAGACGCTGAAGACTCTCTATTTGCTTGAGACAAACACACACACGCTGAGAGCAGCATAAATGCATATACATACATATATATAAATATTTCAGTTCACCACGCATGCGGCTGCATGCTACAGCAGTAATCATCTAAGCAATGTGCAACTTCCGCCTTTTGTTGCAACTAGCAACTGTCTGAAACAACAGCCACCTGCCGAGATCAGAGGCAAAGTGACCGCATAAAATGCCTGAATAGTTGGCTGGCGTGCGCATGGAGTGGGCAGCAGAGCAAAGTTTGTGGCAAGCACAGCTGGCAGCTGGTATGAGCTTTGATGCGCCAATATATTAAGTGCTTTGTGTAAAAAAGCAAAAACAAAATAGACGTAGATGAGCTGCTGGCCAGCTGCAATGCGTTCACATGTATTACCGCGAGCGCCGACACACACACACACACTCTTAAAATGCTTTATTTTGTGTGAAAAAGAATGAAAATAAATAATTAGATTTCTATCAATCGAACGTGTGAGGCATCAACACCTGCTGCGCGCCACACTGAAGGTTGCAACAACCTTTTCAAGTTTTCTTTTCGATATTTTCCTGGCAACGTGCGTTGCACCAGCCGCCCAGTTGGGTTGCAGGTAGTGCGCATGCGCGTAATTACATATACACATGCATGTGCGTGTGTGTGTTAATTATTTGTAATTTTTCTCTTGACTATATAAGTACGTTTACTACTCACCTTTTTGCGGCCAATGAGCCTTATTTGATGCTGCAACAACAAGAATTGATTGCTTGGGCAGCGTGTAGCAGCGCTGAAAGTAAAGAAGAAAAGAAAGAAATGATTAAAATGAAATGTTATGGGAAAATCAAATAAAATTATAGTGCGTGTGGGTAATTTGAAAAAAAAGAAAGGAGGAAAAGGTAGAAAAAATTTCACAAAATTATAAACTAGAACAAATGAAAAAATAAAATATTTTTAAGAAGTATGTAAACATTAAACAAAAATTATTAAACGAATTTGAGTTAAAAATATTTCAATTTATTTTATAATGCAATATAAACAAAATAACTTAAAATTATAAAAAAAGAAAAAAACAAAATTAAAATAAAATAAAGTTGAAAAATTTTTCCAAAAAAAAAGAAACAAAAATTCAAATAAAAATGTGCCAAAAAGAAATTTTACAGAAAACAATTTTCCAAAAACAAAATCCAAAACTGTTTTTTCGAAAGTTTCCAAAAAAAAATTTTAAAAATTTTCCAAAATTTATTTGTTCAATTTATTCATTTAAAAATTAACAAAAATGAAAAAATTTAAGCGCATGCATGTATGTAAATCAAATCCGTCCATATCAAAAATTCCAAAAACAATTTTGGACAAAAAAAATTTCCAAAACTGGTTTTATCGAAAGTTTCTAAAATATATTTTTAAAAATTTTCCCAAATTCTTTTCAAAATTTTCCAAAATTTATTCGTCAATTTTTTTCCAAAATTTTTCCCGAAAAAGTTTTAAAGCGCAAAAATATTCAAATGCGTCTATATTAAAATGTGTTTTTTCAAAAAATTTCGAAAAATTTTGTTTTGAAAGTTTTTGAAGAAATATGTGTTGGTTTTTTTTGATTTTTAGATTTCTAAAACTAATTTTTTCGAAAGTTTGCAAAATAAAGATAAAAAATGCTTCCAAAAAATTCCAATACAAATTTTTTCAAAAATTTTCAAAACAAAATTTTTCGAAATTTCCCAAAATTTATTTTTCTAACGTTTTTTTTTTAATCTTTCCCAAAAAATTTTTTTGAAGCGAAAGAAAATTTTATATGAATTTAAATGCGTCCATATAAAATACTTTTTTTTTTTTAATAATTGAAAATAGAGAAAAAAGTACATAAAATAAATAATGCTACAATTTTTGCAAAAAAACAAAAATTTAGGAGTAAAATTATGGAAAATAAATTAAAAAGCGCGAATATAAAAAAAAAATTAAATGAGAAATACAACTAGAAATAAAAAAGTTATTAGAAAAATTATAATTTTTTTATTTTAATAAAAAACATTTTATTAAATAATTTTTTTTAAATGACAACTAATATTATTGTTCATATTGGAATCGCAGAAAGCATCATAGCATTTCTTAAACATTTAAAGAAACTTATATAAAAACTGCAGTGGCATGCCACAAACGACACTCAATGTCTTTAAAAATTCCAACACAATATAAAGACAATAACAATAATAAAGCAACAAATCCATGCATGTGCAACAACTAAAAATAAAAAATAAAGTATTTGTGCAGCTTGTGGCGCCACAGGCGGCACTTGTACACAGTATAATAAGCGCCTGTCATGCGACAAAGCGACGTTTTAATTTGTTTGCATGTTTCCACACGTTTTTTCCCAACAAATTTTTATTGGTATTTTCCCTTACATTATTATTATATTATTACATGCGTATGCACATGTGTGTGTGTGTATGTGCGTAATGTAATTTTTCATGTTAAACAATTTTCTTCTATGTTCACTTAAATGCACGATGTCGTCTGCGGCAAGCACTGCCGTTGCTCATTTCAATGCATTTAAGTGGCCATTAAAGACATAAAAAGCAAAAATGCGCATTGCATTTGGTGAAAAATTCACATAAAAAAAGAAGAAATAAAAGTGCGCTTAGTAATAATAAAATTATTTTTACAACATGTTTGCTGCCAACAATCAAATCAGTTGGCAATGAGTGTGCGTGTTGCACAAACACACAGTGTGGCAAGCAATTATTATTGCTGCCAGTACGTGCGGCATTTGAAAAGCTAAGTGCATGTGGATATGTGTCCGTCATTGTTTGCACATAAATGTGGGCGTGTGCGGAAGCAGCCAAGTGCTTCTAGCGGATTTGGCTTTGACGGTGTAATTAAATGTTTTTATAGCTTATGAATATTTGTATGGCAACATAACTGTGTTTTTTATGACAATCAATTATGGGGATAAATTAAAAATTAATTAAATTGTAATTATATAATTTTTTTTATTTAAAAATTTAATTTTAATTAATTTTTGCAGAAATATTTTTCTGAAGAAGTTTTAAAAAGTTACTTTAAAAACTGTCGTCATATAAAAAATTAAATTTTTAATAAAAAAAAATTGATATTTAAATTTAATTAAAGTAAAATTTTAAATTTATTAAATTAATTTTTAAATTAAATTAAAAAAAATTTTAAATTTATTTTTTTAGTTATAACTTTATATACATTTTTTTAGTTAATTAATTTATTAAATTAATTTTTAAATTTTAAAAAAAATATTTTTTTAGTTATTTTTTATATACATTTTTTTTGTTAAATTTTATTTTAATTAATTTTAAAAATTATTATTTTTTATTTGAAAATTTAATTTTTCATGACGATTTTTTCGTATAAAAAATTAAAATATAAATTTTATTAGTTAATTAATTTAGAAAATTAAATTAAAAAAATTAATTAATTTCAAAATTAATTTTCGCATAAGAACTTAAATTTAAAATTTTTATGAATTAATTAATTTAAAAAATTTAATTCAAAAATTAATTTTGAAATTAATTAAATTTCCTGAAAAAAATAATTTTGCGAATAATATGTTTTTGTAAGAATTAATCGAAATTTTGATTTAAAAAAAGTATCGAAAAAAAAGTATTTTTGCTCGAAAACGGTTAAATAATATTATTAAAAACAAAAACCATTGCCAATAAATATTTGATCAATGTAATTAATTTGGATTTTTTATTTAATTTATTTTTTCTTAATTCTTCATTTTAAAAAATTTATGAAATTTCCATCAATATATTAAATTCTTAAATTAATTTAATTTTTTTTTGTTTTTTAATATTTTGGAACGGCGAGTGTTTTGAATTTTTGAAATATTATTTAAATTTTTTCAACAAATGTTTCATTTAAAATTTTTTTGAACATTCATCAATATATTAAGAGTTTAAAATAATTCATATTTTGCTATTTTTTCTTTGGAAACTTCAAGCTTTTTTCAAATTCTATGAAATTATCGAACTTTTCCCAAAATTTTAATTTTAAAAAATATACACAATTCTGATATATTACTGAATTTTAAAGTTTTTTAACAAATTTTAAAAAATTCTGCGTTACTTGTGTGACTTATGTTTTTATATATTATGTAATATTCTCAAAAAGTAGATTTGATCATATAAGTCGCCCCTAGCACAAAAATTTAAGCTTTTCTCAAATTATTTGCCAACAATCTATCTAAATTCGAAACACTTAATCAACAAACTTTAGCATTACTAATATTTTTCCCAGTCCCTTGTCGAAATTATGTAGACTTAAGCAGCAAATTTGATCGCTTTTAATATTTTCTAGTTTCTTGCCGAAGGTCTAAGGAATTAAGTAACAAATATCTGTACCGGATGAACATTTTCTTTACTTTCTCACCAGAAATCAGAAGACTAAAGCAATGAACTCGACCATTGCCACCATATAACACACTTATCTTTCAAAACCTAAAGATTTAAGCAACAAACTTGTCCTTTATCAACATGTTCCGCTTGAAATCAAAAGACTTAAGCAACAAACTTGTCCTTTCCGCTATATTCTCAAAGTTTCTTTTTAAATGCTAAAATTCAAAAGACTCAAGCTACGAACTTGCCACCTCGCGTCCATCACTGTCCATCATATTCAAATTAAGGTATATAAAACTATTTTTATCCGAGTTCTATAAACCTTTCTTTTTATTTTTATGGGTTCACACACACTCAGAGCAGCACATTAGCACAATGCTGGTTGGCTGACAGCCATAAAAATAGGTTCATTCGCCAACTCCATTAGGCTGCAACACCTAAATTGCTCAGCAATTTCGTGCTATTAACTTTACACGCGTGGAAACTGTTAAGTAATTGTTTATTGCACGCGATGCTGTGGCAGTGCATAGAGGCTGTGATATGTTGTGGCAACAATTGCACTCGTATTGCAACGTTTGAAAACTTATTTATGGTAAATGCAGGGATTTGAGTTTTTATTATTTTGTTTCGGAATTTCAAATAATCTAAAAAAATTGCGAAATATTTTTTATTTTTTTTGTTTTTTTTATATATTTTGAAAATTTCTTCATACGTTTTTTTTTTTTTTTAAACATAACTAAAGAAACGAAATGCAAAAAAAAAATATTTTCATATTAAATTATTTAGTTTTTCATATTTTTGAGAAAAAAAATTTAAAATTAATTATAACTTTTAATTTTATAATTTTTAATTATTTTTAAGTTTTATGCAACATTTCCTTCGCGGCTCATCAAATATGTGATCTACCTTTGAAGCTTTTCCACCAGGTACATTAACCCAGATGAGCAGGTTCGTTGCTTAAGTCGTTCGTTCCTTCAATGGCTTACAAAGCGAACTAACTGGCTTACTTAGAGCCGAAAATGGACAGGCAGCAACAGAAAGAGGCAAGCAATCAATGTCAGCGTATCATAAAGGCAATAGGAAATTGCTAAGGTGAGCAAAGAATGGCAGCGTAGGAAGCTTGTGGGGCTGCAGACCAGCTGCAGAAGCGATCGTAGCGACAGCAGAAGCGCAACCATTCACTTCATTGTCGATGCGTTGGTGATGCTGCATCTTAATTTGGCGTTGAAGCAGCGAGCACCTGACACATGTTGCCACTTTAATGAAAATGCAACAACAACAAACACACAGAAGACACTCCGGGCGGCCACAAAAGCGCATAGCAATCAATGACTACTTTTTTCCACGTTTTCCAGCTTTTGTTATTTCTGTTGTTGGCCGCAAACCTGCTGCGTAATGATAGCCTCGCTGGCGAGATGGCGTTGGCAGCAGCTACTGTGACTTGCCACAGGCAGGCAACAAACGCGCGACCCGTTCTGCCAACCTGTTGGTGTCAAGAAAGTTGCAAGCCTTGATCGAGAATCGAAATCAGAACATAACGGCACAACTTTCTTGACAACACACATACACACACATGCTCAGAGGCGCCTATAAAGGCAGCAAGCGGCAACGTTGACCGTAATGAGCTGTTGATGCCACGAATTGCTCGCAGCTGCCGACAGCGTGCAACCAGTTTGCCCGGCAGATATTTTATTACACGCACACACACACACACCCAGTGAAGAAAGCATCATACACACACACTAACGCACGTATGCGCTTAATTAAAAAGCATTAGAAATGCCGCTCGGCTTCATCGACACTGGGACACTTGTGTGCCAAAGCAAAAATATTATGGCAGTACAGATCAGCTGCTGGTTTTATGCTGCAGTTATTGTTCTTATTGTTTTCTTTTCTTGTACCAGCAAGCATATCACAGCAGGGAAATCGCGCTGGAAAAGCTCGGAAAAATTTATGGCAATTATATTTAATGGCAAACTGATATTCTTGCAGCGCAACATGAAAAGCAAATACAACAAAAACACGCAGCGCAGCGTGTATGAGGCGTGGCAGTGACTGCTGTGCGCTTACATGGGTAATTATTGTGCTGTATGCACTTCCTGCATGCAACATGTTATTGGCGGCAGGAGAGCACACAACAAAAGAACAATAAAGCATACCAAAATCAAAGTCACTACGCCAACGGAAGACTCAAGCAACGAACTTGACGGCGGCAAGTTGGATGATTTTGAGGAAATGCACTTGTTCGTTGGAGAAAAGGTCGCGGTATTGTTGGGCAAGGAAAAAGTAGAAAAAAAACTCTAAAGATAAAATATTAGAGAAAGATTTTAAAAAGTATAATATTTATAGAGAAATTAAAAAAAACGAAAAGGTATAAAAAATATAAAAAATAAAAGAAAAAATGTATAAAAAATAAAAATAGTTATAAAAAATATATTACAAATGAAAAAATATATATTCAAAAGAAGTGGTTAAGTATATATGAAAAATAAAAAAACCAAAGACAAATTAAAAAAAAAAAAATAAAATTATTAAAAAATATTAAAAATATGGGAAAATTAAAAAAAAATAAAATAATTAAAAAATATTAAAAATATGAGAAAAAAAATAAAAGAACAAATATGCAAAAAAAAAATAAAAATAATTAAAAAATTAAAAAATTTATTAAAAATGAAAGCACTAGATTAAAAAGCGAATAAAAAAATGATATATTGCATATAGGCTATAAAAAAATTAAAGGAAAAATTAAAAAAAAATAAAGAGTAATTAAAAAAAATATAAAAATATTGGAAAACTATAGAAAATAGAAGAAAAAATACACAAAAAAATTAAGAATATATGGAAAATAAAAAATGAAAAGAAAATTTAAAAAAATATAAAAAAATTAATAGGAGATTTAAAAAAATAAAAAATAAAAAAATATTAGAATAAAATAAAAAAATAATAATATTGAAAAAAATTTAAAAAAATTCACAAATATTTTAAAAATATATTAAGAAGGGAATAATTTTTTTTTAATTGTTAGTATAGAAAGAAAAAATAAATACATTTTTTAATTACTCGTATTAAATAATTTAATTGAAAACTTTTCTTAAACAGAGAAATGAGAACTTGAGAAAAATATTTCTGCTACTTATAATACAAATTTTGAAAAAATTATTATGACATTTTTTCTCTTTTCCTTTCAAATGAAATTTTGTTTTTGTCAGTAACAAAATACGAAAAGAAAATGCATGCAAAAAATTTGCCAGAACACAGGGAAACAGTCAAACCCTGAAGAAAAAATCAAGAAATAAACAAAAAACAGCAAGCAATGTAAACAAGTTGCTGTCTTAAGTCGTTAGTTTATCGCGCAGGAATCGCATGCAAGATAACATACATACATATGAGTTTGTGCCGCTAAATGCAATTGGAAGTGGGTCAAATTTGCTGTTATATGAGCAGGCAAAAACAAAGAAAACACATACCTTCTTATAAGAAGATAAGCTTACAGACATACATACGTATATATTTTGAAACAAAAGTAATATATAAATATATGTATACACAAATTCATGTACAAAGGCAAATATATGCATTTCTATACATAAAATCTTAGACAAAACATAGTCACACTTCGCCAATTCGCCACACAACAGCCTTAGCCACGATTTTCATGCAACATGGCGTGCAACATAAAACTGCAATGATTTTGCGCCATAAATAAACTTAGAAGACTGCAAAGAAAATGGTCACAAGAAGCTTTGCTTACCTTACACCAACGTGCCACATTAATGTTGATGTCACGAGAAAGCTATGAAGGCTGTTGAAGTTTCTTATTTTACTTGCCGCACATGTAATAAAAGCAATTTGTCTTGGGAATATACTGGCAAAGAAGTCATAAACATTCGTTTGTATAGGAGGAAGTTAAATTAAACTATATGGCAGGTAAATTTTCGCGCGAAATTGCAAAAAACTTTTTAAGCAAGTTTTGAACCTATTAGAATTTTTGGTTTGAAACAATATGTAATGGCAATTACGGCACTTAAAGTGATTAATTTCTATATGTATAGCAGAATTTTTTTTACAAGAGAGCTGTTGTTGGTTGAGGAAAGACTGGTGTGCGTTGACCTTTAAACAGATCCGGGTTGGATTCTAAGTAAGAAAAAAGTTTCTTCAAATAAAGGAAACAAAACTTTTTTGATAATAAAAAAGATGAAAATTAACCAAATATGTTTACATACATACATATATTGTACGTATGTACATATGTATTAACATCAAGATTTTGCTTTTATTCTCAATAAATACGAACTGCTTTCTGGGTAAAACATCCTTTTTATGTTTGATTTTTTATTAATTTTTTAATTAGTTATTTTAATTTTTTTAATTAAAAAAATTTTAAATTTAATTTTTTTTAATTTAAAAAAATAAATTTAAATTTAATTAATTTTTTTAATATTAAAAATAATTTTTTAACTTAATATAATAATTAAAATTGTTTAAATAATTTTTTTTTTAAATTAAATTAAATTTAGTTATTTTATTAATTTAATTAAAAATAATTTTTTAACAGGATTTTTTGTTTTAATTTTTTTATTAAAATTGTTTAATTTTTTTTAATTAAAAGAAATTTTAAATTAAAAAAAAAAAAAAAATTAATTAAATTTAATTTACTTTTTTTAAATTTAATTAAAAGTACTTGTATATATAATTTTTTTATCTGTTTTAATATAAATGTTAAGTAAAAAATATTAACTTCCAAGATTTTCTTTTATTTTCACAACACACAAACTGTTTTATAGCAAAAAATTTCTTTTTCATCTCGCCTGTCACGAATTTCAGCGCCGAAACGCTGACAGACAGTGACGCATGCGCATGAAAGTGAGACGACATTTGACCTGGAAACGAACTGCGTGACACATACGCATAAAATATCAGCAACTATAAGTAAATGTATAAGAATATATGTATGTATGTATGCATTTGGCAGTCACAGTTGCTGCTTTCCTCGTCGGCCGCTTAAGATGTCGACTTTTGCAATTAAATAAAATTACTTGAAATACATTTACTTAATTGCCACATAAAATAAGCTACAGTTGTCGTTGACATTTCACTCAATAAATGGTAAGAGTGAAAAATATACATATCGACACGCGCATATATTTGTGTGTGTATGTGTTTCGTTTTATCGGCGCTGTAAATTATGGAAACTAGTCTCGTTGGCGCTGGTGAAATGAGAACACTTTCACAGCAGCAACGATTGCTGACTGCTGATTGCACGACATATTTATATACAGATGTATGTACAAGTGTATGTGTGTAAGTATGCAGATATATTTATGTAGATATGCACATAATTTTGTGTGTTTGTCGCGTAGCGCAACTTTAATGCCTCACGGCGACATTTGGCTACTTTCCTTGATTATAATTTTTTATTGTTATTGTTGCTGCTTATTTTATGGCTTACTCAGCGTACAGAAAAAGTTATTTGCGTTTTAAAATGGAAAAAAATTTAAAAACTATTGAATGAATTTAAAAAATATATCAAAAAAAGACAAAGAAAAGGAAAATAATAAATGAAAATAAAAAAATATTAAAAAAAAAACAAAAAAGATAGTAGCAATAAATCTTAAAATAAAAAACAAATAAAAAAACTTAAAATTAAAATAAATTTAACAATACTTGTATGAGAAAATATAAGTTTATTAGAAAATAAACAAATTTATTAATTAAAAAAAAATTAACCACATAAATGTACTAATAAAAAGTACAAAAATAAATACAAAAAATTAGAAAAAATATATATTAAATAAATGAAAATCGAAAAAACTCTAAAGATATAAAAATAGAAAAAAAAAACTAAACTAAGCTAAAAAAATATTATATTTAATATTTTTAAGGAAAGATTTATTTAAATTTATTATAAAGAAAAAATTTATAATTTTTTAAATTTATTATTGAATTTTTTTAAAGCCAAAATTTTTAATAAGAAGATGTTTTTAATTTTATTATAAGAAAAAAATTATATATTTAAATATATTCAAACAATTTTTTTTTTAGCTCTGTATTGAAATTAAGAAATGAAATCAAAAACAAACGAAATTATTATTAAAAATTCAAAACATAAGAAATTTATAAATGTTTTCATAATTTTAAAATAATTTAAAATAAACATTTATCATAAAAAAATAAATAAAATATATTAAATTAAAGAATACATTAAAAAAATATAAATTAAATATACTAAATATATACATTTTTAAAAACTAAAAATTAAAAAAAAAATTAATAAAAAAAATACAATAATTTTATTTTTGTAAAGTTAAATTTGTAGAGTAAAAATAAATTCTAAAATCTTGAAAATTTAAAGAAAAAATTATAAGACGATAAGATAAATTTTTAAAAAATGTTAAAGTAAAAATAAAATTAAACAAAAAATTTTATGAAAGTAATAAAAAAAATTTATCTTTTTTTAAAAACTGAAAATTAAAAAAATTTAATATAAAAAAAAGATAATTTTATTTTTGTAAATTTAAATGTTTTTTGCTCTATAAATTTAAAAAAATTTAAAATTAAAAAAAAAACTATAAAAAAAAAAATTATTTTTATAAATTTTAAAAACATTTTTACCTAAAAAAAAAATTTGTTGAAATTAAAAATAAAAGAAATCAAGTAAAATAAAAACATTATTAAAAATTTTGAAAATAAAAATTTTTTAAACAACTTGTAGTAAAAAAATTCAAAATTTTTTTCCACAAAATAACGCGGTTTTTTATGTTTGCTTTTCCCTCATTTGTATTTGTAGTGGCAATCTCTTTATTTGGTATTTAGTATGCAAACAATGGCGCCGTGATTGACGTGCTTGTCGAGCGTGCACGTTGGTCGGGACTTTCTTCGGCACTTCCCACTACAATCTGATTGCACTGGCAGCCGCAGCGGCGGTAGCAATTGTTCTTGTAAATCCATTAGAATACAATACAAAAAAATGTTGGAGAAAAACTCTGCAACATGTTCTCAATGGCTTGCAACATTGTCGAAATGCCGCATACTTCGGCGCAATTGTGGGTGTAAATGTGTTTGTATGTATGTGTGTGTGTGTGTGTGTGTAATGACTTGCTCATGACCTGAATAGCGTGCTGCTGTTGCATGCAATGTTGCATTAACTAACCAGTAATGCAAAGTCTGCAATTCAGGTCAGCAGAGGTCAGCTGCTTAGTACGGTGGTTGGTATTTCCTTCGAAGAAGAGTAAAAAATTGCTAAAATGTAAAATGGTAATGATGGAATTGTTAGTGTAAATCCCTTACACGGTGCGCGGAGATAAAAAAAAGAACCGTTAAAGCAAAGTACTTCGCATCTTTGAGATATAAAAATTTCGGTTGCGACCGAAGGCCGATAAATTTTGTATATTATAAAAAATTTCAAAAATTTTTCAAAAGTAAAATGTTTTGAAAAAAATAAAAAAAAATTGAAGTTTCTAAATAAAAAATTATATCGCTTTAAATTTTTCAAAAATAATTTTCTTTCCCAAAAATTTTTTTTAATAATTTTTCTTAAAAAAATTTGGGATTATTTTTCTCGAAAAAATATTTTCTTTTCTAAAATTTTCCCAAAAAATTATATTTTTCCTCCAAAAAAAGATATTTTTTCCGCAAATTTAATTTTCAACGAAGAGAAATCCAACCTTATGCCATATAACTCAAATTTTCGCCACAAAATCACACAATTAAACCAAATGACGGCATTGAGAAAAAATGAAAGCAGTACATGTGCTCTATAAAATTACTTGCCGCAAAAAATTGTTAATCATTTTTTGAAATCACCGTGCAAATGAGACTAAACCACACAAAAAGCAGCGAAAGAATGTCTCACGAATATGAGAAAATTAAATAAAATTGTTATAAAAAGTGGGTTATAAGGTTGATTGAAGAAGACTAGAGACAGCGACCGGCAGCATGGACAAATAAACAAAAAAAAGCAACAACAAAAGCTGACACATTTCAAATCAAGCAAAGAAGTGTGCTCAGTAGCCAACTGGCCTGCTCTAATGCCATCAATACGCCGCGGCATGAAGCCCGGCACAGAGCGCAAATCAAACAATGCAGATATATTGATGTGTGTGCAAGTGTATGTGAATTATGGTAGATGGTAAGGCACGGCGATGGAGTGACAAAAGGAATTAACAGTAAAGTGTGATGTGATTTTCGAGCATAGAAATTGATTTTATGCGGTTTTGCAGTGATTTTCTAGAGTGATGGAGAATTGAGAATGAAATTTGGGGAATCAAAATGAAAAAAAAAAAAAAATGGAAAGCAGGAAATATTAAAAAAAATATTGAAATAAATAATAAATATCAAAAATTTCTTAAAAATATTTACAAAAGATATTTACATATGGAAAAAATAGATTCATTGAAAAAAAAATATTTTGTAAGCTCGAAAAAAAATTCTGAGAAAAATTTCACCACTCTTGAGAGAAATCAATGAAAATAATTTTTTTGATTACAAAAGTTTTTTTCTATGAAGTCAGCGGCCAGTTTGGCAACGCGACACCGACATTAAACGCGGCTAAGCGGATTACATTAACAGAACAACAATGCATTTGACATAGAAAAACAGATTTAATGGCTAAAAGCGTGATTGTGACAAGTGTTGGGCGACTTGAGCGGTGTAAGAGATGAGGCAGATGAGGTCTGAGGTAATGTACGTGTAACTGTACTTGTTTTTATTAAATTTATTAGTACTTTATCATATGGAGCTATTAGAAAGTTTTTGAAGTCAACAAAAAGCAGCACTTTTCATAAAGAAAAATATTTTTTCAGCAAAAAGTCTCATCAAATACACAATTTCACAAAAAAAATAATGAAGTTTTGAGAAAACCAAAAAAAAACACAAAAATCTAAAATAATAGATTATATTACTGCTTTAGATAATAGCTCATGCCGAATATCATGAAGATATCTCGCCAAATCACAAAGTTTTCCATGCAAACACTTAACTCCGTTTGTTCAGTTTGTATGGCAGCTATATGCTATTGCGATGCGATGTCAGTTGTAGCGACAAATGAGCAGCTTCTTGGCAAGAAAAGAACCTATGAGAAATTTCACATCGCTATCTCAAAAACTGGGGGACTATTAAATATATTATTATATTAAAAATGTATCAAAAATTTCCGCCTAATGCATATAAAATTACCAAAAATAAAGCGATATTAGAAACCAAGTGAAAAAAAATAAAAATTTTAAAATAACACTAAATAAAAGAGGTTTGGCAACAGCGGAAAAGACCATAAAAAAAGCAAAAAAGTGCAAAAACAACACCAGCAGCGGAAGCAACAAAAACGACAAAAGCGTCAAATGCTCGTCGCTTGACCGCAAAGAAATGCCCATTAAGGTGTGAGCATTTAAGAACAGCAAGAAGCGGGGCATGGAGCAAGACAAGTGTGAAAAGTGTGGCGAATTTTGTGGTTACGCGGACATAAAGATTAAAAGAAGTGAGAAACATTAAGACCACAAACAATTATTATTATAAGAGTCTGAATAAAAGGGCGGCTTCAATTCGCAAGCGCCAACGAGAGCACTTGAGTGTTGCTCCAAATTTGGATGAGCTCAAATATGATATTCAATAAGTGGCAGCATCTTCAATTAAGTGCACTTGGAATGGTGGTTTTTAAAGTGGTGATCATATACAGGTGATTAAAGTACTTTTTTTTTAATTTTTGAGTCTAAAACTCAAAAAATTCAAAATACGATAATAAAAAAATGTTTAACTTAAAAAAAAAATATTAATTAATTAAACCAATTTTTTGAAATTTTTTTTGACATAAATTCTTTTTATTCAAACTCAATTAGCTTTCAATCAAAATTAAAAAAAAAATTTCTTGAAATTAAAAATAATGGAAGTTCTAAAAAATATTTAATTATTGAAAAAAATTAAAATTAACAAATTGGAAAATTTTTCGAAAAATTATTATAAAACCTAAAAAAATCGATATTAATAAATTTTGCAAAAAAAAAATTATTATTATCTTTTTTATGCAAACTTACTCTACTTTCCCTAAAAAATCGAACACTAAATACTGATTTAAAAGTAAAAATCAGAACAAGATATGCAAGAAAATTAATAATAAAGTCATGCAGACATGACAAGAAACCGTACAAATCCGCTTTTGAAATTAAAAGCAAAATTGAAACAACAACTTGCCTATCATCGTGCGAAAAATGTAAAAAAATGCGAAAAGTGAGCCTTAAAAATGCGCAAAATCATCACAAACCAATTTGGCGAACACTTTCGCTACGAACGGCGCTGAAGTTCAATGGCAGCAAAGCCGAAAAGCAAATTCGGCAAAACGGCCAAAAGAGCCAGAAGAGCCCGAACTTACGTACACTCATATAAATATTTATGTGTCTGCATGTAATAAAGTGAAAACGGCAATTAAACAAGCAAAAAATAAAGAGAAAAAAGTTGGAAGCAAACATGAAAATAAAAACAAAGCGAATTGCATAAATTAGAATAAATCAAGTGCGCAGCGGCTGTTGGTCAGTGGGGGAACTTTTTTGTTGTTTTAATGTTTTTGTGTGTGATTTTTGTAGCAAAAGCTATTTATAGGTGTTATTTTTGATTTTATAATCTTGCAACATGTTGTTATTAATTAAATTCTTTGAAAGTGATGCAAAGGAAGAAATTAGATACCTAAGCGAAATAAATTAGGTAAATGTAATAAAAAATTTTGAAATTAATTTTTTTTTATGAAAACGTTTTTAATTTATATTTCTCAAGTAAAAAAAGGGAAATTAAAAAAAAAATACCTTTTTAAATATTTATTTTTTAATGATGAAATACAAAGAATTTATTGATGAAATTAAAAATATTTTCTAACTTTCTAATGTCATGATTTAATTTTATTATATTAAAAAAATATATTTTCAAACTTTTTAATTTTTCTACTTTTTGTTTTATTAATTTTTGTTATATTGGTAAAAAATATTTTTAATTTATTTATTTTTTTCTAAATTATATTTTTCTATTTTATTAAATTTTATTTTATTATTCGTTTATTAATTTTTTCCATATTATATGTATGTTCTGGTTAAAAAAAAATATTTGCATAATTTTTAATTAATTAATTTTTTAAGTAACATTTTGTTTTTTTTTTAATAAAAATTTTTTTAGTAATTTTTATTTTAATAACTTTTTTTTAATTAAAAATTTAAAATTTTTCCATAAATATTTTTTTTATAAATTAAATTTTTTACTTGTTACAATACTTTTAAATTTATAATTATTTCATTTATTTTTATTATAAATATTTCTTTAAATTTTTTTTCAACAAAATTGGCAAAAATTTCTAATTTTTAATTTTATTTTTTTCAAAATAATTGAAACTAAGTATAAAGGAACCTCAAAAAAAATATATATTTTATACATAAAAGTCTTACACGCCTATTAAACCGCAAAACAGCGCTCATTGAATCTCTCCTTCCACTCGCTCCCTCTCTCTTCATCTCCTGCTTCACCCTTAAGCGCTTCGAAATTACCAATTTCATACAAAAGTAACCAAATTACAACTCGTTGACTGTCAACTCAAGTAAGCCAAACTAAATAAAATAAAAAAAACAACACAAGCGGTGTGCAACACGCTGATCAGCCTCATCAGCTCAAGCGCTCAAAAGCTGCATCAGCAACAGCAAATTAAGGTCATCGTGGCATCGAGTGCAAGCAGCAACGCCGCCAGCGTCGCATCGAAGACCAGTGGACAATGCGAGTAAGCATATGTGTATGTGTGCACATAGCGGTGCATTGGCTGCTGGCTGCCTTCACTTTCAACTTTTCAACTGCACTTTCGAACCACATTTTTAGTCTTTGGGGAAAAAATGTTTCCACCGTTTTTTTTTTAATGTTTTTGTTGTTTTTATAGCGCCTCAGGTGAATGTTGGCACTTATTTATAACTTATTTTTATTGGCTTATATATATTTTAGAGCTTTCCTGTGTGCACATGTGTATGTTTGTGGTGTATTGGCCAAGTATGGTCATTTGCCTTTGTTAGTCGCTGCTGATAATCAGAATTTTCTCTTCTCTTTCACTGTGTTGGACTTTTTTTCTGTGTGCTGCTTTTATTGCATTTTTCGTATTGTTAAAGTGTTGGGTGTTTTTTCGTTTTAAATTTAAACGATTTCTATACAAAAATTTCGCTACAGTAAAAGTGCAGTTGGGATAATTTGTATTTATTATTGTTGTAGTGGAGCGATAATATGATTTATGAGCTCTTTGATTGCCAGCGGTGATTTAATGCCTTTTTTACACACCCAGCCAGCGCTGGCAATGAATTCACTGGGGTGCTTAGATGCTTTATGGACACATGGGCAAAGAAATAAATATGTACAAATATATATGTATGTATGTATATGTGCACGTTGTTACATATACATATGTTTGTATACTTGTAAGAGACTATTTAAAATCTTGATATATGTATATAAATATGACGGGCACTTTCGTATTTTAATATTGTCATAATTAGATTTATGAGCAAGAGCAATAAAGAAGTTTGGTGTTAAAATTAAAAAAAAAAAACAAAAATTTCTCTAAATTTATTATTCTTATAAATATTTTATTTTTTTATAAAATATTTTTTAATTCTATCATTTAAATTTAATTTTTTATTGTATTCTTTCACTTTAAAAATATGTTTAAAATTAAATATTTCGAAAATGATTTTGAAAAGAATTTTTTTAACATTAAATCTTGATAGCTATTAAACGATTCTTTTCGAAAAATAAGAGAAACAATTTAAATTTTTTAAATTTATTTTTAGATTTTTTCCAAAAAAATATTTTTAATAATCTAATTTAATTTTACTTTATTTTTATTAAATTTTTCATTCTAAAAATATATTTTTACTAAAGGGTTAAGAGCTTTTTACCGAAAAAAGTGGAAAAATAATTTTTTTAAATACTTTTTTCTTCTCTTAATTTAATTAATTTTTTTAATTTTTTTGAAACTTATTTTCAGTTAATTTTTTTTTGGCGTATATTTCTTGCTGTTCTTTAAAAATATTCCTTAAACATTTTTCTAAAAATTGCTTACTTTTAACAAGCTTCATAAAAAAATATAATTTAAATTAAAATTTCTCTAACAGTTGCTAATTTTTAGGCGGTTTCTCTTAAAAGACATATTTTTCAGTTCTTGTTTTTTTAATTACTTTTTGTAAGTGAAGAAGATCATCAATAATTAAATTTGTTTCATTTTAAATATATATTTGAACTGGAATATCTCTAAAACTTGCTGAATTTGAAATATTTTATTCTAAAATTTTCAAATCAACGAAAATATTTAATATTTGGTTTTTTTTCAATATCTGAAAAATTAAAATTTTTAAAAAGTTATTAAAATAAAAATTATGAAATTAAAATTTTTTGTATAAAATTTTTTTTTGAAAATTAAATTTTTTTGTATTAATTGAAATTAAAAATTTCATCATTTTAATAATCATTTCAAAGTTCATAAAACTGATTTTTTGTTTTCGTAATTTAAAAATTTTTCAGTATTCGAAAAATTAAATTTTTATTAAATATATTTTTTTAATTGACTTCTTGAATTAACAATTTCAATGAAATCAAAAAGTTTCACATTGCATGAAACATATTTTTTGTTTTTATAATTTTAAAATTTTTTCAATATTTAAAAATTTAAATTTTTTGGAAAAATTGACTTTTTGAATTAACAATTTCAATGAAATAAAAAAAATTTCACATTATATGAAACTTATTTTTTTGTTATTTAAATTTTTTTTTGTTTTTGAAAATTAAAATTTTTTCAAGATAAATTTATTTTCGATTGAATTTTTGGCTTCTCAAAACAAAGAATTCAAAAAAAAATATTAAAATTTTAGAGAATTTTCAATTTTCCTATTTGTAAAAATTCTTTAGAAAATTTTAAATAAAAAGAAGAACAACAAAATATCACATTAATGCACCTACTTAAGCTCGGCATCGCTTTCTAAGTCATTTTAATGACATCAATTTTACTGTAATAAAACGTTAAGCTCCAAAGAAAATTTACTAAAATTTTCTAAAACATCCCAAAGTTACTTTGTTGTTGTCAGCATAGTATTAATTTAATGATGGCAGAGTGATATTGAGTAGAAAATGCGTGCGCGTAAAAGAAGAACTGATGCGACTAAAATGTCGAAGCTTTAAGCTGCAGCAACAATGCAAAGCTGCGTATAAAATTTGAGTTTCTAATGTTTTTTCTACAAATGTTTGTTTTTCTTATTTTTGTTTTTATTTTTCTACTTTTTTCACATTCTTATTTATTTTCTATTTTTTCCTTCCATTTTTTTCAATGTTTTTGTGAACTGTCACGCGGCAAACTGCCGTTGTGTGGAGAATCGCCTATCAAAGCGGCTGGCAAGTCAACCAAACCAGCAAGCTTAGCTAGTTATGCTACTAGCTGACCGGCATGCTGCGCTTAGCGACAAAAACAACAAGAAAGTTGAGTAGCATGCCGGGCCGTAGCGCATTACTCGGACTTTTGTGGCAATGCAGCTGGCAGACTAATGTTTTTTTTTCAATTCTTTAGATTTATTGTTGTTTTTGTTGCTGTTAGAATGCTCACAAATTTGTACATTGCGTTTGTTCTCGGCAGTTGTTGCTGCACCAAGAGCAACAACAGCAGCAGCACCAATGGCAGCTCGCCTTAATCGCTTAATGAATTAGGTGACCATTTAGTGCGGCTAACGGTTCATTGCTTTAATGACTTTTCGGAAATGACAAAGTCTAGCGAGACCGTCAGCCGAAGCATGCACACTCGCACTCGCTCAGCGGCATTGTAATTATGGCGGCAACAAACACACTCGCACATACGCGCGTGCACACATATGCAGCTGAAATGTGTGTGCTTGTTGTTGTTGCTACTTTTTACTGCGGCGCATACAACACTGCTGGTTCTTTCAATGATTCTTTTTTCGAAATTCTTTTCTTTTGCCTTTTCTTTATTACAATTCTTCGTGGTTTTATGGCCAGCCATTTAAAGTGTAGCATTTTTGGGTTAATTTGTTGTTGTTTTTTTTTAGTTTTTGTTTTTTATATTTCTGACGGCTGAGAATTGCAAATGTGCCAAAAAATTATGAAATTTTTACTTTACTTTTATTGTTTAGCCAAATTGTTTTAACGGTAAATAGAAAAAATAAATTGTTTTCAAATTACCGCAATTTTTAACGGTATATTGATGATGCCAAAAGCAGGTCACAAAAGATATTTTAACAAATTCTCTTGGGTGGCACATATAAAAATTTAAAAAACATTAAACACAAAATAATAAAAAAAATTAAAAATAAATATTAGTTAATTAGTCTGACATCTATTACACTGTTAGACAGTTTGAAAAGATTTATAAATATAAAAAATAAATAAATAAAATAAAAAAAATTTAAATATAAAAAAATTAGTAAAATAAATTAAATTGAAAAAAATGGAAAAAAATTATGATTTTCAAACTTTTTGAAATCTTTTTTACTATTTTTTTGAAATATTAGTAAATTAGTCTGATATTTATGACACTATTAGACTGTTTAAAAAGATTTAAAAATACGAAAAAATAGATTAATAAACAAAAATGAAAAAAAAAATAATTGAAATTTGAAAAAAATATTATTTCCAAAATTTTTAAAAAAATTTTACTATTTTTTTTTGCGTGATATTTATTACACTGTTAAATTCTTAAAACGATTTATAAATATAAAAAAAATTAATAAATAAAAATAATAAAAAAATGGATATTTAAAAACAATATAATTTTCAAAATTCCACCAAATTTTTTATTACTTTTTTTAATTTTAATAACATTTTTTTAGTTTATCAGAAATTTTTCGGTAGTCAGGCACTTATTGCTTCTAAAACGTAAGAGTTTCATTTCTAAGCCAAACAGTAAAGAATATCTAAGTTGAAAAGTATGTACGCATATGTGCCACACGCACACTAATACCAGCACAGCTACATGCTAGAATATGGAAAGAATAACACACAAAAGCACAGCAGTGTCACTCGCATAAAAAATGTCATAAAAATGCTACCGAAGCACCGTTGTGATTGCGGTGCTGCAACAAGTGATTTCCAGTTTTCAACGACAAATACAAATATATACATGCAAGTGTATGTAAGTAAGTATGTGTATGATTTTCTTGTTGCTAACAGTTTTCATTTTTCCTTTCTCCTAATTAACGCGCTGTGCGAGGAAAGGCGCTTGAGTGGAGCGGCGGCCATAAAAACGGTGGACACGAACAGGTTGGCAGCGAGTGTGACAGTTATCATTTCATAAGCGCGCATAGTACATACATATATAGTAAGTGACTAGAAAATGCATGAACATGTGCGTGTGTGTGTGTGGAAGTGTTTTGGTAGCACTTTTTGTCAGTTTTTTTCGACATTTCCGCGCAGTCAATGCACTGCGTAACTATTTTTGAAGTATTTTCAACCGCCACTACTTTGTTGTTGTTTTCGTTTTGCGTGGACAACAGTTAAAGGCAATGAAGTGACAAAAAGTGACTTAGAAATGTTGGATTTCATAATTAAATGGCAATAATTTTACCATCAATTTGCTTGTGGCGGATTTTTGGCGATATTTTGTGACGTAATCGCTTTGAGGGGCGTATATACATATGTATATGTATACACATATCATATAAAGTGTATATAGTAGTATATATAGTATGTATTTATATATTTTTGCATTCTTCAGTCTATATTACTACTTAAGAAATATTGGAGACCACCACTTTACTCAGAAAGGTTCAACACGTGAGCAAATACACACATACTAAAAAAAATCAAAAAACCAGCAGAAAAATCAAAACCCGCATAAATTTTCAATTACCAAAGCAAATTAGTGTGCAGGCAAACGTTTGAACGAACAAATTAACTAAGCAGAACAAAAGACTCAGGAAACGAACTCGCGCGCATGCGTGGCAAATTATTATGCGCGCACACAAACATACTTGCGCACATATATTAATGCATTTATAAGTGCAGCGCACACAAAATACAAGTGTTGTTTACATTTTTGTTGTTGTTGTAAATTTATAACATTATTAGCTTTGGCTGCGTCTCAAGTGACGCACAATAAATCGAGTTAATTGAGCCGGTTGCATGGATAGGGTTTGTTAATTTCCTAGATCAGTAACAGAGCTTGTGGGCACTTCAGAATGGTAAGTGGAGGAAATATAAGGATCTTTTTTGATTTTCTTTTCCTTCTAATTGTGGCTGCTGAGCTGCTGAGACCTGAGAGGCACTGAATGGCTTAATAATGCTTGAATAATGAAGGAAGTTACAGGTATGTATGTATGCATATCTTGAGAGTGGAAGACAAGTGTGAATGGGTGAGGAGTATACAATTTAATTACACACAATTTAATCGATAGTTTAAGTAAGTGATGGTATGTATGAAAAGCTTATCAATATGGAACTAAGAAGTATATGTAGTAGAAGCCAAAATGAAAAAAATAAATTAAAAATATATATTTAAATTAATTACAAAAATTATTTTAATTAAAAAAAATGTGAATTTTAATTTTAATTAATTTTAATTTTCTTTCTGTTTTCTTTTTCTTTTTAATTTGGCTTCTAATACACTCCTTAAAACTAAAATTATATTTATTTTTTAATTTTGTTTAGACACCACTGTATGTACATATATATAGTCCATTGCCTTCAGATACTATTTTTACTAAATATAAGAATTTTTTCAACGATTTTGGCATATCATGTCATCTAAAATTCATAAAAATTTTAAAACCATTGTTAACAAATTATTTAATTTATACTTAATTTTTTTTTTATATCTAAATTTAGGTCAAATCAGCTTTTCAAAAAATGTAAAAAAAATAATTAAAAAGAAAAGTTATAAAAATTATAAAAAAAAATTTCAAGAAATTAATAAATTTATACTTAAATATTTTTTATTTTAAATTAAATAAATTTTTTAAAAAAAAAAATTTTTCTAAAAATGTATAAAAAATTTAATTTATTTTAAATTTTAAATTAATAAATTTATATTTAAGTGTTTTTTAAAGACTTATTATAGAAAAATTATAAAAATTTTAAGACATTTTTTAACGAATTAATAAATTTATACTTTTATTAAATTAATTTTCAAAAAAAAATTTTTTAAATATGTAGAAGAATTTTGGGAAAATTGTTAATAAATTATTAACTGCATATTTAAATATTTACCAATACAAAAGTTTAGGTAACATTTCTTTTCGAAAAATTAAAAAAAAATATATAATAATTACGAAATTTTTTATAAATCTTAAGTGTTTAGCAAATATGTATATAAAATTGTGAAAAATTTCAAAAATTAGAAAATTTTAAATAAAAAATGCTATCTTAAATTATTACTATTTTTTGTAATTTCTTAGCTGCAATTATAACCAAAATATTTTTTTCTTTTACTTCCAATAAAAACTGAACAAAATAACTGTAAAACTGCTCAAAATATAAACTTTTTTTTTAATTTAATTTTTTTATTTTTCTAAAATGTTTTCCTTCAGTAGATTTTTCCATTTCTACACATCCATTCTTCACCCCAATTTTTCAAAGAATCACGCTGCTGGCGTCTCTAATTGTAGCTGACTGCACATATGTATATGAACATATGTTGTACGTTCATATTTTTAATTGCAGTTCTAACAACGGCCATAGTATTTATAAAAATGGAATGAATTTATACAAATGAAGGCATTATAATGAAATTAATTAGGGTTAAGCGCGTATTACAGCGCTTTCTAAGAAATGAGCGCCTGTAAACGCTTTGAAAATAAGCAAAGAAAAAATATTGCCGGCTTGATACATAATTGTTGTTGTAAATTAAACTCGCGTTTGCATGAAATACAAAGTAATTGGAATAAATGCCTCTAAGAAATGCACAAATAACGGTCCATGAGAGTTATTTTAATATGAGAAGAACTAATGAGTTGTTCTAAGTAGTTTGAGTAAAGACTGTTTACTGTCCAATCACTAACATTTTAATGAAAAAAATATGTTTTTTTTTCTATTTTCTAACAATTTTTTTTAACATTTAAAAATCGAAAATTATTTTAAAAAAGAAAATTATTTTAAAAATAAATCCATTAAGAAAAAATTTATATCAAAATTTTCTGACAGTTTATTTTATAAAATTTTAAATTTTATATTCCAAAAATTATCTTTGCTACAAGAAATATTAATTCACCAAAAATTAATTTCTAAATTCTGAAAAATTTCTATTTAACAAAAAAAAACGTTATTTCAAAATTTTCAAACCGTTTATTTTCTAAAAGTTTTAATTTTATTTTTCTATAAATTATTTTTATTAAAAAAAGCATTAATTCAGAATTATTTTTACTTTTCCAAAAATTATTTTTATTACAAAAAATATTAATTCAGCAAAAAATGCAATTTCTAAATATTGAACAAAAATACTTTTTTACACAAAAAAATATTTTCTCAAGCAAATGAAGCGAAAATAATTAATTTTAATACTATAAAAATATTATTTCTACAAAATTTCTTTTATTTTACTGAAAATTTAAGTAAATTAATATATAAAAGCAATACATTTATATTATTCTTATGCAAAATTTGTATAACTTTAATTAGTATTTTCATTAAAAATGCAGTTTTGATTTTGGCTCTTGAATTTTGAAATTTAGTTGAGAATATATTTGAAGAATGTATTTGTTAACTAATTCCTACCGCCTTTGCATTTGCTATAGCATTTTATAGATCTAATGAAAGTCTTCTAACAAAATTTTCCAATCTAAAAATTTTTAAAAATTAAATTTTATGTAAATTTTTTAAAATAAATCTTTAACATTTTTTGAAATAAATTTTTTAAACTTATTTTTCTAAACACTTTGAAATTTTTTTAAAAAATTTAATTTTTTTTAAATAATTTTTTAAAATAATTGTTTAAAAACACATTTTTGAAAGTTTTTTGAAATAAATTTTTAGAAAATAATCAAATTTTAATTTTCATGTAATTGTTGATTGGTTTCCCAAAATTATGAGCTTTAAATTTGCATATTTTTGTGGTGAAAAATTAAACTTTCAGCCAATATTTACACGAATAAACTGAAATACAAAATATATAAAATATTGGATTTTTAAAACATTTTTTATGTGTCTTTTATGTCTATATTTGCTGCAAATTTGCTTTTTTTTGATGTTGAAAAAATGTCAAAAAATGTATTGCATATTTTTTAAACTATATATGTACATATGTATATCTCAAAAAATATTTATTTTTATGCTTATTTTATTTATTTTATTATTCCGTTTCGAAAATATTAAGATTTTTGAAATTTTTTTTAATTTTCAAATTGTTTTTTTTTTTTTTAATTTATTCGCTACACAGCCTTCTTTATATCAAAATAATTAAAAACATTTTTTTTTAATATTTTATTCCCCACACAGCCTTCTTAATATCAACATTTTTATATAAAAGATTTTTGTTTTTATTTTAAAGCCTTCAAAATTGTCAAAATATTCAAAGTTGTTTTTTTTTTAATTATTTCAAGATTTCAGATTTTTTCAAATCTTTTATTTTCCACACAGCGTTCATAATTGTCCAAGAAAATATTGTTATAGTAAAAAATAGTTATTTCAAAAATAGATATTTTCGAATACTTTCCTTTCCACATAGCCTTCATAATTGTAAACATACCTTTTAGCACTGTTTTTAGAAACTGCAAATCCGCTAAGCGTATCCAAATGGCAAAAGTATCCAGTTGTTAGTGGTTTATGAAAGTTTTCTCAGCTTTTCAAATAACAAAAAGCAAATTGAATATATTTTAAAAAAAATTTTCAAAACACGTTTTCGTACTTTTCCAGCACTTTTTGTAGTTTGCAAAATTTCGCAATATTTTTTTGTAATTTTCAACGAAATTATATATATTTTTCTCTATTTTCTTGTTGCACAGCAAGGATGCGGCACTTATTTGCAGTTATTTTTTCATATATTGAGATTGCCCGTTTTTGCTTGAATTTTCGTTTTTGTTTTCTATTGCACTGCTTTTCGCATTATATACGGAACATATATTTATTTTTATATATATGTGTATATTTCGAAAACACTTCAAAGGAGTCTCGACACACAGCAGCCAGCAAATGGTGTGAGTATTTTCTTTTGTTGCACGTTAGTTTTGGCGTACCGTTACAATTTGCCACAAAAGCGCACTTTCACAACACAAATTTTTGGTTTTTATTGAGTTCTTATAGCAAACACTACGCAGGGATGCTTTTTCGGTAAATGATTTTTTGCACTTTTTCAAAAGTTTTGCTTTTTTCAGTTTGAAAAAACTGTGTGTGGACTTGCGACGAACGTTTCGAGCGTTGTTACCACATCAATTGCATCATGGGCAATGACTTTGAACCTGTAAATTTGTCTCTTTTATGCCTTCATCAAAGGTCTCCAACGCTGCGTTCATGCTACAGTCAGCCAGCCATTCAGCGCCCGCTGCCAGTGAGTTGGCCCCAAAATAGCTAGCCAAGCAAGCCAAATAGTAAGCTCAGCTAAGAAAATGCAACAACAAACACGCAGGTGAATAGAGAGAGCGCAGAGTCGCAATTAAAGAAGCAGCAGAGTGATGCTTTTCTTGCGCCTCCGCTGACAAGGAGAAAGCAATGGAGAGATAAGTTGGTAAAAGTGGCAGCGCGCAGCGCAAGAATGGCTGTAAGACGAAGTGGCAAGCGCAGAAGAACGCAAAAAGCAATGCGCTCAGTATGCGCTCTCAAAAACGCGCAGGGCTCCAGTCTGCAGTTCCGGTGAGAAAGTCAGCGATGGCGCTTTAGAGAAGTTTCTTTGGCAGCGAAGAAATTTCAGCGCCAGCGTAGAAGGCGCTTAGTGAAAAGTTTGGCAGAAAAGAGCGCAAAAGTCGCATAGAGCGCGCTTTGGACAGTAGTGTAGAGTTAAGAAATGAGTAGAGGATGCCTGGCGGGGCACTCAGGTGCTAACGGCAAGCATACTCAAACGCATGCGCGCCGCACTGCGCTTGGAGAGCTGTTAGAAAACAGTGCTTAAGCTAGAAATATAAAGCCAAAGTCGGTTTGGAGACTTTGACTGTCAAGCGCTGAGCGCAATGAGTGGCGTTGATGCTCAAAAATAAGCGCCGACTCTGCAATTAGCAGGAAAACTACGCGCTCATTATATGAGCGAACGTGCGATCGCGCGCTCTGGTTCTCCTGCACCATCGCGCTCCCAGCATTGAACTTGAACCGCAGAGCATAACACTGAACTCTAGCTGGTGCTCAACTTCGCGCATCTGGCGACTGCCGTGCGCTGCTGACAAGATCAAGGTTACTCCACAGCGTCCTCCAGCCAAACGTCAATGTTGCATGCCGCATATTTGCCTTGGTAGTGGCTTTAACAGCAGCTTAACAGCAAGTGTGTGCTGTGCAGAGCGCGCTTTACTGGGAAAAAAATATGCTAGCAGTGGCGAGCGCTCTTTGCTGTGTAGTTCGCTGTTTGTCATGGAGCGCGCTGACTGTTAAGCAAACCGGTTGTTGTTGTTTAAAGCATAGCGGGAGCAGCGTGGCTCCGGAGTGGCTCTACAGCAAATATTTCACTGGCAATATAGTTGTTTATAAATGCTTTGGTAGCAGCGCTGACACTGGCATTTGTTGCTGGCCATTATTGTGGGCAACATATGTGGTTGTTGGCTGACGTGTGTGACATCCACACAATCTTATGAATTTTAGTTATTTTTATGCTGAAAAATATTTACGCTGGTATTTTTTGCAAGTTAAAGCTTCTAAATCACTTGAAAACGAAAGACTTAAGCAACACACCTTCTTTTTCAAATATTTTTTGCATAAATTTAACTAAGATATTCTTTAGACCTCGAGTCCGAAATACCACGAACGAGTGCTGAAAAATATATTTAGAAGGTATGATAATGAAGAACGTCCATATTTTATGTTATATGCGGAGTCTTTATTTCTTCGAACTACCGAACTGGAAAAAAAGCTGAAAAGTCCCTTGAAGCTATTATGAACTCGACACCCTGCACTTGACCAATAGATGATAGAGAAAAGCAAAGTCCAAACTAAAATCAATTAAGGAAGGCAACAATGCGTATACCATATGGACCGAAAATGTCTACGAGATACATTGAAAAGCTCATGAAACGGAAGCCTCAAAAAACTTAAGGTGGGAATGGATGGCCTACAAGGCCACACATCGTTCTATAAAGTACTATTAAGTAACATTCCAAACTTCCTATTACGGAAGTTTCAGAAAAATAGAAAGCTATGACCGGAAAAGCGAAAAAATAGTAAGATCTCCAAGGGGATCAATAATCTCCGGAAAAAGAAATGAATACGACGCTCCGGCAAATAATTTACATAGCCAAAAGTGAGAACTTTTAATATGTTCCTAACATACACTTTCTGAAAACAAATTATAGACAAAAGGAAGGGAATCCACTGAAAAAACACAAATGCGCTTTAATTCACTGAGAAGAAGAGAAGAACTAGTCGGTTGGACGAAGTAGAAATAAAAAGATTAAATCTAAATAAACCGAGCAGCCAGAAACCTGGATAAGTGAACAGGTCGCGGTGCAATCCTCTTTTACTTATCTAGTCAGAAACCAATGAGCGCAGCCCGATAGCTAGCGATGAACACAATGCCGGTCAGGAATCTACTGATAAGTCAAGTATATTTCAGATCCAAAGCCTATATCATGGAATTGGCTGAAAAACAGAAAGTAAAGATCGGCAAAGAACAAAAATAGTATAATTCTCTGAAAGGGTCTTAAAACTCCGCAAAAAGAAATGAGGATAGACGTTCCGCAATTAGTTTACAAAGTGAAAACTTTTTTGGCCAGCCAAATTGGTTATACAGCAGAGGGATCCTATAGCAGTAAATAAATTCGACTCTCTGATAGACAAAAGGATGGAAATCTAGTGAAAAGACAGTGTTCTGATTCTCGGATGAAAAACGATCAACCAAACGACTAAAACGTAGCATACTTATAAAAAATATGTAACTAAACTGACCAGAAATATCTAAACTGACCGAGTTGCATGTAAAGTGCTCTTGCAGAATAAACATACAAGGTAAGAGATTTGATAGTCTGGTACTTATATGAAATATAATATTTAACAGAAAGATTAATACCATAGATTCTATGTTGATATGTCCCGTCAAATACATTAAAATATGTGCAAAATTTCAGCGAGCTTTACACTTCAAGGTCGCTTTCAGTACAACTCAGAAAACAAGTTTAAGATTCACTACAATTTTCTAGAATTCCGTCTGCTTTTTGCGATGACTTTTCTTTCTTATGTACATCTACGTTTTTCCTCGTCATAAAATGCCTCTTTAATTTCCTTTCTCTATCAACCTCCCGCTCCTTCATTCGCTTCCTCTATCGTCTTTACTCTCAAAAACTCCTCTGCTAAACTCGCCAACTCACTAATTACCTTTCTCGATGACATTTTTTTGCGTGATTTGCCAAAAAGCTGTTAATATCATTAAAGCATCTCATGCCAACAATCATTTTATGACATTTTTCATCTAAGTAAATTCTTTCATTCCAGTTTTGCGCCATTTAGCGCCTGCTTCTTTAATGCGTTTTCTCAGCAGCAGGTGACAATGCGCGCTTTTCTCCCCCCCATCTGTCGGTCAAGCGTGTTTATTTTTGCCCACGGCTGTGGTCTAAATTTAGAATTTTCGTGCTAGCGTTTAGAGAAGCGTGTGAATTGTTGAAGTGTTGCGGAAATGAGATTTTTAGCACGCGTTTATTGTGGAAAGTGGTCGCTCACGGAAGAAGAAGAAGCCAAAATAATAATATTATATTAATGTAACAGGTTAAGAATACTATAATACACAGCAAAAGTATTAGTGAAGCGAAAATATGTGACAGCAAAAGCAAATACCTGTCACCTGTTGTGAGACTTCGGCAGAGTTTTTTCACGGAGAACAAAATACGCTGACACCTTTTTTGCACTGGAATTTATAGTATTTTGGCGCAGTTAGTAGTATTCACTTGTTTGCTTTGGCTTTGGGCATAAATTGTAAGATTTGTTGGTCACATTTTGATTTGAGAGACTACCAGGGCTTTAAAAAATATTTTTTGATTTTTTAATAAAACGATACAATTGACACAGTTCAGATGAAATTTGAGAATTAATGTTTAGATATCACATATTTACACACCGCGCTTTATTCACACTTGTTTACATTTTTATTTGAGACACATTTAAAGCTTTTTGAGCTGATTTTAATATTTTATAAATCGGTTGAGAAGTAGAGTTCGAATGAAATTGGAGTAATAATGTTTAGATATCACATATTTACACATAAAATGCTTTAAATTTTGTTTGAGACACTTCTGTAGCTTTCTTTACGGTTTTTTATATTTTATGAATCAGTTGAGAATTATGATTAAGATGAAATTTTATAAAACGGCTGAGAATCACAGTTTAGATTAAATATGGGAATTAGTGTTTTGATAACACATATTTACACACCAAGGGTTTTCTTAGCATATTTCAAGGTATTCGAAGTGTTTTTTATATTTTACAAATCGGTGGAGAATTATGGATAAGACAAAGTTTTAATCATAATGTTTTCATACGGATTTTAATACCCCGCGAAAATTTGTATTACATTAAAGTTCTTATTGAAAAGACGCGTTTATCGCTAATGAGATATAATCCTTTTATAAACGGTTGAGAATTGCAAATTTTACGAATATCACTTTTTTAATGACATTTTAATACTTCGGAAAACTCATATTACGTTAAAAGACTCATAGAAAAGATGAGTTTATCGTTAAATAGAAATAAAACACTTATAAATCGGTTGAGAATTTCAAACTGATTCTGCTCTTATCAAGAAAATAAGTAAATATTTCATGTAATTTTTGTGTACTGAGCACACTCAACCCAAGCCCTAATACCTTCCTCATACAAGTTAGCGCTCTGCCGGGGGAGCATTGTCGAAAACGAACCAAGTGGCAACCCATTTAGCATTAGTAAACATAATTGTGCTAGAAAGGTAAGCAAACAATGAGCACCAATCTAATATTTATTTAGCAAAAATGCGTTAGAACATCACGGCTATACATATTTACACTGCATAACGGCACCGCATGTCCGTATGTTTGCAGTTTGTTTCCGCAACCGCTGGAGTAGTGAAAATCGCTCATTAGCAATAGTAAAAGCAGCGCGAAGAAGCTGCTTAGCACTTTAAGAATTTGGGTAAACACGCCGATTTGGACGTGAAAGGCAATTATCTGGCTAAAACGAAGCAAGAAAAAACCACAACAACAACAATCGAAAAGCAACAACGCTGCTATATTGAACCGCAAACTTGTGCGCCAAACGCTGATGACTAAAATTATTTGCATAAATTTATGTGCAAAACTTAGTGAAAATATGCTGGTACTGCAAAAATAATATATATATACATATGTACATATTTTTGAAAGAAAAAGCAATAACAACAGCAGCAACAAGCAAACAGAAACCCGCTTATGCTGGTGGGTGTTGCGGCGAAAAAGTTGAAAAGAAAGTCGTCATGGCAAAAGTGTTTTAGTATGCTACTAGCTGCACAGAATCGGTACGCGCACATATGCATACATATATGTATATACGAGTATATATGTATATATAAGTTTCAGCAATACATACACACAATAGTTACCAGATAAATCAAGAGCCATTAAAATTCATTAGAACTGTCGAATGATAACAAAGTAAGTGTGTGGCAGCAAGAGATGCAGCGGCATGTGGCAGTGATTCGGAGGGTGGGTGGTGTTGGTAATGCATTTATGTACATACATACATACATATGAGGATGCATAAGTTTTTAGTGTGATATATACATTGAGATAAATGCAGTTGATGACTTCTGTGGGAGAAGAGACCTATATCTTAATGGTGGAGCTCGGAATACAAGAGTATATACCTATGACTAAGCGAGATTTTTATATCATATATGAAGGAGGGCGCCCCTTTCATCTAAAATTTTTTCATATTTTAAATAAAATGGTGCAAGTCTCAAAATATTTTTTGAAAAAACTCCCATACTGATCGATGAATCATTGTTGAAATAGGCCGATGCCAAACTCAACAGGAAAAATTTTTGAGTTATTTTGTTATTTGAAAAAAAAAAAAATAATAATTATATACAGTTGAACGTCTCTAAATCGAGTCACCATAATCCACAAAACAACTTCGAATTAGAGAGACTTCGAGTGATGGAAGAAAATTTGTATGGAATTCGACTTTTCATGCCAATTCAAGAGTTCGAGTTATGGAGAACTTCGAGTTATAGCAGTTCGTGTTATGGAAGTTCAAGTGTATTTAATTTCTTTTGAGATTTTTATACCCTGAACAGCGTGTATTAAGTTTGCCACGATGTTTGTTAGATCCAGAAAGAAACGTCGTATACTCTCTGAGCTATATACATATCTAAATGTTTAGCATGATGAGCTGACTCATTATAGTCATGTCCGTCTGTCTGTCTGTATATATGCGAACTAGTCCCTCAGTTTTTGAGATATTGATTTGGACACATTATTTTCTTCCAAATACACTGCTTATTAGTCGTAATAGCCGATATTACACCGCTATAGCATTTAGCCGCCATACAAACTGAACGATTCAACGGATGCACTTGTATGGAAAACTTTTTTATTTCACGAGATATCTTCACAAAATTCAACACAGATTATTATGGAAGGCAATGATCTAATCTATGAAGAACTTGTTCAGATCGGAGCACTATAGCATATAGCTGTCATATAAGCTGATCGATCAAAATTTAGTCTTTGTATGGAAAACTTTTTTATTTCACGAGATATCTTCACAAAATTCAACACAGATTATTATGGAAGGCAAATATTTAATCTATGAAGAACTTGTTCAGATCGCAGCACTATGGCATATAGCTGCCATATAAACTGATCGATCAAAATTTAGTCTTTGTATTGAAAACTTTTTAAAATGACGAGTTGTCATCACGAGATTTGGCGTAGTATACTAGCCAAGCTATCTTTACAATCTCCCAAAAAATTGTTTAAATCGGACTACTATAGCATATAGCTGCCATATAAACTGATCGGTCAAAATTTAGTCCTTGTAAGGAAAACTTTTTTATTTGAGGAGATATCTTCCCGTAATTTGGCACGAATTCTTTTCCAAGGTAACGATACACTCTCCCAACAAATCATTCAGATCGGACTTCTATAGTATATAGCTGCCATACAAACTGACCCATCAATATCAAATCTTTGTATGGAAAACTACACAAAATTCTTTACATTCTTTATTAAAACCAAATTTTTCTTTTATGTATTTTAGTCACAGTTCAACGTGACAAAACTGCAATATTCAGTCAATACAGTTAACCGAATTTTAATTTTCCCCCCTCACCTCGCCACATAAGTACAGCTTACGTGTCATCATGATCGCCAATATCTGTGTGCACGATTCCAGTTTTTCCCACTGGGCAGCGCAAATACTTGAGATTTTCTTCCAATAATATTTCTTCTACACTTTTTTTATGTGAAACCAAATCACCGCAATGCTTCATATAAATGATAGCATGCAACAGCCGCCGCGGCAATGGCAGTTGCAGCAACAAACTATAAAATTCTTCTACCATTGCATGGGCTGGCGAATAGAAATGTTAGTCGCTTCCACCTGACTAAGCTTCTTGCGCCACCTGCTACCAGCTTTCTGGATAGCTGGATAGCTGGCTGCCGGTTGAGCACTCCCTTGTAGCTGCGGCCGCCATGCGACCTCCAAACGGCAGCGTCACCAATACTAATGTCGCTGGCATTGCTGCACGACACTCTGTCATTTCTCATCGAATCGGCGATTTGTGGCGCCACAGCGCGGCAGTGTCGTTGCTACCATTTATACCCGCCGGCTGCTGGTTGGCAATGGCTGCGGCCACAAATGTCATAGCGCATTTGCTGTGGTGTCAGTCGCCTTGAGTGTTGGTGGAAAATTAATCGCGAGGATTACAGCGCACGGCAGCTACTTAAATGCCAGATAATTACATGTAACTATTGCGGAGTTTTGTACAAATTTAGTTGATGCTGTTGCAGGTGAATGGGTTCGGTGAGGCTGTGAAAGAATTTACTTCACCTTCCATAAAATTTAACTCGTGAATAAGGAAGTACTTCGGAAAGAAAGTAAGCGGATCGATTTTGAAAACAGCTGCAACACTGCGATGTGAGGCGTTACTGGATAACCTTGCCAATGATGAAGTAAAGCGACAAGTTCAAATTCGCTACCTATAACTTTACTATATATTTTTTCTATTGAAAATAGTTCAAAGTAGTAACCAAAGGTATAATACACAAATTCAGTAAGTATTCTTCTCAAACGTTAAAACCTGAGCGATCACCGTCAATTTCTTGTATGGAAAACTTTTTTAATTGATGAGATATCTTCACGAAATTTGACATGAATTATTATACATGATAGAGCTACAATGTTCAAACAAATTATTAAAATCGGATCAATATATCATATAGCTGCCATACAAACTGAACGATGGGAATTTAATGTATATATGGAAAACGTTTTTATTTAATGAGATTTCTTCACAAAATTCAGCATGGGATATTGCCTATGAGATTGAAGCAATATCCGAAGAAATTATTCAGATCGGATCACTATAGCATATAGCTGCCATACAAACTCGACCAAAATCAAGTTATTGCAACGCGTTGTATGGAAAACTGTTTTAATTGATGAGATATCTTCATGAAATTTTGCATGAATATTTGTACAAGGCAAGGCTACAATATCCGTAGAATTTGTTTAATTGGATCACTATAGTATATAGTTGTCATATAAACTGAATGATCAATATCGAGTCCTTGTACGAAAAAATTTTCATTTGACGAGATATCTTCCCGAAATTTGGCATAGGTTAGTATATAAGGCAAAGTATAATATCCTAAGAATCGTTTTTCGGTTAGACGTTTTTTCCTATTTTTTATAATTTTTAGTAATAATGTTTAATATTAGAAACTTATAAAGCACAAACTTAAATTTTATGATTTTTTTTAAATGAATTTTTTTTCATAATTTTTAATAAAAGTTCCTCCTCCATATTACCAAATACCGAATTAAGAAATTTCACATTTTTGCATTTTTTTTTTGTTTTTTTGCGAAAGATTCAAAGAATTCATAGAAAACGCAGGCCTCATTACATATTATGCGGGCAGTGAACATTTTCAACGCAAGCACAAGTAAATACACACACACATACACATATTTGCACATTTTGACACACACATGCTAAGTGTGACGCGCTCGTTTGGCTAGCAGTAGTTGGCAGCTGGTCGCCAGTCGTCGGTCGCCCGCATGCAAAATCAACATCGATCATTGAGCGCAAACTATTTTCATGGCATTTTTTCTAGCTGCCGCAACAACAACAACCACTGAAGTGCGGTTTTCCTGTTGCCGAGAAAGTTCTGCTGGTTCTGCATGTCACTTGCTGTTGTTGTTGTTGCTTTTTCGCTTTTTTGGTCCAAGCACTATTGTATTTCGCACATTTCGCGCACTTTGTGATTAAATTTATCTGCAATTTTTACGGTTTTCCGTATATTCGCCAATTTGCTAAGTGCGCATGTGTGTGTGTGTATGAGTTGTTTGTGGCACTGTGTGCTTGTATGCGCTTTTTTGTGTTTCTATGTGTGTTTCTGTTTATTAACACCCATTTTCAGATTAATCAAGCTGCCTACCGCGTCGCACTTCCCACTCCCGCGGCATCTTCGGCACGCAAAAAGAGTGAAAAACGCTGCACAGCAAATCAATTTTGTCAAAGTCGAATAAAAAATTGTGAAAGTTGTTGTTTTTGTGCTGAAATTATAGTCATTCGAAGCGCAGATAGCTGCAGATTAGGCCACAGCGCATATTTGTTGCGCTCATATGCGCGTGTATGTGTGTTTGTGCATGTAAATAATCTTTAATGTCGGCCTAACGGTACTTAAATGAAGTTAGCACGCACAAATGCAATTTAAGCTGGAAAGTTTGATAGCGAAGCGGTTGAAGAAAACGATTAAATTTTCCAAAATTGAATTTTAATACGCTCCGAGAGAGTGTGTGTGACTCAAGGCAAAATAGAAAATTTTATAAAAAATTATTACCAAGGAATTAAATAGCAATTATTGTTTAAACTGGTGCTGATGCTTTGACTAACAAAGAAGCTCCGTTAAAGACACATACTGTAGTTAGTTAATTGAAACATGCACATTAGAAAACATTCTCCGGAATAAAGTTTTTATAAAAATCATAAATAACGTAACAAATATTTTTTGTAATTTTTATATTTTTTAACTTATAAAAAATTAAAAATGAAAACAGTTAAAAATTAAAATATTAATTAAAAAAATAATAATTATACTTAACAAAAAAATAATAAAATTAATTAGGAAACCCTTAAATTTAAAATTTAAAATATTTTAATTAAAAATATTTTTTTTTTTTAATTTTGAACAAAATTTGTATAATTAGTAAAGTCGAAATAGTGAAAATTTTTTTTATCCTTGTCAAAAAAAAACAAACTTAAAATGCAAAACGACTAATATAATTTTAGTTATTTTCTTTAAAAGAGTTTTTAAAAAAGTTTTAATCCTTGTCAAAAATAATAAATTTTTTTTACAATAATTTATTTTTTCTAAAAAAATTTACTTTTTTATATTTTTTTATAACTAAAAATAAAAAATAAAATATTTTATTTATAAAAAATTAAGAAAATTGTATATTTATCAAAAAAACCTTATAGTTTGTTTATTATAAAATTTTTTTTTACTTTTTACAATATTAAAAATAAAAATTTTTATTTTATTTATAAAAAAATTAAGACTATTGTATATTTATGAAATAAAAACAAAAATGTATCTTTGGCAAAAAAAAAAATTATCGAAAAACAGAAATATTTATTTTTGTACAAAAGATTTTTTTTTAAGATTTTTTTCAATAAAAAATAAATAAAAAAATTATTCTCAAATGTTTTGAAATTGTTAAACTATTCTGTTTTTGTTAAAAAAAATATATAAAATTTCCAAATTTCTCAAAAAATAATCTAGAAATTTGTAAAGCAAAAAATATAAAAAAATTGCTGATAACACTTGCCCAAAACTTACTCCCTGACAACACATTTATCGCCAGCTAAATATATTTCTATTGTTTTCTTAAATTTAACGCTTTCAAAAATTTATTCAACATTCTTGTTAGACTTTAATTTCACTTAGCTATCAAATTCCTAAACAATTACAACATATACGAACTTTAAACAAGCATTTCCAATATCATTACTGCTGTAATTCCGCCTATGCTGCCTAAAAGCTAAAGACTTAAGCGACAAACTTGCACACCCAAACCAATTGAATGAATATAAAATGGTGTTAGTTGTGCCTTAAAGCGCATATCACACAAATCAAACGAGCGGCCAATATACCGCAATTGCAACACGCAACGAAATGGGTGGCTGGCAAACAACAACAATAACAATAAAGAATAGAATTTGCTGTTAAGAAATTAATTAAAGCACAATTAACTACAAATAGAAGAAGTGAGAAATGGGTTAATAGCAAAGTAGCGGCATATCATAGAGGAACAATCAGGAAAGAAAACAGGTAAAAAAAGCACCAGCTGGTTGCAAGCGTGCAGTAGCTATCATTTTCAGTTTCGGATATGGACGCAGTTCTTAATCGAACGAATTGGGTGAGAATTGATTTTAAGCAGACGAAAAAGGTGTGGTGCTGAAAGCGTGTTTTGTTTTCCAACTATTTTAATTTAATTATTTTTTATTTAATTTTTTCGATTTTTTAAATATATCTTTCGAATTTATTTTTTCGACTTTTTTTTTAATTTAAAAACTTTTTTATTTTAATTTTTTTTAGACTTTCTTGTTTCTCCATATAAATGTAGTGAAATGGAATATATGTACATACATATCTTTCGAATTTATTTTTTTTCAAATTTTTTAAATTTTTTTTATTTTTTGTTTTAATTTTTTTCAGCATTTTCTTGCTTCCCCATATAAATGCAGGGAAATTAAATTTTTTTCACACTTATACACATACAATGTACTTCTAGCTGCGCGTCTCATGCCCAGGCATTTGAGTGCCTTGTTTTACTGTTATAACCCGCTGATTGAGTGATTGATATTGTAAATTACTCTTTGACTTATATTCTCTTCTTTTGAGCACTTGCAGTCATTTAAATGTTATTTATTTTTACTTGTTTTCTGACTTAAATCCACTTCATTTTAATTTGCTTGATGAATGAAATGGCGAAGCAATTTAAAAGCAAATGAAAATAATTTGTTTTGTTTTAATGTGCGTTTACAACTAAACGCCAAAAGCAGAACTGAAATGTAGAGAATGAGTTGTAGAATTGACATAGAAGTTATAGTAAAACAAAAATAAAAGCAAACATCATGATAAGCTGTGTTTATCATTGACTGATCACCGTTATTTAACATACTTATATATGTAAGCACAATTAAAAATAGGGAGATTTTTAAAATTCTATTTCTCGGCAAAATAACTGTCTGGCAGAGCATGAAACCTAAATGAGAAACAAATAACAAAAACACGAACTCAAAAGTCGGTTGCACAAATAAAAAAAAAATTTCTTACAAAAACTTGATTTTGATCAATCAGTTTGTATGACAGCTATATGCTATAGTAGTCCGATCTGAATGATTTGTTGGGAGAGTGTACCGTTATCTTGGAAAATAATTCGTGCCGAATTACGGGAAGATATCTCGTCAAATGAAGAAGTTTTCAATACAAGGACTAAATTTTGATCGATCAGTTTGTATGGCAGCTATATGCTATAGTAGTCCGATTTGAACGATTTTTTGGGAGATTGTAAAGATGGCTTGGCTAGTAAACTATGCCAAATTTCGTGATGACAACTCGTCATTTTAAAAGGTTTTCCATACAAAGACTAAATTTTGAGCGATCAGTTTGTATGGCAGCTATATGCTATAATGATCCGATATCGGCAGTTCCGACAAATGTAAAACCTCTTGCAGAGGAAAGGATGTGCGTAAAATTTCAGATCCATATCTCAAAAACTGATGGAGTAGTGCTAGTATATGCAGACGATTCGTTGTAATAATTGGGAACACAGTAAAACCCCGGCAAGTGGCGCAATCGAAGCTATTTTTAAAAAAAGTGTACAGCTAAATGCTTTCATACTCAGAAGGCTCATTTTACAGATATAATGTATTAAAATGATATTTCTATGAAAATTTAAATGCCCAATAGATGGCGCTGTTGTTAGAGAGGTAAGAGTTTACTTACTTTCTAAGTAAATAAGTATTTTATTTTGATTTGCTCGACAGATTATGTTAATATACTATGTATATACTATTTGACGTTTACAGTAGTCCTCTTATTCCGAAATCAACCCTCTTAGAACATATTAAGAGTTTTTAGTCAGAAAACAACAATTTGCTAAGCAACTAAGTAACTAATTTTCTTGATACATGTTTGTATGACGAAATGTTCACATAAGACCCATTTTAACTGCTTTCGTTTGTTTTTCCTTTTCTTATAGAGATTCAAAAATCAAGGGCGTATGAAAAAATACTTCCACCAGATGGCGCTGTGATCAGGAATTATTATTTTTAGACACTTTATATTTTTATATGCGCATTTAAGTTTCTTCACACATTGAGCATGATGACAAAAGCTTGGATACAAAAATTTGTCCGCTAGATGGCGTTGTTATCGAAATACTTCGAAAACTTTTGAACTAAATTCGAGCATTAGACTTATGACATATAAACCGCATATCTCTATTTAGAAAAGTCAGTAATTATGATATTAAGAAAAGGCTTATACGACTCAACTTACATCCTACAATTTTTTTTTTATTTTTTCATATATAAAGTTAGCTCGATTACCAAAACGGTGCCAGCTAGATGGCGTGGTTTAGAAAAATGTTCAAAAATCATAATTTTTGGACGATATTCTGACTTTCTGCCTTTGATGAATTGTAAAATGAGAGCTGTAATAGTAAAATTGCTACTTCTTTATTTGCGTAGACACCGTAGACAATTATAGCCGAGTAACCAATAAATTGGTTATACAAATTTTAGTTATTTTCTTATTAAAACTATCTGCAACACAAATTTACACATATACATTTGCTGTTAATTGAATGCGAGGCAACCACTAGATGGAGACTGGCACTTGTTTTGCATACTTTTCATTACATTTTTACGCAGTGTGAAGAAGCTACGTGCTAATTGACGCTATCCAAGATATATTTAGACATGACGAGATTGTTGGGCGATTACGTCACTATTTTCACAATGCACATACAAATAATTGCAAAAGAATAAAAATTGTTAGAAAAATATATTCTCGATAGACAGATAGATAGACTCATATTTTGTTACACTTAGATCATGGATCTACTCAGATTTACTTTGCATATGTGCAGTTCAAAGCTTTGTCTATGGGCAAAAAAAAAAATACTACGGAAATAATATTTACCCGCTAGTTGGCGAAGTTGTTTTTATATAAATTTATGCAATGAATCTTTGAAACAGTGAAACGAAATTCTTTTGAAAATATTGTATTAAGAAGTAAACAAAAATTGTTTTGGAAAAAATGCAACGGATGATGTGAAAGTCAACTTATGGATTTTTGATGGATCATTATAATTTATAACATTTTTCGAGTTTAGTATAGTAATTTCGAACTGTAACAGTATTTTTATTGCTCGTTAATCGCCAGCAATAATTTGGCAATTCTTTTATGCACCAACTTTCTAAGCGAAGCGCTACTTTTCCCGCGAAATTGCCAAAGAATTAATATTTATTTAACTACCAACAGTTTGAACCTAATAAATATGTACATTAGTACGTTTATGTATATATGGAAATACTAAATACTGTATGCTGTTAAAAAATAAAATAAATAAATATTGATTTTTCTCATGCTAACAATTAGACTGCAACAAATTACACAAAGTAAAAGTAAATCTTGACTTTTTATGTTTTTCATGTTTCGCTTCATTTTAGTACCCAGCTAAGCTACAAAAATGTTTACAAGCCGTAAGAAGAAAGCGCTCTTAAAAGCATTTCGCTGTATAAAGACCGAGGTGAAAAAGAAAAAAGCCAGAATTAAAGAATTTTGCAGAACTGTTAAACTTTTATTTGCTGAACTAGGGCGAAGGCAAATATATTTAACGCTTGCGGAAAAGTAAATCTATAAATGATTCGAAATTAAGCAACAAGTGTACAAATTGGAGCAAACAGGCTATTAGCAAGGTAAATAGTAACTTAAGACAAAAATTGAAAGGGCATTTAAAGGCAGCGGAGCACTGATAGTTCTGAAACATTTTAAGAGTAGAGTAATTGTAAAATAAATAAAGTATATTTGCTGCAGTAAAATTGTTACAGTAAATTGTTTGAAGTGGTTTTTGTATTTGTGTGCATTTTTCGGGCAATAAAGTATTATTATACGGTGTGTTGAAAGACAGAGTTATACCAATTTTTATGAATACAAAATTTTTCTTAAATTTTTTCAAAGGAGATATACATATCATACATGCATTTTTGTTTTCGTATTTAAAATTTTGTCTTTAAAAATTATATTTGGAAATTTTGTATAATCATATTTTGACAGAAAATGTGAAAATATGTGTTTCATAGAAAAAAAATTATTGTAATTAAAATTTTAACAAATTAACAATTTAAAAAAGATGTGCATTTGTTGAAAATATAAATAAAAAATTTTTTAATTAAAATTTTAAAATTAAAAAAAATATGTGCATTTTAACAAATTTTTTATGCATGTATTTATTTGCGCTATAATATTTAATACTTTAATTTCTTTTGTTTATATTTTCTCAGAGCAGCAAGCTTGATAAAAATAAATTAACTATTCTAAATTAAATTTAATGTTGATCAAAAAAAAATTTTATAAAAAAATGAAATGATCTTAATAAAAACTGTTCAATATATAACATTTTTCAACACAAATTAAAAATAAAAATTGCAAATATTTTTGTTAATTGAAAAAAAATGCGAATTATTTATTTAAATTTATTAAATATTTTTTTATACAATTTTTGTTTTCTGAAAATTATTTAAAAAATTTTTATTTATAAAATACTAAATTTTTTCTAAAAATTGTTACATAATAAGTTTCTTTTAAAAAAGATCTAATCAACACAAATTAAAAATAAAAATTGCAAATATTTTTAAAAGTATGCGATTTTCTAAATTTATTAAATTTTTTATGCAATTTTTTTTTCTGAAAATTATTTCATAATTTTTTATTTAAAAAATATTGTAAATTTTTCAGATATCTTTTCCATAATAAATTTCTTTTAAAATAAAACAGAAATTACTACAAAAACTGTTCAAAATTTTTTCTAACATTTTCTACATAATAAATTTATTTTAAAATTATAAATAAAAGTTGTAAATATATTTGTTTACTGAAAAAAATTTATGCGATATGTTTATCTAAATTTATTAAATATTTTTTTATACAATTTTTTTCTGAAAATTAGTTCTAACTTTTTATTTAAAAAAATTGGTAAATTTTTCTGATATCTTTTCCGTAATAAATTTCTTTAAAATAAAAACAAAAATCACTACAAAAACTGTTCAAAATATAAAATTTTTCAACGCAAATTAAAAATAAAAATTGCAAGCATTTTTGTTAATTGAAAAAAAAATTAAACGATATATTTATTAAATATTTTCTTATAAAAATTTTTTATGAAAATTATTATAAAATTATTTATTAATAAAATTTTGAGTTTTTTCTGATATTTTTTTCATAATAAATTTCTTTTAAATTAAAAAAATCGTTATAAAAACTATTCAAAATATGGAAATTTTCTACACAAATTAAAAATAATTTTTTTTTTAATTTTTTAGTAGTTTTGATATACATAAACATACATACATATAAGGTTTCCAGGTTAAGTTCACTTCCTCAACCCTTTTGGATAAATACATAAATTTTCAAAAATTTTTTTTTGCGATTTTTATTTTATTTTCTTATGATTTTTTTTCCGAATTTGAATATTTTCCCTTAATACTTCCCAACAAAAAAAAATCACTACAAAAACTATCCTATCTATGCATACGGATATCCTACTTTTACTCTACAAACAAAAGACTTAAGCAACAAACTTGCTCGGCATTCAGTTGAAATTGAGAGGCTGAGAAGGTCAATCACGCCTTGCATATGTTGCTTTAGGTATAATATAGAATTATATACAATATATGCGCCACTTACACACACTCATTACATATATATGTGCTACAACAAAAACAATAGCGCTGAACATTCGCTCGCGTTCTATGCAAATGTGAAAGTAAAACGGTTCGTTAGCCATTTAAACGCCATATTTGTGCATAAATACCAAACAAAAGCATGTGGAATAAAAATAACAACAAAATCATAACTATGCATAGTCACCGTTAGCGTTGGAATAAAATAAATACAACTGTTAAGCATTTACAATACACTTGCGTGCCGCTAAATGCCTGCGAGAGCATGTATGTGTGTGTGTGTGTGTGCTTAAGACAAAACTACGCGTTTAAGCGCAAATATGCAAAGTAGTTCACTGGGTCACCACAGAGATGTGTAATTTAGTCACTCTGAGTGCCAAATTTACGCTTTTATTCTTTCACCGCTACTTTTTGGGAGTTGTCGCAGCGTTTTTATGACACTAACAAATTTGTATTTAAATAAACACTGTTTTATGTGTTAACAAAATAAAAAATAAAAACAATAAAGAATTAACACAAACGCTAACCATTTAAGGTGACAAAAGAAAAGGAAATTTTTGCACCTAAATTGAAAAAAAAAAATATTTTTTGATAATTTAATTTTCTTATGTGTATGTACATATGTATATATTTTTTTCTCTGCTTATATTTTATATGTTTTTTTTTATATTTTTACATCGCTTGTACAGTTTTTTTTATTTTTTTGTTTTTTTTTTTTTAATGTTTTTTGTTGCCTTCAAAAATTCTGCTTGGAAAGTGAAAGAAGCTTGGCTAAAACAAAATAGAAAGTAAAATGGCACAAATATGCAGAGTGTACCATATAAGTGTATGGTTGGGTTGACAATAGCAATGAGCTCATTCTCAATTTTTAAATTGGGGGACATAATTTTCCGCTATATTTATAGAAATGGTGTGGTTTTTAATTTACAGCTTAACACATCGGTGAGTTCTTCTTGGTAGAAAGCTTTTGATTTCAGTGATGCGCTGAACTGGATAAGTGAGCTCAATTCTAATTATTTCTGGATGATCTCGGCAAATATTGAGTTTACACTGTGATTATGAGAGTAGCAAAGGTACAGTAAAAGATCTCTAAGCCCTTTCTTTACCCATAAAATATAGAAGAACTGTGAGTTTCAAAATAATAGCTACCTTTTATGGCAAAATCTATGTAAATGACCATAATTTTGACCAACATATCAAAATTCAGAAGAACTCAGAAGTAATATAAGTGTTGTTGTTGTTGTTATAAGATATAGACAAAATATCTTTAACTTCGGCAGCATTGAAACTATAATACCCTACACAGGTGCAATTCTTATAGCATACAAGTGTATAAAAATACCTATACCTTGATTTTGATTAATCAGTTTGTATGACAGCTATAAGCTATGGTGATCGGATTTGAAAAATATGTTTGGAGATTCTAGTGTTGCCTTGGAAAATAATGTGTGCCCAATTTTGTGAAGATAGCTTGTCAAAGAAAACATTTTTCCATACAAAGACTTGACATTGACCGATCAGTTTATATGACAGCTATATGCTATAGTAATTCGATTTGAAAAATATTTTCGGAGATTCTAGTACTGTCCTGGAAAATAATATGTGCCAAATTTCGCGAGGATATTTTGTCAAAGAAAAAACTTTTCCATACAAGGACTTGAGTTTTTTCGATCAGTTTGTATGACAGTTATATGTTATAGGCATCCAATTTAAACTAAATCTTTGAAGATTGTAGCATTAGCTTAGACAATAATCTGTACCAAATTTCTTAAAGTTACCTTGTCAAATGAAAAACTTTTCCATACAACGACTTTATTCCGACTGTTCAGTTTGTATGACAGCTATATGCTGTAGTGCTCCGATATCGTTGATTCCAACAAATGAGCAGCTTCTTAAAGAGAAAAGGGTGGGTACAAAATTTCAGATTTATATCTCATAAAGTGAGAGAATAGATCGCTTTTACAGGCAGATGGACAGGCGTAGCTAAACCGACTCAGCTCGACAAACTGAACAATTTTTATATGTACTTTATGTATAGAAAAAAATATTATATTTATCGGCAAACGATTTCGGATAAAAATTAATACTTATTTATTATTTGCCTTTGTTCAAAACCCAAGCCGAATGCCCGTTCACCATTCAGCATCATAAATTAACAACAACACCGGATTATGTAGCCACTGATGGCATGAGAGCTGTTAATAACCAAACAAAGCAAAAATGGAAAGCGTTTTATGACCAAAACAGCAGACGACAGACGAAAATATTTCGGTAACTTAATGACAATGTTAAGAACGCCATAAAAAGGAATAGTGAAAATATGTAAATCAAAAGATAAACTGGAACATACACACACACAAACGCACATTTTTCAATAGAAGCGCCGTAATCGAGAAAAATGTAAATTTCCAAAAACAAAAAGCGCACAACAACAATAAATAAGCAACAAACGTGAATAAATTCTAAACGGTTTCGCCGCACAACATAAAAAACGCCGACGTCGCTGCTGCTGTGCCTTATATATGTGCCTGGAACTGAGTCATTGTCCAGCAGAAGCTTCACAAATGCCAGACAAAGCCGCGCAGCCGCCGTAATCGATACGAGAATTGGGAAGCTGCGCTTGGAAACCGTTGCACGCTGGCATTGCTATGCTAATTTAATTTGAATAAATGTTTGTTGTGCGAACAAATAGAAATAGGGAATCCATAAAAGGCAGCAGACAGCCGAAGTGGAGTTGCGGCTGAAGCCGAAAGCGTTGAGCTGCGGGCGCTGAGCTGAATTCCGGTCACAAGAACGTTAGATGCTAATTAATCAGCGCACTTGTACGGTTATTCGCCGGCTATGCAGGTGAATGAAGAAATCAATAACAACAAGAAAAGCAACAAAAAATAGTAGATTAGAGAAATATATCACACAGGTTACTAATAAGATAAACAAAGAAATAATTAGCGTTGGTTGAGTGAATTGAGTGAAATTTTGGCTTTCAAAGAAATAAAAGAATTTTATCAGATGGCAAAATTGTAGAGATTTCAATATACCTATAAAAAAAATGAAAACATTTTAAGACAATAAAATATAATGAAATTTTAAAAATTACAGAAAATATATGTAAATAACATTGAAAAATAAAATTTCAAAAACAAAAAAAAATTTAGATAAAAGGAAAATTAAAAATAATAAAATTTTAAAAATAAAATCAATTAAATTTAAAAATAATCAAATGTAAAAAATAAAAACAAATATCCGAAATATAAAAAAAATATTTTTTATTATAACTAAATAAAAAGGCTATTTGAAAAAAAATAGTTTTCTTAAATAAAATAAAAGGAAAATTATTTTAAACATTATTTTTCATTAAAACATATGTATATTTATAATTTTAAAGATTTTTTTAAACTTTTTTTTATAAAAATTAGTTTAGATTAACAAAAATGTGAATAAAAAATTTGCACTATAAGAACTATGCGATGTGTGAGAAAAGCTGAATTTTGTATAAAAAAAATAGTTTTTTAATTGTTTTCAACATTTTTATTTACAAACAAAAACTTATTTTTAATTTATTTTTAACTTTTTTGTTTGTTGAAAAATTTAAAATAGCAAAACAAAAAATTAAATTAAATTCAATAAATTTTTTACAATTTAATTTTTAAATTTAAATTAGTTTATTTTTTAATTTCTGAAATTTTATATACTATCTTTTTAAAAAAGTGTATTATGTAATATTTCTAAAGCTTTTTATATTAGTTTCTATTATTATTTAAATAAAAAAAATTAAATAAATAAATTTTTAATTTCTATTTTTATTTTAATAAAAAAAAATTAATTTAGTTTAATTAAAAATTAAAATAAAAAAATTATTTTATTTTATTAATTTTTAATATACAATTTTTATATACAATAGTATACAAATTTTATACTTTGACTTATAAAAATTAATTTAATTTCCTTAACATGGAAATTACGATTTAACTGAATTTTCATGAAAATAAATTTTGTTGATTACTGACATTATTTTTGTTTTTGTAAATTAAAATTTTATAAATCTATTATATTTGTAAAAAAGATTTTTAAAATTTTTTCCCAAAAAATAAAATTTTTATCAGATATGTGTAAATATAAATAAAAGTTTTTCTTTACCAAAAATCAAAATTATTTTTTCGAAAGTCTATAAAATCAGTTTTTAAAAAATATATTATTGTCTAAACCTAAAATGATTTTTTCAACTTCGTAAAAAAAACGTTAAAAATATAAAACTTTTTTTCAAATTTAAAAATTACCAAAAATTTAATATTTTTTCTTTTATTATTTTTCATTAAAAAATACTTTTTTTTGTCAAAATCTGCCGATTTTCAACAATTTCTCTCGCCAATTGAATTGTCATTTAAACAAACGCTGATAATATGAGTATTATAATTAGCTGCATTCAATTATATACATATGTAAGCTCGTCACTTCGAAATTTTTCACATTTGTCAATTACGAAACTCGCTTTAATAATCGGCCAACTCAACTCACACTATAATTAGTGGTAAAAATTAATCTTATTTGTGCATATTTATGATGGCCTGTTAGCATATAATTAATGAGCCTAATGTTAGGTCATCGGATGAGTGCCCGTATCTCCCTGAGGCCATTAATTACCACGTGAGCTCAGCTTACTACGATTTGCAGCGCCCTTCAGCTTTGCGTCAAAGTCAACTGGACGTGTGAAATTCAAAACTATTGCACAATATTTGTTGTGTTTTCTATGTTGCGCATAAGCAATTAGCTGGCTGCTAAGAAAACAACAACAAAAAATTAAAAATAATAATTTTTCAAACAAAAATTGATTTATAAATTTCCATTGAAGTCTCACAAAGTGGTGACAACGAAGCAGGGAGATATAAATGAAAACAACTACAAAAACAAACGTGTCTGTTGAATGGGCAAGTGAAATTTTCTCTGCCAAATTGGAAGAATGTAAAGAAAACGGACGCATCAAAGCGATTTTAAATTACTAATTAAGTGGTGTATAACGGTAATGGAAAATCAATTTGTAACGAAAGTGAATGTCAACTACAACAATTGGAGCCATTTTTTTTTTCAATGAGCGGAAATTTATTAGGTTTAAGTAATTCAGTGACTTAAATAAAAAGTAAACGACACAAAGGAGCACACAAAAGAAACCAGACGGCCAAAAACAAAAATAAAAAAATTAATAAAATAGTAGTCAAATACAAAATAATAAACAAAAAAAAAATTTATTTCTATTTTTGATTAAATTTTATAATTATTAAAACTGCAGCTAGAAGAAAGCGTAAAAACCAATTTTCTGTTTAGACATTCAGGAAAAAAAATTTAATAAAAAATTTGGAGAGAACATTAAATGTTTGTATGAGAATAACATGTTGGAGATTAGTTTTGATTAGAAATTGGTAAATAAAGAAAACTATTTTATATCAAACATTATTCAAAATAAAACATAAAAAAAAAATTCTTTGAAAAATATTACAACAAAATTTATTTTAAAAAATTACTAATTAGAAAGATAAAATCGGTAGATAAAGAAAACTATTTTAATCAAAATCAAAAAAAAAAAAATTCCAAAAAGTTCAAAGCTGAAAAAATTTAGAAAAACTAATAAAAATCAAGTAAAAATATCAAAATAATAACTTCAAATAAAAGATAGGTAATCGTTAAATATAGACAACTATTTTTCCCTAAAAGTTTCAAAAAAAAATTTCAAAAAAAATATTCAAAAAAAATTCCAAAAAGTTTAAAGCTGAAAATATTTAGAAAAAAAATAAAAATTAAGTAAAACTATTAAAATAATTACTCCGAATAAAAGAGATGAAATCGGTAAATAAAGTAAACTATTTTTATGAAAGATTTTCAAAAAAAAAAATATATGAAAAAAATTCCAAAAAGTTTTAACTGAAAATATTTAGAAAAAAGAACAAAGATGAATCAAAAAATATCAAAATAACAACTCATAAGAAAGACGATATCGGAAAATATTGAAAACTATTTTTTATTAAAAGTTTTCAAAAAAAAATTTCAAAAACATTTAAAAAAAATTTAAAAAAATTAAGAATTCTTAGATGTTTAACGCTGAAAATATTAAAAATAATAATAAAAATTAAGTAAAAACTATCAAAACTGAGTTACAAAAATACCAAAAAATTTTATTTAGAGCAGAAATTTAAAGAATAAATTGAAAAATAAATTAAAAAATATTTAAATTCTTAAAATTATTTCAAATTCTCAAAAAAATATAATGGCAAACTCCGCGTAAATAGAAAATGTTTTAAAATATAAAAAAGTTCAAAAAGGTATCAAAATCAATTAAAAAAAAACTTTTTTCTTCAAATATTTAAAATTTTTAATTTTTAAAACTGGAGAAAAAATGTTAAAATTGAATAACTAAATTGCCGAAAATTTTACATTTAGAGCAATAATAAAAAATCGAAATTTTCCAAATTCAAAATTTATTGTAAATAATCAAATAAAGTAATTAAAAAGCTTTAAGCTTTTTCGAAATTGTCAAAGAAAGAAAAAAATTGAATAGTTAATAAGAAATATTAAAATTTTATAAAAAAAAAATTAAAAACGTATGTATGTAGTTTCATGTAAAAATTAAAATTAAAAAAAATATCAATTTGGGCAAAATGAAGAAAGAAAATAGCAATTTAAGCATGGAAGGAAAGCAAAAGTGGAATTTCATAGTGATTTTAACAGAAATACATATGTATCCATATATACATACATATGTACATATATGTGTATTAGTTCACATAGTGATTGGTTATGACTTTGAAAAACCGCTACAATGTCTTGTTGCATAGGGAGTTTAAGCTGCGCAAGCGCACATACAGCACTGAGGGTGTGTACACATGCGCATATGTTTGTATGCGTATTATGCGCCGAACAAAGACCGCTTCACACACACATACAAGTACGGCCATTGCGGCCGCTAAAAGCTCATGCGGCAATTTCACTTCAAATGAAAATGAAATTATTTCACTTTTTTCCCAATTTTTTATTATTTTTTAGAAATTATTTGCTGCCCAAGTATGTTTCTTTAACGAGCAATAGCAAGCAAGCAACTTTGGAACAATTAATTTTGAATATAATGTTACATTTTCCAACTTATAAAAAAATATGAAAAGACCCGAAACGCGTTAGACTGCACATTGTTGGCTGCTTGTGGCTACGCGTTCGAAATAAATGCACCGAATGAAATGAATTCACAAGTACACTATTGCTTGCGGACAAAACAACAACAATAACAATAACAGTTCATACAAAAAGCCGAGGAAATTGTGGTGTAAAAATTTCACTTCGACAAAAGCGCACAGAGAGGGGCGGCACACGTGTTTACGGTCGCGCTCAGCCGTCATTTGGAGGCCGCCTTTGCTTGATTTGGTAATAATAATTTGAAATAATAGATAGTTTTTGTGCTAAAGTTGTTATTTATGTAGTTTTTGTGCAGAAAATTCGTAGAATTGCGTGATGAGTGGAAACATTATTTAATTTTCACTAAAAATTTGCTGTGAATTAAGTAATAGCTGAGCGCGTGTGATAAAGTTTATATATGATATATAGAAAAAAATTAGAAAAAAAAAAATATTTATGAAAATATTTTTACAAAGTTTCAGAAGTAACTGAAACATATTTTATAAGAAAAGTAAAATATTATAATAAGAAAAAAATAAAAATAATCAAAATTTAAAAAATAATATATAAAAAATAATAAATATTGCAATTATCTTTGAAAAAAAAAAATAAATAAAAGATATTGGAAATAAAATATTGACTAAGTACTAATTTGAGAAAACCAACAATATGCCAGGGAGCGAAAAATATTTCAACTTCTACTAAATTCCTGCTTCACATTTTTTTAATTTTTTTTTTCAAAATTAAAAAACAAAATAAAAATCAAAATTAGATAAAAAAAATGCTGCTATTACTTTTTTTATAACAAAAAATTATATAAATTTTTCCAATTTGTGTAAAAAATAAAAATAAAAAATACTAAAAGTTTTATTAAAAAATAAAATGGAAATAAATTAGATATAATAATGAAAATTCTAAAATATCATAAAAAATATTTGTTATTTTATTTTTATATTTTTAATTTTTTGTATACATTTTATTACTTTTTTAACTTCTTAATTTCTTATTTTTTTCCTGTACTCACAACCTTTTACTTTCATGTTGAAGTAAATGCCCAAAAAGGGTGAAAATTTGACGGTCAATGATATGGTGACAGTTGCTGGGCATTTAACAAACAATAAGTACTCGGTGTGAAAGTGAATTAGACATGCCTGCATGTTGTTGTTGTTGACTAGATTGTCAGGTATCATACACGTTTCTATGGCTACTGAATTTTGGAAACTTTTTAAGTGTTCATTGAACTTTTGAATTTGTTGTTGTTATGGCGGTGATAGTGAAGTATTTATGTAGATGCATGAGTATGTACATATGTATGTTTGTAAATATGTATAGGAGTAGTGTGATAGCTATTGCTACATACAGTGTACATTTTAAGCAATACTTTTATTACAAAAACTAAATTTGAAAAAAAAATTTAAATTAAATTTTGAAAACAACATTTAAAATTAATTTTTCTATGAATAAAAAAAATTTAATTAAATATTTCTAAAATTAAAAAAAAATTGAATTAAATGTTTTTAAAGTTTGAAAGTTAAATTTTTCGAAATTGATATCGAAATTTGCAAAAATATAAAAGTAAAATTTTTTAAACAAAATCCAAAAATTTCAACTGCTTTCAATAATAACATTTTTTATTAAAAGTTTCAATGCAAAAAATTTTTAAGTTAAACTTTTTTAGAAACATTTTTGAAACTGATATTGAAATTTGAAAAAAAAATTTGAAAGTTAAATTTTTAAAAAATAATTATTTCAAAATAATTTCTGAAAATATTTTTCTATAAAAAAATGTAAATTTCAAATGTTTTTAAAAAAAATTTTTATTAAAGTTCAAAAAAAAATTTTCTAAAATATTTTTTATTAATATTTGAAAAAAATTTGAAAGTTAAAAAAAAATTTTTAAAAATAAGTTTTTCCATAAAAAGATATGATAAAATTAAATTTCCCTTAACAAAAATTTCAAATATTTTTAATAAGTTTTTTTTTTTTTAAGATTTATACAAAAATTTTGAAATTAGGTTTTTCTAAAAAAATACCAAATATTTTCAAATTTTATTTTTTTTTTAATATTCATATTTTTTAATTTTGATGAAATTGTAATACAAATTTTTCATTGAATGTTAAATAAATATTAAAAAAAAACAATTTGATGGTAGGAAGGAAATTTTTCCTGAAACTAAAACCTTTCTTGCATTTCTATTCCTTTGAATTAATTTTTATTTATTTTTCTAATTACTTGTTTGCATTTCACACCCGAGTCATTGAACTCCGGCGCATGTGGAAATGTAGTTAAAGAATAATACAAAATCAATAATGAAAATATGACATACAGGTGCGAAGCTGCTCATATTTATGCATGTTTGTATGTAATTGAATTTTTTATTAGCATTTCGTTGCTTTATGTACATTGAAGAAAAGATTTATCACGCACGCGCCAATGCATAAGTGAATATTTCGTAATTGTTGCTGAAGATGTAAAGGAAGAGTAACGAGAAAGGAAGTGAATAAGAGACAGTAAAATATTGTAAAAAAGTGTAAAAAATAAAATAAAATAAATAAATTAAAAAATTTAAATATACTTATATGTATGTACAAATATATTTTTTAATTAAAAATTTTGGAAAAAAATCAAATATTGTATATTTTTTGAACAAAAATTTAGAGAAAAATGTAATACGCAAAAGATACCTAAAAGTATTGCTAAGCTCAAAAACAGTTTACTCGACAGGTGGCGCTACTATCAAATATTGAATTAAAAACGAGTTTAGAGTAAAAATTATGAAAGATTCGAATGTGTAATAGTTAAGCAATATCTATAATATTTGCATAAGAAAATCTGTTAAAAGAAATATCCCTTTTTAGGTAAATAAAAAAATATTTAAAATTCATTATAAAAAAATTTCAGAACTATTTCTTTCCTGATATAGGTTATAATTTTAACTTCAGTAAAAATTAGCTTAACATCAGAAAAGTTTTAAAAAAGTATTAATTAAAAAATTTTAAATTAAAAAAAATCAATTAAACTAAAAGAAAATTACTAAATTATTTCATAGTTTTGTTATTAATTTCTTTTTAATATTAGACAAAAATTTCGGTGAAAAGTATATTCTAAAAATTTTTTTATTTTAAAAATGCTCAAATAAGTTTCTATAAATTTTTAAATATAAAAAGTTATTTATTTTATTTTAATTTTTTTTATTTTAACTCTAATTAAATTAAATTTAGTGTTTTTTAAGTTTAAAAGCAAATGTTTCAACAGAATATTTTATATTTTAATAAAAATAAGCCAAACATTAAAAAGCTTTAAAAAAAATTCTAAAATAATTTAATTAAAAAAAAATTAATTAAAATAAAATTAATTTTAATAAAAATAAGCCAAACATTAAAAAGCTTTAAAAAAAATTCTAAAATAATTTAATTAAAAAAAAATTAATTAAAAATATGAAATAATTTGTTTAAAAGAATTTAATTTAATTATTTTACAATTTTAGGTTTTTAATTAAAATGTTAATTAAACAATTATATAATTCTGTTGTTAAATGTTTTTTAAATATTAAGAAACCATTAAAAATATTATTTTTTTCAAAAATATTTAAATAATATCTTATAAATTTTTATATATAAAAATATTATTTAATTTATTTTAGCTATTTTTTCTTAATTTTAATTTTAAATTAAATTAAATTAAATTAAATTTTTTATAACTTTTTAATTAAATTAAATTACTTTTATTTTCAGTTTTTTTAAATTTTTAATTAAATTAAATTTAATTTAATTTTTTAAGCTTAAAAGGCAAATTTTACAACAAAATATATAATTTTAGATTCTACTTTTATATGGTTAATTTTTTATTTAAAATAAAAACTCAGCCTTGACTCAGTTTTATTTTTTATTTCTTTTAATTTTTTCTATTTTTTTTATTTTAATTATATTTCATGAATATCTTTTATTTTAATGAAAAAATTAAACTTTTAATTAATAATTTCTAACTAATTAAAAAAAAAAAAATAGTAAAAATTAAAATAAATAAAAAGTAATAAATAAATAATTTATATTAAAGAGGAATTTGGATCAGAAAACTTTATTTTCCCAATTTAATAACAAACCTTTGCCTAACAGAAAAAGTTTTAAAAATTCCCCGCTAATACCGCTTTCTCCAAACAACTTAATTTTTTCTTGAACAAAACACCTCAATTTCTTACTTTTGCAGCTAAAATTAGTCATATCATATGTTAAGCACACAAATGAGCTGCTTTTTGACAGCGTTTGCGGGGCGGCAGTGTGAAAAAAGTGATTTTTAATTACATGCGCGTTTCGAGCGACTGCACGCATGCGCATGCGCGGCCTGTCAACGGGTGGCAGCAGCAATTAAAAGAATCTAATAAATAGACGCGACGCGCGCAACGACTGCCAACACACGCTGTGTGTCAGCGGGTACATACATACATGCACCAGGTGAGGCATGGCTTTCTACGCTGCCACAAAATAATTTGGCTCAGTTGAAAGGCGGTTGTATGACGGCGAAAGCATTGAAAATTCTGTCAACGCGCAAAGTTCAAATGCCAGTCGAGCTATACGAATGTTTCACAGGCGCTCGCTCTAATGCCTTGCCGCCAAGTGTGGCATTGTTTCGTTTTCTTTTGTTTTGTTTCTCCTTTTTTTTATTTTTGTTGTTGATTTTATTTTATTTCGAATTTTTATTCGTTTGGTTCTTTGCCTTTTTGTAGAGTGCCACTTCTTTTATTTAACTTTCCAATGGCATTAACATTTGAACCCGGCGCTGACTGACACACACACACACACACATTTGTAGCGGCACTTGTGTGGCAAGTGGCCAAGAATCTTTTAATTTTTGTTTGCTTTGTTTTTGCTTTCAACTGCAGCGTTGCGCTTCGCTGCTCATTAAAAAGCAGTAGACGCAGTTCTGGTATGGTTGTTGTTATTGTTGTTGTTAGCGGCGTGCCATATGTCAAATTAAATTGTCGTCATGCTCTTGGCAGACCGTTGTTTATGCTTGTCGGCCGTTTTGTTTGTTGTAGCTGGTAACATTGCTGTTGTTGGTGATGTTGCTTGTGTTGTTGTTGCAACAAAAGAATTTAGACATTCAGCGAGATTGCCAGCTGTTCTTATCTACATCAGCTGCTGTTCATTATATTCTTATTTTGTTTTTGGAATATTTTGGAGAACAATGCGCTTAATTTCTACAACAACAACAGCAAAATAAAGAAAAAATGTTTCCTTCAAGCAACACCTGTTGCATGACCTGGCAGGGAAATTTTGGCGGAAGCAGTTTAACTACTCAGTTTTAAAAATCACCAAAACTTGTGTGTTCGAACTCAGAATCAGTATAATAATAGTCACATACAAAGTCATTAAGCTAAGAAAATACGCAATTTGGACATATAAGTCCTTTCCTTTTTAATTGTGCTTTTGTTACTTAAATATAACTCTGTAAGTGCTCAGTAGCTTTAAAAGCTCTCAAGCCTACTTAAGAAAGTCTTTTTATTTCAAGTTCTATAAAGCGTAACAAATTATTCTTCAGTAAACCCTAACATACCCACTACTATCTGTGCTGTTCTAAAATAACTGCAAGCCTGCATGTGCTAACGTGCTTTAAACGTTCTCTTGAGGCATATTTTTTGGAAATCTAATGAAGCTTCACAACTAATATTTTAATATAACCAAAGATATCCAATATAATCTGTCATATTTAAATAAAAAAACAACCCTGCATGTGCTAACGAACTTTGAAAGCTCTCACGCGTACTTAAAGAAACCTCTTTGAGGTCTTTTGAAACGTAACAAATTACTATCCAACACAACCATAGATAAACAACATTATTATTCCTTTTTGCGTGAGCCAACGAGCTTTAAAAGCTCTCAAGTGCACTTTCGAAAGCTTTTTCTCGGAAAGTTTTGAAAGCTTTTCAACTTGCGTTATGGCAAAACTAAAGATACTGTACCACAAAAATCTGGAGGATGTTCAAAGTAGTGCGAGATAACACAACAAAAGCTTCTCAGGCAAAAAACAGCTTTCAGGGCACAAATTGGAAGAAGAAAAGCTTAACAGAGCTTTATACGAGCTCTGTTATACAAGGAACCTAACCCTAGAATGAACTTTTGATAAAGTACAAACACTCGTCCACTCACAATTTTCTTACCCTATATTGCGGTTTTCGTAAATACGACTTACGAAAGTTCCCTGCAATAAGCAACTATAATTGGTTCATGTATCCAGAAAACTGCGATTGAAGTCTGCTGGCACATTTTGAGGTCTAATACCGAAGTTTATATAACAGCTTGGGGCTTTCAAAAGCTTGGTAGAGGACCAAAAGTTTGGTTCGAGTTTTACTATATTTTGATCTGATGATATCACCCAATTACACCAGTTCAAAGAAGTTCTCCAGAGTCTTCGTAATAGCAGGTTAACGAGCTTTTGCTGATTTTGAAGAGCTTTCACTGTTGTATTTTAAATATCTCAATTACTTCTCTCACCACTATTATTTTTCTTACTAGGCCGTTTACTGGAACGTCGTATTGCCATTTTTTATTAAAATCTTCTGAAACGAGCTGCATGTCGGCAAATTTACCTTCGTCAGCAAACAAAGTACGTAATCCATCAACCCAAAATCTTAGTGCGTCGCTCTTCAACACTCCCAACTGTCTGCTACCGTTTATCTCTACGATTGATCTATTAATTTCAACTCTTCATATGCATACCATTGTCACCTCCCTCACATAACATAGGCGTTACGCCTCACGCATTGTATGATGAGTCTTCCGACATTCTTGAACCCTTCTTGCTGTTATTGTTGTTGCACAATTTTATGTGGGTGACTTTTTTTGTTATATTCTAAACCTTATCTGCCCTCTATCACACACTGACGATAGAAAACACTTTATTATGTCAGTGGCTTGAACCAGAACGTCACAAATTTTTTCTTTTTTGTTTTTTAATACCAGAGATGCATATTTACATCTCCATAAATAACTCTACGTTCGCTTAAGCTTTGTGTTTTATTGCTCGTTGATATATTTGTATTGCATACTGAAGTTTTGGTTCAAGTCTACTTAAATATTTACAGTGGGACAAGACGATTTTGTGGACAATATTAATTTTTTTCTTAAAATATTGAAAATTGTTTCGGGAGATGTGAGGTTGTTGTCTAACATGAAGTATACCCCATTTTACTTCATCACATGCCTTCTAAAACTTTGGGCTTACCCTATCTCTTCATATTGTACACAAGCTAGTACTCATTAGAACAGTTCAAAAATATCTCAATTTGAACTGTCTGCTATCGAGTTTTCAATGAATATCTTTTTGGACTCGAGTTGCTGTCTGAGCCTGCTTTTAAGAATATGTTCCTTTATTGTTTTTTAAAGACGTTCTATACTTGGTATTGTAGAAATTAAAGATATGAGGAGCCAAAAAGCATCTTTAGAGTTTTTAGAACTACAACACCACACCTTACTGCCGGTCCATCCTAAAAGAAGGGGAGCTTCGAAGGTGCAACGTGAGGTATAAGTTCTTAAGCGCCAAACAATAGGTTGAATGTGATAGACAAACCCAAGCTTTAATTGTTGGAGTCATTGGCTCAACCTTAGAGTGCTTTGGAACATACTATAAGTAGGACTCAGCAGCTCTTCGTACACTACTTCGAAGAGGCCTACCGATTTTATGAAGCTTAAAGCTAAGCCTTTTGACCATATAATGAACTCGAAATCTATACAAACTTATCTAGCGAAGTCTTTGCGACAAGTTACTTATACTTTTTTCGCATACATAAAGAAAGTTTAAGCAGAGAGAGTTAGATTTCGACTTCTAACATAAAGTATATTAATATTCAGTGCCCTCTAGTCAGCAGGAGGGGGAATCTAGGATTTACGCAAAATCAACTCTACAGCATAGTTTCAGAGTACTGGTATGCTATCAATCTGAAATTTTGCACATATTTTTTTATTCGAAAGAAGCTAATAATTTGTTGGAGTCAACGATATCGCCCTCTATAGTATATAGCTACCATACAAACTGAACGTTCATAGGAAAGTTTTTGTATGGAAAACTTTTTTATTTGATAAGGTATCTTCCTGAAATTTTGAGAATATTATAGTCTAAGATATAGCTCCCATATTCCAAAGTATTGTTCAGATCGGATCTCTATAGCATATAGCTGCCATACAAACTGATCGATCAGAAAAAAGTACTTGTATGAGAACTTTTTTATTTGACAAGATATCTTCCCGGAATTCGGCACGGAATAATATATAAGGCAATGCTACAGTCCCCGAACATATCGCTTAGATCGAACAACTATAGCATATAGCTGCCATACAAACTAACCGATCTAAATCAATATACAAATATTTTTATACCATTTTCTGCTATAAGAAATGCACCTGCGAAGGCTAATATACGCTTCGGTGCAGCCGAAGTTACCGTTTATCCTCTCTTTCTGTTTTTTTCTATCTGCAAATTGTCCACTCTCAACCCACTGTGCATTGCGTGAAATTGTAATTGTAATTACGCGTGTATCATTTACATATGTTTCATTTTTATGCTTTTTATTAGTTTTTTTTTATGTTGGAATTTGAATAGCGGTGCGTGGAATTATGCTGCACCACATATGCTCACACATGCATACATATATACGTATACATGTATGTGTGTACATGCATAACAAAATAATAACTTTATTAACCCGCATTTGTGGCAGGGGAAACGGTATGAATTTACAGTTGCAACAGTCAGTCAAGACTGCCAACAACAACAATAATCATAAGTATATAAATATATAAGATGTATATATACACATTTATATATGTATATGAATATTCAGGCATATATATTATGCATAGAGTAATGCATTAAAATATCTTTCAAGTCATTGAGCCACTACTGTTAGACCCAAAGTAGGACAAATAGTGCTGGTATAATACACTCGAGTAATTTATAGAGCAATAAAATTACTTTTTATTGCCATTACACTTTTCCTACGCTTTTATTATGTGCATTTTATTGCTGGTATTCCGAAATTGGCATGTTAATTAGGTGCATAAAAGTTGAAGGTGTAATCCCCCGTGTCAAATAAATTTATAAGCAAATTTATAGGTTAAGTTTGAAAAGAAAAAATGTTGACTTAGACTATAATACCCTTCACACGTGCAATTCTTATGGCATAAAAAGGTACAAAGAGGTAATTTTCTTGATTTTTATCGGTCAGTGTGTACGGCAGCTATGTATATGTTACAGGGGTCCGATATCGGAGGTTTCGACGTTGAGCTCTTCTTCAAGAGAAAAAGACGGATGCGAACTTTCAGATTGATATATCGAAAACTGAGGAACTACTTTACTCATATAAGACTGTTGGATAGACAGACGGGCATGGCAAAGTCGACTCAGCTCATCATGCTGATTATTTATGTATTTATATATGTATATTATAGCGTCTCCAACGTTCTCTTCTGGGTGTTTCAAACTTCCTTCCAAACTTAATAAACCCTGTTCAGGGTATAAAAAGGTGAAAAGAGATATTTATCTGGATTTTTACCAGTCAGTTTGTACGGCAGCTATATGATGTAGTGGTCGGATATTCGCGACTCCGACAAATGAGTAGCATATTGAAGAGAAAAAGATGTGTGCAAAATTTCAGTGCGATACCTTGAAAACTGAGGGACCAGTTTGCAGGACATGGCTAAATCGACTTAACTTGTCAACCTAATCATTCACAAAACGAGAGTTTTTCTACTTGTGTATCCTTATAATATCTCTATCTTGTCTGTGAACTCAAATAAGTCGGTAACTGAGTTCGCTGGGAGGACTTTTCATGGTTTTGTTGCATACATTTAGGTTATAGTTCAATTCGGTTGCTCGACCGAATTCCTTAGAGCTTGGTTGCATACAATTTATTTTTTCATCTATCTATCGAGTCATGGTCCAAGCCTTTGGATCAAACAACTTCACGAATTATCCTGAAATAGACCATAGCTAGCTCATCTATATAAAGGCAGCCTTAATTACTGAACAAATTTTTAGTCCAACCAACAATCAGTGAAGTTAGTCAAATCAGTTCGCTTAACTATAAAAATCTTCACTCATCTCAAAATACAAACACGCTTGGCTAGATTTGAGATCGTGATCAGTTGTGACCGAATCCAACTAAATGTACTTAATTCACATAATTTTTTATAAACTTGATTCCTATTCCAACTAATACCGGACAGTCTTGCCTACCACGCTTCGACGTCTCGAACACCGCTATCTAGAGATCAGCTTCAGTTTTCATACTGTCGAACCCGCCAGCGTTACTCCGTCCGCGATTAATTTTTTTTCGCTGTCTACTATTACACTGTCTGTTAAGCGATATTAGAAGGAGAGAGACTGAAAGTAAAGGGATGAAGGCAGCTGAGGTACGGTACTCTTTTCGCCGCAGATTTTTTGTATGATTCCTTGCTACCCAAAACTTCAAGAAAATACTGCAAAGTTTTGCTGAATAAGGTATCCTACGATGCATAAAATAAGCATACAAAATTTATCAGGCCATGGCATCGTAAAAATGTGCTCCGTTTGCTCAATCCAACAGAAAATTGGGCAACTCACTGCAAAGTGGTCCCTTAGACAGTTTAAGGTCAGGCGTTGACAGATCCAATTTCAGCCAAGCATGCCGACTTACACACACACACACACATATAAATGATAGATGTACAAGAGCATGCAATTTTAATATCAATTTATACTTGAATCTATTATTACACTAACGGCAAAGACAGAACCGACTTGCACACAAACGAAGCCAGCCTTGCTGCACTTCAATTAGCCCGTAATGTGTGACGAAAAAGTAAATTTTTAAGCATGAGAAATTTTCGCAAATTAAAAGCAATCACAGAAAACACAGGGAAAATTGAAAAAAAATTAAAGAAGAAATTCAAAAATCAAAAAAATCTCAGAACAACTTAAAGTTCAATTCCCAAACGGTGAAGAGATACCAAAATAGAAAATCAACCAGTTAGAATTGCGGTAAATTTCACACATGGCCGTTAACAAGAAGAAAATGTGGAAGAAACTCATAAGAAGAAGCAACACGCGTATTGAAATTGCTTGAGAATCACAAAGCGGAGTGGCAACGTCATTGGTTAAGGTGCAACAAGCAAAGAAGGAGAGGGAAAGCGAGAGTAAGGGCGCGATGCGCCGACGTAGGTGAAGGCCATGTGGACGGAAGTATGAAAAGAAATGCATGAATGAATGAAGGTAAGAAGTGCCGTTTAATGGTTTGATGTTGCCAGTGACAGAACTGGAGCAACTTCGTGGCATTGCAGCGGCAATTTGTGCAGTTTGTGTGCCAACAACAACAATAGGCAAATTGGTTGACAGCGAAAGATGCCAGAAAGACGCGCAGTTGCAGTGGGGAAAAAACACGACACAAGAGCGACAAACACAAACGTGCAGCGGCGATTTTTTGAAGTATTGGTAATTACTCTTGTGGCAGCAACGAGGTAATAGCATGGAAAGCTGTGGGTGGCCATGCCATTGGAGATTTTTATAAGGAAATTGTATGCGAAAAAAATCTTTCAAAAAGTGTTCAGTTAATTTTAAGCGAAATGCTTAAACCTGATACGTTTCGGCGCCTAGATGTAGGCAATTGTTTAAGCTTTTTTGAATCTGAGACCATAAAAATATATTTTTTTTTGTCAAAAACTTCTTCAATTTTATAAAATTGGTGCAATATTACAAAGCAAAACTGTATAGTTTCATTATTTCCCTCTAGCAAAAATAGTATTGTCATATTTCTAAATATAAACTCTATTCTTTTACTGCTAACATAAATGTGTTCTGTTGCTCAGGAATATTATTGTCAACATTAATTTATACTTTTATTATTAATATTTCGGGATAATACTGAAAAAAGCAAATATATTAACATGTTGCTAAGAAATGTTGCTAGCAACATCGGAGTTTTACAGGAATTGATATTTTTTAAATAAAAATTTGAATATAATACTGGATAAAAGCAGCAAAAAAAATTTAGCAACATGTTGCTAAAAATTTTGCTAGCAACATTGGTGAGTTTTACAGAAATTGTCATTTTTTAAATAAAAAGTTCAATATAATACAAGAAAAAAAGTTTAGCAACATGTTGCTAAAAAATGTTGCTGGCAACATTTATATATTTTATACGAATTAAAATATTCCAAACATACCACATACTAAAAAGTTTTGTTTGCATTGTTAAGGCGATTTGGAATAGAAAAATTATATCTAGCAACATGTTGCTAACAACATTTCCTATCAACATTTATAATATTAAATACAACAATATTAAACAAAACTTTTCCATCTCGCTCTCCAGCAACAAAGTTGCTCAACATAGTTTTTGCAACATGTTGCCAACAGAAAGTTCTGGACTAAGGATTATGTCCTCAATCTTTTAATTTTGAATGATTTTTTATTAAATCTTTAATATACCACTGAAAGATTATTCGGGTCGTAAATAGGCACCGAACCTTATCTTATGTTGACAGGCCTTTCTTCTAACTGGAGACACGCTATATTTGGTTACCTCGCTTAATGTAACAAACCATTATGAAGCTCTAAACTTATCACGTATACTAAAAATTGGTGAAGTCCTGCGCAAGTACAAAAAAGTGCATAAGAGGTTCTGAATTTCAAGCTGACCTCTGGCGAACTATTGTCGTATCTAGAAGAGCCCTTATACTACACTTTCTTTCTTTTTCTAAAAACTTGGTAGTGGTTTGAGATTTAAGCCGTGGAAGATACGTTTACTTCAGATAGATCTCCCATCGAACTATCTCATATTACCTATACGAAAAAAGTGATTGTAATTGCGAACCAATAGGACTTCTGATGGTTTAAAGCATTCACGGTTCGCACGATCTCATCTCCATCTTTCTGCTTTTTCTAGTGCGGAACGTTTGAAGAACACCAATTTTTTTATGTCGCTTATATGGTACTTCTAATGGACATATCCGTTTATGCTTTAATAGAAATGGATGATCAATGAGGACACGACAAGAGTAGAACTCAATTGGATCCAAAGGGGTTAAAGACTTCAATGATCTTTCACATCCACCAAATGCTAATCCACAAAGTTAATCTTACATCGCCAAGATCAGCGCTAACTCCAGTGAGCTTCTGCTTAAAGCCATATGCTCATCCTCGCCAAAGTAACTGTAATTATTGATATGACTGTAAGCAGTTTGTAACTCCATTTGCCGTGCCACTGAATGAGTTATTTTATTTTTGTATTTCTGCTATTCAATTAATGCTTTCAGCTTCCAGTTAGCGGTTTCGGTAGTTGACTAGATTAAATACGCTTTTCTAGTTAGCTGTAGTCTGCGGAACAGTTGCATTTAATCGCAGCCATGCCATGGTAACAGCCGAGTACAGTGAACACTGATTCATTACAAGTGTAAAACAAAGAGATTTGACAAACCGCAAGAACAATAAGAACCAAATCACAGTACCATCTTTCACGCTTCCCCAATTCCCAGCTCAAAGCTCAAACGGTAAACAAAATTTCTGCGTAATTAGCTTAACTAAATGGCTTAACAGGCAGAAGACGCGCAAGCGCTCACAGTCTTGTGGGCTTGGGTGCCAAACTTACAATTAAAAATGACAATCTTAATTTGTAATTCTGAGCTGCTCTAATTCCGACAACGCAGCTCTTGAGCAGCAAACCCGACAAAGCCACAGCAACAATGGAAGAGGCGAGAAATAGTTGGAAGACGCGAGTTGTGCACACAATTGTGTGGTGTGGGAGAGACAAATGGCCATAATTAAATGGCTACAGAAATTCGCAACGCAACAGTATGACAGAAAAGACATGAAACAATGAGAAAAAATGGAAGACAAAAGCCACAGAACGCTATAAAACCGCGCATCTTGAGGAAGTGAATTCAAACTCTACTCCGTTTTTTTTTCCTTTTTTGGCACATTACACTGCGGTTTTGACTAGCTGTTGTTGTTGTCATTCTATGTTATCTGCCATAAGCCCCACTAATTACATATCTCATGCAACCGCAACAACCACTATATTACAATAACAATGCGCATCTCATCAAGCTTCTTTGTTTGCTACCGAACTCCCGCCTAGCGTTAACGCCACTCAGTGCCGTTATAAGCGATTAAATAATCACATTTGCTCCAATTCCATTCAGTAGGTACAAGTTTTGGAACATACAGACAAACAATTGAGTGTACATGTGTCGGAACCGCGTTTGCGCGTGTACTTCATTGACAATTCATTCATGCCACTGCCGCGGTTTTAGCTCTGGGAATTGCAAATGTGACACTTGAGCTACACGATGCGACACTACGTCAAGGTGTGGATTGTGTGAGCTCTGGCCCTGTTGGGAATTCGAACGAAGGAAAAGGGCTACAGTGGTTCTTGAGTGGGGTTTGTAAAGATCTCCTCTTTTCTGAAGTACCAAGTCAAAGATCTGTCCTTCCGTCGAATAAGTGAAGCACACTTTCATACTTCAGTCGAATGGATGACGATCTCTTTTAAAAGTACAAATAGAAGCAGAGTTCCAACCTTTCGTGGAATGAGTGACCATCTCCTTTTCCTTTGCAAGAGCTAAGTTTCTAACACAAACTATGCATAGAGTGAAAGAGCCAGAGCCGAAGACCTTATACTACGATACAATCACAGTCGATGTGAAGATAGAGGTATAATGGAAGCCGGAGGCTGATGATGAAATAGATTAGGAATAGTTGGATAACCGAACTGGAACCGAAGTCCGGTCTGGATTCAAAAGAGATGAAAGTCGATGTCTGAATCGAATACTGATACGAAGCCGGAGTCCTAGTCTGAGACTAATTTTTTTGACTGGATAGCATAAAAAGAAGGATATGCTGTTAGCGGCGGAACCGGAGCTAGAGATCTAGGCTTAAATTGTACTGAAATAAATACTCTAGACTGAGACTTAAGTGTCGGAAGGTAATATAATGTCGAAGGTAGAGTCTTTAGAAAAATGATAAAAAAGGACGGAGCTGAAACTGTAGTCCTAGTTTAAGAATGAGGTATAATAAATATTGATGGAAGAATGGAAACTGCAGTTTCAAATTAAGAAAGTTTAATAGAAGTCGATGAAACACAGAGACAGAAGCAATGATGGCATCTGAACAGATAGAAAATTAAATAAAGACAAAATCGTTATATCCCGGATTCTGAGATTGAGACTAACGTGTTATATATGATGATGTGTTTCATTGTTGAAAACGAATTCCTTGGCTGAGACTCAGATCCAGGTGAGACGTAGCTGGAGCTGGAGCTCTAAGCTGAGTTGATCGAGCTAAACAGACGAATAAAGATAGAGAATAAGACAAAGTCCAAAGCGGGCTTTTACTGAAAAGGCGTCATAATGGGAAACAAAGACCCGGGCAGGGAGATATAATGAATACTGAATGAGAATAAAACGTACTGAGTAGTACCCGAGGTTGAAGAATAAGATGGAATCGTTATACCAACAACGCCGACGCCTGAGATAGAAGCCACAGAGCTGCGATTCTATTTCAAATAGAAATTCAAGCTGCACAATAATGGCACAAAAGGCATAACAAAAAAAGAAGAAAATTTACAACAACAAATGTCAGAAAACAACAACGAAGACAAGAAAAACATGGTCATGAGCAACTATTACGAGTATTAGAAGAATATCAATGGCAATATATGTGCATAGCCATGTATGTGTGTGTGTGTGTGTGTTTAACTAATGCTTTTGGTATGACATTACCAGAACTGCACAAATATAGCCAGCCATGCAAGTACTTCGATACTTTGTAGACTTCTCAGCAGCGCATTGTGGAAAAGTTGACGCCGGCATTGGTGTTGTTTTTGCTCTTGGCGGCTACATAGTGCAAACGTTGGGAAATGTCTAGCAAATGTATGCGATTACCTTTAGGCGCATCTCATGAGCTCATGTGTAGTTTTTCCCAGTGACCCACTTTCGCAGCAGCGCGAAAGCACAAAGGCCAACTGAGCCATCTCCCAGCCAGCCAGCTAGTCAGTGAAGCATTTCGGCAGCTAGTAGCAGCTACCTTTGCTAGCTACTCGGTATGCACACACACATACACACATCACATCATTTCTTCACAGACTGAACTTAGACTTAGAACTTATAAGTTAAAGCCGCTAGGTAGATACATACATATATATGTATGTGTGTGTGTGCATTTGGAATTTGTTGAATCACAAATTCCCTATTCATGTCTATTTATCTTGTATTAATTTTATATGCTTCGCAGCGAAAGAAAGAAGAATCACGCATTTTGTACGCTTTTCCGCAAAAGAACATAAAAATACCTTAACAAATTAACTTTCATATATCAATCACATGTGTGCCTGAGTGGCCTGTTGGAAAAATTTGATTAACATTTTTGTATTCCAATGGAAGCTGTGTATAAATAATAAAGTCAAAATTTTTTTTTGAAACCAACAGCATTACCTCAATTAATTTAAATCAAAAAAGTTGTAAACTTAACTTACCATAACTTAACGTAGACTTTATTGAGCTTGAACGTAAATTAACATAGTTAAAAATAATTTATCATAACAAAACTTTGACTAACTTAACGTAACTTTACTTAACGTATCTTAACTTAGACTTAACGTGACACAAATAAACATAATGAAAATTGAACTAAACGTAAATTAACATAATTAAAAATAGTTCATCATAACAAAACCTTGACTAACTTAACTTAGCGTAACTTTACTTGACGTAACTTAACTTAGACATAATTTAACACAAATCAACATAATGAAAATTAATTTACTATAACTCAAATTAGTTTAACTTAACCTGCCATAACTTAATATTAATTTACTTTCTGTAACTTAACTTAAGTTTCTGTAAACTTTATTGACGTCAAGAAATGTGACATAACTAAACACAAACGAACGAAAACTAATTAACAAAAATATGCATAAGCTAACTCAAAATTAACATTATTAAACTTGACTTAGCCTAACTTAACTTAGACTTAACTTAACTTAACTTAACTTAAAATTTATAAACTTAAATAACATTTACAAATAAAACTAAGTTTAACTGAACTTACCATAACGTAATAAAGATTTACTTAACGTAACCTAACTTAACTTAACTTAGAATTTATAAATTTTAATAACATTTACCAAATCAAATAAAAACGAATATAAATCAACTTAACTCAAATAAACTTAAATACACTTAACTTAACCTTAACTAACCTCGACTGATAATATAGTTTCCTGTCAATTTGTAAGTTTTTAGTGGCTAATCTATATATATTTTTATGATTAGAATGAAGCATGTGGTGAAAAAAATGCAATTAGAAAGGCCGGTAGTGAATCTCAGAAGGATTCTTAGCGGTTTTTACCAAAACACGGCATTTTAAGCTCGGGTTGAAGTACATAATATACAACTGAGTAAATGGGGAAGGCCAAAATTCAATTGAAGTACTTTTAAGGCGCTTTTATTGCGCCCCAAGAACTTTAAAGTTGACCTTTGTTACTAAAGCTCTGGCATTTCCTACTGGGTATTGATATCTACACAGCAAGGTCTAAAAGCGGTTCAATATGTAATTTAAGGTATATACATATGCTTATTTGTAAGTAAATAGTCATCATCAACATTACCGTTAACCTGCTGCACAATTACTCAGACAAAAGTACAGAAGAACCATAGAACTGGAATGGGAGTTGGACCTAGAAAATATCTCGGCATGTGTTTGAAGTACATACGAAATGCCTTTGGAAGCACAAAAGTAAGAAACTGCCACAAATATGTGGAAAAAAATAATTGAAAATACTAACAAGCTTGGCTGCCTGTGCCGCTCTCTCTGCTACTTCTACTTCTAGTAGCCTGTCTAGTGACTTTTTCTTTTTTCGGCGTAAAAACATATGAGTGAGTGTATGTATGTCTGTATGTATATATTTTACCTTAGACAATTGGATTTTACTTCATTATTTAGTGCAAGCAATCTTCTCATTGCTTATACTTGTATTTACAATTTAAAATGCATTATTAGCGTTAATACTCATGTACATACATATGTGTAACGGTAATATAATCATGTTGGCATGAAAGCATGAATATTAGTTAATATGGTTGGATATCATTACTGGGTCCAAACATTTTGTATGCTCTAAATTTTAAATAACTCTTTAATAATGCATTCAAGTGTGTGTGTTAGAAGAAGCATAGGAGAGAGAAAGAGAGAGAGAGATTTATATGTCAACTAATGCCATCAGAAGGTCACATCAATACGCGCTGTGGTTGAGAACTCAATGCTTATGACCAGCTTTAATGAAAATTTGTGCGATTGGGCCACTCGAAGGCTCAAAGGAGACGTGATGAGGCGCAGTGTTGCATTTGGACTCTTTGAAAGCATGTATTTATAACCGATCGATTACAGAAAAACTCATACTTCCATTTTCCCTCGATTTTTTCCGCAATTTAGACATTTTTTTTAATTAAAATACGCTGTCATTATACCTTAAACTCGATTTTACGACTTTCAGAAAAATAATTTTTTTTTTTCGGGGAGGTTAAGAATAGGGTTGTTGATTCGGTATCTTAAAAAACTCGTATATTGTGTATGGATATTTATTAAATAATCCGCTTGTGAATTCTAAATGAACTCTAGTTCAATTCTTTCAAATGTTCGAGCAAAATTGTTCGAAAACGGATTTGTATCTCCGCAAACTCCCCCAAAATGAAATATAAGCTTAGTTAGAGGAACATTTTTTGAATTATAAATTCGATATTTTATTGAGTAGTGTTTCATGATAAGCACTTAAATTGCCAATAAACTCGAGTTTGTGGTGAAAAAAGGCATTAAAAGACTTGGAAACCCTTGATTGTTCTGAACTTTTATGAAGATTTTTGATATTATAAATAGTCTCTGAAGATTTCCCTTTCGAGTGGTTAGCCAATTAAGAAATTTATATCCAGTATCTCTGAGTCCAAGCTTGGACTACTGAGAGACTACTTCTCATGGACCTAGTAACTTAACTCCATCTGGTATCACGAAGGACTAAAACTAGTGTATGCGTATCACTGATCTATCAGATAAACCTAACCCAACCTAATAATTTATGACACAATCTCATGCCTTTTTTTCACCTCTAGACGTATACCAGTTGTCGAAAGATCTGCTGCGTGAGGCTAGTTTCACTTTCTCAGAGATTTCCTATCGAATGGTTGGACAATTAATGAATCTATTATAAGTATTCAATGGATCTAAGCCAGAGTAATATATAAACCATAACCTAACGATTATTTTATTCATATAAGGATTCCTTTAAGTCGATAGAGTTGTCGCGGGCGACTGCGTTTAGTTCTTCAGAGATTTGCTCTCTTCTTCGTATTTATATTTATTTAAGCCAATAGGGTTTCCAGTCATATATTAATATGCCTGGCGAAGTAATCTAAGGAGACTTGATATATCTAAGAAAAAATGCAACCGTTCACTTGAGGCTTAGTAGACTTAGACTGTAAAGGAGTTTCGTATAAATCGAGTTGTCGACAGAATAGTCCATGAAAATACAGCTCTTAAAGGAAGAACCTTAATATGGCTGATGTTTCCCTTGGGAATCTTTTTTCAGGAATAGAAGAGACAGCTTGAGCAACACAGTCTTTGGGATTAGTTAGGAAATAGTTTTCAAATTTGAACCTTATGTTCTCATTTTTTATCAGTGTTTTAGATATTTTCATAAACCTATTACTTCCCAAGTCTCAAAAATAGACTACTTAAGCATGATTAATATAGTCTAATGCCATTACCAATACCAATGTCCATACATTTTTTTTACTTCAGCATTCTTAAACATATAAGTTGTTGACTGAACTAATAGCCCAAGGCGAAACACCAACGCTGTTCAGCAACACAAAAGATATTACATTTATCTACAAAAGTAAGTAATTAACGGAATGATAGATAACGGTTGGAAAGGTTAAAAAAACCACAAAATATGTAAAACAAAAAATCAACACACGTTCGTTTCACAAGCCCGTCATTCATGTAGAATGTGATGCCACACTAACGAAATTAATATTATTAATTGCTGATGAGCTGTCATGAATATGCTTTCGCTTTCTAATTAAAAAAAGATTAAGCGTTGGATTAAAAAAAAATATTCCAGACATATATACATACATATATACATACATACACAGACATATGACGATAGATTATTAGCGTGTAAGCATGGAATATGGGTGGATTAATGAATGCCGAGATGAAAGCGATTAGAAATTTACAATCATGCTATGAAATTAATTGATTAGATTTGTTGGGGAATGAAAATATTTATAGAAAGGTATGTATGTAACGAAATATGAGATTATGAATATAAGAAAGTGAATTAAGTGGTTAAAATTATTGAAATTCCAATGAGGGAAGAGAAAGGGAGGGGAATTTTTGAAGGAGGGGAAAAAAGGAAGGTCAATTAGAAAGCAGAAAGAAAGAGAGAGAAATAGTAGCTTACAAAAATGAGAAAAAGAGAGATAATAACTTAAGAAAATTAGTACGAAAGAGTGAAATAGTAGTCTAAAGAAATGAGGAAGAATAAAAGGGAAAGATAGCAGTTTAAAAATTATAAAGAAAGGGAAGTAGTTTAAAAAGAAAGAGAGAGTTAATGGTCAAAAGAAGTAAGGAATAAAAAGAGAGAAAGAGAAAGTTGTTAAAAAAATTGAGAAGAAAGAGAGAGATAGATAGTTGTTTAAAAAGAAAGAGAGAGTTAATGGTCAAAAGAAGTAAGGAATAAATAGAGAGAGAGAGAAATTAGGCTCAAAATATAAGAAAAAAGAGAATAATAGTCTCAAAAAAGGAATAAATAAAAAGAAAGATAAGGATGCTTGCATACATAAATGAGAACGAAGGAAAGAGAGACATAACGGTCCAAAGAAGTGAGGAACAAAAAGCGACAAGCTGAATGACAGAGTGACGAGATATAATCCATTTTATTGACTGACGGAGTAATATTACAAAATGATTGAATTAGAGAGAGATCGTGAACTAAAGTGGAGGGAAAAATGCGACAGAGAAGCCGATGATAACCTTAAAGTAGTCAGAGAGGTAGTATGAACACATACAGATATTAGCTTGACGTAAATCCCACAAATATTCGAAAGAAACACATATAGGAGAGAAAGCAATCTAATGAGAGATACCAGAATATTTGGAACAGGACACATTACTTTTTTTCAAAGACATTCAGATACCCATGCAAAAGTTACTTCCCGCTTCGAGAGACTCCATAAAAAAATTGAAAACATAGATTAATGGGTCATACCGAGCGCCACCTTAGCATTTATTTACTAGAGATCCGCCATTTTCTGAAACTAAAAATATAAGTAATGAAGAGATCCTTTCAAATTTAAAGCTAAAACATCGTAAGAAGTCAAAGATAGTCGAATGCCAAAGTTATTATAATCTCAAAAGCTCTATAGAACATGTATAAGGATATTAGAGAAAGCATCATGAAGATTCCAATTTAGATTGACGATATCAACATGAGCTTATCTTTGCGCAAAGCTCTAATATTTTCAATCTGAAAAGCTGCTACTTATCATATATGTGTTCTTCATCAAGAATCGGAGAAATCATGACTTAAGCTAAAGCTAACCTCAAAGTCATGTACTGGCCTAATAACCATCACAATTTGTTTTTCCTCTGACCGATTCCTAATAATCACCTAAAATTGTTTTTTCGCGATAGTGACGCCCTCTTCAAAAAGTATATTGGCGACCCCGGTTCTTAACCGGACCTTAACAGGAAAATAATTACGTTTTTCACAAAGCTCAAGAGTCTTAATACAACCAGACTAATTTAGAATATGAAGAGCGCTATTCAAGACACATAGAACTAGCTAACTATCGATGGTCAACTGGATTACCGCTCCGGAACTCTGTTCACAGTACGAAGGACGAACTTAGTCTTCAAAGTTGAAGAAATATTTCAAGTTATTTCTATGAAAAACTCAAAGTTTAGGTCACAGCCTTAATCAATTACTTTTGGTACGCAAATTATAACTACAAGACTGCTGCGGTGACAAGCCTAAATCGTTGACTGCGCCACAATGGCAGGCCACACCAGTTGCAGCCGCCAATTCATTGATTCCCAACAATATCTTTATAATAAATACATACATACTTATACATGAGTTTGAATGTTTATTTATGTTGTAGTTAAATATGTGTGTGACGGCAAGAATGTGGCTGCCACAAAATTTAGGTCACTATTGTGAAACCAAGAAGCCGCAAAGACATCGACGAGTCGATCAATAGACAGAGACTGACATTTCCTAACAATCAGCATATATGGATGGAAACACGTAGTGACAGCCAATATGCCTACTAACTGCTAAAGTATATATCTATATATACATAAATATATACACAGTTACCTCGTTGCATTCCTACAAGTCTAAAATTGTGTGCTGGAAAACGCGCTACTGTAACTGCTCCGCCCCAAAGTACCGAGAATCAATAGCCTCGCTGAATCCTCAGTCTGTTGGTGAGTTCGTCGGTATATTTGTGGGTTGCCACTAATTTATATACACGTTTAATGCGCTTATTGCTGGCTAAAAACCACAGGAGTACAGTAGATAAAAAGTAGAATAGCAAAAGGCGAGTAGTGGACCAAGAATTAAAAAAATAAAAAATTTCAAAAATAAAAAAAACACAAAATCTGAAAAAGTTCTTCGACAAAAAAAATCTGATGTTTAGATAACAACAATTTATGTTTTAAATATATTCCGTACAATCTTGATTGTCTCCTAATATTTTACAATGTTTCATGTTAATTCGTTTCTTATAAAATTTACGGTTTTTGATATTTTCAAAACACATTTCACTTCTTCCTAAGTTTTATAATGTGTAATTTCCTTCTGTTTCGCATTCCATAACGTTTCGTTCCATTCTCATTTTGTTCCATTTTCGTCGTGACATATGTTTTATTATTTTTTCTTTCATTTTATTGCGTTTCATTCCATATCGTTTCGTTTCATTCTATTTCGTTCAATTCCATTCTCATTTCGTTCCATTTACATCGTGTCTTAAGTTTTATTAATTTTTCTTTCGCAAACTCGTATTTTCAAAGATTCTTTGTTTTATTTGTTGAGTATGGTTTCACATTTCGTTCCGTTCACTGTTAAGAAAAAAAAATTTTTTTAATAACTTTTTGCAATTTATTTTTTACTTTTCGAAAATTATTTTTTCACAACCAAAAAAACTTAGAGTTTTGCATTTTATTCCATTTCGTTCCTATAAAATTTTCATATTTTTTCCATTTCACAGACCAGAGATGGGCATAATATATAATTTACTATTTTTACTTCTTCTAAAACATTTCCATATTAATCCAATCTCTCTAAATAGCATCTCTGTCGCATATTATTCAAGTAATTTTTAGTATGCTAACAAAATTGTTTCGATTCCACTGTTTTTATGCCATTATGGTTTATTATTTCTATATTTTCGTAAAATGTTTCCATCTTTCTGCGTAAAATATTATCGTTTTGAACATGATGTTTCGTTTCCATTTCGTTCCTTCAACATTTTCATATTCCCAATTCGATTCCGTTGTTATTTTGCTGTTCGATATTATATTTTGCGTATGTTATTTTAAAAAAGTGTGTTCCATTCCATTCCACTGACCATAGATGGTTATAACATATGATTTCCAAGTTATATTTCTACGAAAAAGTTTTTATTATCCGATCTCTCTTAATCCAATCTCTCTAAATAGCATCTCTGTCGCATATTATTCAAGTAATTTTTAGTACGCCATCAAAATTATTTCAATTCCACCGTTCCTATGTCATTATAATTTATCATTTTTATATTTTTGTAAAATTTTTCCGCCCATCTACGTAAAAAAGTATCTGCTTTAAGCAATATGTTCCGATTCCATTTCGTTTCTTCAACATTTTCATATTCTCACTTCGTTCCTATTTCTATATTGCTGTTTAATATTATCTTTTGTGTATATTATTTAAAAAAAATGTGTTCCATTCCATCGTTTCTATGCACATATACATATATAAGAAACACCTTACTATTTTTTCTCTGTGCACTTTACCTCATTTGCGATTATCTTGTGAGTATCCTACTACCGTTGTCTGCATATGTATGTATGTATATATATATGTATGTATGTATGTATGTATTAAAAACTGGATACGATCGTATTTTTATCCACTGATATGTGGTAAATATGTATGTAAGCAATGCCACTTACATGTATCTGTACATGAACTTAACGCCTTCACCCTTTTAAGCGCAGCCAGATTACCCAATTTAAGGTGGCAAATAGTCACGACTTCGATACAATTGTTTTTCGGTGTCATGACTAATTTACGAATAAAGGAGCAGAAAAGTGGAAAACAAAACCAAATTTGGGTAAAAATAGATGTGAAGGTAGTGTAGAGTAAAATACAAAAAATACAAAAAAAAAACAAAAAAGCGCATTTCTTGTGCGTTTAATTAAAGGGATTTGATCTAAAAATAATTTTAAAATATAAACTCATTTTATAAAAAAAAATACTGAACTCAGCATGTAAAAAAAGTTATAAAAAAATAAAAAAAAAAATTTTTAATTAAAAAAAATAATAAAAATGATTTTATAATAATTTTATTGTTTAGATTAAAAATAAAAAAACTTAATAGGAAATAGTAAAAATATTTGTATTTTTTTAATGAATTAAATTTTTTTCTTTAGCCCTACTAATAAGAAATATACACCTCAATATCAAATACAATTGAAATATCACTTTCTCCTTTAATGCGCACCGAAAGAACACCCTACTGACCTAAAAAAAGAATTTGATGAAAAACAAAAAGAAAATAAATAAAGAAATACATAAATCGGAGCAATGGAAATTTCGTTTCGTGTTCTGCTTATTTTCCTAAGATAATTAGATTTTTATTTAACTTTTATGAACAAAATGTGCGCCAATGCAATTCTCAGAGCATTTGTAGGTCACATTTAATTGTGGGTATCATCCACACCAACCACTACCCACAAGTGAAAAGCAAACCAAACAAAAACAAAGCAACGAACCCCACTCCGTTACATTTGAACGCGCAGGCGCATGCGTTGTCACTTGACACACACCTCACCCGCCACAGCAACCAACAGCCCCTCCCCCAGCGGCTGCTCAACCTACGCACATAATTTATGAACGCATGCGCTGTGGCTGAGTTTGCTCTCCGCGCTTGGCCCTTCAGCACTTGACGTTCAAGTGTCACTCGAGCGAAGTGTGTCGGTCACTCAGCACTCTTGTAAAGTACGCATTGCGCTTGTCGAGTGCATAGCGCCCTTCTTCTATTTAATAAGTCTAATAAAATGGAGACATTGATTTTTTTGTTTTACTTGAAAAATTGGCGCTCGAAAAAAATTATAACGGTAATAAAAATGTAGTGGTAATTGCTCCGGATTTCCACTCGAGCTTAACACAGTTGTAGCACATTTAAGTCACATGGGTGGAAAATTTTCATTTTTTTTTTTTAAGCTTACGTTTCGAAAATTTAGAAAAAATTCAAATTTTTGAAAACTTTGATTACTTAGTATTGAAAGCAAAAAATAAATTTTGAAAAAAAAGAAGAATCTTGATAATGTTGAGAAAAAGCTTAAAAAAAAACTTTTGAAAAATTTAAAAAAAAAATTTATTTTTTAAAATTTTTAAAAATATTCGAAAATAACTAATTTTTGAACATTTAAAAAAATTTAATTCCTACAAATATCGAAAAAAATTTGAATTTTTGAAAATTTAAAACAAAAAAATTAAAAAATTTTGATTTTTTAATATTAAAAAAAAATAACTTTTGAAAACTTTGAAAAAGAAATGAAAATATAGAAAAAAGAATAATCTTTGATAATTTTGAGTAAAAACTTAAATTTTTGAAAAATTTAAACAAAAAATTTATTTTGAAAATTTTAAAAATATTGAAAAAAATAAATTTTTGAACATTTAAAAAAATTAAGTTTTTAAAAATATTGAAAAACAAATTAACTTTTTGAAAACTTTGAAAAAAATTGAAAATACTAAAAAAAATAATCTTTGATAATATTGAGAAAATAAATTAAATTTTTGAAAAATTTAAACAAAAATTTTATTTTGGAAAAAATTAAATTTTTGATATTGAAAAAAAATTTTGTAAAATTATTCCAATATAATTTAAAATAAAAAAATTTAAATTTTTATTAAACATTATTTTTTTAAATTAATTAATAAATTAATTTTGTTGTTATTATTATTTTTTAATTACTACCACTTTTAATTCAATAAAACCGATTCTATACTTTTTATTAACCATTTTTTTAAATTTTTTTATAAACCTTATCCATCAACTTATTTCTTTTTCGTTTTCAATTAATTTATCATTTCTGTTGTTTTTCCTCACATTTTCGCTTTTTGGTGTTGCCTCTTTGCTCCCTCCAACGCTAAACATTCGAGCTCGAGTTCAGATTCGGTTAGTGAGTGTGAGAGTGTAACCGACGGTATGTATTACCACAAAATGATGACCCGCAATGCCCCAAAGTATACAATGATTAATGGATTTCTAACAATGCATTTTCCCAAAGCAATTTTACTGCCAAACAACAACAGTGTGTGTAAAAATTTCTAGTGTTCCTTAAGTTTTAGTTTTATTTTGTGAAGCTTAAAGATTTTGCTTGTTATTCCAAACTACTTTCTTTTGTTTTTGGTTTTTTGTTTTCATTGTTGCCACCAAAACTTGCAAGTTGCAACTTGAACCGGCAATTATTTCTTTATTTTTGTTTTGTTCTAACTTCCCATTTTGAAGCCACAGCCGCAAATCTTCAATGATTTGGTAGCAAGCCAACGCCTCCGAAAGCCGAAATCGCCTGTGGACATTCCGGCACAAAGGCTCTCTGGTATTGGGATTTCAACATCTAAAGAAGAGAAAAAAATCTTCTCGGAATCCCTGAATTACTAAGGAACGCTATTAATAACTCTATTTTAAGCTATGTCCATATTGTTAACCGCATTTGGAACGATTAGACGAGTATAGAATGATCTTAAAATCTGGGGTGTTAGAAGTTGAAAGGGCAACCAGGAAAATTTGGAATGGAAGCATACGTAAGTTAAACTACAGCTATCTAATGTGACAAACAAGAGGTTGTTGACACCTAAAGTTGAAGCAAGTGCGGAACCACAAGATATTGATAAATTATTTAATCGACAATAATTCTTTACTGACTCAGCACAATTATTATTCTAATTGCCCACTGCAGCAGAGTCATGAGAGAGTAATTAAGACCGCATAAGCGTTCCGTTCCTTCCAGACGATCCGATCTAAGCTGTCATATGCTTAATAACTAAGTAATATTGAATACTGTAATGAATCCATTTGATTTAATTAAATTTGACACACACTCGCCCATTTATTTAGAAGAAAGAAGGACACACTCTGGCTCTTGGGAACCCGTTACTGCTGGCAGAAGACGAAGAAATCAGCGAAGAAAACTTAAATGATCAGCATATCCGCGACGGATGATGCCGCATAGAGGGAATAGGCAAATTAAAATAATTACTACCACACATACAGGTCTAATAAGGGAGTAGACAGATGATGAAACTGCCAGTACATTGATTTTGATAGGCTTCGCATATGTAATTATGTTGAAGTAGGAAAAAAACACAGAATTCCTGTACTTCAAGTGCTAATTAAATCGCGAGTGCCACTCGTTTAGGTAGCAAGGGGGCCAGAGTCAAGTTAAGTGTATAAAAGTGTGTGTTGTTGTATGCGGCACGACAAGTCCGAAACGACCCACTCATTAGCGCATAAGATGAGACAGCTGAGCGGGTTTTTATGCAAACATTAAGGCAAGTAATAGCGAGAAGAAAAAAAAACGTGTACTGAGACATAAAAATTTAATGTTTCGGGATCCCGAAAATTTCGGGATTTTAGTAAAATAATGTCTATGTGTGGGAAAATATTATAAAACACGGAAAATAAATTTGACATAGTATACTATATTTAAAATATATTATCAAAGTATATCCGAAATCCCTAAGCCTTCGAGATGAACTATTCCTTCGGAATTCTCTTATTTTTTCGATACTCGTATTACCCAAACTAATGTATGAAAATGATATCAAGACTTCTGAGGAACTTTTTTGATTGCATGAGCGCTTTATTTTGACTTCGGGGTCCCGAAAATTTCGGGATTATGGTAAAAATAACTCGGGACTGATCAAAATTATATTAAACAGGGAAATTTAAATTAATAAAATAAATGAATATAAAATAAATTCTCGAGTTGTATCCCAAAATACTTGAATTAAGATAGATAGAATAATAATATAAAGAAGATTATAAACTATCTTCGGGATTATTAAAGAAAATTCAATTTTAACCTAACATAAACATAATTTTTTTTTATTTCGTGAATACTTAGTTTTAACTTCGGGATCCCGAAAATTTCGGTATTATGAAAAATTTGTTCGGGACTGATTAAAATTCAATAAAACATAAGAAATTAAATTAATTATGTAAACAAAATGTTCCACTTATTTAAAAAAATCTCGAAATGTGTTTTAATATACCTAAAAATCTTAAAATCTATGTATTTTCGGGATTCTATTGAAACTTTAAATTTATTCTAACATACATACATACAATATATACATACATAAAATGTACATAAAGTAACACTTATACAAATTATGCATACATAATATCGGAAAAATATAGAAAGATGCTCTGGCACCTATTTAGGAGTCTTAGATGCTCGTTTTGATTTCGGGATCCCGAAATTAAAAAAAATAAATCTAACTTTTTTTTATAAATAACCTTTATAACATATAAAGCATATATTATTCGAATAATTAAAAATCCCGAAAAAATTAAAACCAAAATTTCGGGATTCACTAAGTACATCGAAATCGTTTGCTGCAATATTAGTAAAAATACTATGTATTTGAAGTATAATCACATCTCGGTACCTCGTAATGAGTATACACGTGTATGTACATACATACATACATATGTACATATGTACATATGTGTGTGAATATGAATAGGTGGGGATGTTTATGTGTGTGTTCGACTTCCCGCTGAAAGTGTTTGTAATGCCACTAATTGTATGGAGTAGGCTCTGCTATAGCTTCGGTCACAGCTCTAACTCCAACTCTAAGTAGTTGCAGTGGCATGCATTTGTATTTAATGACTTGTTTGCGGTAATAATCTAATCAGGCATGGCAGTGCCTACAGGACTGCAGCGAAGAAATCCACCAAACACACATGCACTTATACTTGCGCAAAGGAAAAAAGTTCGCTCGTAAATAATATCAAAGTCTAAGCCACGATTAAAATTTACATAAATGCGGCAAATAGTTGAAAAAAAGTGGTGAGCTAGGCCCTAAGTACGAAAAAACAACGAAGAAAGGTATAATGTATTACAACACATACACATAGAGTCTGAATTTACATACATACATATGTACACAGGAATAAATGTATGTGTGCAACAGAACGTACGGCAAGCAAATTACGAGAATGCGCCACAATTTCAGGCTTATGCAGATATCAAGCTGGGCCTACGTGGCAGGCAGCTGAGAAAAGTGTAAAAAGGCGTTGCTGGGTTGGTAAGCATGCGGCACAGTGTTTCGGAATTGAATATATATTTATGAAAAATTAAGTAACTAAAACAAGAATTTATTTTGCGATCGCAAATCAAATTCAAGCAACTTTTTAAAATCCCGAAATTTCGGGATCGCAAAATTGAGAATATCGGGATCCCGAAATTTTTTTAAGTGTAAAAAATATTGTTTTTTTTTACTACAAATAATGAATTTTTACCGCAAAATAATGATAGTCAGAAAAATATAAATTCCGGTCTTGAAATCTATAATCCCGAAACGGTGGTTCCTAAGAAATCGAATGTGAATTTCCAGCATGTGATTTCTAGGACCACCGCCATCAATATTGAATAATTAAAAGACGAAGCGATAGAAATATTTCAGTAGTTCCTACCACTGGAGAGAAAGTTGGGTGAAAAAATAATCTGGATTCGTAAGAAAAGCTCTGCTTTCAATGAAATATGTTTGTGAGAAGAAAAACTTTGAATACTTCTAACTGTCACTGCTTTCTGTAATCTAGGAACTCTAAAGGTTCTAAACTCACCAACTAGCGCATGTACAAACAATACTGTGAATTTTGACGAATCGACATAAGAGCACTCACGGACTTAAGAGCTCTACGCTACAGAGAGCCGACTGCTAGCTTAAAACTGAAACCGGTAGCTTCAATATTACAGCTCTTACTATTTTGACGTCTCGTCATTCAATAACGACCGCTTATAACACTCTATTCTTCGAAGTGCAAGTCTACCTTTATGAAAAATTACACTCCAATCTAGATCAAGACTCGCAAACGACCCACCGTACAGCGGCGTCTCCGAAAGTATGCGCTGAGCAAACCTTTTCTACTTAAGTCTTAAGACCGACAGTCGCTGAAGGGCGGCGCAACACTCGCACGTTCCACGGTGTTGATGAAATGTAATGGACGAGGAAAACGACAGCAAATGTAGGAACCAACGGACGGACGAACCTTGTCTTTTAAGTAAGTTGAGTAATCCCAAGGTATGCACATACACTAAAGATGCCAGCGCTGCTTGACAAGACAAAGTCATGACGTTCTTACGGGGAAAATTACACACTTCGTTTATCATTAGTTTGCGCATAAGTTAAAGTTGAGCGCTACAATTGTAGGGTTGTATGTAGTTACATGCATGAAAACTTCGTACCCAGCGTAGCACGTAATTATGACGCCTGTAAAGTTTTCAAAACTAAAATCCGCAGGCTGTCAGCTCGCCAGTTCGTCCCTCGGTACCATATGAGTACTACGACCCTACCTCTCGAGTTCGTCAAAATCAACATTTGACTGATTTACTAAGCAGCTGGGATGAGCACGCGCTTGCGATGTGCGCCACGAAAACTTCCTTGCAACAGTTACGTTGCACGTGCAACTTAGTAACTTATGTATAATAAAATTGTTAGCTTTGATTGAAATTGCCAAGCATTTTGATATGTGGCTGCAGCCCTTGTGGCAGCCGCCTTTTCCTGGTTCAACTAAATTTGCTACAAATTTTAAGTGCTCCAATTTGCTCGAGCTCAAGTTGGATCTTCATCCGGCGGCGCATACAGTCGTTGCCGCGCATCCGTTGCATGATTAGCTCATCGTTCTGCTGAAACGGATGCTTTCAATTTAGCGCTCAAGTGCGAAAATCTGGCCACTTCATTAGTGTTGCACTTAATATTGCCGTTGGCGCGCAATTGCTGGCAATCGCTTAGTGTTCTGAGCGCGTTGACTGACAGTTTAAGTACGGTTTTGGGCTCGCGTTCGCAGCAGACGTGTTGCTGGCAAATGTGCATTGACTCTAACTGCGCCAATTGTTGCCGCTTTTACTATTTTACTTGACAGCCGGTAATTTGGTGGAGCTTCTTACTTTCTTTCCAAAACTAAAGGGGTGTTGACGGTTTTAACGGAAGAGCGAAGAAGTAGTATGTCATTCCCTAATAGCAGTACGCGTATAGAACATAAAGACAGCAGAGTATGAACCAACGAATCAACGTTCCCACAAAAATCGGATCTACATAGCCGGAACGGAACCGGATTTTTATTCGATCAAGGATTGTTATGGCACTGGCACTGGTTATGGCACTCTCCAAACAAAGAGAGTCAAAGAGAAAGTATGGAGTAATGTTAACGGGATTTCTAATTCCTATAGATCCAAAGTGATCTCGGAAACCAAGCTATGAAGATTTACATCTACACAAGTCCGAAATGGACAACAATTTTTACAGAGTTCGCATAAATTATTCAGAGTCAATTTGAACCTGGCGATTCAGATAGTTGATCTCCGAATAGAATGATCTCAGATTAGAAACAAATATTAAATACCGGGAGCAAGTTACACATACAGTAAAAAATTTAAAAGTTTAGAAAACTTACCCCGTAATGGAACGTTCTGGAATGAAACATAGGGCGTGTGTAAACAGCGATTATAATGGAAACCTGCAAAAAATGGAAATATTTTATATTAGTAGTGAAATATCAACAGTTATGCGAGCGGAACAAAATGGAATGGAACATTTTTTACAATTAAGTTTTAGTTTATTATATACATACTTGTATTGATAAATCAAATTTTAAGCGAGTGGAACAAAATGGAATGGAACATGTTATTCGTAAAGTTATAGCTTATGATAATGGAGAAAATGAAATTACAACTGTAATTAAAAATAAGAATGATACAAAAAGGGCGAAACGAAATGGAATGGAACAGTAACTTTTCCTCTGTAAAACCATTAAAATCGGGGCTGAAGCTGATTAGTGTTTCCATTTGCATGTAATTTGAAATAAAATGACACATAAGACAATTGAGATCGGGACAAATTGCAACAGTTAGCATAAGAATATACTATTGTGGGATGGAACGATAGAGACTGATTTTATTAGAGTAAAATAATGTTGGCATGCCTTCAAATATACATATTTTAAAGGAATGAAGGCAACAATAAATCATGAAACGATTGAAAGGAACGAAATGGAATGAAATTTTTTTTTCATAAATAATGTTGGAATGCCTTCAATTATATTTTAAACTAATGAAAACAGCAAAAAATCATAAAACGATTCAAAGGAACGAAATGGAATGAAACCTTTTTTCTTCAAATAAGAAAAGTAGTAAAAATAATTGAAGTATAACGGAAAATTATTCAAATGAAATGTAAAATGGGACAATGAGTCAACAAAAATGTTAATATTATATAAAGGAGTTTAAATCGTGTTAAAGCTTATATAATTGTGCAGTAGAATGTGAAAAATGGTACGAAACGAAATGGAATGGAACATATTTTTCCAACTACAAACAAATTAACAAAACGAATTTGACAACTAGTATAATTTAATCAGAAAATCACGTGAACAGTGAGGGACGAAATGGAATGGAACACATTTTTCCAAACTACATACAAATAATAAAAAAAGTGGCAACTAGTACAATTTAATCACATGAACAGTACGAAACGAAATGGAATGGAACACATTTTTCCAACTATTTACAAATTAATAAAAAAAATTGGAAACTAATATTTTATAATTTAATAAGAAAATCACATGAACAGTGCGGAATGGAGCGGAATGAAACAAAGTAAACGTTATACATATGTACGTACAATTAGAACAAAATAGAACTTAAGTCGCGGAGCAATACTCATTTTTTTAACTTAGGCAAAAGCAGCTAAAGACATATTTATACTATTTTTAACCAAATCGCTGGTATAATCCGACAGCTTCGTATTACAAGTGCAACCAATTAGACGCGGTGACACCGACGATTACGATACTTGCTACCTGCCACACCATCCGCCACACAATATTTCTGGCCTCGCAAAAGAATTTATGGCGTATCAAATCGAGATCTTGTAATAACTTTGAAGTTGCCACTGTCAAATGACAGAGACACGCTGGCTCAGTAGTCAAGCGAACTGGAACTTTTCACTTTTTTCAACAAATTCTCTACACTTAAAGCTCCGCAGCCGACAATTGCTGAACTGTAGCGAGGCAAAAGGGTCATCAGCGCGTGGAAGTGCCCGCAGACGAGGAGATTACCGGGCGATGTGAAAAGAAAAGCGAAATCGAAGCGGAAAATACGACATGTCGCTATGTAAATGTGTTGTGGCAACATTGCATGCAACATGTTGCAACATCATGCTGTGCAATCGTTAACTCTCTTGCGCTACAACTACCAGTTTACGACTCATTATCTTGCGCGATTAGCGAATGCGGTTTCCTTTGGCTTGGTCAGCGCGGGCCGCTAACGGTGCGCGGAGTGTGGCAAAGGTTTAGGAAAGTGGTGGCAGCATGAAAATATGCCGCTGCCAAAGCAATGTCGGTAGTTATGTTTATTTATACTCGTACTCATAATCTAAGTAGAATTGTGGTCGCACTGCAATTCCGTGGGCCAGAGCTTCAGCACGGCGCAGAGACAGCGCTGATGATTGCTGTGCTGGCTGCGGAGCCGTCAACATTAACTCTTTTTTATTTTCATCATCATAATAAAATTTCAATCAATAATTGATATTTATCATAATTTCACTGCAAGAATTTTCCCATAATCGAAAGCCGCAACAAAAAATCGTGTTAATGAGTAGACTCTTTACGGTAAAAACCGAGGTATGTGTTGGCATTTGTGGTTCTGTGGAAAGTTGATGAAGGTGCGTTGAGTTCTTCACGCTTTCATGGAATAGCAATCTGCATGATTCGCCAAACCGTTTGACTCCAAATTTTATTCAAAACGAAGCTCGGAAGATCGGTCTACTGGCTACATAGGAAGGAAGACGCGTCGACATAAATAATGGTTTGATAGCATTCACATCATGGATTTATACATCAAAGAACTTATCAAATCCCCTTCAGCTTTTGCTATGAAAAATATTATTGATATCATCATTTGCGATGAAAATATATCTTATCAATGCCATACATCACATCACTACAACAGCATATCACATTATACTTAAAATAAGAGGCTTTTGGCCCTCCCTAAATTATTCCTTTGCTTTCAGAAGATTGCTCATCAATTCAGTACATCACATCATGGCGTCACAACATAACATTATAAGAGCAAATATTTTTTGGTCAGTTTTTTGCAAACGCCTATTTGTTTTATGCATTTATAATGAAAAGAAATCAGTTCATCACATCGAGACATCATCACATCACATCGTAAAATCAAAGAAATATGAGATTTTCAGCTTTCTTGACCCTCCAGGCTTATTTCGTGAACTTAATCAAGATTGCCTTTAAAATCAATACATCACATCACGAAATCATCACATCATTACTTGAAGATTATTCACGCAAAAATTTTTCCTTAAATCAGTTTCATAGTTATTTATCAAATTCCGACATCACTATATCACTATACAACGGTATTCGCCACCTAATCCTACTACCAAGCCATTTCAAATGACTATATTTCTATTGATATCACCACATCTCATTATACTAATTAATCAAAGAAATAGCAAACTTAAAACGTTATTCACCATCTAAACTTACTATCAAGCCATTTCAAATGACTATTTTTCAAATTGGTGAGTCAAATCATGACATCACCACAACACATTATACTAATTAATCGAAGAAATTGCTAAATTAGAAAGTTATTTACTCACTATTGTCGAACTACCAGTTTGCGCAGTTTTAAAGAACTTTTTTTCCGAATTATGGCAACACATCGCAACGTCACCATATCACATTATCGTAACTACTCGAAAAAATAGCGGAGTAAGGATATTATTTACCTTATACTCTTGCTTCAAGCAGTTTAAAAATGCTGTTCTCAAATTAAGAAATCACATCATGATATCACCACATCACATCATACTAAAAAATTACAAGTTTATGATTTATTTTGTGGAATTTCACATAATAATTTGTTACGATCTCAAATTTAGTACACATTCCAAACATTTTATCAATAAAGCTCTGCTAAATCACACGAACCAGCTCCAAAGGGCATAACATACATTTGTATCTTAGTTGCTGTTACTTTTACCGTTACAAGCAGAACTCAGCGTAACATTTCTAGTAGCCGCAAAGAGAAAAGTGAAATCTTTGCACTAAAAATACTTCATTACAATATCTTTTTATGGCAAATTCATGACCAGCGGTACAAAACCGTCACCAAGGTGCTGAACAAATTTTTACTAGCCGCTTTTTATGTGTGCGAAATTTATTTCTATAGATCATACCTATCTAGTATCTAGTAGGTATGTAACACTTTCGCTCTGCAAAGTGCCTGGCCAAACAATCAAGCGCCACGCCACAGACCTTCATCTTCGGCAGTGAACTTGAATGTCAACGGTGGCATAAAATAGCCTGAGAGGGTTCGGCGACAGCAAAAACGATGGCAGCGATAAGTGCAAGTATGGTCGATTGCATATTTGTTGGTAATTTTCATTGATTTTCACATTCTCTTCACACATTTTCCATATTTATCTAATTTCCATTTCTTTACAAGTTTATTATTTTGAGGCTTTGCGACTTCGGGGTCAAGTTGTGAGGTGCCGCACAAATTTTTGTCCGATCATAGTGCTTGGACGTTGCTTTTTGAGGTTAGTGTGTGAGCATATCGCCGCGGTAGAGCGTGGCAGGCGGCAAGGCGTAGAAGCTGACACTGCGCTGCAGAGACTTGACCACACGAGGTGTCTTTAATTGGCGGCTGTTCCACGTTGTGTGTGTGTGGTAAAACGATTGGCTTGCATTTTTCGCGCAGAAAAAGCAAGAAGAATGACTGGTATGTCAAGAAGTGGCATGTACATACACACAAATCTGCATCGGAGCCATTATAAGCGCCATCATCACGGTGATTATATTGGCATTTTAATGCGCCAATATTTTTGGCGCTTTGCCACTCAATCGGTGGATTGACCGAGATGTTTGCTTGCTGCGTTTTATTGAAGTGACCCACTGATGGAGTGGGGTGTTGGTTTTAGTGAGGTTAATGGTTCCTTGTGCGGTGGATTTAGTACAAGTTACAAGAAACTTAACCTGGGTTCAGCTCATTAGAACTCAATGTTCATGATTCAGCTGACAATACCATGAATTCTAGACCGTAATGAATTGCAACCTTCAGTGCTTGAAGTTCGGCTCCTGTAAGTTGGTTTCTGTGACTTTCCACTTCTTTGAGTTTGAACGCTCTAAAATTAATATTTATGGTATGCCAAATAAGAACAAAGTTCTTCTAAACAACTTGCTTGCGAAATAAGAATTATTTGATTAATTTCATTTCAAAGGCCCCTTCTGAAATTGGTTCCTCTAAATGGACTTATATGTGACTCTGCACGAGATCTGAACTGATATTTCTGAGCTCAGAAGCCTCAAAACTTTGAGATTCCCTTGTTAAACGAAGTCCAAACAGCGAACGGAAGCCATCTACCGAAAACTATGGAAGCATCTGACTTCCTTGAGTAGAAATTCAAAGCAAGGATCGGTTCGGTCTCATCTCATACGCTTTACACTACACTTCAGCGCACAAACTAAGTCAAGGAGCTGAATTTTGCAAAGTGTATATGGTCTCTCTTTGTTCTACAGACCTAATTGTAGTATCAGACCAAAGATATAAATCCAACGGAAGACTAAACTGAACTACAATTTGCGGACGGTAACCATCCGCTGAAACTGTGGAAGAATCTAACTTCCTTGAATAGAAATGATCAGTTCGGTCATATACCTCGCACTACAAGGCAGCTACCGTACTAGCTCACGGGATTGAAAATGGCAAAGTATATGAAGTCATTTTCTGCTCGACTGACTATAAAGTCCAACTGAGAGCGTCAGACCAAATACGTGTTCTGCGGTAAGCCTTTAAACTCTCGCTACGGTTGCTGTAAGACGAAGTTTCGTCTAGCTCATCTCCTAATAAAACGGATGGTGCTGTATATTGGCACGGATAGTGGCCAAAACTCACAGAGTATCGGATATCCGGTATTAGTACGGATGTTGAACGACTAAGTTTCGTCTAGTTAGCTCCCTAGAACAACGGATGCTGCTGTATATGGGCTCGAATAGTCGCTAAAACTCACAGTTGTTGGGGATACGGTGCTGAGGTTTCTTTCAAAAACTAATTCCATGAATAAGTTTAGGATATGGTGAGCAGAAGTCACCTGGATTCGTAGAGATCCGATTATTCCAAGTGAACCTTAGAAGTTTTCCTCCAGTTTTTCTTTCAGCTCATAACTTTCCTGAAGCGCCTCTATATGACCTTACGCTTTCTGCAGTTATTTCACATAATTTCACATTTTCACATGCCTTCAGCTGCTATTGTTTTTCATTCTTAATATGTGGAGTATGCAATTACATAAGTATCGCTGTCAATTTGTATGCAGATAAATAATATTGCTTCTGTCCCCAAGCTCCATAATAAAGTAATATGTATGTGAATTGATCTGAAAATGGCATGCTTCTAAATCCACCAGGTATTGTTAGCCATTTCTGGCGCTTGTCTCATTCTCTTCTACATTCTGCTACTTGCCACAAGCAACGGTGCATGCAACAACGGCAATACCGTTGAGTATTGTGTCGCTTGCTGAAAGCAGTTGAATTTATTTTTACATGCTAGCATAGTTGTCACATACAAAAACAATAGCAAACATATTACGAGCCGATGCAGCTGGCAAATCTTGCATACCTTTCGGCTCCCAAGTCGACGCTAAGTGTCGTATTTAAGCCATTTTTAGCGCAGAAATCGTAAAATACTTTGTGAATGGCTGCACTATACATACATACATATGTTTATGTATAAAAAATTTAATGTTGCATGCAACATAACGTGCCGTCGTCAATATGTAACAAGAATTTTTAACAAATTTACCGTCTAAATAACGGTTTCGCATTTTGGACTGAAATTTACGCTTGATTGCTTCTAATAAATATATTTCACTTGCTTAGTCTTGCAGAAAGCAGAGCAGCGCGGCGAATATACAACATGCCGTTTCAACCAAATGTAGGGAAACTTACTTAGGGTGGCAATATGCCGGTTCACAGTACCCAAAGACCCCATGAGCATATAGGCGGACTCCAGACAAGCAAGCCAAGTAATAGTAGACTTATTTTGACTTTTGGAAACGCCAAAACCTTGCAGTTGTCGGTCCGAAAACTGCCAAATAATCAGTCGTAATATGTATTCAGGGAATACTAGCCTGAAATCTGTGTGATCTCTGCGGTTAAAACAGGTCTGAGAATACTCAAAACAACTACAATGAAAAAGGACACAGGAAACTCACAATGTAAAAGCCTCATGACAGGTAAACATATTATATTTGGAGTAAATGGGGACCCAGGATTTCCGATATATCTAGTTATACTTCAAAAATATATTTTCGACTATTATTAGGTCAACCTTCTCACTTATCCGACCGGTTTGAATAAAAGAAAATGATTAAATTTAAAATTTAGACAAAAAGCCCACCCAAAATCAGTTTCAGAGTGGATGAATTAGTCTAGATCAGAACCCAAAAACATCTTTAAACGGAAGTCGATTCCCGGAAGGATGTGGACGCGGATGTGTGGAAGTAAGTTCCGAGAAGGATGCGCTTCAAATAGATATACTAGTATCGAATCAAAATCCATTATTATGGATGAATCCGCAATTCGACTATCCCAAACGAAATTCGTCAAATTTCAAAGTGAACGAATTGGTCTACATCAGCACCCAAAAAAGTCTTCAGTCTTTGTTGAGGCAGAGAGACTTTCTCAGCCACAAGTTGTTCCGAAAGAACTACAATCGAACGTCTGCAGGCATGGTCAACAGCCACTTGCTTTTCTTTATATTATTTTGCTCCTACTCCGTCCTAACTAAATCGCAGTTTCCCGGACAGTCCTTCCAGGTCACGATTTGTTTGGAAAGGATCACCAACGGACGTCTAAAAACAAGATCAATAGTCACTTCCTTTATTTAAAATTGTTTTCTAGTAATTATTTCCACTTCACTCCGACCTTCATCGCAGTCTCTCGCCAAATGTAAGCCATCAGAGACATAGAATTTCGCTTTCCTTTGAAACTGAAGGAAACAAAACTTATATTTCTTTATAATAGAGCCCATCGCGGTTAACCGCAGGTATTTATCACGTTTTTACAACCCCTCGATTGCCATGTGAAGTAAATTGTTTCTTGAGATTTTCAACACTTCATATCTCTGCAACTGATTACTAATGGTCTTATACGATGGTAATTTCGTGGCATTGAAAAGGGCCATAAAAGGTGCGAAGTGATGAGGAAGATAGAGTTTAATAAGGAAGCTGAAATGTGTGAAGTGGAAGGAAGATTAAAGGTTTAGGGCAATAAAAATATGATATACAATGTAGAGATTGAGATGATGAACGAAGAAATCGAAGGTTCAAGGGTTATTTCGAAAACAAAAATCGGCAACCATGTGGAGAGTGAAATGACTACGAACTCAACTATGTAATGAATGAAAACGGGAAGACATATTCCATTCCAGCTTTTCACTTATGACATTACAGGTTCTTCAAAATCATTACAAGTCTGGACGGAATCATCACAATCTTAGTGAGCTGAACACCTCGAATCCGGATGTAAATAATACAAAGGGTAATGCAAAAGCTGTTTTTCCAGGTTCCAGCAAACCCCTCGACAGCAATTTGTGCTTTTCCACAGCAAACCTGCCGATTATGATGCCAAACACTAACAAAGTCATAGAAATTTGCAACTAATTCTTGCCCCTAAGCAACACCAGTTGCACTAGGGCTAGCGTTTAATAGCCACGGGATGGGAAAGTATGCGGTTAATACAAAGTTACAGCAATCTTCTATGTTCTCCCCGCTGGACTAGTGTGCCATAGTTGCCGCTTTGCGCTCATTATATGGCCTAATGAAGCTTATAATGGAAGCCGTTGAATGATTGCCTTGCCAGTGCAACAGCATCGCCTTGGGGGCGTTCACAGGCTTCTGCTGCTGGTGGCTCTTTGACCAATAGCAACTACCTAGCTACGCGGTCTTGCGCTACTTTGCACTTTGCCAGCTAATTTGGCTTGACGCTTTGATTGGCGAAACCAAAGAACCGCAAGTCGGCAGCACGCTGCAAGTAGTACGCCGAAGCAGCGCAACCTTTGGTTGTCTAGAATGATTGAGGCTAGGGAAATTAGGTGCTTAGTTGCATACAAAAATCATTTGCGGTACGCCGGTTGAGAACTGTAAAGTAGGATTTCTCATGGACGCCGATTTGACTGAGAGCTCGGTATGTGGCATGTGTAAAAATACAGTACAGGGTTACAGGGATGGATGAGGTTAGTGCAAAAATGTGGAAAGTTGCAAAGGAAGAAGCAGAACGCATAGAACTCTCCAAACCTGCAAGTAGACGGGCACTGGAACTCACGGCAGTCAAATTGCACGCCGGTTGCGACACCAACACCGCTGATTGCTCACTGTCGACTCAAACCCATTGCCATGTTGAGCTTTCGTTGCCGCCATTCGGTTGTTCGTGGCGGCTTTGTTTAGCGACCCATAAAATTATGAATTGCCAACAATTTGTATGATTGATGAAGGCAAACTGCAGCAGTGAGCGAACTTATCTAGTGGGAACGCCTTGTGGCACGGTTGAATGCGATGCGCAAGCTGCCGTTGACGGACTTCGTACATACCGACGGTCCTCACGCGGTCGCAATAGAGCAAAGCCAACGGCTAAGCGTACGAACGGCTGAGCTATGGCGATCCTCGTCTCAGCGCTCGCACGTTCTTTGGGTAATTTACGCTGTCAGCGCGCACGATTGCCGCCAAGCGAAATGAACGAGTACTTGCAAAACTACATAAAGTACAATAATGGCAAATCACAACTTACCAACAGACCAGGGGTCACAAAGGAAAAAGTAAAAAACAAACTTGAGTTGAGTGGAAGAATGCTAGCGTTAACAACATCATCATCAGCCATGAAAGCTAGATGACAGCGCGTTAGCTCTGCAAAGTCGCTGGTTCCCCAACAACACACTGGCCAATCAGCGGGACATCAATGTCAGTGGCTCGACCAGTGAGCCCGCTATGTGTTGCAGCGTACGCTTTCCTCTGTACGTCCGCTTAAGCTCCATATCCAGCCCTAGCTTGTCGTGGGTGCTATTGTTGTGTTGGTCTGTCAATTAATCAACATTCACACCATTTTGGACAGTACGGAATTGCATGCGGTAAATCGAAATGAGCACGTCTAAAATTAGTTCACATTGGACGGGAAGAAATCCATTCCAAACAGCGTTGACTAGGTATTTTCTAGCTGAAGTTAATGAGATAGGAGGAAAGATGCGCAGCGATGAGTGTGTAGTATTTTTGCAGACAAGCAGAAGTGATTACATGAGGAGATGTTTCTGATGAGACAAGATAATTTCGAAGAAGAAAACTACATCTTTAGCATTCAGTTTGAATTAAGACTTAGTCTTAGACTTTTTTGGCCATGTTGGAGTAGCAAACCATTAAAAAAGTAATAAAAGAGTACTTTCTCTTCAAATTTAATTGTGGCTGAGGAGCAGTGGACTTTTTATGACTTCGTTACGAATACGTGGATACATTCAAATGCGTCCTTCTAACCCTTTACCTTCCAAAAATTTTCCTTTAAGGCTATGTTTGGTCTGCTGTGACCGAGACCGAGCTTGACGTACTATACATTGGTATCGGAATTAATTTCGGATGCTTGGATTAAACTGGTCTTTATACTCACTAATCCCCCAGCTTCTAATACGACGGTTTTGATCCCAGGCAGTAGACTTCGGTAGTTTTGGTATCACATCGCGTTGAATAGCCGGTATGTTAGTAGCCCCTACTTCACCACTCCTCTTTTTCGCGGTTTCGGGCGACTTTTTTTCTACATTTCGGATGGTTGGATTATAGCGACATTTATGCTGACTAATCCCCCAGCTTCTAATATAAAGCTTTTGGTCTCAAACAGTAGACTTCGGTAGCTTTGCTCTCATATCTCGGTATGTCAGTAGCCACTACTTCACCACTCCTCCTTTTCGCACTGGCGATTGTTTTCCTGCAATGGAATTTTTTAAGACTGCTCGCTTGCTGGATCAGTTGTAATGGAATGCTATCAACTTGTACCTGTCCGCTTCTAGTCTTCTTTCATTTTTTGCTACTTAAAACTTCGCCATGCTTTCTTATCAAACGCTCAGTATCAGCAGCGTTCCACATTTAAGACTAATCGTCGCCGTCAGCACCCGCTGCATTGCATCCGCCTGGCACAGAGACCCAGACTGCACAGAAACACTTTTACTAAGAAGACCAACAGAGAAAAATATAAATAGTAAAAAGTGATTACTTGGACTACAACCGCCAACCGCAGGTAGAATTGTGGAGCATAACGAATCGGCAAATCAATTCTAGCTTTTGCTGGACTCGCCCCAGTCCCACGCTGGCGGTATGGCGGTAGACGCGCCATCGCTTGTGTATCGACACTTTTAATCTCAACCAAACAGTGATTACCAATAAACCGATTGTTTTTTCTCGCTCCATTTTCCATACTATTGTGGGCTGGTTGCGGGTAACGGGCGGAAAACAATTAAAATTGAGCACAGAAATGAGGGTAATGGCGTATTTAAACTCGCCAACTAAAAGCAAAGCCCAACAGTGACTTGGAAAGTCAAGCATAAGGCAAATAGAAACCGAAAATCGTTGGAGCATATAATGAAGCGGAAGCATATCGGTAAGTTGGGGTAAACAGACACGCTACTGTTTGAAGCTGCCGTGTATGTAGCTGCAGCACCTTCGCCAACCGCCGAACATTGCTGTCGCCGATCGTTATCGATCGCTAAATGTAAGATAATTGTATTTTCAGCGTTTGCGGCTTAGAACACAAAGAACTGCAGCGCGTATAAAGCGGCAGTGAGTGAGTGGCACAGCGCAACAACAATAGCCACCAACAGCGATCGCGATCGCAATGCTGATCAAGCGACAAGCTGGACTGGGTGAAAAAAATGCATTTGTAGTGTAAGAGGCAGCTACAGGCGGCAGCTAACAACAACTTTCCAAATTACGCGCGCTTTGAGCAGCGTGTGGCATGGTGATCTTCAGAATTCCTGCATGAAGAACGCAATTGATCGTTGTACGTGGTTTGTGGCGTACAATTAGTCGCTGCTGGCAATCATTCCGTATAATTATCTAAGCTGGATTTCTTTTAATAGTCGAAGCCACTGATTGGTCGATCGATTAAGAGTTCGTGGGGGTAAGCCATTGCGACCTTGACGGCGGTAGAGCAGTACTTGGTGGCCGCACGCAAGCAACCAGGAAATGAAGGTGACGCACACAGCGCGGCAGTTATTTCAATTAAATCCAAACGGTTCTGATTAAATTGAGAATAATTTTGGAAAATTTGGCGCAGGAAATGATCAACGGTTTCTTGAAAGCTGTGCAGTTTCAGTGGTCGCAAGGCTTCAAACTTTCTGCTCATTTTATTGATGTTAATATCCATCTTAGCGTTCCTACTAAGAAGAGGGTTTCAGCTCAATTTGAACGCAGACATTGAGCTTGTTTTGATCATACTTTCTAAACCTTGTCCTTAACCTCTCCTTTCACAGTCAGACCAAGTTCGACTACAGTCAAACCGCTACAGTCGAACTCGGTCTGACTATTGCTCTTTTCGGACGGATGGAGCTCATTTCTACAGGTTACGTTCATTAAAATCATCACAGCAAAGTGGAAGAGAGCTTATTTAAGTTTAAGAAAGCTTCTTCAAAACATGACAGATGCAAACATGTCTAAACTGTGGTCTTAGGAAATTCTTGGAGCGATCTTCTATGGCTTAAAGATATGTTTTTCGGTCAATTATCAAAGCGTAGAATATGTGTCTAGTATATCATATGTTTTAGTATAGACTATCACTGCTGACCAGTAATATAATAAACTATCCAAACCGAGATAGTTGCCACAATCGAGGTCTGATAGGGTTATATAAGCCAAAAAAATTTTGAAAATATAAAAATATCACTTAGAATTTGTTTTAAACGTATTTCCGAAAAATCACGACCGATCCCGAAATTATTTTTTTCCAAACCCGAAATTTCATCACTTGTCCAAAACCACTCAAAGCAAAAAACTTATTAAAATACTAAAATATCGCTTAAATTTGTTTTAAACGTTATTCCGAAAAATCCAAACCGATCCCGAAATTACCTTTTTCTAATACCGAAATTTCGGGATTTAAAAAATAGCTCTAATTCACTCTAAATTACATAATTTACACCTTCACACACATGACACATCATAAGTAAGAATAATCAATCCAAGTTGGTTTCTAAATTGGCCTGATAGAGTTTAAACTTTAAACCAAAAGAACTGATAAAAATAAAAAAATATAGTTTAAAAGGGTCATATATGTACATAGATATGTAAGTCCAAGAGAACTTTTGAAAATAATAATATATTAGTTAAAATTTGTTTTTAATCCCGAAAAAAATCCCGAAAAATCCCGACGAATCCTGAAATTATTTTTTTCTAATCCCGGAATTTCGGTATTTAAAAAGTAGCTCTAATTTACTCTAAATTAGATATTTTAGACCTTCACAGACATGTTATACATAAAAACTCATTGACTCCAATCCAAGTTGGTCTCTAAATTGGGGCCTGATAGAGTACTTTAAACCAAAAGAACTTTTGAAAATAATAAAATATCTTTTAGAATTTGCTTTTAACGTAATCCCGAAGAATACCGAAATGTCGGGATTCACAAACAAGTAGAAATTTATTCTGAAATACATATTTCACATGTTCACACACATGTAATACATAAAAATACATTATCTGCAGCAAAACTGGTAGTGTCTCATCGGCTGCTGGTTTCTGCAATATTTATTTATTATTTTTACCTAAACTGTAATTTTTTTAGCATTTCTACTTTTCTACTTAGCCACCAACTCAATACTTTAAAAGCGATTTTCATTCTTCAATAATAATACTGCCACAAATTGCCAACAAAACCATAATTCACAACTCGCAACAACAAAGCGGCGAGTTGAACTGCGAGTAAGTGGGCGCAACAGCACCAAAAAAACACAACAACAATGAAAACAACCACAATAAAACTTGTAAGGCATGAACACAAATCAAGCCGCGCTGCTATGCCGTAAGCAGCAACACAGCAATCAAACAACAACAACAGCAACCGCAGTTAAGAAGATGTGCTTAAATCGCAAACGCTGCTGCGCTGTTGCTCGCGGCGCATTTCCAACCAGTTTCACGTTTTGCCGCGCCACAATTTTTCAGCGCAGCGCTGAAAAAGAAAATACATAAGCGTTTTCGGCTTATTTGGGTAATGCGGGCAAATGTGACTCGGCTCAATTCTATACGCCAAACGTACAAACGCGCAACGTCGAGCGCTGCTTGGCTTGTCACTGCGGAAAAACATTGAAAGACGCCAGCAAAGTAAACCAAAAGCAGAAAATAAATACAATAACAATACAAAAACAAATTTAATAAATTTTATACGGTAGCAAATGGGCGACAAGCGCTCGACAACTAGAACGCAAAGCCGGTTTCTCGTTTTTCATTTCCTTTTTCTTAATGAATATCAGCGATCTATCAGCAAAACAGCAGCAACAATCAGACAATCAAGCAATCAAACCTGCGCTGATTGCTGTGTGTCGAACGCGGCGCGCTGCCCGTAGCCAACGACGTAGTCGGCGACGACAAATCGTGTTAGTGATCGGTTCACTCTGCATTCGGCATTCGGCAGGCGGGAATGTGGGAAATTCAATTGCCACCACACAAATGCGGTGAAATTGTGCGACAACCGATCGTGTAGCTTGTAGAGATAACGTGAGCTGACTGAGCGCAGAACTGATCGATCGCAGCATACCGTAAGCGATCTTCGTGGAAAGCGTGCAAATTTGGACTGGAATTTCTTTATTTGTGGTGATTTTATAGCTGCGAGGGAGCATGCAGGAAGAGTTCGTAATTATGAACTGGTAGCTTTTCCGATTGATCGATAGCTTAGAAAGTCACACAGTTAGACTAGAAACCGCAATATGCAGCAAAGCGTGAGTGATATGGAATAGTGCCATATTTTTTAATTCAAAATGAAGTAATTTAGGCAGGGAAACGGGTTTGTCTAGTATCATCACATTTTTTGTTCAAAGCAATATTGTAATCTTTGTCAAATCTTGGAAAGTACCAGGCTCGAATTTCAAGCTCCATGGAACGGCAGTTGTTTTTGGATCTTAAGATATATGAAAAATGAGCAGAGGAGCTGTGTTGTGCTGAGCATAGCCTAAGTTTTCTCAGGTTAAGAACATATGTACTTACTTCGGAAACCGCAGAGATTACGGCTTTACCAATTTCTACTTCTAAGCTCCACAAAACTGCAGGTATTTATATCAAAGGATAAATTCAGGAAAGGAGCTGGAAAGTAAATAAATTAAGCTCCACGAATGTCTCGGTCAAAATGTCTGCTTAAGAACGTCTGTACCTAAAGCTCACTTTAACAATCCAGAGCTCTCAGCTGCGGAAAAGATAGACTAAGAATCACGGTTTAAACGTCATTCAACACAATCTCTTTCTTAGAAAGAAAAAGTTATCGCGGTCGAATTTCAAAACGTCCAATGTTTTTCTTGGAAGTTTAAATGAAAATTATGCCATTAAAAGTTAACTGGTCCAGAGTCTCATCTCTGTGGTATTAGCCGGGATCAGATGCCTTATAGAATGCCTAGTTCTCACGCTTTAGATCTGTTCAGGCTTCTACATGTGCCAGCTTTACCGTTAGATATCAATTGTGTTGCGAAATTCTTCACACTTTCCTTTCGAACGCTCTCATAACTGTGAATAACGAACATTTTGTCGCGTGTGCCAAGTCTCTTCAAATCATGCTCTCATACCTGACACACACCCGTCTATCGTTTAGAATTAATGTGTTTTGCCACTGCTTTAGAATTGGCACAGTTATAATTACCAGAACTAAGGTAGATAACAAATGCCCAATTCTTCTAAACAAAAGAATAAGCATTTTACAAATGCAGAATAACAAATTAGCAGCGTCAAGTGTGGCAGCTGCAGAGCTTGTTAACAATTAAAGCGTCAAGAATGAAATTAATGCCATTTCACACACAGCACAGCCACACCAACGTTCGGCCCATTCGGAGCTAATAACAAAGTGCTGACCCCATAAGTCACCAAAAACAGCTGGCTGCTGGCTAAAAAAGAGTCGGAGCGCTATACAAGAAAGCCGAGAGTATAGATCCGAAAGAAAAGCAAGCGAGCCGGTTAGTTGGCCGCTTGGCAGACCAGGGATTTATCAAAGAAATAATCATAAATATGGCATAAATGTGACAACAACAGCTTAACTGGGCTTACAAGTGTGCGCTCAGGCGTAAAGCGCTAAATTTCAGACAGCAGCAGTAACTGACCCAGTGGGAAAGTGAAAAACAGAGAATGAAAGATTGAGATAGAATACCATATAAGGGAGTTACTAATCATTGATAAATCTAAAACTTCTTAAAGAAAAATATATAAAAGAGTTTTAAGAAAACCAGTGAGATGAGAGCTCAAAACAATAATTCGGTTAAAATATTGTTCAGCAAAAGAAAATTCTAAGCTTTTATAAATATAAAAAGTTCGATTTATTTATTTTTTGGAAAAAGTTTAGGATAAAAGCTTAGAAGCAGTATGACACTTGTAAACATTTCTAAAAGCTCAGATAAGCAGAACGAACACTCCTGCATAAGCTTTAAATAAATTCAACTTTTGGCTCAAAAGCTCTCAGCGCTCAAAGCTCTATTTTCTAAAAAAAAAAATAATAATGAAAACTACATTTACATTCAATTGGATAAAAATAGGAAAAATTTTGACTAAAAGCTCCAAAAGCTTAAAAGCTTTATAAATCATAAATTTAATGAAATAGAACATTTAAAGGTGTGTTGAATATATAAATTTTGAAATGAAATAATAAAAATATTACGACATTATGCAGCCTACTTAAAAAGCTAATTTTCCGGTTCCGTAGAGCTTTCAACTGCAATGCTCAATTTTTTTTATAGTTTTTGCAGCAAGATTTAAATAATGTTAAGCAATTTGGTTTAGTAAAACCCCACGCTAAAAGCTACTGAAAGAGCTTTTAACAACTAAAGCTTTTGATATATTTAGCATTCTGTATATATTTTTTAAGCACTTTTCCAAAAAGGTACTCTTATTTTTTTAAAAAAAGTATGTGTGTATTTCTTGGTGCCAAAAGAGCTTTTGAGATTTAACGCTTTTTTACATCTCTTTAATTGTTTTAGAGATATTTTCATGGCATTTATAATTTTTTTGAAAAGTCTAAGCTGCCTAAAACGATTGCGGAGGAGCTCTGAGGAGCTCTGAGCTTTTATTATATACAATTTTTTTAGCATTTACAAATTTTTAACAAATGTATTTATCATAGTTTAAAATGTCAAAAGTTTTAAGCTGCCTAAAAAGCTTTCAAGCAGAAGAGCTTTTGAGCCGTTTTAGTCATATTTTTAATTCGCAATTTTTTTAGCATTTACAAATTGTTAAACAATATATTTAACATAGTTTTCAGCCGGCTAAAAAGCTTTTGACCAGACGATCTTTTGAGGTTATTTATTTTTCATGGCATTTACAAATTGTTAACAAATGCATTTAGTTTCAAAAGTCAAAACTTTCAGTTGCCTAAAAAGCTTTTGACCAGAAGAGCTGTTGAGCTTTATTAATAATTTTACGGCATTTTTCATAGCACTTACAAATTGTTAGTAAATTTAAACAGTTTTTAATGTCAAAATCTGTATGCTTTTAAAACAGTTTTAGACCAGAGGAGTTTCGAGCTTTTTTTAAGTTTGTTGTTGTTTTATAACTTTTTTCATAATTTCTGATTACAAAATTTCGCATACGGCATCTCTATACTTATAGAGGTATGTGCCAAATAGTTGCTTTAGTAGATATGGAGCAGCTTAGTCACTTACTAAGCAGCTCGTGTCTGACATTTGCGATTTTTTAAGCAGCGTTTTGTTTATGTTTGTATATGTGTATGTGTGTACGTGCGCTGACCGCCGTCGCATAACTGATATGGCACCTGTTTTTTGCTTTTTCTGTTCCCCCTACTCATATATCATTCTTTTCGTACTTCCTTTATGCTCTATTCTCCACGCTGCCTTGCTGCTCATCTGCTATTTTTTGCGTGCTACCACACACTTGTTGCAGTCCAATTAGCACCGACAGCGGCATAATGACCACTTTTGTTAAGAATCAGTTGGAAAAAATAAATGTTCTGCGCTGTGGCCAAAATACGGCAAGTGAAAACCTTCGGGCTGCTTGCTATACGTGAAGGTGTTTGTTTGTGTGTTCTTGTGGTCTTAATTGTTGTTTTCCTTTCACGTCCGCCACAGTCAACCGCATGCCCAAGTAATTTGTTTCGTTTTCTGATATTTCTTTCAGCATTTCGCTGCGCCGATTTTCTAAAGCTTTTTTCAGCTTTTTAATGCTGCTTAAATACTGACCATTTGTAGTTGCTGGAAATTTAGTATGAAATTATGATTTAGAAGTAGCGTTAGTTGGGCTGCTTCTATCGGCTTTTGTGTGGCAGCCGATTCATCATCCAAGCATGTGTATGTATGTGTGTGTGCGTGAGTGCCTACGCCCGGTGCTTTTTGGGTTAAATGAAAGTTACCTTGACGATTGACCTACATTTCACCGCACAAATATGGGAAGAGGGCCGGACACATTTGCTGGAGCGCACAAGCACACATACAAACAATCATATACACAAGCCTATGTTTGAAAGCCGGCAAATCACTGTCTGGCGTACCCAGCCTTAGAGAATGTCTTGCAATGCGCACACCGATATATACACACATGCATATGTCCACACATTTATAAGCCGCAGACTATGACAGATTGTTTGTCACCACAATGGAGAAGCGCATCCAAGCCAGCATCCACTGCAACAATACCCGGCGGCAAAGCTGCACAAAACCGTTTAGTCGAATTTTATAGTTAGGGCACAGATAAAAGAACTTTTCTCTATTCTTCGTTATTGGAAAAAGTTGTGTTACACTGATATGGTTTTGATTATGGGCTTAGGGACACTTTCACATCATTCTAGGTGCACTTAGTAACTGGAAAGCTCAAGTGAGTTATGAAATATACTTTATTTTTACTTTAAAAATACTAACAGTAGTACATAATGTTATACTATAAAAGTGGAATGATTCAAAAAGAAAATTCAAGCACGCTTTAAAGTTTTTTAAGCTTATCAGAGAGCTTTCACATATCTGAGAAGCAAAATCAACTGAAAACTTTATGACGAAATTGATTACAAGAAGAAACATGGATACCACCTGTTTGAATTGGATTATAAAAAGAGAGCTTTCGCAGTTGGTTTGAGACTATAGCTTTTTAGTGAATTAAGCAATGAAAACTTAGGGGAGAGTTTTCGCATATGTGAAGAGTGACGTAGTAGATGTCTAAAAGGATGCCATGTATTAAAATTATCTTATACAATTGGATAAGAAAAGAGCTTTCAGAGTTAGTTTAAACCTGTAAGCTTTCAAGTGAATTATAAAAGAAACTTTATTTTGCCTTTAAAATGACTACAAGAAGTCCATAATGTAAAATAAAAATTTAAAATTAAATTTAAGTCTACTTTGGAGCTTTTTCAAATCGGAGATAAAGTAAGTCAGTCGGCTTTGGGGTTTTTTTAAAACTAGTTTGTGAGCTTTCGTACAACTGAAGTGATTAAGTGTAAAACTAAACCATACTTACATGTAAGAATTAGAAAGGAGTAAGTAAAGCTTTTATAAACCAATTTCAGTTAGCTTGCTGAGCTTGTGCTTTGAGCTTTTTGTTGACGTAAGGAGCGCTTTAAAAGTTCACTAATTCTAGATTACAGCTAGATAAAAGGCAATAAACTTAAGTTGGCTTGTCTGCAGAGCTTTTCTAACCCTAAACGTGAGCTTTTGAAAATCTGTAAATACTAAAAAAAGATATTTGAGAGGAAATAGACAATAAAGATGACCTTAGCAACCTTCTCAAAATGAATTTTATATTAGTTAAAGCTAAAAGCTCACCAAAATCTATTGACGTTTACCTAGGAGCTTTTTTTAAGCTTAATTTATTACTTGAAAAGCACTGCTGAAAGTTGTTAATGCAGATATATTATTAGGTAAAACTCAGAAAAGTTTAGTTTAGCCGACTGCAAAGCTTTTGAAAATCTTTCGATCTTTTATAAATTTGAGAAAAATAAAGAGTAAAGGAATCAGTGTAAAAATACTATGCAATGAAATTTAGAAAATGTAGAGAAGACTGTGTGGGAATTGCAATTAATAGAGGCTCAAAAGCCTTTGAAAGTTTTAATAAATCGGGAACGGTCTCGAAAGCTCTGCTCAATTTACAAATAAATAAAATTCTTAAATTAAAATTCTCTTGGTTAGAAAGAACCGAATTTTATATCAAATTTTCACACAATAACACTTTTATAGCTAGACATGTTTTCTACTAAATTCCACTCTAAATCTTGCCTTTATTTATATATTTATACATTCCATTTGTATTTTTTTATGTAAATGATGACTCGTCACATGCTAATAAAACAAAAAAGCAGTAATTACAAATCGATTTAAGCAATGACCAATAGCATTTTTGCAAAACCAATCGCTTTGTGGCGTCTTCAGCGACAAAAGCGCGAAAAAACAAAAGACTTAAGCGACAAACTTTAACTCAGCATACCTATTATATACATATGTATGTACTATATATGCATATATAAAGCAAATAAACAATGTTGTTGTTGTAAGAAATTAGCTAGAGTCATTACATATGTATGTCTATATATAAGGCTATATCACAACATTAAATTACAACAACTATACTGAATTCATAAGCATTCATAGAATGCAATGAAGTTTCTTTCGTTCGCTTTGCAGCTTTTTTATGCCAAGAATGAATTAGAAATTATGTTGTCAAGCAATGTAGATGTTGGCACAGTGTGCTGCTGGAAAAAAGATGAATGATTGCTTGCAAAATACAAAGCTGTTACGCCTTAGAAGCCACAACCACAGCTGAAAACTGGGGGAGAGTGAGGAAAAATAGATTAATAATGAGGAAAAAAGTTATAGGCGGTGATATCAAAGGTAAAGAAATTTAAACGTTATCGATTTTTTTTAGATTTTTTCTGCTTACATCGCAATTAAAAGATATAAGTGAGTGAAAGTACTCTGAAGTGGTGTTCAAGCGGTGGCAAAAGCTAAAAGTTTTGAAAAAAGTAACAAAATGTTTTGTATGAAAAATTAAGAATACTGGTGAAAGATCGTCTTTAGAGGTGAGCATGATAATTTTACTATCGGAAAGTTCTAATATAAAAATCGATAAATTATCGATTAGTTTTAAGAAAAATTAAGATTATTGACTAAAAAAGTTTTTTACATAATTTGTTATCGATAAGTTCTTATAGTCATAAATATTATCGATTAAATATCGAAAAATTTTTTCTTTATTGTGAAAAATAGCTAACACATTCGCAAAACAAAATCTCAGATGTGAGAATAATCAATTAAAAACACAAACACCGAATTCATCATATACGTATGTATGTATATATCGATAAATTATAGCTAAAAATTGTATCTTAGTAAAAAATTAAAACTATTGTTCGGAGAACTACTTTAGCTATTATCATATTCAGCTATCGATAAGTTTTAATAATCATAGTTATGAACGATAAAATATCGATATATTTAAAAAAATTTTAATTCATGAATGAAGACTGTTTGTCAAACAATTTTTTAGAGATGAAGACGATAGTTTTAATATCGATAAATTTTAATAATCACATGTATGATCGATAAATTATCGATAAATTTTAGTTTTTGTTAACCACAGCAAAAATATTTGCAAGAAATTTTAATTCGATTTGAGAATAATCATTTAAAAATGCTAGTTGGAAATATTCTACAAATATTTTGCTGATGCTTATTTTATAATTGATCATCTATTTTCTTTCTTGACTAAATTACAATATTAGAGACATTTTTTTAGTGAGCTTGTTGGTTTCACTCTGTTCGAAAATCGATAATTTTAATTATTCATAAATTCGTTCATCGATAACTTATCGATACCAGTATCTTTAATATTATATTTTATATGTATATCGATAAATAATCCATAAAAAATTGTCTTTGCTGACAAAAATTAAAATTAAAAATAAAATAAAATTTTTTTTAGCGATAGGTACATTCCTGTAAAAATCGATAAAAGTATCGTAGTGATACGTGTTTTATGCTAAAATAGATAGGACTTATCAAAAAGAAATTTTTCTATCGATTAATACTCTATAAAAAATTTTGATTTTTCTGACAAAATGAAAGTATTTTATTATTTAATTTGTTTTTTGTATTAATATATTTTTTTTTGGAATTTTCTTGTATTTAAAATATCCATCCTACACTAGTCTGATCATTTTCCGACTCACAAATCATTGCAAATTTCTGCGAGTTCATTGACACGCGCAAAAGCAACTAAATATGGCCATTTAATAGCTACGAGCTACATTCTCTTGAGTCATTTATATCTCAGCTACATACATACTCGCATGCATGTATGTGCCTGCATCCATGCCTACGCACACTTACATAACCGAATGCAGCACGCACACTTGACTCTTTGACCCAAATTGCCAATGGCTATTTGAACTTTGCGCTACCGGGTACCGTAATGCGATAACCAAAACGGCTATATATGGACAAATAGTGCGCACATGCTTGTATGTATATACATACATATGTATATATAATAGTTATATATATATATTGAAGCATACAAGCTTAGAAAAAATCAAGCAGTAGTGAGAAAGCCTTTCAATTTAACCATTGCATATACATAAGCGATTGCGTGAGTGCTGGTAGAGATATGTTTATACATTTTTGTATATATAGGCATATATACAGACATATTATCTCATTTGTTCGGGAAAGGATATATATATATGTATACCTGTATATACAACGAACAAAAACATACACATTCTAACTAATCATTACATAAATATTTGGCATTGCTATATACATTAAACTTAAATTATCATATTTTTCTATTGCATTGTTTTCATATTTATTATATTACATTTTTTATGCTTTATACGCCAAGTGAGTGTCTGGTAGACGCCAACACACTAATGCAACAACAATAACAACCGAATTCGCCTGCCAACAAATTAGTTGATTAATTGCTAGAATGGCGCAACTAAGCGCATTGAATAGATAGGAAATTGTAGAAAGTATGCTCAAAAAGTGGTTAAATGGCAAAAAGGACATAAGTAGAGTTTCGCTTTCTTCATTTTTATACCCTGAAGAGTGTATATTAAGTTTGCCACAAAGTTTGTAATATCCAAAATTAAACTTCGGAGACCCCAGAAAGTATATATGGATATAAATAATCAACTATATATAGCATATAGCTGCCATACAAATTGAACAATGGAAATGAAGTTCTTGTACGAAAAACTTTTTTATTTCATAAGATATCTTCAAGAAATTTGGCTTGGATTATTGCCAAAGATAACGGTGCAATCACTGAACATATTATTCAAATCGGACTACTGTGATATTTAGCTGCCATATAAACTGAACGTTCAAAATCAAGATAAAATTTTGTATACCATTTTATACTCTCAGAAATACACCTGTACAGGGTATTAAAGTCCTGAAGCGAGTCCAGGTTAACGTTTATCTTATTTTCATTTTTATTTTCCAACTTTTCGTAAAAAGTAAGGGTGCTGTGCCTGCAATGGAAAGTTTCGAAGGCTTACAAACAGAAATAGTGGAGCTTACAATATAAACTGAAGCTCAGCTGGACCGTGAATGGCTAACTGCTGAGTTTAGCTAGCAGAAATCTGTCAGTTTCCACAACAGTTGAGGTGATCAGTCTAATTTGAAGTAACATAACCTAAAAAATGCGTACTTAACCTCAATTAATAGTTATGAAGACCAACTAATGGTTTTGGTGAACATGTAGTCGAGCTCTATCATTCCAAACTAAAGTAACATAATCTTAAAGCTATGATCTTCACCTCAAATAAAGTACTAAATGAAAGGACTGGAAAGTAGTTCCTTTACCGAACAGATGAGATAATCATTCCACGCTGTAACAATATAACCTAAAAACCGTGTAACTTAAAGCAACATAACCTCACATTCTCTTTGGAGTGGCCAGAAACGATTATTTTACATATTTCTCAAGAAGCTCACAACTTCAGGTCCTAGACCAAGTCCCCTATGGGTAGCCAAAGAACATCCGTTTTAAAGCCGACTAACGTGAGAAGGCGAAGCATCCCCTCCACAAGGTTGTGCGCTAGGTTTGGAGCCCGCCATGTAAAAAAACGCCCCCAGTAAAAAATTACCAACAGCCACGGATGAGAGACCTCCCTATTGTTAACTCGGCTATAACCGCGTAAGCGGTTTCTATGCCAGTAAAGAAAAAGAAGGATCTAAGCTTAGAAGCTCGGTCCAAAAAGATAGGCATTTGGAAAACAATGAGTTTTTACTATAAATTGAGAGACAGATGAGAGAATCAGTTTCTTTATTGTGTTGAACAGATATAGCCGAGAGCTCTGAACTTTCTCTGAACTCAAATGAGACAATTCCAAGGAAATGAAGGCTTTGCAAGTTGTTTAAATAGATACCTAAGGTTAGGAGCTCCGCTAATTAAGTAAAACGTGTCCGAACCTTAGTTTAAAGCCTCAATAAGTGTATTTTTGAGGAAAATCTAGAATAGTAGCATCTACTTTCAGATTCCCAAACGCTTTGTGAGACTAAAAGCGCGGTAAAACGCTGATTTCTGGGATCCCATTTCGAAAAAGAGAGTCGCCGACTATTTGAGTGGATTCTCCAGAAGACTTAAATTGACATCATAGCTCAACAACAACAGTGTCAACTCTTTATAAGCTTTGGTGGACGCTAACCATACGTCGATGGACGAACAGCTACACCTTTTGCGATTTCGTTGACAGAACTCTTGAAACGGAAAGAAACAACCGAGCTTACGAAGTAAATTTTGAACTGCGTCTACCAATATTGAATTCTCAATCGCTTCGTGAGGCTAAAAACTCGGAACAATGCTAATTTCTGGGATACCATTCCGAAAAAAAGAGTCGCTGACTGCTTGCGTAGGTTCTCTAGGCTACCTAAAATTGAAGTCTTAACCCACGTATGCACCACAGTCTGGCAACGCTTTATAACCTTTGGTGGGCACTAAGCATATGTCGATAGATGGACAGCTACCCCTTTTGCGATTTACAGCCGCCATGCGGCAATTTGCAAAACTCAATCGCGCGTACATTGCAACTTCTAACGTTTGCTGCAACTTGCCGCAGCCGCAGCATGACGTGCGTAATTTCAATTGACGTTGATTACGTTGCTGATGATGATTGTTGATGGGCGGCGATTGCTGGTCGCCGGTCGCTGAACGCCAAACACCAAACGCCGATCGGCGATCGCCGAGCCTAAGTTGAGGACGTTGCCACGTTGCATTGCAGGTACGGTGCGGCTGATCATCGGCTGCAATGCTGCATTGCTTGTACATATTGTGTTGCATTGTCGTTGCGACTGTCGCTACGCGCGTTTGGCCGTGCTGGCTACTTCGTCGGCAGGCCGAATGCTTGATTGTTGATGATTTGATGGCTTTGATGATGATGGTGTCGTTTCTTGGTTGCAAATTTGCGCCGCAGCAGCATGCAAGGCTTTTACTATTCTAGTTTTGCATTGTTGTTATAGTTGTTGTTGTTGTAGCATGCTTGTTGCTGCGGCATTTTATTGCAGCTAAGTGCGGCGCGCATTATGCGCATTTTTGTTGTTATTTATAGTGTGATTGTATGGCATGTTGTTGTTGTTGCAACTGAATGCTGTTTTTGTTGTTGTTCTTCGTTGTTTATGCTTGTTTATATGGCATTTCGCCGTTTTATTATTGCTGCCCGTAATATTGACGTATTGTTATTGTTGTTTTTTGAAGCGCGCATTTCCCTACCGTCTCGCTATTTATTTGTAATTATTGTTGTTTTTGATGCGCAGCGATGCGCAGGCGCCGCATATGCCTCCACAACATCTCAAGCAAGCAATCGCACACACACATGCGCACATACACTTATGCATTTATAGCTGTACGCTACTACATTAACAATGCGCCGGCATGTTGCATTGTTATTATTGTGATATTTGTTGTTTTTATTGTGCGCGCTGTCGGTTGATTGCAATGATACGTAATTTATTTGCATAGATTTGCAGAAATTGTAATCATCAAGTGCAGCCGCAGAACAAATTCTTGGCCAGCAACGCGCAAGTTGCAACATTGCTGCTGTTGTTGCTGTTGCTGGTATTTTTTTTGCTGTTGCATACACAGCAAAGCGTTATGGCTGCAAAGTGGCATGCAACGCTGGATGGAAAGGTTCAAGTATATGTCAGTTGAATGGCCTGACAGCCAGCCGTGGCGTCATAGAACGCGCAACCAGCCGCAACAGTCAACAAACTTACAGCTCCCAACACACACACACACGCGCGCGCTTACAACTGAGTTGTAGCATCCAGCGCGCTTGTTGTTGTTGGTTTTTTTCTGTTTATTGCTTCATATTTTTTGCATTTTCCGCTTGGCATTCTCGCCGCACTGACAAACTGTGCGCTGCTGCTGCTTCTTCTTCTGTAGCTTCTTGCCGCCCCGCTAGCTGACTCACCTGCTGCCGCATGCGCTGGCGGCCAACAGCATCTAGGCTGTTAGTTCACGCTGCTAATGTGTATAAAAGTTCAATCAACTGCAAAGCCGCGAGAAAAAAATATATTTCTATGCGAGCACACACATACATGCATATATACCATATATAGATACACACAAGCACACATTTACTCATAGTTCTTTACAAATACACACACATATATTTCTATAACCTTTTTTCGTCTTTGCTCTGCTTATTGACGGCTTTGTAAAGCATCTGAGAAAATTCTAAGCGAAATGCTTTCTGAGGTGCAACCTAAATCCATAATACCTACATGCGCATGTGTTTGCTTGCGCATCACGTGACCTTTGCATTGCGATTTTTGAAGAATAGAGAGCATGGCTTCAACTTAGACGCTTAGGCTTAGATTCGAGAGCCTTAAAAAGTAGACGGCAACTATAATTTAGCAGCAGATAAAAGAAACAAATAATATGAAACTTGCATAACGGTTATGTGTTGACATGCCGTTATTTTCGAGGGTATCTGTTAAGCGGTCCAGAACCTGGCACTTCACCCTCCATCTGACTGTCACCCGCAAATTTGTACTTTACGTTTCGAGATATCGAACTGAAATTTGGCAGACGTCCTTTTCTCTTCAAGAGTATTTTGATGTATTGGAACCCCTCATGTCGGACCACGAAAGCAAGTAGCTGTCATACAAATTGCACAAGCAAAATCAAGTTCTTATATGGTAAACTTTTTTATTTGAGAAATTATGTTTACAAAATTTGAGACAAACTATTGTTTAAGTGGATGCTACTATCTCTAAACATATCGCTTTGATCGGACTAATATAGCATATAGCTGTCATACAAACTGAACAATCAAAATACAGAACTTGTATAGAAAACTTTTTTATTTGACGAGATAGCTCCCTGAAAATTTTCAGGGATTATTAGCAAAGACAACGGTACAATCTTCGAAGAAAATGTTCAGATCGAACTAATATAGCATATAGCTGTCATACAAACGGATGGAGCAATATCTAGTCCATGTATGGAAAACTTGTTTATTTGACGAGATATCTTCCCGAAATGCGCCATGAATTATTCTCTAAGGAAACTAAACAATCTCCGAAGAAATAGTTTGGATCGAACTACTATAGCATATAGCTACCATACAAACTGAACAATCAAAATAAAGACCTTGTATGAAAACTTTTTTATTTAACGAGATATCTTCACGAAATTTGGCATGAATTATTTTTGAAGGCAACAACATAATCCAATTGTTCCAATCGGACTACTATAGCATATAGCTGCCATACAAACTAACCGATCAAAATTATGATAAACATTTTTATACACTTACATATGGTACAAGAAATGCACGTGTGAAGGGTATTACAGCTTCGGAGTAGCCGCAGTTAATGTTCCTCTCTTCTTTTATCCTTTGTGACTAATCATTTTTCTCTTTCTCTAATTTTTCACTCTTTACATTAACAATAACGAGATATTCTCATTTTTTCTATTACCTAATTTCTTTGTCTCTACTGGTTGTTGTTGTTGTTGTAGCGATAGAATTCTGCCGAGATGACAGCCCTTGGCCGGACAAAAAATCCGAGTCCGTTCCGGTTTCGTAGGCCCAACTGTCGTAGAAACGGTATTTGCCTCTACTCTTCTCTAACGGTCTACAAATCCCCGTTCTTCAACTTTCCTTATTACCGATTCCTTGATTCCAAAACACAAGCATAACTTCCCAAAATTGGATCCCTCTTTGCTTTCGCACAAATCGTTCTAATCCCAAATCTGCAGAACTATTCATCAAAATGATAATTTCATGCGCACTGTTCCAAACTCCATTACTTAGAAACGTTATATCGTGAAGGACCTCGAATTTATCGATCCGCCCTCGTCGGCATCTACTTTCACCTCTGAAAGGATTCCAAGTTCTATTTCTAACAATTCTACCAACTCATTGGGGATCACGAACTGGCAAATATATCAGAGATCTGATGTATGAAAAACATTAAAAAATGTAAGAAGATATCCAAAGCTTGATATTGAGGACCATCATTTTTTCTGTAAGAACTCGAGAAGACTGCTGGAGTTAGATATTATGGAAAGTCATCTTTTCTACGTTTTTCTTAGAATCCTGAAACTTTCTGAACAATTTATATACTTCTGAGCAGCTAGACTCAAACCACAAGTAGAAGGAACGCTCTGCCGAACTTTGTAAAACACATCGGTGTCACTGAAATCTGTAATATCACTGAAGGAAGATCGTAAGAATTTTATTAAAAAACAGAGGCTGTCGCTTTTTCCAAAGCTTTAAACACTAACTTGTACTAGGTAGGCTACTAACCAAGACTATATCCTAGATATTTGAACCACAAGAGATTAAAAGTAAGTTATCTAGGACTGAACGAGTTGAAGATTTCCATAAGAGCAATATTTATAGTCTAAAAATCTAAAAACTTAAGGATAATGCTTGCGCCGAACTTTGGTACCGATTTCTGCTGCATTTTCTGTTCATCTTTCTAATACGATTTTTAGTAATTCAAGATAAAATATGATTGGATTCTGATATAAACCTCCTTATGGACAAACCAAGCTCTGAAAGTTACGAAAAACCGGCGAAGGGTGACCGCCTCAGAAATGCTTTGTTTAGAGATATGATCCGAGGGTCAGTCTTCTGAAATGTTATCACGCACCATACTGTCGTTTAAAAACTAAACTAAAGACTTTGATGCGAATGAGGATATCTTTAGTATCCTTTTGGTTTGTTTTCTTGATAGCGAAGCATGAACCACCGAAGAGCAAGCGCTGTAGGAACATGAAGTAAGAGCACTGCTGTTGAACACAGTCAGTTGCCGATAAGTCTAAAAAAGCTTCTTTGATTCAGAACATCCAAAAAAGTTTGTTTGATCACGAACAAAACGGCGTGTTTTGCGGATTCCGAGAATACTAGGTTAGATTTTCTTGGGACTCCAACGCGTACGCAATTATTGTACCGTCAGGAATACCTAACTTATTGCTATAAGCTTTCCTAATGCGAGTACATATCTATGTATGCTGATAGACCACGCTGGTCACACATTCTCGTCATTCATAGCTAAACTGTACAGTACATATATGTATGTATGTATGTAAGTGGAAATGTGTATGTTTAGTGCCATTTCGAAGCGGTAATTACACGCGCATGAAAAACCGCAGCAAAGCAAATGCTATTGGATATAAATATTTACCATGGCAAGCAGGCGGCAAGCGGCAAACAGCACAGGCAACCACTGTAATGCAAAACATCGGAAAATAAAAATGGAAATTGCAGCAGATGCATTTTATGATGTACATCTTTCACTCAATAAAAATGGCAAATTACCAGCAAACACTTGGCGCAAGTGACCGGCCTAGCAAGGCAAACTTCGGCCGTGGCGGCAATGCCAAGCAGTGATCAAATAAAACAACCTGTTGTTGCATTAAGAACCGGCAAGCAAATAGAGGATTTGAGTGTTTGAGCGGCGAGCGGCAAGCGGCGAGCGCAAGTGTCATTTCCGCCGAGCGCGCATGGATCGATGAGTGAACGGTTGGATGGAGCGGCAGCGGAAGGAGACACGAACAAGTGGCTGCTGGCGGACGCATTGGCCGATGGAACCAATGGCTGGATGTATGCGCGGATTCGACGGACAAATGGACCAACGGTTGAATTGAGGTAAGAGATACGGACTGTAGACTGTGGCGAAGCGCGGCATGCGAGACGGGCGCTCGAACCCGTGGATGGATAGCTGGACGGACAGCTTAATGACCCGGCGCTGAGTGGACGGTTGTTTGGACATTCAAGCCGACCGAGAAATCAACGAGCGCTGAAGGAAGCGCAATCTGCGCGGTGGTGAATGTGAAATTTAATTGCTACTTTCCAATAGTGTACGGCTAACGTGCTGAGAAACAATCACCTAGCAGGTAATGCTGTTTGCGACAATGTGTTCACTACTATTTTTGGTCAATTCTATGAAGTGTCAATTATGGCAATTGCATTATGGATTGTGCTGCGAAATACCATATCCATATGTTATTGGTATTTCTTATTACTCGCACCACACCAAAGGCATATTAAGATAGTCAGCTTACACAGAAGTGGGTTAAGCCACTTTGTGTTCGTTGGTTTGACACGCATGAAGCTCTCTTCGGTTACACGGTCGTACATTTTTGGCTAATCAAAAAAAAGTCAGAAAAGAGTAAGTATGGGAATAACGTAAGACCCCAGTGACAAGCTGCAGTAGTTGATGTGCGGCTGTCAAGTGCCCACAAATGTCGACATTGCCAATGCGACGCGGCTTGACAGCTTCATTTCGAAAAAATTAAAAAAAGGGGTGTGTTGAAGGAGGAAAATTGCAGGTGTTTGCATGGCAGGTGGCAGGTTTTGAAACTCCATTGGCGCAATAAGTATGTTATCAATATAAAAAGGAGGTCACCGAAAACTAAAATTGAAGAACCGTCGACCTGTCTCTGAAATACAATAGCAATATACTTGAAGAAACGAAAATCCGAAGACCAAAATAACTTAGGTTCCAAGCTATTGTTCGAGTTTACTTAATATATCGTCGATCTATCAGGGACTCGTGATACATATTTAGTAGTTTTTGGGAATCATAGAGAGGCTTTTCACAGCGGCCCAAGTGGCATCCTGCAACATAACCTGCGTCACCTTTGGTGCCAGTATTAGGCCTACTCCTAAACTACATTACATACCTAAGGTCCAATGAGAATCCAAATCCCAAGACAAAGCCTTTAGTGCCTATAAGGGTCTGCTGATCCACATCTAGGAGTTTTTGAGAATAACAAAGAACCAGCGTTCACAGCGGCCCAAGTGGGATCCTGCGTCACGTTTTGAGCTAGGATCAGTCCTACTCCTAAACAAACTAACTTAAAGTCCAATAGGAATACAGATACCAAGACGAAGCCTTTCGTGGGGTTACATAAGGCAGTCGCTTCAGCGCCCGAAGAACTACTGACAAGAAGTAAAGATCTGGGATTACACTTCCTTCATATTCCAAAGACGGCCAAGCGTCGTCTGTATGTAGCATGTTTACCCCCTGGCGCCTCACCAACAATTAATGCGAATATTAACTGGCTAGAGGACCTACTTCTGTCATTTTAATTTTCTAATAACCGATTACAATGCGTAATTTCCTTTGACAAAGTAAATATTTACCGCAAGACCATAAAGCGATGCTATTATGACTTTTTCAGCGGATGTGTTAAGTTAATTAGGCTAAACTGCAAGGCAAGGAAATTATGCAATTAATGCGTAAATGTACAGTTATGACTGGATATGAGGAACCAAACTTCGTAAGATTTAAAAGTTTAATAGATCCTCAAATCCAGAAGGCCGATTTCGTAAAGACGCAAGCTCCGGAGATATGAGCTATCGAGTCGTAGATAATATCGTCTATATTGGAACTAGGATTAACACCAACAACAATGGCAGCCTCGAAATGCAACGCAGAATAACTCTTGCCAACAGGTACTACTTCGGACTGAGTATGCAATTGAGAAGTAAAGTCCTATCTGGGCTAACAAAGACCAAACTCTACAAGTCACTCATCATCAACGTCCTGATATATGGTGCAGAGGCATTGACCATGACAACATTTGATGAGTCGACGTTACAAGTTTTCGAGAGAAAGGTTTTGGGGAAGATTTGTGGCCCTTAGCGCATTGGCAACGGCAAATACCGCAGTCGATAGAACGATGAAATTGACTTAGTTCAGCGAATTAAGAGACAGTCCGAATGGATTAAAACACTCCAGCTCAGAGAGTATTAGACGCAGTACCTGCCAGGGGGAAGCAGTGGATTGTGGATGTCTTCCTCTATCCGTTGGAAAGACCAGGTGGGAAGGACCTGGCTACACTTCGAATCTCCAATTGGCGCCAAACAGCGAAAAG